>NC_045794.1:55338771-55963771 GCF_009873245.2 Balaenoptera musculus
TGAAAATTGGCATTGCAAAAGCAACTGGAGAAACATATCCTCAGCTCCTTAAGGAAGTACTACTGATGCAGAGGGATGCAAGTGCTACATCTCTAGGGAATCAGACAAAGCAAAGGACAGCGCCTGCCAGGGCAAAAGAAAACACATAATCCCAACAGAGTCCTACTGCTCTAATGAACCAAACCTGAAACATTCCTAAAAGATAATTCAAAATATTGTTTTCTTCACTGTTAAAAAAATTAAGTCATGTTCATTTATCATTTTTTTCAACTCTTATACTTTAAAGGAAATTACTAATAATGGTTTTTGCATTTAATAGGTATTGAGTCTGTTGAACTCTTAACCAGTGTATTCTGAATGCATGGGAACCTTGTAATAAAGTGCCTTGATATAATCCAGATTTTATTTCTAATAAGTACCCCCATGCTTCAAATGTGTCATGGTCACTCCATCACCTACATGATAAAATCTTCATGCCTTAGGATCACTTCCTCCCCCCTGGGTTCTCAAAGCCCTTGGTGCATATCCCCACTAGTACTTATTTCATTCTTCTGGAATTATTGCTTGTGCCATTCTTCCCCATTAACCTATGAACTCCTTGAGGTGAGGGAGAATGTAGCCTTTCAACACTGATTCCACAACCTGTCCTGAGTATGGACTAAGCGCTAGGCCTAACCTAGACGGCTGGTAGCAAAGATAAGCAAGAAAGTTCCTGCACTCAATGTGCTCGCAATCTGGTAGAGCAGGCCGACCTCCTCCTATATGATAAATCATTATCATAATATTGGTAAGATCTATGCCATAATAAACAAATGAGATATAAACTGAAGGAGTGGTTTCAAAAGGGGGTCCTACCAGTCCTGCACTGTGTGTAGGGTGGAGCGGGAAGGAGCTGCAGAGAAGGCTGCATTCTATCCATGCGGGAGGACCTCACTGATTGATGAATGAGAGGATGGACGAACATCCCCTCCATGTACACAGTGACCCAGTTTTATCTGACATCAATTTTTTTTAAAGAAGGGAGGGGAGATACAGAAATTCTGTAAAACTTTATTCAGTTCTGTTGTTACTGACATTCAAAACTCAATGTTTTAAATTGACTTTATTAGCAATCTTTGTTAATAATCTTACTACTAATGTTATATTTTACAAATACATGATTTTAAACTTCTGTAATCCTAAACTAAGATGAAAAAATAGGACGCTGATATTTCCAAAGTAAGGTGTTCTACTAGAAAGAGAAAAAAAATCAACGGTGTGAACTCAGTATTAAAAACAATCCCTACAGCCAAAAAAAGGAGCCACTAAAAAGGATACGAATAAACCATGCCTAACTCAGTTAAAGCCACACACACACCCCTTTTCAGGTCAAGTAACACCATCAGGTTACATAATATTAAATGCTATAAGTAGAACGTTTTCCTTTCTGGATTTCTTTTCCCAAATTAGGAATTCAACTGAATTGTTTAAAATTTATATGTGAAAAATTCAAACTCAGAAAACTGGGGAATAAAATATTCCTTTTTCTCAAAATCATCCCCTGAAAATGAAGAGTCATCTTATACCTAAAAGTCCTTACAATGTCTGTCAAATTACAGAATGTCTCAATGTGGCACTTCATCTTGAAACAAAGTCCTATTTCTGGAAGACACATTAGAAAAAAATTATCTCAACCATAGCAGTGGGAGGATTGGAAGACTACCAAACAATCAGGAAAAAAAGACATTTAACACAGATCCAGTAGTTATTCTGAGGATTGGACTTAACAGTTGCAGTTGCTGATTATTATTAAAAAACAGCCTTCAAGCGAGCATTTTAAAGAGGAATAGAGCCACTGGTTATAGTATAGAGATAACAAATATACAACCACTGGACAAATAAAACCAACTACCCTAATGTTATGTGAATAGGAACTTGGGACACAGGATAAAATATCTAGTGACTAGACTATAAATAGATTAAAAAAGTACAATATCTCAAAGAAGAAAGAGGGAAATGAAGATGATACATGGACTAGAAAACTGTAACATGATTCAAAGTGCGTTAATATTCTAATGATAAAAAAGTCGCTGATGTCCAAATGCATTTGACGAGTGTGAATAATATTCCATGAAATGTTAGGAGTAGGAAAATGAGGGAGTACCTTATATGTGGGTACCTCAAAATCAGCCACATACAGTAAGTATCTTCCAGGGAAAAAAATGTAAGATATAAGAAAATATGGCCCATATTAAATGTCTATGACCTGATCGACTAAAACTATTATCACTATCAGTGATCGCTAACCTCATAACTAAAAATTCTTATTCTTTTCTAACTCCAATTTGTTTTTTTGAATGATTTTGACCATGAAGTTAAGGCAAACTATTCTACTAATTTAAACATTTTCAACCACCAATAGCAATTAATAAAACAAACCTTCAGAAAAGTCACATTACCAAGATATTATAATAGGAAATCTTAAAGACCGATCTTAAATTAACAACAAAAACAAAAATGTTCTCTTCCACAAGGGCAGGATAAGGACTGTCACATTATCACGACTCCAGACATAACAGTCCTCTGATAAGGACTGTCACATTATCACGACTCCAGACATAAGTCCTCTGAGTCCATTAAATGTTTAGATCTGAGGCCTAAATACCAACACATCTTAGTTCAAAGAAGTTTCAGACTAAGGGATAATCTTTCCAAAACAAGGAGTTTCTCATGAACCCAACCTAGTGAAGTACCCGAACACGAAAGGGCAGTGGCTGACACCTAGCAACTGGCCACACACGCCCTCTATGGCCACACTCTGTTCCTGCCTTTGCCTGGGGTTTTCCCTCATTCCCCATCAGACTCCTCAGGCACAGAGATCCTCACCAAGGTCTGGCATGGTCAGAAACTGCTCAAGAGTATAATTTTTGTGACTTTTTGTCTGAATTAAAAAAAAAAAAAAAATCCCACAAGGACTCAGAGGCAAAAAATATACAAATCAATTTTCACTGCAAAGTAAAGGAGCTGTTACAGTGGAGGATTACTGGACTGAATGTCAATATTATGACATAGTATGAGTGTGTTTCATGTTTGGTAATTGCAATCATTGTTGCTTTTGTTGTGGTCATCCATGTACAATGTTTGGTGTCAGTCTATTATCTCTTGTAAAAATAAAATACAGTGTGTGTGTGTGAAAAAAAAAAAAAAACTAGAAAGTACACTGGTTAGGACTCAAACCTAGTGTTCTGGCTGAAAATACTACGTTTTCCCTAATACACCACTATTACCTCTTTTGCATGACCTTCCCTAAACTACCTATTAAATCTAACAGTTCTCCTTGTAAAAAAAAAAAAAAAAAAGAAAAAAAAAAAAAGAAACTGCTCAAGAATTCAAAACTGACTCAATTCCTTTCTTCTGTCATGGCTGCTTTCAATGCTCTCATTTTTAACTTGATTTCACCAGGGTGAGTATAGAAATTTTGCCCCCAGTAATATTTAGTTGGCCAAAAAGTTCGTTCAGGTTTTCTGTAACATCGTATGGAAAAACCTGAACGAACTTTTTGGCCAACCCAATATCATCACCAGGACATAGGTCTGGGAGCTGCCAGAGCCAAGAGCCAGAGCTCAAAGTGCCAGAGGCTCATTACACATAACTGTTAGCCATGGTTCAAAGTACAGAGCTAAATAAGATTCATTCCCCATCCAAATTATCCCTCTCTTTATAATGTCTAATCCAAAATGTTCTCATTTAGCTTATTCACACAAAAAGGGGAGCAAACCATCAAGATGTAGTTTAAAAGATGCTAACTACACAATAACCAAAAAAGCTCCACCATTTATCCTTTGGCTATAAGAACCTAGTACTAAACTAGCACTCACCAATTCTAGAATTACCCTTTTCTTCCAACCTTTCTTTAGGATCCTCAGAATTTCTCCCATATGTCAGGGTATCCCAACACTAGAATTCAAACCTCTATCAGCACAAGCCACTCCTTCCTTGTGCTTGCAGACTGCACTATTAGTACATGCTAACAGGGCACGTCAGTCAGATAAACTAATCTTGAAAAATTAATCAATGTTGAATTGAGAGAGTAGAGGTCTGAAGGTTATAAAATAATCAAATCTATAATGCTACAATTCTATAAACTGACTTCATTAACATAAATGTTTGATTTTAAAAACATTTTTAACTTTAAAGACCTTATAATAATACTAATCTTTAAGCTAGTATTTAAAAAAAAAGTAAACACACTGATAAACTATATCCTCATACATACAATTTAAGTCCCTGATACTTTTAGTGCTATTACCGCATCATACATTTTCATATTGTCGTCTCTATTACTAGGTGAAACTATTGCGAAATTAAACTGATATAGTGCCAAAGAACATGTGGGCTTCTTGAGCTTATATACTCACCTGATTTGGTATGTTTTCCTTCACACGTGTCCAAGTCCCAGCTTTATATAAATACTGGGCTGGGCTCAGAAATTTTGCTCTATATTCAGAATTCACCTTCCTAACAGAAATGAAATGAGAGTAAATATTTCACCATGTTGATCATCTAAATACCATGATATTATTCTTACAAAATACATACCCAAGCCTTTGATGTCTCCAAGGAGTAAGTTTCTTTTTAGGCGGGTTTGAGTCTTTTGATTCCATCTCTGCTTCTAATTTTAAAGGATCATCTGTTTTATTATACTAAAATGAAAATAATTTAAACTTTTTATGCTCAATTTATGTTATACATTAAAGTGAAAACAAAGATGTTATAAAGTATAACTGGATACTGAATTACAATTCTGTTTTTAAAAGTAAGATTTAACTACTAAAGATAACATAGAATTCATAAAAAATCAACAAGCAAGTTTTGAAACTAGTGTATCTGGTTAGTTTCTTTAAGTATATAGCTCAGGATATGGTTTCATTTTCTAACAATAAAAATTTTAGATACTTGGCTAGGAAAAAATTTTAATTAACAAACATCTAAATAAATAAACTTTATGTTAACGACCTATTGAACACTGGTCTTACATTTTCCCTTGATATTCTAAGTTTACATTGAATTGTTACTCATTGGGACCTTCCATTTAATTACTGTAAGTTAGCACACAGCTTTACTGAATAACAATTCTTTTTTTTTTCAAGAACATCATAGGTCCAAAAAGTATATATATTATTAAACATATACATCATATATAATATATATGTATGACTTATATATATACATATATAATTTTTATATATGTATATTTATATATATATAAATCATTTTACTTTTAGTCATATAATTTTTATTCTTAGAACCCATAACATTTCAGGTATGACATTCCAGGAGATCAAAAAATAGGACTTACCCCTGATTTACCTATAATTTACAATAATTTTAACCTGATGCTGTAACTGAAACAGCTGTAATTTCACACAGAGAAGTAGGTGTTTGTATATACCAAGGTAAATCGTGTGAATTACACCTGCTATAATTTGGCATACTAAAGCTATGGTTTAAAATACATGTGTGTATGTGTGTTTCTATCTGATTTCCACTATTTAATTTAAAGTATGTGTTTCTATCACCACTGTAACCCCTGGAGCTCACATTACTATAAGGACAATCATTTGATATTAGACATAGCAGACTTACCTGCTGTGTTGCTAAGCATTCGCTGCACTGTATTATACTTAATTATTTAGATCTGTCTCCCCACTGACCCAAGAACTGCTTAGGGCTTAGTGTAGTTATCATTGTATTCTCAGTACCTACCTGGTGCCTGGTTTCTACCAGGTGCTTGATGAACATTTGACATTTAGTGAATAAATAAACAAATTAGTGAACTAGCTAAAAACAAAATCTCAAATGGTGATTAAGTAAAAAGAAATTTGTAAAGTTCCAAATGGTGGTAAGTAAAAGAAAATGTGGAGAGTTTCAAATCATGAGGATTTTATTTTGTTTAAAGAACTGACAAATACCTTCTTTTCAGGAGATACTGTTTCAAAATTTCCGTTCTCCTTCAAATGATTTCTTCGTTTTGGTTCTTTCACTGGAGATAAACCCTTAAAATTTCTTTTGTATTCAGTTTCATGGATGACTGAGTTACCTTTGAATTGTGGAACAAATTTGCTTTTATTGTGGAAAACCTTAAAAAAAAATTACTTTAGTTTAGTTTTTTGTTAAATATATAGAACTTCTTCAATTGCTTAAAAAATTTCACGTATAAAGTTGAATCATAGGATACAAAAAAGGGAAAATTATATACGATTGTAATTTCATTTCACATATCTAATTAACATCCATTGCAACAAAAGCAAAAATAGACAAATGGGATTGCATCAAACTAAAAAAACTTCTGTACAGAAAACAATCAACAGAGTGAAGAGACAACATATTGAGTGGGAGAAAATATCTGCATTCATCTCATAAGGGGTCAATATTTAAAATATTTAAGGAACTCAATAGCAAGAAAACAACCCAATTAAAACATGGGCAAAGAGGCATAAAAACAGACATATAGATCAGTGGAACAGAATAAGGAGTCCAGAAATAAGCTCACGTGTATATGGTCAATTAACTTATGACAAAGGAGCCAAGAACATACAATGGCGAAAGGGTCTCTTCAATAAATGGTGTTGAGAAAATTGGACAACTACACACAAAAGAATGAAAATGGACCACTGTCTTGTGCCATACATAAAAATTAACTCAAAATGGATTAAAGACTTAAACGTAAGCCCTGAAACCATAAAACTTCTAGAAGAAAACATAGGCTAAGCTCCTTGACATGGGTCTTGATGATGGTTTTTGGATTTGATACCAAAAACAAAGGCAACCAAAGCAAAAATAAACAAGTGGGACTACATCAAACCAAGACACAATATTTGCAAATCATATATCTAATAAAGAGTTAATATTCAAAATAATAAAGAACTCATAAAACTCAATAGAAAAAAAAAAGCCATCTGATAATAAATGGGCAAAGGAACTTTTTTCCAAAGAAGACATACAAACGGCCAACGGGTACATGAACAGGTGCTCAACATCACTAATCATCAAGGAATAAATCAACATCAGTGAGATTTCATCTCACATGTTAGAATGGCTATTATCAAAAATACAAATGGTAACAAGTGTTGGCAAGGATGCAGAGAAAAGGGAACCCCCTGTCCACTGTTGGTGGGAATGTAAATTGATATGGCCATTATGGAAAGCAGTATAGAGGGTCCTCAAAAAATTTAAAATAGATCCAGCAACCCCACTTCTAGGTATATATCCAAGGGAAATGAAATCAGTATCTCAAAAGATATCTACACTCCCATGTTCATTATAGCATTATTCATAGTAGCCAAGATACGGAATCAGTCTAAGTGTCCATGGACAGATGAATGGATAAAGAAAATGTATTATTATCCAGCCTTAAAAAAAAAAATTCTCTCACCTACAACAACATGGATGAACCTGGAGAACATATGCTAAGTGAAATGAGTCAGGCACAGAAAGACAAATACTGCATTATATGATCCCACTTATATGTGGAATCTAAAGGAACTCATAGAAGCAGCGAATAGAATGGTGGTTGCCAGGGACCAGGGGGTGGGAGAAATGGGGAGATGTTGGTCAAAGGGTACAAAGTTTCAATTATGCAGGATAAATAAGTTATGGAGATCTGAAGTACAGCATGAATATAGTTAACAATACTGTATTATGTACTTAAAATTTGCTAAAAGGATAGATCTTAAGTGTTCTCACCACACACACAAAAAAATGGTAACTATGTGAGGTGATAGATGTGTTAATTAGCTTGATTGTGGTAATCATTTCAGAATGAATACATACGTCAAAACTTCACATCATACATCATAAATATATAATTTTTGTCAATTAGACCTCAGTAAAGCTGGAGAGAAAATCCAAAGGTCAACTTTCTCTACTCATTACTATGTTTTGAATAATAGTTATTGTAATCAAATAATGCTTAAGCCAAAAGAAATAATGAACCATATCTTTTCTCCCCCAAGTTCCCTACCCCCCTATTAGTTTGGTAATGAGAATAGTAAAATAGGCAGATTTTAATAATATGAAAATACACATTAGCTTTACAAAGCAACTCTGTTGTCAGCTCTGTCTTTCTTTCTTTTTTTCCTCCTTGACATGAATTTTTTTTCCTCCTACAACAATAAAAAATTCTTAACGTTTTGAATATCTGACATATGCATTTGCTCAGGTTTTTTCCTTTGCTTATTTTTAGCTTAAAGCAAGGAAAAAAACAGGTAATTATCATGTTTCTATTTTTAAATGTTTTTTCTTTTATCTTTAATATTTCATAATATGGTTTCCATTTCATGGTATATTACCACTGATTACAAAGAAAGCAAATAGATAAGATATGGAGTTCAAATAAGGTATATTATTGCTTCACAACGCTGAATAGTACACCTTCATACAGATCACAACCAAACAGTATATCTTTTTAAGTACAGTATAACCTCAAGGACTCTTCTGCCAAAAATTGTTCTGACTCCTTTACATATTAATATAAGACATCCTTTCAGAAAACAGGTGTCTGATAAAATAGAACAGAACAGCTCCTTTAGAAGTTCCCTATCAACAAGCTTTGAAAGTTTCTGTCACAGAGCTCTTCAATCCACAGACCTGAAAACTGATATGCTTTCAACTAACAAAGAGCATTTGCTTCCAAAAAAAATTCTCTGAAACCCTCACTAATGAAAGCAATAAAGCTAGTAGTGAAGGTATTGCTAGTGATTTATTACTTCTGATACTATAAAAAGAACATTTCTACACAATGCTTTCACTGAAGTATGCAGAAGTTGTCAACAGGGCTTTGATTTGAATCACCTCTACCTTAAAGGTAAGATATTCTACAAAAATTGAACAGTCACAATTTTTAGGTTGTAAGTAATTTTGCAGGTATACTTTCTATCCAAGAACACTTGTGAGCCAGCAAAAGAAGTACTGATTCTATTCACTAGGTTTATAAAGGGTATGTATTGATTTATGTTATTTTATGTGTCCCTAAAACGTTATATAAATTTCAGTTTTTTTAAAAACTGAGTAACAAGTAAGTAAGCCTAAAGCTGCTACAATTTGTAGGATAACACTGGTACTATCTTAGTGTAAGATGACATGTTATTATTGTCTTGCTGAATCTAATTATCCTCTCGGTCCTTATGGGTGTATAAAGTATACAGGTGAGTGAGAAAGAAAAGACTAAGCTGTCATAAGCCTCTGGGGATATTCTAAATGGAAGTATTTCCTACCTAAGCCTAGGAGTATAGTTAAGAACATAAGTGAGCTAAGAACTGTCTGGAGAATTATAGTAGTAAAACAACAGAGTATATATTAGTAACGGTAGTCTAATACTAAAATTGTGTGAGGATACAATGAAACCTAATACCACATTTAGTTACCATTATAGGTTTTGAATTTATAAATATAGTTAAACTGACAATTCCTATCACTGCTCATTTGATATAAGGACAAAATTATATATCTTGCATCACTTTCAACCTATTTTGTACTTATTAAAATAAATATCCAAAGCAGTTACACCTTTCTTAGAAGACAGAAAACATGCAATATATTAGTCAACAAAATTCAACATTTCAGAATAAAATCAATTTAACAATTTTTTAATAAATAAAAAAAATTCACAGCATGCAAAAACTTACCAGTCCTCAAGTTTTCATTACCCTGTCTCATATTTAGTATATGTGATGGATCTGGCAACAATGATCATCAGTAGCCTAGGACAGTATAATATTACTACTATAAATCAGAAGTAATAGGATGATTTTAGCAAAACTCTCATTTTCACGTTTCTAGAACCTACCTTCAGGCCTTCTTAAGTATCTAATTTCTTTCAGTTCTTAGTTCTATGTAAATCTGCAACACTAGATTAGATGATATTCCAGAAAAATGTATTGCATCCATTAAACTACCTGATTGGCTGCAAAAGCTGAAGCAGTTTCTTTAGGGGTCTTCCAAACAAACTGCCTTTGATATTCAGAATTTCTCAAGACATTATGTGAAGGAACAACAGTCAGTCCAGCTTTTTTCTGTAGAAGTCTATCCAACTGTTAGGGGAAAAAAAAAGTCCCACTCAAAGTCATTAAAATATCTATTCAAACTTTTTTTTTTTTAACTGTGGTAAAAAACGTAGAACATAAAAATCAACCCTCTTAACAAATTTTTAAGTGTACAGTACGGTATCATTAACTATATGCACATCGTCATACAGAAACCTTTCTTCAATTGTTAATCTTCCTTTAAATTGTCAAACTCTTTAAAATTCCCTTAATACCGTCAAGGAATTACTGTGCATCCCAGCAAAAGATAACATTTCTCTCATCGCTTCTCGGCCTTTTGGCTAAGATCAAGTGTAGATAACATTTCTCAGTCCCTTCCTACCAATTATGCATAATTGAATATATTACTAAGAAACAACAGCACATTACCTCGTCCACAGCTTGCTTTGGGGACACCCCTTCCCCTGCCCACCAGACTTACATGTCACCTTCCTTGATTCCCATGCCCCCTGGTTTTCCAACACTTCTAAATGCCTCTCCGTGGTTCCAGTCAGCGGTGGACATGAGATGGGGAGGAAGCAGCAGAGAGGAGAAAAATGGGGAGGCAGTGAGGCATCTGCACAGGTCCCTGCAGCCTCTGCTTATGTGCTCACAGGGACCTGCCGCAGGCCAGCTGGGACATAAGAGAGCAGAACTGCAAGATCTTCTGAGATCTAGCCAGACCTCTCCTTTCTTTTGCATTTTGTCAATTGAGACTCTGTTTTTTCTGCTAGTACACAATAAGAAATTGAAAAGGGTCTAGGTATAAGTCAGCTCACCATCCCTGCCAGAGGTAATGGCCTACTCCCTTTCTCTGTCTCAACTTGATCTGTCCCTTAGGACTCAGGTGCTGATATATGATAAATAAAATCCAGAGGCAGGCTGTGCACCCAACGAAGGGATATCTTAGTAAAACCAGTACAAAATGGCAACTATTAAGAAGAGAACTAAGTCATAATAACTAAAGTCAACAGCCTCTTATCAACTCTTCTACAGACACTGGACAAGAAAACAAATAATGGAAAAATTTAAGCACAAAATGTAATATTACTGAAATGATGATGAAATTTACAAAGAATTCTACGCTTCTGAAAGGAAATACAGTGAATATACTTACCCCACCATCTACGTTTTCTGAAGGAAGCTTGGTAGAATGTTCCAGCTCCACATTTTCATTAACTGGTACATGATTTGCTACTACATCCTCCTTATTTTCCACAATATCTGAAGCCCCTTCAGCTCTGGAGTCTGCAGAGTGAGATCTGGTTCTCTTGGGAACCCTGGAGGCATCTAGTGCAAGAACCCTTTCTTGGTTAACATCTTCTTTTTGTTCTGCTTCCTGTGGTTCTGGTGTTCTGGGGGCTTCGGGTTCTGGTGATACAACCACAACGTTCTCTGAGGTAGCTCTAGTCCACTCAAGAGATTTTGAAATCTGTGGGTCATGGTGAGGGACTCTTCTTTTGGAAATAAAACTTGGCTCTTTTGTGATTCCTACAAAATATAATATACAAAAATAGCAGATACCAAAGCATCAAGCTACAAAGACAACTTTTAATCACATGTATGAGAGGAGAAATGGAATTTAAAATTCAGTTGAGATACACAATATCCTTCCAGTTACAGGATTAAAAAAAGTACAGTTTTTCAACATAATATCTTTAATTTTGCTTTAAAGAAATATTAAAAGTTTGACCATAATTTTTAAATTGGGGTCACAATGTTCGAGTTATCCTAACACAAGTGGCTAGAATCGCAACGTGATGGAGCTGGCAAGCCAGGTGGAATGTGCTGCCTCCGTTTCTAATTACTTTCCTGTGCTACTTTACAGAACAATGGGCCCTGGTGCTGTCAAAATTTGGAACTTTTCACAAAGCTTCTCTTATGTACAGCAGACCAAGATGAGAAGGGGTGAGATGTCATTATGCTGGATCTTAGTTCTACATTTGCCTTGAGTTCCTGAGAAGTAAAGAGAATGAACCCTTTTGACAAGAGCGAAGATACTATTTCTCTATATTTCTGTCTGGCAAGCAAATGTCCAAAAAACTTAACCTTCTACCCAGGTAAGAGGAGCTCTGTGGAATGACAGTCACTGAGATACTGCCCTAGTTTGGAGCCATTCTTTAAAAAGAAAGAAGACAGTATAGGGTGGGGTGGAGAAGAAAGATTAAGACTGGAAGAGAAGGGAAGGTAGACAGAAAACCTGGCATTAGGTAAAACCAGAGCCCTTTAGCCTCTATCATGGATGTTCTGGCCATCAAACCCAGGGTCCTCATCCTTACAAGTCTCCCCTAGACCGTGGTCTTCAAACTGGGTGCATATATATCTGGAGGCACAGAAAGACATTCTGTGGGGGGCAGGAGCAGAAATGGGCAGCTTAAGGGAATCACTTTCCAGATCCTAACTTCCACATGTGTTACTTCCTGACAGCCTAAGGGCTGCATCTGCCATCTGTAGTTTCCTTTCTCACCACTCCCTTCATAATCACCCTCTTCCCACTTCATACAAGAAGGACACGCCTCTCAACCACGCTATGGAATAAAACAATTGTCATAGGTGGGGAGGACAAACAAAGGAACAATTCAGGCAAGCACAACTCCTGAGGAAGAGTATTTGACAGCAAAGCAACAAAGGCAGAGATTAGAAATAACAAAAGAACAGTGCCTTATTTTATCCAACACAACACCTTTTCTATCTACCTATCTTAGAATTAAAATTCAGGTGTAAGACAGTCATTATGTGAAATGCATATATGCATATTAACGCATTTATGTGGACCAAAAAATAAAGTCAGACTTTTTTCTCACAGAAAATAATTCTAATTTACATGATTAGTTTTCTAGTGAGGACTGACTTTACCAATTAAATGATGAACATTTACCATAAATTGAGCTCAATTGCTAGCTCTAAAATTTTAAGAAAAGACATGTAAAACATATACACAATATTCAATATGCTAGAAATCATATCCTTTGAAACTATTCATTACACTTTTGATAAAAAAGAAATTAAATATCAACTTTAAAATGTGAAGAGAGATAAGACTTTCTAAATTCTTTTAGCGGGTATGAAAGCACAAAAGCTTGAAGACCACTGCCCTAGACTTCTCTCTTTAACACAGAGCAGGGCTGGTGGAAGAAGAGCAAAATGAAAAGGGAAGATTCTTTCCTGGTCCCCACCTCCCTTTCTGAGCGACATGGAGTTCTCACTCTGCCCCTCCCCCTTACCTCCCTGTTAACAGGCCTCCCCCTAGACCATTCCTTCCTCACAAGGTACCATACTCCAAAGTGGCTCTGCTCCCGCGGTCTCATTTCATCACCCCTACCCTCAAATGTAGCTGATCTAAGCTAAAATGTTACATGGGGGCAACTATGTGGTTAACCAATGCCCCATGTCATAATATCCCTCAAGGCCCTCAGTGGGCTAGCTACATTTTGAGAGATTTATGTTGGGATTCTTAATCTAATGGAGCCTCGAATCTGTGGAATTTCTGGTTATTCGGAGAGGATTATGAGCACCACCCTGCCCAAGATGCAGTGACA
This sequence comes from Balaenoptera musculus, assembly GCF_009873245.2. Lineage (NCBI taxonomy): Eukaryota > Metazoa > Chordata > Mammalia > Artiodactyla > Balaenopteridae > Balaenoptera > Balaenoptera musculus. The sequence goes on from NC_045794.1 coordinate 55,352,372, forward strand.
CCCAGTCTTTGAAGCCAGGCTCTGGGCAAAGGATCCTGACAATTCAGAGGAATCCTAAAAGAACCACCCACTCTCATGCACTCTTCCCTTTGTTCTCCAATCCTAATCCTGGAAACACTCTCATCTTACTAATTTCCCAGGCTTGCCACCCCACGTTTAAGTCTTTCTTTTCCTGGCTTCAAACATCTAAGGTTGGAGGAACTTCTATACTACACATCTGGCACTCTCACACATGTCACAGGTTGGGCACCAAGCACTCATCTGTATATATGCACCTAGCCCTTAACAGGAACATCTCACGTCATCCCTCCTAGGAATCCTGTGCAATGGGTTTCCCAAGTCCCACTTGGTGAAACAGGCCCAATTTGCCCGAAGTCACACAGCAAATGTGGATCCAAACCCAGGTTTATTCATTCATTCAAAAATGAAGTTTAATAAACTCCAGAGTATGCCAAGGCCCTGTGCCATGTACTAGGCAGGAACAAGGTGGTGAAGACAGACAGACAGAGCCCTGCTCTTAGAGATCTTATGTTCTAGTGAGGGAGAATTAAGCAAGCAGGTTGAATGGAATCAGTCTGTCTCTTTCCCCCTCTACCACACTCTGGGAAACCTTGGCCGAGGGTTCTAACTTCCCTGAGATACAGGGAGGAAGCATGTGTGATGACAAGAACATGGCCTCTGAACGCACAGGCTTTGAACAACACAGACTTGATTTCAAATCATGGTTCTGTCACTTATGAGCTGTGAACCTTGGGCAAACTGCTTAATCTATCTAAGCTTCCATTCCTCAAGACCTTGGGAGTACCCCTCCCCACGCTTGTCCACTCTCAGCTTTCATGTCTCAGCTCCAATATCACTTCAAATAAGCCTTTCCTGACCACTGATTCTAAAGTGTATTCCCTCCAACCCAACCCTCCTTCCAGTTATCTATCACGCCAGCCTACAATTTTATATAACAACCTGAAATCCCCTGGTTTATTTATTGAGTTACTTGTTTACTGTTTTCCCCACAGTTAAGGGTCTTTGTCTGGTTCAAAGTTATATCCCTAAAAGAGGGGAATAGTCATGGCCTACAGTAAACCCTCAATAAATATTTGTTAAACAAACGAGTAAGTCAACCAGGCCAACTGAACAATGCTTCACAAATTTTTAATAAATCATTTTGCAAACTTAACCCTGAGGTTTATTCAAGTTATAATGACTACTAGCTGTGCAACTTACCTAATTGATCTGATCTAAGTCCAGCCCATGGGTACCTTCTCCCCACTGAGGAATTACAGGACTCTGACAAATATGACTTTTTCCACAGAAAGTTTCTCTGGTATTCACTCAACCCCTGTAATGCAAAGTACAATTTGAGTAAAATGTAATTAATGAAAGTTTTAAAGTAGACATCAGTAAAAATCATTTCTGAACCTCTAAAAAGAGTTGAAAGACTTAAGACTGATAATTAAACATAGAAGAGGTCCTTAATAATAGCTCCCAACATTGACCCAGTCCTGTGCTAACCAGTTCATAGTGTTATATCCTTTAATCCTCACAACCACTTGAGACAGATGTTACAAGGATTCTGAGGCTCAGAGCGGCTACCCTTTTGCTGGTTGTCTGATTCCAAAGCCTGAGGCCTTGTCTGATAATGGGTGGCAATCTAAATCGTCATCACTATAATTATCTTAACTAACGAAGTTCTCACCAAGTACACAATATAATACAGTATGCCTAATCCCTTTTGAAATTTTGTAAAGTCAACCAAGAAAAGACAAATTCCCTCCCATTCTGGATGCAAACCCTCAAGATAAAAGAAGACAGTCAGGGCTTGTGGAACACTGTGGTCAACTGTTATGTTGAAGGGTGCTTGACCATAACAGCTACCAGCTACCTGGAACTATTAACAAACCTTAAACAAATGCACAATTATGAAGAATGTGTATTTCTTATACCCTGTCTTTATCTTGTCAGGGTCCCATTTCTCAAGCCTTTAAAAGACATAACACACTTTAAAGTTTTAAAGGGAAGGGGTGTTAAATGCTAAGCTGTGATGGAGTCCACAGGTGTCCCAATCTGAAGCTGCCGTAGTTCCCATTATAAAGTGCCCTCCATCTACACGCCTCTGAGCTCTCCCCCCCCCCCACAAATAAATCCACCTCAAACCATCTAACTATTCCACTCGGCAACTCGGAAGTGAGTGTGAACGGAGAGGGGGGCTAGGTAAGAGAAAAAGAGCAGCATCCTCTAGGATGGTGACAGGCAAGATCGGGAGCTGACAGGCTCAGCAGGGCCGAGGGGCGCGGCCCAGAAAGCCAGTGAGGCTCCGGCGCCCTGCACCCGCCTTGTCCCAGCTCCCCCCATCAGGCTTCGGCCCCCGGGGACCCCGGCCTCACCTTGAAGCGCACCGGCATGTCGCCCGGCGCTGGAGCCCCAGCCACTCCGACAGTTAACGGGACAAAAAGCCCGGAGGGGGCGGGGCGACAACAGTAGGTTCCCTAGCAAAAGCCTCGGCCCGGCGTCCCCGACTACGCGCCGGCGCACTCCGCGCTTGCCTCCTTGAGCCGTGTCGCTCTGCCTTTCCCCGCCCATTCTGAAGCCTAAAAACCAATAGAGACTCGGAGAGCCTCGTACCGTCGTTAAGATTCGACCAATCAGTGCTGGAAAGGAGAACGCCCGCCTCCCCAGCCAAATCCCGGGGATTGATAGAGATGGCGGGCGGAAGGCCGGCCAATGAGGCTCCCGGGCCCGGAGTGGGCGGGGCCCCGCGGGAGCTTCGTCCTGAGGAGAGCTCGACGGCGTCTGCTTTGTCGGATCCTGCGCAACAATGGGTTTGCGTGCTGCTGGGATTCGTGAGTCGCCCGCCTCGCTGGAACCAGGTTCTTGACGTCATAAAACAGGAAGGTGTGTTTTTAGTTCCAACATGTATGACAGAACGGAACGTTTCTTTGTATGAAATGAAAATATTCAGGTCTGTTCTTTCGAATTCAATTCCTGCCACCGACAACCGTGCTACATTATTTACTGTCACGTCAAAAGGGAGAGGCCAGAAAATAAATATGGCTTAGGCAGGCCAAAAAACTTTTTTTTACTGAATCTTGAAAGACAAACTGCTGACTTCCCAGTGATGTTCTTGCCTCCCACAAACCCCCCCTCCCCCCGCCTCCGCCCAAAAAGTTGTACATGTAGCTCCTAGATTAGGAAACATTCGTTAATGATGCTTGTGAGTCTCAGCTTCCAAAGCTTCAGCCTTGTCTCTCCTCTCACCCTTTTTAAAAAATAAAATTCCACTTGATTTTTACAGATTTTTGCCATCATCAGTATTTCTTGAGATCCTACCGTTGACAGAACACTGTGACCCTGGCGATGGAAAAGTCATAAATTGTCCAGATAGTTCTCTAATATGCTTGGGGAGAATGAACATATATTTATTCAGTACTATTGTACAATGTATCATGTGCTGAATTTCCAAATGAGAAATTATATTTATATTCGTATATAAATGAGAAATTATATTTGTATATAAATGATATACGAATTGGAGGAAGGAGTCATCCCCAAGGGCAGAGATGTTTAGAAAAAGCCTCAGGAAGAAATATTCAGACTTAGCCCTGAAGTTTAGAAGAACTGAAATAAGTAAAGAGGAAAATGGGACAATCAAAGGGCAGATGTCTGAATGGAATGCTGCCAGGCTTTTTCCAGAACAATGAAAGCAGTTTCATTTTACTTTTGTCATTTGTTGACTGAGGAAAAGGATACCCTCTTTTAAACTTTCAAATATTAATTTTAATCCTTTCTGCAGAGGCTTGTCTTCTGAATCCTAATTGATGTCTCTGTTCTTCTTCATCATCACTGAGATACTTAAAATTTCATTTGAAGGAGCCACCTGATATATGAAACAAAGAGAATATTAAATTAGTCCCTATGCAGCCATGCATCCAGAGGGCCCTTGATAAATGTTAATTGGTGATGACAGCATCTCTGTCGTGTAAATTAAGAATGGCACAAACAAGACACAGTGGAACATAAAACAAAAGTCCTCTGCAGGAAAGCAGCCCAGATCTTACAGGATAGGAAAGACACAGATCTGGTTGTACACAAAGCTTTGTTACCACATAATGCTAAGGTGAAATCAGTAAAAGTAAGTATGTGGAATGTAGCCTGTCTGCCAAACAAGGGCAATGATAACTATAGTCGAGCTCTGCTGAGCAGGGAACAAGTGACAAGAAAACCAAACAGCAGATGGTAAAAAATGACTTAGTCACAACCTGAGTTTGCTGAGATGTGTTATAAGGACTCAAGGAAGAAGAATAGTTTACTTTGTTATTTTTAAGAAAAGCCTACTTCAGTTTATGAGCCAAAGATGTAGAAATGAAAAAAGCGACAAGGTTGGTAAAGGAGAGTTTTGTGGCCTGTGTTTTACCAGCTCCTAACTCTCTCCACTACTGTAGGCAGCAGACCCGGTACCCCACAAAGTTCCACCCAAGTGTTCTGGAGAGTCCCTAGGAAGTGTCTCACACGTGCTTACAGCTACCACATATAGTTTGCCCAGCAGCACTGCCACTTCTGCCAATAGCCACACATCTCTAGGTGTCACTCTTCTTGCTGGTCACCAACATTTACTGTGGTCTGAGTTACCATGGGCGCAGCATGGAACCTCCTCGGGCTGCTCAACCCTGGCGGGAATCTGTGGCAAAGCACCTCCGTACATTTTTTGTGTTACCCTCTATCGAATGAGTACCAAAGTGTCTTACAGAGCTTTTCCACTTGTATTTTAGCCTTCCTTCTCTCCAAAGGACTCAAAGTGAAGTCCATTGGGTCTAGGCCAGAAAGTAATTCCTCAAATGATGGATCGAATTCCGTGAGATGAGGGTGTCACAACTGGCTCCCTCTTCCCTTTCTTGATTTCTCTGTTTCTCATGCAAATAGATTTCTGTTTATTGCCTGTGAGAGACTAAACTGATCCAACCTCTATAAAAGGCAATTTGGCAGTGCTTTTCACCCAGCAATTCCACTTTTGTAAGTTATCTTACAGATATACATGCCCATATGTGAAAAGCCAATTCATTTAATGTTGTTGACTGCATTGTTTATAGTAACAAAAGTTGGAAGCAACTTAAGTGTCCATCTGCAGGGTACTAGTTAAATACATGATGGTTCCTCCAGGGACCAGAGCAGGAACAGGCGGTGCAGCAGGTCCAGACGGCAGTGCAGGCTGCTCTGTTCCTTCGGGCTTTCTGACCCAGCAGATGTCAAGTACACACTATATCCGTCAGGGTGCGGTAGGGAAAACAGAAACTACCAGAAGCATTTCAACAGAGAAAACTTAATATGACCTATTGGTTAGCTGTTGGAGAACTTTAAAAAGCTAAATGGAGAAAGAGAGCATAGTAATTCCAAGAAGCAGCTCATACCCTGGGTCTGGAAGAACAGAGGGAAAATGTTGAGGTTACTCGAGCACAGCTCCAGGCTGGCTGGAGACACCCCATGGGAGTTGGTCACACCTCTGAGAAGGAGTCACTGCCTAGTGGTGCTGGTGCCTCTGAGGGGACAAAATGAGGCTGCCCAAAAAAAAAGAAAAGGGAGACAGAAGGAAAGGGAATGAGGAGACTGCAACCAGCTGGCACCATGGAGGTAAAGGTCATCATTAAGGAGCTGCAGAGAGGAAAAGCTAGTAAAAGAGAGCATTCCTGTCTTTAGTGTCTGTCTTAGCACACCTAACAGGGAGCTAGCAGGATCCAAGGGGTCTGTAGATTCCAAAGGGTGAGACTAGAATTGAGACAATAGCTTATTAACTTAAACGCCCCCATGCAACCCTTAAAAAGAAAGAAGCATTTTCTTGAGCTAACGTGGAATGATTCCCCCCTCTCCACCTGCCAAAAAAAAAGGCAAGTTGTAGAAGAGCTTGTGTAGTGTACCGTCAGCTGGGATAAAAGAAAGACAAAAAAAAAGAAAAATGATGTCATGATGGCATCATTCACAGACACTTTTTCCCTCATGAGTCTAACTACATTAGCAGCAGCAATGAAGATGAGCATTTTATTCAGAGTTTCTAATACATGGAAAATTTGTGGTATTGATAGTTATCATTAAGGCTGACCTATTTAAAATAACGCTTTCCATTGACCCTTTCTAGAGTCACTTAGATTTATATGTATCCCAATAGGGCTGTTGCTTCTTTTAGAGACAAAAACATATCAAAATCGTTTAAAGCAACTTTTATTTGTACTTGAAGTGTAAATATACTACTCACTCTATTAAAAACAGGAAGTCGATCACTTCACAGATCTAACAATCTCCCATCATTTTCTCAGTAAGAATTGAAAGATTGGAGAATTTGCATTTGCCTGTAACTATATTTTTGTTTAACAAACAAAAATATGTTATCTATAAGCAAAACACTTATACAGATAACAAAGTTGAAGAAAGAAGATACAGTGAGTAAGACACAGCCTCTGCCTTCAAATGTGATTGCAATCAAATGAGGGAACAGACGCGTACACAAAGAACACAGGAAATGATAGAGAGAAGGAAGCAAAGAGGGGGCTGAATGTGAGCACCCTGGTATTCTGAAGATGCTTTTAAATCTAGAGCCAGCAAGTTTGATCTAAGCCTGGGGACTAAAGAGCAGACAGGATAAGGCAGCTGCTTTTAAATTCCATCCTGGGAAACACCTGACCTAGGTGACCTTTCACTTTCTCTTTTGTTATGCCCCCAGGTAGCTGAATCCAGGCCAGAGATCCGGAAGATTTTAACTAACACTTGCTCAAGATTCTTTCCCCAAAAGGTAAATTACTTGCTGTCTGTTGTCTCTCTTTTTTTCCCTTACTGCTTCAGAAATAAGAGTAAAGCTGGTTTAGAAATCACCGTTTTAGCAACATGGTGATACGTCATCCTTGCATTTGCATGTGTATAATTTACTCTGAAATACCTTACAGGGTAACTGAAATTCCAGTTTCCAGGCTCAGCAATGCTCTGGCACTTGTAACTTCCCCTCAGGTCACACTTACATGGGCTTCGCTTGGTAAATCTTGAGTTCAGCCTTTGCCAAAAAGCAATCAGTCTGACCACTGCTTTCTCTGGCGTTTTTCCATAGGTAATAACTGCCTTTTCCTCATATGAATGAATTTCTGATTGCACAACTGAAAAAAAATAAGTGAAAAAATTAAGTCAATGGATTCTGTCTTGGAAGCAAAATTGCTGGTATTTCACATTAATGTCAGTAAGAAACAAATAAACAGGGTCTGTGATTAAGACTTACCAATGAGCCAAGTGCAGTTTGCCCTCCAGACTTTTAGCCCCCATGCCTTTGTTGACAAAGAAGTGTCTGGCTTTTGAATCAGTGGGGCACGTTTTGGAGGGACTCCAGCTTCTCCTGACAACACAGACTTTTGTGTATGTGTGAGGCTGCGGGACTCCTTGCCATACAAGGCTATAGTGAGTAAAGTAATTCTCAGTAAGGCATAAACCACTGCAAGCCTTACATACCATAATAATGTTGTGCCTCCACGGAACAAGACACAGAACAAAATTGGGGGCACAAAATTCCTTTCATTTTAAGGCCTTCACTGTTGAAGATTCTATTATCTAAGAATTACCTTCCCTTTTCTTCACTGAATATTCATCATCTTAAATCACCATCCCTACAGATTTTTCTAGAGTTGCTAACTCGGCAGATTTGGAAGCTTTAATTCTCTGACCACTTAAAACCAGCTGTCATGTCTTAAGGTCAGATCAGAGGACGCTACCCACCTGCCTTCCTAAGAACCTTGTAAATATCTACTCTATGCCAAAATAAATTTCGAAATGTTCTTTTATCACATAGTTGTGTATATACACCTTAATAACTGTGGATCAAGACCATATAGCTCTTATTATTCCTTCTGAAATCACTGTTTTTTCCATTAGCATTGCTATATCAAATATCATAAGGGACCAAGAATTTTTCAGAACATAAATCAGATTTCCTCTCCTTAGTGACTTATAATTGTTGGTTCCCTTAAGAAATTTTTATTTGAGTTTTGCTGAAGCAATGAGTTCATAAAATCTTAGTACTACGTTGTTCATCCTTTACTCTCAACTTCTGTTAATTGAATTAATGATGTTTGACAGTGTAGAGAGTGATATGCCCAATTGTGAAATACACTGAATGTATGAATTTAAAGAAGTTCTTTTCAGTATCATTGAGCATATACCTATGAAATAAGTTTTAGGAATAATGCTCGTTTTAGTTAATCATAGCTGTGGCAGATACTGAGGCTGACTCATTCCAAATCCATTCCAACCTCCTCATGTCCTGCAGAAGCTAGAAAGCTAAAAATCCCTTTGACCCTAGATGCCTTTGCAACTGAAGTTCAGGTGTAACCTACATTCTGATGACAAGAAACACTTACATAAAATGAATTAGATGGAAGAAAATGAATTAGAAGAAAGGCAAAGCACAGGCATCTACCATGATGGTATAAATCATGGCAATAACAGCAGCAGCCTGGTTCTGAGTTAGCAGCTTCCTAATTACAGGAGAAGTGACAGGGTTCTGGAACCAGAGCTTGTAACAGTGGCTTGTCAACTTAGCAGGGAGTTTCCTGGTTCTACAACTTCATGACTTAAGTGACTCTGTCATGTGACATGGCCCCAGAGTCTACTTCTTCAGACTTCCCAGTGGTTCTGTAAGCTACTCGTATCAATCATCTATTGCCACAATAATGCTCTATAACAAACATTCCTAAATGCAGCAGCTTAAAACAGTAACCATTATTATTGCATGAATCTCTTGGTCAGCTGGCCAGTTCTACTGGTCCAGGTTGAGTTTGGCTGATCTGACTGAGCTTGCGCATGTGTTTGTGGTCAGCTGATGGGTTAACTAGAGGCTGACTGGTCTCAGATGGCCTCAGCTAGGACAACTCATCCGTGTTCCATGTGGGCCCTCATCTTCCAGCAAGCTAGCCGGGAGAGAGTTCCAAGAGGAAGAGCAAGGTGTGCAAGGCCTCTTGGGGATTAGGTTTAGAAACAGCACACCATTTCTACCACATTCCATAGGCCAAAGCGAGAGTCAAGGGGTAAGGAAATAGACTCAATCCCTTGATGTGAGGGGTTACAAAGTCACATGGTAAAGGAGGAATGAAAAATTGGGGCCATTATTGCAATAAATCTGCCTCAACACTGAATACTCTGAAAACACCCTTTCTGTTTTGAATTGCTAGAGTAAATTATGTTCTCTGCAGTTTAACTCTGACTTGCACAGTGGTGGGTTAGACACTCTCATTTATCTCCAGTCCCTCTTAAAACTCTAAAAAATGACAATAAATGAGGAAAACAGGTACAAACTGGTAAGGTCAAAGAGAAGGGCAGAGGCAACAATGGCAAAATAGAGATAGCAACACATACAGGCCATATGGAGAGCAGTCTGTGGCAGACTGGGTTCTCTGGGAAGCAGACTCCGGGATGTAGTTGCATGTGCTGAATGTTTATTAGTGAGGGCCCTGGGGGTCCATACCTGTGGCGGGAGAGCAAGGGAGCAGGAGTGAGCAGAAGTCAAGTTGCAAGGCAGGCCTGACCACAGCCTCAGGCAACCCCCTGGGGAGTTTAGAATTAACATGGCCTGTCAGAGTTGTCCTGCGTTGGGCCATAATAGGCTTCCCTAGGAAGGGCATGGCCTTGGGCAAGGTGGCTGTCTGCAGTGAAGGTGATCCCTAAGGGGGATGATAGCAGAGAGCACAGCCAGTAGCAGCAGGATTTGGACAACGCATCATTGTAAGCATCTTCCTACTACGCAGTCAGTGTTCCCAACTAGTAGCATATATTTGAAGCCATAGACCAAAAAACCTCTGTTCCCATTGGGAGCTAGTCTCAGTGCAACCATTAGAGTCTTAGTCCCCAAACCTTCAGGAGTGAAGATGGGTACCTGTCAGCACGAGTACCCTTCATTTCAGGCACTAGGCCTGAATTTCGCTGTGCCCTTTCATTCCCTCTGCTGGTCTCCTCAACATTACCGTGTGGCATGGTGTTATAATGGGCCTCTGCAGAAGACCATCCATAGCCTTGTATTTCCAAAGATTCTGGTAGAGTTGTTGCCAAGCAAACAATTAGGAAAGCTGGATCCAAGGGCCAGCAGGACATCCTGCTGATGGGAATTGGACAAAAGGCAAAAGAAGGATGGGAATCGGAGCTGAGAGGAGCACAGGAACCCCTGCTCTAGAAGGGAGCAAGGAAAACAGAAACTGGACCTGAGGATCTGGGCCCAGAACTTGTCTTTCTACCTATAGGTGTCTAAAACACAGTATTAAGGAAAATTATCAATACTGGTGAGCCAAAAAGAGAAAAAATACTGGCTCCCTAAAATTAATTCCAATTAAAGTCATTTATAAATTGGCTACTACCATACATGTCATAAAGTGTGTGCTCAATAAATTAATTGGAAAGCTAAACTCTGCAATTATTGAAATACGGATGGTCATTAGGGTTTGTTACTACTTCCTTGTGATCCAAGGCTCACACCATAGCATGAGAGAACACATGAGCCAGAGGGCAGCTTCATTCTCTTCTGATGAGAGAAAACTCTGTGGAACAAATCCATGTTTCAAACAAATGTTCTTTTAACAATATAAGCCACTTTGTTATTATAGTTGTGCTGTTCTCTTGATCATGGGCTTTTATTGTTAAGAAAGTAAGTGTCCGTTTCCAATATGTGTTTCATCTTAGCCAAATGCAGTAAGGTATGTGCAAACACTTTGTGAATTGAAAAGTGTTAATAGAAGCGTGAGCAGTTCTTGTTATTAGGTATTAAGAATGGTCTCCTTTTATACGACTCCTCATATTTGCTGTTCCTAAACAGTGGAACTCACGTGGTTTAACAATCTTTCTTTTTTCTTTTCTTATTGAGGTATAATTGACATATAACATTATATTAGTTTCAAGTGCACAACATAGTGATTTGATATTTTTATATACTGCAAGACGATCACCACAATAAGTTAACATCTATTCTCATACATACTTACAAAACTTATTTTCTTTTGATGAGGACTTTTAAGATCTACTCTTATCAGCTTTCAAATTGCAATATAGTATTATCAATTATAGTTGCCATACTGTACATTACATCCCCATGACTTACTTATTTTATAACTGGAAGTTTGTACCTTTGCCCCCCTTCACCCATTTCTTTTTTTTTCTTTTAATTAATTAATTTATTTATTTATTATTTTTGGCTGTGTTGGGTCTTTGTTGCTGCACGCGGGCTTCTCTAGTTGCAGCAAGCGGGGGCTACTCTTCATTGTGGTGCGTGGGCTTCTCATTGCAGTGGCTTCTCTTGTTGCGGAGCACAGGCTCTAGGTGCGCGGGCTTCAGTAGTTGTGGCACGCAGGCTCAGTAGTTGTGGCTCACAGGCTCTAGAGTGCAGGCTCAGTAGTCATGGCACACAGGCTTAGTTGTTCTGCGGCATGTGGAATCTTCCTGGACCAGGGCTCAAACCCGTGTCCCCTGCATTGGCAGGTGGATTCTTAACCACTGCGCCACCAGGGAAGTCCCACCCATTTCTAACATCATTAATCTGTTAGTCTCAAGTTTATTATGAACAATACCTTTTCTGATTAGTGTTATTATTGTCTAATATTTATTGAGTGCTTGCTACATCTCTTAGGACTGTATATACTATATCAGAATGGTTCTGTCAGGAAAACAGAGCCACTGTAAGTGGTATAGGAAGTGTAAATGGTATATGCAATGTGGCAAAGGAAGGGAATACATATGGGGAAGGAAAGATCCTGTAGGAATTTTAAAAGGAGAGAATCAATAGCTTGTACTTTAGTTGTGAAGAGAAGACTATTGGATTGTCAAGTCTCAGGGTTGGAAATGGTCCTTAAAATCTGGTCACTAGTCTGGCCCTTGAGATAGATGCATTGTATTGATGAGAATGAACTTGAACATGCAATTTCGCCCCACTAAATTTATTTAGCAAAGAAATACATGTGATATCTCCAATTGTATGTCTTTAAGGCATCTTAATATTAGTCAATCCAAATGACCCCTAATTTCTCACCCTTGCATCTAAGAGTTTCCCCCTCCATCCTTTTAGTTGTTTAGGCTAAAAACCTTGGCTTCATCCTTAACTTTCCTGTTTCTCTTACATTTGGCATCCAGTTCATCAGCAAGTGTTGTCCGATATGTATTCAAGGTTTATCAATAATCGGATCATTTCTCACTATCTCCACTGATACTATACTAACTCTAAGCCACCGATAATGTTTGCCTGAACTGGTATGGTCTCCTGGCTCCCACCCTTGGCCCTGTACAGTCTGTTTGCCCTCACTGGGGCTCTGCACATTCCCCGTGCTCGACTTCTCAGGGTGGGCCTCCCCCAGGATGCATTCTTGGCCATCTGCTCTCCTATCTGCCTGCCTTCTTCAGAAAGCTAATCCATTTCCATAACTGCAGTTAACACCTCTGTGCTGATGACTCCCAACTGTTGTTTTCAGTCTTCACTTCCGGTCAGAGTTTGGACTTCCTGAGAGTACTAAGCACAGTGGTGGTCTAGCACAAGCACTGGAATCAGACGGCTTGGGTTTAAATCCCAGTCAACTCTATAAACTGCATTAACTGTTTAACCTCTTGTCCTTCATAAAATGGGAATACCTATCTCAAACAGTTTCCATGAGGATTAAATGAGTTTACATGTGTAAACACATAGTGCCTGGCACATAGTAAATAATAAGCATTAGCTATCATTATTGGAGGTCATACTGTCACTGCCAGCTATATTTATACAACACCAGACTCCTCATTTGCTTCTCTCCTCCTTTAATCAGTTCTCCTCCAGTTTTCTATGGGGTCTCTAATTCTCAGACCCACCGATTTGAACATTTGAAATAATCTTTGACTTACCCTCTACTTAATTTCCTTTTTCCAGTCAGTGACAGACAGGCCTTGCTAACTTGCCTGGCTTTTCCTCAAAATGCCACTTACTCCTTTTCGTTCCTCTCCCTCCCTCTGCCGTGCCCCGGACTGGCCCCCATCCCCTCGCACTGCCACAGCCAGGGCAGCCACCTCCTCAGTAGTCTCCACGGGCTCAACCCCCAACCCCCGAGCCCTGGAAATCTTCTCAGAGTCTCTGTCTGTTGTTCTGTCCTTCACTCAGGACCTTGCTGTTCTCCTCTGTTTCCACTTCCATAAGGTGGAGAGTCCTCTAAGTAGAGAGAACTGTCTAGAACTTCCAGAATGAAGCTCCATTCTGTACAATCTTATTTCCTTCCACTCTTCTGCTTTGCCAGCTCTTTCGCCCACTGCCCCAAGACCATCTCACACTCTTTCTGGCCTCTGCTTTCTTGCATGTTGTCCTCATCTGGAATGCCCTCCTCACTTTACTTCATCCAACTCAGTTCTACCTGTTCTTCAGCACAGCCCAAACTCAACCCTCTCCCTGAAGAGCATAAACCCATTTAATCTCATTCTTTGTGTTATTGCAGCACCTGAAACCAGCATTTGATTCGGATTACATATTGTAGCATATTACTCCATGTATGAAGTATATAAATATATGTCATATTTTTGTGTGTATTAGATAAGATCCTGGAAGGCTGTAATGTTTCCTAAACTTCAGTGTTCCTGCTCCACCTCTTCCCTACCATACACATAGGGAAGACATAAGTAAATGGTAAAGATTGAGAAAACCTTGATGATAATATAAAATAATAGTAATAATAATACACATTATATGCCAAGTACTCATCTAAGGAGTTTTACATTTATTCGTTTGTTTAATCTTCACAATAATTTTATAAAGTAGAAATATTATTACCCCCTTTTTACAACCGAGGAAACTGAGGCACAGAGAGATTAAGTAACTTGCCCATGATTGATTGCTGACCCAGAGTAATCTTCACATATGGAGGTATGTGAAAGAATGCAAAATATAATCTAGGAAGACTATATTGTAGAAAATACATTGAATACCCAAGGAAAAGAAATCCTAGGATTCATCCTCACTTCAGTTATACAAAATATAATAACTGCATTTCTGGGTTGTGAAGGGAAAGTAATAAATAGGGATCACTTTAAAAAAAAAAAAGATGCAATTTGTCTTCTTTTTATTTCTCTGATTCTAAATGAATCACAGAGATGACCTGAAAAAACATCTCATCCCACCTTCCACCTCCCCACTCCCATTTTATAAGTGAGGTCACTAGGATTGCTTTGAGAGCTCACCCAACCAAAACCATCAGTTGTTATGAAATAAGCATCTGTGTAAATTGGCAGTTGCCGTGCCCTAGAAGGAGACTCATGTTCCGTGGCATGCTCTGAAAGTCACGTACGCTCTTCTTTATCTTGCCACAAGGAACAGTTTGGATAGATACAAATGATGAAGGGCTGTATTAACTTGTGTCTGTTTGAAAACCAGTTAAGTATTCCCCGCAAATAACAACTCGTCCACACCTACCTGAACTCTAGGTCTTCACTCTTCAGAAGAGAGTGCAATAGGGCCGAGTGGTCCCTCCATGGCTGGCCGAACAGCCTGCCCTCTTAACACTGAAAGCACCATCCCCAAAAGCTGGGATTTCCCCTCCCCACAACTCATCACCTCCTGTGTATGAAGGAAAGACTGCAGCTTGTCTCCAGCACACAGCTAAGGTGGTGAGTTGAAGAGTTGAACAAATCAGTCATTTTCTGTGGCCTGAATAGGAATCTGTACCTCTTGGCTTTTTGTTAGAGGAGGGAAAAACAGTGGCCGGTTACCTCAGAAAACTCTGCCCAGTAAGAGGCTGGCCCTTCAGAGGATCTGCCCTGGTTGCCACACAGGTTTTGCAGACCTGGTTAAAAAGTTCTTGAAATGGTTATCTTTGCTTACAGTAGTAAGTTAAAAAATGAAATGAGAATTAAGAAACCTTGTAATATAATTAATATTTCATACCACCTCATTAGTATTTGAATATGTTTTTGCTAAGCTCAGATGATTTCCATACAGGTGGGAAACTTCAGATTTCATTTTATTAAAAACAATTAACAGCACTTTGAAACAGTAGTTAGTTATATGTCATCCTACCTCCAGAAAAATATTTGCGTGTGAGGAGGTTTGAGCTGCCACAGGCATTCTTGACTGGCGTTCAAGTGGATTATTCGCTGTCTTGCCTCTAGCATCTATTCTGCCTTAATGGCTTCTATCCTCCAACACTGCTGAAAGTGACTTGAGGCATTACAGATTCCAAAGGCAACCTGCCAGATGAAGCAGAGAAGCTGCAGGAAGCATACATTGTGACAGAAAAGTGAATGCAGTTCCCCTGAGACAGGCATGCATTAATATAACCATGGTTTTTAATCTCCTCAGATACTCTCTCTGTAATTATACATGCCTTGTATAGTATGTTCAAAGGAAACATGATAATATCTAACAGCTGGACTCTTTCTAGTACTTTCTTATCAAGTCCTAGTTTGCAGCTTTCCGGAACAAAGCGTGTCCCTAATGCTTAAGCCCAAACGCTTGACTTATAAACTTAGTGTAATGAACCCTGTCAAAATTTTATTACCAATTGGTTTGTACCATAATATATGTATGGAGCAGCTATTGTACACAAGGATGAGTTATTGTAATGAACTTTCCATTTGTTAGCTTTCTCTTAACCCTGGAAATTGTAATGTCTCCTTTGTTTTTATTTTAGACAGCTGCCATTTAGCCAGCTGCCATAAAGATAGCCATCTCCATCTGATTTCTTTTGCAGCTACAATTCACATATTAAAGTGGAATCCATATCTTTCATCCTCCTTGGGTGATGTACAGAAAAGATCCTGTCCACAACTGGTCTGACACCTGTGTGTTCTCTCTCATAAAAGCCAATGCCAAGCTAAATCTTGGACTAGGTTTAATCATTACAGTCCTTCTGGACCCCACAAATGCCAAGGCATTTGCTGCACAAGACAGCCTGGAACCAAGGTGTAATCAAGCCTTCCACTGGTCCCACTGGACTGGGCTATGAATCATCTTCCTTTCTTACCCAGCTGGCACAGATAAAGAGCAATTGGACAGCATTTTGTCTCCTGAAGAGTATAATTTCCTTAAATTACCATAGGTACTAGTTGTTGTATTCACTTGCAGCTTTTATAAGGTCAGACAGATCTCAGGAAGGCCAAACTAATCTCAGGAAGCAACCCACATGTGGAGAAAGCCCATTGCAGAGTTCAAAACCTCTTAGGGAGATGGAATATGCAGAATCGTCCTCACAGTCACCTGCCTGGGAAACTTGAGCTGATGGGGCCTGAAGAGCATTACTGCTCCAAGCAATGACACCACCTTTTGTTCTCAGTTTCATTTCACTGCCAAAATCATTCTGTCACCTGCCTCTTCCCTAGGGGCTGAGCTAATAGGAGATTGTTACACCTATCAGTAAGTCCATCTGGTTCACTGAAATTTATCTCACAAATAGTAGCTAGTCAAAAGAGATGGGAAGAGTGGCACAAAGTGGTCTTATTTCTGTAAATCACCACCACCACCCCCCCCTGTGAAAAAAAGCACTAGCTTACCCTGCACTAGAGCAGCAAACCTGTAAGGTAATGGACCCTTTCAGAGCATTCAGGTATGACCTGAATTGGGGCTGATATTTATTTGGTTTGTTCCTGGTATTTTATTCAGATTACATTTGTAATGCTTCAGTCTTCCACTGAAAGTGACTTTCTTCTTAATCTTCATAACCTGGAGGGAATGCAGATTGTCTAGGTATATATAAAAGGAAATAACGTATTCACAGTATCAACAAAAAGCAGGGAAATCTTTTTTTTCCCCTTGTAGGTTCCTGCTGAATATTTTAAGAGTCAGTGGGAGTTGTGGTACTTACTCATTTTTTAACCATGGGTCAGATTGGCTGCACTCTCCTCCAGTCTGTGGCTAGAACAGAGTTTCCCCAACTACATTGCTGTGGTGGTAAAGTACGCACACTCTGGGGCCACCTGCCTGCGTTTGAATCCTGGCTCTACTACACCAGCTGTGTGATCTTAGGCAAGTTTCTCAATCTCCACATGCCCTGGTTTCCTCATTTGCAATGTGGAGATAATCATAGTGCCTACTTCATGAGATGGTACTGAGGATTCATTTCAGTAATATAGGTGAAGTATTTAAAGTGACTGGGCGATCATAAGTGGTAGGTATCATCATAATTATATTCCACAGAACACTAGTTCCAAGAGATGTTCCTGAGGAAACAAGAGTCTGTGGTCAAATAAGATTGGAAATGCTTTACACTAACATATTTCATCAAACCTATAAACTATCGATTACGTACCACTAAGAAAGAAAAAGCAATGCCAATTAAACTAGGACACGATGCTCTTCTAGGGATTTGGCAGTTCTCCTGAGTTTTTTTGTTGCATTGCTTTCTGGCCTGTGGTGGGCAGTCGTTTTGCACCTACCTCAATAACACAATATAGCCTCAACCACTGGGTATTGTCCTTTCTTAAGTTCTATCAAGCACTTGGTTATTGTTTTGCAAGAAAATATGGCATGGCTGTTAACCCTGCATGAACCCTGCATGATGAATTTTGGCTGCTGTCACATCATACATACACGCCCACTGCTCTGTTTCCATACCTCTTGGCATATACAGTAACTTTTCATTCCAGCGCCAAATCATGGTGTCATCTTTATAAAGACATTTTAAAGAGCAATTAAACATCACATATGTTGTTCTAAGAATGTTCCTAACTCAACTGACATATGACAACAACAGCTCTGACCAAGTTCATATGTGCCCACGCAGTGTCCACCATTGCACAACTGCTGCTTGACGAACAGCCACTGGAAGATGCCTCAGTCCATAAGAAGCATCCTAGCTTCAGAGATGACAAAATGTGGGAGGAAAGTGCTGCTTAGAATTGATGAAACATTTATGTCCCCCTTTAGGAGATACTCAATGCATGTTAGCATATTAAAGGTTGGAGGATGCCCTGCAGTGAAGAAACCATCTTCCCTGATTGAAGCCAGTATATTGGGCCACACAGATGTCTTTACAAGCTGCACCTGTCAACGCATTGTGGCGTGCTGAGATAGAACCTAACAAATCTGAGCATTACAAAGTAATTGGAAGGGATTTTTCTAGCCACTCTGTAATCAAGTAGCAGCAAAGAGAAGGCTGACTGACGCCGATGGGGTTCGGAACTTGCTACCCCAAAATATGGCATCTTGGCATATTGAATATTTTCAGCTGAAGGAGTTTGAGAAAACAGCAGAAAGAGGAAGGTCACCCTGACCTTCTCCCTCCACAGCCTTCTCCCCAGAAAAGTCATAAAACCCTCATGTGAGAGGTACCTTCCCTATACCCCAGGGGAAAGGAACACCATTACCTCCGAAGACAAACGGACCCTTAAAGAATCCTAACAAACAGAACTTGCTAAGTTTGCCCCACTTTACTATACATGCTTCATACTCCCTAACCTATCATATTTCTACATTGACCACTCTTCATCAAACCTTAGCATAAAATTACATAGGTCTGTTTCTTCAGATCTTCATTTCCTTATGAAGTTTCCCATATCACATAAAACTTATATTCAATAAATTTGTATGCTTTTTTTGGTATGTAAATCTGTCTTTCTCAGTTTAATTTTCAGACCCAGCCAAGGACTATAAGAGGGTCAAGGAAAAGTAGCCCTCAGAAAACTCCTGGAGACTAGTGATGAGTCAATATCTTCATACTCTTAAGGAAAACACTTGCCTTCATCCCAGTCCAGGGTTTCCACCGTGATGGGACTAACTCCTTAGAACTGGTCAGATTTCAGTTAAATAACAAACATTCTTGAGCCCTCAATATGTATCAAGCCCTGAGTTACAAAATGGTTAGGGAACGTCTGTTTCATCATCTATAAAAATGAAATAATAACACATAATAATAGTGTTTATTAAAAGTAATAATAATAGTAATTATTGTAGGTATGCGGTTAAGTGATGTATGTAAAGCACTTAATACAATGCCTGGCATGGAGTGTTACAGGGTTCATTGCAATGAGGGAGATGGGAGGGAAACGCAGGAAACGCTGAAGGTCCTGGGGCCCGCTGTGGGCCATGAGGGCCCCTGCTGCCCACTTGTCTCTTGTTCTAAAAGGGCAGATTACCACAGAGGACACCAAGCAAATGGCTTTCTGTCCTCTGGTTTAGTTTAACTTTAGATTCAACTCATTCTAGTTCCTTTGTGCCTGCAAAACCAGAGGAACTAAATGAGGTTTCAGCCAGCCTTGCCTCTGGTCACCTGCCCCCTGCAAATGCTGGGGTGTGACAGAGCAATGCAATGACTTATTCTACCTTCAGCTTGGCATTTGGGATGAGAACCAGCAGTGAGAAGAAGATCATCTGGCAGGCAGAGGGAGAAGGTGCATGTGGGCACTGGGAGTTAAGCCAGACATAGACATCAACTCAAGGCTTTCACTTCCAGCCCCAGATTGGCAAGCTAAGGGAAGGATGGCACCTCAAGTCCTGCCCGACAACCCCCACTGGCCCCCTGCACTGGGCGCTGCCCAGAACTTCAGGAAATACACAGGCCCGCTTTTACTGGGGCCTGAACTTGAGTTAGAACCAGGCCAGGTACAGAGATTTTAAAGACAGGAAAACTTGTCCTCAGGGCACCCACTTTACAGCCAAGCTCCCAGTTCTTCCTCCCTGTCAGAGGCTTAGCCAGCCGCTCCTGCAGTTTTGTAGTGCTTTTCACGTACTCGCAGCCACTCTGCAGCAAGATGTCAGCCGCTTAGATGCTAGCCTCCTGCTGGGAATGAGAAACCGAAGTGAGAGACTGTTTTAAAGGGGATTATTTGCAGGATGGGAAAAGCAAAACACCGCACAGACATTGAAATCGCAGTAATTGGCTGCAATAACAAAGTTCGTAACATTAAGCTTTGCTTCTCCATGCAAACATTAAGAGGGATAAGGAACAACTTGGTGAATCAACAAAGATTGTTCCCACCTAGAAGGAGGAAAAGAAGAACAAGGTAGAAGAGAACAAAGGAATAGAAAAAAAAATGCTGCCCAGAATCATGCCTATGGAAATGAGTAGGGGATAATCAAGAGAAGAAGGATGGCGGTGGAGGTATAGGAATGCATTCAAGGAAAAGTTTAGTAGAGAAGGCATTTGTAAACCAGTGAAAGAACTTAAAAACGGTAAGAAGAGGGAGTTAATCTTATTTTTGCGGCAGTCTCTGCAACTGCCTGGAGGATGGAGAGAGGCCCCAGAGCAAAAGATAGCATATATCATTGGTTTCCATGGTGATGACTAACGGTGTCACCATCAGAGCATTATGACTTCAGAATAGGAATGAGGATATAATGATAGCATATGCTAACATACCCCTTTAATCCCTCCCCAAGCTCTTAGTATTTATTCTTTAATTTTCACAATGCCTGTGAAGTAGAGAATATTATCCATTTTATTTCAGAGATTAAAAAACCAAGACAGGAGCAGTCCAAATGGGCACCATGCCTGAAAAGTAGTATTTCTGCTCATCTTTCATTCTACAGTATAAATTTGTGAAATAATCAGTATGAAAGACTATTTCATTGGTTTCATGATAAGTAATATGAGTATTTTGAGCTAATCATTTTTGAAAAATGTACTAGCATTGTATGGAGGAAAAACCATTTCTAACTACTATTCTCATGTTTCGCCTTTGCTTACAAAACAAGAAAAGCCAAAATTTTAGCCTTTTCAGCGGGTCAGCATTGCCTTCCAAACTTTGTGTCGAAGATTACCAGTCCATCTTACCCATAGGTTACTTTCATTGCAACTGGCATTTTTTCAGGCTTTGTATATTTTTTCTGGGCTTTGTTTCACTTTAGTCTTCTGTCTCACTCTTTTCCTCTTCATTCATCTGTCCCATAGCTCCCTTCAAACAGACCTTCAAAACCAGGGGTAATAAGACCTGTGACCATATCACTATAAAATTCTTAAAACTAGTTGACATGGAGAGGAAGTTTGTATAGCAGTTGAGAAGGCTTTGGAGTCAGACAAACTGGGTTCTAATTCTGCCTCTGCCACCTACCAGCAGGGTGACCTTGGACCAACTACTGCTCTAACCTTAAAATAAGATTATATTAGTATGTTTTGTGAGAATAAAACTGGAGAATGTATACAGAGCACTTAGCAATTATTATTCTTGGGGCTATGAAAACCCAGGAGTCCTTTCCTAGGTGGCTCTCCTTCCACTTTCTCATACCCTATTTCACATTCCCCACCTTGGCTCTAAGGTCTTTTGACGCTAGCCTCCTTGTGGGGGGTTCTCTCTAGTCATATCACGAGAACAAAGAGAGAATCTCAGAGAAGCTATGTTCATGCTTAGGATCTACTAAGACCTCAGGAAGTGGCTGAGGGGCTGTAGATCCAAGGACCAAAGTTTTCTTTCTCTGTGTCCCCCTTGCAGATTGTGTGATCGAGGGCAAGCTACTTAACTTCTCAGACCTTCAATTTCCTCTTCTGCAAAATGGCATCGCAGTGCTTCGTAGGTGGTCATAGGGACCCTGTGAAGGTTAAATGTGATTATGAATATGAAAATTGCCTTGTGCAGGAGCATAGCACACAACAGATGTGCAATAAAGTATGAACTGAATGTGACTATGAATTTAAAATATTCCCCACCATTCTCACTTTCCTGGAATTTAACAGTAATTAAGTACCTTCTGGTGTATCCTATGATGCAGTTACTAAAATCGTGTAATAGAAGAACATTTTTTTTTTATAAGCAAAGCATTGTCATTTTTTTTTTAAATTTTATTTATTTATTTATTTATTTATTTATTTATGGCTGTGTTGGGTCTTCGTTTCTGTGCGAGGGCTTTCTCCAGTTGTGGCAAGCGGGGGCCACTCTTCATCGCGGTGCGCGGGCCTCTCACTATCGCGGCCTCTTTTGTTGCGGAGCATAGACTCCAGATGCACAGGCTCAGTAATTGTGGCTCACGGGCCCAGCTGCTCTGCAGCATGTGGGATCTTCCCAGACCAGGGCTCGAACCCGTGTCCCCTGCATTGGCAGGCAGATTCTCAACCACTGCGCCACCAGGGAAGCCCGAAGAACATTTTTTGACATGAGAAAATGCTCATGATCTATCACTAAGTGAGAAGTATTTTATATCATTTTTGTTCTTTGTTTTTTAAAAACTACAGGCACACACAAATAAGGAAAAAGGGGCAGTAAGGATTTTTGCCAAAATGTTAACCATGATTATCTCTAGATGATGGTGGTGTGGTGTCTGTGTGTGATTTTCTCCATTTTCTAAGTGTTCCGCATTAAGAATAAATCCTTTTCCTTTTCGGGAGAAAAAGTAAAAATGAAATTTAAAAAGGAAATTGTGGCAAGTTTTTAGAATTATATGGTGATTCTTAGGGACATAAAGCATGACCATGGAAGAAAAGCAGTAAACGCAGCAGGGAATGTGGAGCAAGCCAGCAGCAGCCGAGAAAGGGGGGTAGGGGTGGAGGGAGAGGGAAGGAAAGAGGTCAGAGAGAGGACAGGCAGTAAGTCGAGGCCAGGACCCAGAAAGAAGCTTGTCGTCTTCCAAGCATTTGTTGCTGGGACTGCCAAAAAGCCTGTGGGGATACAGGGTTGTGTCCCCAGGCAGGCAGGCCGCTGAAGTTCAAATTTCACCAGGGAATTGGGAGTCAGTGGGCTTCTGAGCCCCAGTGGCTTTGAACTGCCTGTCTTTTCTGTCTCGGGTCCACAGAAAAGGTGATGTATTTACCTGCTTACGTAAAAGCTAAAGGACGAGCCAGATGGCCTCTGTGTGGCTTTCAAGCCTAGAAGACTGATTTACTAGGACTTGGTTTACTTTCTTCCAATGAGCAATAAACCAAAAGCTATCGCCACTAGGTGGCATGCCCCCAATACTATTTCACTTTGAAACTGGCAGAAAAGTCGGTGTGTCAGGGAACCACAGACACCCTATAAGTCAAAAGCATAGTTAGGGGCAACAAGGTAAAGACCACTTAAGGTTTTCAGTTTCTTCCTATTAAAAACAAACAACAACACTACCACCACAACAAACAATCCTCTCCAGAATAATAAATTCAGTGCATTTCTCATGGACACACCTGAGGGTCTCCTTGGAAGACTTGCCTCCCCCCACCTCCTCCTCCCCGTCCTTTGCCAACCAAAATAAGTAAGTGCTCCCACAATACTCCAAAAATGGAAGCAGGTATCTAGTGTCGTCTTAGACTAATGTCCAACCATTGATGTAAGATAAGCTTTAGTTGAGGGAGGACAAGAAAGGTCCCCATGTAGGATCTGTTACAGTTGAGGAAGGACAAGAATGGTATTCAGCCCAAAATGAATATACTCCTTTTGGCCTAATAAATTTCTCTTTCTGAATATCAGTGCTAGTGCCAGGACCTCTATATTTAGCTAGAGTTATCAGTCATTCACACCTTGCTGTGGATTCATTTTCCTCTGCTGTCTTTTCTCCTAAAAATTACATGCTATTGGTTATCCTGTCAGAATAGAATTTTGGTCAGATAGCTAAAAAGAAGAATAATTTTGCAGCACATGAAAGGAGCACCCAGAAAGGATAGGACAGGGTGGGACCTTGAACTTGCTCTACACGTGGTTGCTGAGGCTCTCTGAACCCTTGGCATTTTTGAGTGAGGAGAGCGTAGATGGAGAAATAATTAAAGGGAAGTGCCGAAAGAAGGGGTTGCGGCAAGACACATTTTGCATAATTTGCAGATTTGCCTAGGACTATCTGGATCATAAAGCCCCAATGATGAAGTGGAAGAAATACAAGCAGTTTGGTATTTTCTGATTATAAAACTCTGACAGGAAACTCCCCAAATTCCCTGTTATTTAAATAAATATATGAGATGTGACAATAAATATAAGGACAGATTTTTTAAAAAACAAACATGCATGTATATACACACAAATGGGTATTACCCAATTCAAAGTAGAAAACTTAGGAAGCTGATCACTCATTTTAATGATGCAAACCATTTTTGGAGTTCCTCTTTTTGAATTGATTTTAGCAACTGATACATATCTTTTGAAAAGCCACAGTGCTAACAAAACATCATTCTTTCTGAAGACAGATTTCATTTGTTGATAGAATCAAACATAATTTGGAGCTAAATCTGGCAAATAGGAAGGTTGATCAATAAGAATGCTCCATTGCTAGTCAAAAATGAGATGTGACTTTGAAGTATTGATCAGAGGTATGTGCTCTGATATCAAGCTGCGCCCCAATCCCCATTCTACTATTTTATTAGCTTTGTGAATATAAGCAAGTTGTGAAATCATTCTGTGCCTCAGTTTCCTCATCTATAAAATGAAGGTGATAATAATTCCTACCTGATAATGTTGCTACGTGATGAGATAGTGTGCGTAAAATACTTCCATGGTGCTGGTACATACTATTTACTAAATAAATAGTAATATTGGTAGTAGTAGCAATAGCAATAATAGATGTAGCAGCAGCCATAGTAACATGTGGTTTATGAACTCAGAGGCAATTTAAGTATACATTCTCCCAAAGTAACAACTTGCAATAAGCATGTGTTCTGACATATTTTTTAATGTTCTTTTTTGCTTATTAGCCAATCCTTATTTAAACTCAGGTGGTACATATTTTCCAAAGAGCTCCTCCAGTCAGTGGAGAATATTCAAACAGGCAGTTTCTGCATCAGTGGTTTTAAATTATTGTACCAATACATTAGAATTAATTAAGATGCTCTATTCTCTAGACATGTCAAATTGTATGTCTTTTGTTAATTCACAAGACGTACCAAGCTAATGCAAATCACTTAAAAACTAAAATAGATCTCGTCAGTCACTGATTAAAATAGATCTAGTCAGTCGTAGATTAAAATAGATCTAGTCAGTCAATCAACACATAATTATTGATGATGAATTTTGGACCATACGGGCTGGCCCCTGTGCTAGTCACCAGAGATATAGGGATGAACCAAAAAGACATAGCAGACGTGCAGGAAGGTCTTGGATTCTTGAAAATCCTTCTATCTAAGGGACACACACACACACACACACACACACGGCATCATTTATAGAAGAACACCCAAGACACTAGCAGTGGTTGCTTCTAGGGAGCAACCATTTTATACCATTTTGTATTGACTTCCCATGTGCTTGCATTCATTACCTTTTCAAAAAGTAAATAGAAACTAAAAATTTAAACTTTTATATAAGCCAAGAAATTTAGCAGCTCATATCTATGACTCTGATCCATCTATTCTCTCTATGTGAGATCTTTGCACTTCCCTCTTAATGCAGAAAGAAAATTAAATCGTTCCCTGCGATATAGTACTGCTATTGATCCCCAGCCCATTAATTACTCCTAATTTCCCTTGTAAGCACACAATAACAGCTGTGCAATCAGTCAATCCCTGTACCACCGTGACAGCCTGTTGAAATGCTTTGCCAAAAGAATTTGGTTGTGGTGGGGTGACCAGGATCTCCCTGTGTGGCTGGGTAACCATTCTGTAGTGGCCAGCAGGATCTGCAACCTGCACAGCAGAGCCGGTCCAGCATCCCCCTCATCCATCAGCAGCATGTCTCCCAGAGGCGCTAGGCAATGACCTTCCTCCACGAACGCTGAGGCTCATTTTCTTCTTTGAAGCTCATTGCTATGTGCTTGACTCCAGAGAGCAGTATGTCCTTCAGCTTTAACCTTGCCAAGAAACCATCAATCAATCTATCAGCAAAAATTTATTAATCATCTCCCACGTTCAAGGCACCATGATGGATGCTTTTGGGAATGTCAAGAAATAGATGTAGTTTCTAACCTATAAGGGTTTATTGTCTAGTTCAAGAGACAGAACATGTAACAATTCAAAAGGTAGAATCGTAGAAGGTAGAATATTAAAAGTGACAAATTAAGAGGTGAAGGGGGAAAGGGAGCTAACATTTACCAAATGCCTATACATTGCGCTAGGGCTTCATATATGCTTTTCACTTAATCATCCTGCCCTGCTTTTAACTCCATTTTACAGACTGAGAGATGAAGAAAGTTGCCTAAAATCACAGGTAATGGCAGCACCTGCATTAAAATTTCAGTAAATCTGATTTCAAAGCTCTGCTCTTCTGACTCCAAAACTTTGCTCTTCCCAGTGTGTATAATACCTCCGCATAGAAAATAAGCACTCTAAGAATTCACTGGAATGAGTTATCACTTTGATGGTAACATAAGGCATCATGAATAGGATGTGAAATTTGAGTAAGGCTCTAAAAGGTTAAAAAGGCGAAGATGGGTAGAATGTTGTCAGGTAAAAGAAAGGAAGAAAGGTATATTTCTATTTGTAAGGAAGGGCCTGTACTGTGGTGTAGAGATGAAAAAGCCCAAGCTGGTGAGAAGAATACTGGGTGGTGTGCCCATACCTGTTACCTGCTCTTCTCAGCACAGGTATACAGCATGGTCCCAAGAGCATGTAGGTGCTTCTGGGACCGGTCAATTAATGAATAAGTGAGCACTTCTTAGAAGGAGGTCCCGCTGGGCATACACTGGGAATGGCATCTTAAAACCTTATATATCTCCTTACGGGTTCTTGCTGTATGTCAGGGACCCATTATACAAGACTAGCAATTTAACTTGATTATAAGTAATGAATATATTGAGAGAAACACAGATATTTTGGAGTAGAATCCGACACTGACATTCTTTTGAAAATATAAGACAATAATGCAATGCCATACTTGTAGTGGGAGGCATCAAAAGTTTTGGGCTCTGGCTCAGACAGCTGGGAATGATTGGTTACTCTTCTCTGCCTTTGGGGGTCTTAGGGTAAGGGTTGAGAAATGCTAGTATGGACAAGACACATACATGGCATAGCGCATGATATTGTGGTGGCAAAAGGTGAAGGAGGAAGGATCCGTAATGCTCCTCCAGGTCTCTGTGTTCTGCTCTCCCTTGTCATCCATACTCTCTTGTTTTTTATTTCTTGTACTGACTAGTAAATCTCTCATTAGGAATACTCCATGTGTTGCTTTGTCCTGATAGGTCGTCTTTGATTTTGCTCTGTCTCACATCCCACATCTGATCCATCAGCAAATCCTGTTGACTCTACCTTGGAAATGGACCCAGAATCCAACAATGCCACCATCTCCACTGCCAACACCTTGACCCAAAGCTCATCTTCACTCCCCTTAATTGTTGCAGTAGCTTCCTCACTGGTCTCCCTGCGTCTGCCCTTGCTCCCTAGAGTCTACTCTCAACAGCAGCTGGAGGGATCATATATATTTTTTTAATTTATTTATTTTATTTATTTATTTTTGGCCACATCGTGTCTTTGTTGCTGCGTGTGGGCTTTCTCTAGTTGCGGCCAGCGGGGGCTACTCTTCAGTGTGGTGCGCGGGCTTCTCATTGCGGTGGCTTCTCTTGTTGTGGAGCACAGGCTCTAGGTGCCTGGGCTTCAGTAGTTGTGGCTCCCGGGCTCTAGAGTGCAGGCTCAGTAGTGTGACACACAGGCTTAGTTGCTCCACGGCATGTGGGATCTTCCCAGACCAGGGCACGAACCTGTGTTCCCTGCATTGGCAGGCGGATTCTTAACCACTGCGCCACCAGGGAAGCCCGGAGGGATCGTACTTTAACCTACATCAGATCATGAGAGTACTCTGCTCAAAACCCGGAGAGACATCTTGTCCCACTCAGAGTAAAACCCCAAGGCCCAGCTGGCCTAAAGGCCCTCACAATCCTTTCGAACCACCTCCTCTATCCTCCCTGCCCTCACCATTCCCCAGCCACACTTGCCTCTTTACTGTCTGAGCAAGCCACGCACCTTCTTCCTCAGATACCCTTCCTTCTCTTCCTTCTTCCTGGGATACCCTTCCTCCAGACATCCACCTGGAGTTACCCCACCTGCCTTCAGATCTCAGCTCAAATGTCACTTTTTCACCGAGGCCTGTGCTAGCATTGCAAAGCCTGACATGCCCTGCTAGCAACATCTGACATCACCATGTATTCTACTTGTTCACTGTCTGCCTCCCTCCACTAAAAGGTGAGTTTCACAAGGGCAATGCTCTTTATCATTTCATGCACTCCCAGCACCTTGAACAGTGCCTGATACATAGTCGGCAGGCAACAAATAGTTGAATGAATGAATCTGGTAGTCTTTGGCTCAAAAAGTGTTTGTTTTGTTTTTATAAAGCATGGATCAAAGTAAACCACCTGCTAAGAGGCAAAAAGAAATTGCATTTAAAATTTAAAACAAGTTACAGAATTTATATAGTATAATTTCATTTTCAAAATTATATGTTTGGGTATATATTATGGAACACTAATTATATGCTGGCAGTTTGATAAATATACTCTACATAAGCCATATAATATACTCTTATATAAATGTTTGTAATTGCGTGAACAAAGCTCTGGGAAATACACACCAAACTATTGGAAAGTAGAAGTGACATTTGAGGGAGCAAGGAAAGACCAGCTTTACTTTATATACTTCTCCAGGAGTTGATTTACAATGACATATATTATTTTATAATTTAAAAAGAAAAACATCTGAAGAAACTGGGTACCAGTCTTATTTCCATTGAAAACTTTCCATTTTCATTTTTAACTTCTCACAGAATGATTTCCTTTGGATTTGGGGCATGTGCTAACTTCTAAGGTTGTTCTGTCTCAGGAATTCTTTCTTGGCTACTTTAGAAAACATTACAAGTGTCGGTGCCATCCAGAAAGCAAAGGACTGTGATCTTTCTTTTTTTCCTTTGGGTTGCATTTTTTTTTAAGATTTCCTGTTCTTATTGGCATGGTTACGAAATGAGAGATATTGCACACTGGATTGCCACAATCGCCATTTTCGACCTATCTTTGTGTCCCACACGTTCTTCAAGGATTTCTGTCACCTCAGTATCTGTAATTTCCACACCGAGAGCATAACAGCATGGTGCAATTGTCCTTTGCAATGCAGCAGAACAACAGAAACATGCTGAGGCCTACAGCAGTTTCACAACACAGAGGGTCTTTCCACTTCAGCTGGACAGATGCCCAGACAGGCTGGGTGGAGTATTCTTAAGGTCTCTACACAGAGACCAGGCCTGTTGGAACTGAAATGGCTCCACCCCGTCAGCAAGGGACACTATGTGGGGCAGGCTGCCTGCATCCCTCTGTTTGTTGTTTAGTTGGGCAATTTGGGCAATTGTTCACAGGGCAACAGGGACTCCACCACCTATCACATCTGGGCTGTCACTGCCGGGCTTATGAGTTACTTCTGCCTGTCAGTGACCACGCCCTTTCCCAGCCTGGGCCACAGGAAGTCAGGCTGGGAGGGAAGGAAGCCTTGCGAGCTGTGGGAACCACACAATCTCCCGTACTGCTGACCAAGATCTACTCACCCCTCACCAGAGAAACTATCCCGGAACCACCTTTGCCCCTCCTCCCCAGCCCTCTTGCCCTGAATGGCTGACTTGGGTGAGGTTTACATTCATTTTTTTCATACTTAAGGTTTGGGTACAGGGATCAAGTTGCTCACCACTCAGACTGCACACAAGAAGCCTTACATTGAAGCATGCTCAACCTCCATTAATCAAGTCACGCAAATGGGAAAAAAAATTAGATCGCATTATATATTTTTTCTTTTTTTTCTGATGGTAACAGTTGTTGCCAAATACTTGGTTTCAGTTAACTGCGGTTGGAGTATACAGCCTTGGTACAACCTTTCTGAAAGGTAATTTGACAGCATGGATCAAAAGCCTTAAAGATGTTTATATCCACTAGTAATTCCACTTCAGGGAATTGAATCTAAAGGAACGCAAGGTGAACATACAAGGATGTTTCTTTGAAGGTTACATCCGTGGGGATGGAATACTTTAAATAATATTTTAGAAGGTTTTTTAAGGGCATGAGGGAATGCTCATGATAAATGAAAAAAGCCCTATATTTATGTAAAAATATACATAGTCGGTGAAAAATATGCATGTGTACATACATGTAATATATGTACGTAAGTGTTATGTGTGCAGAGAGAGAGGGAGCACTTTCATTCTCTTGAACTACCCTCTATCCTTGGTATCAACCACTGCCCCCTCTCCTAGACTTCTTACTAGTCACTGGCTGGTCTCTTATGCTGCATCCTCCTCCTCTTTCCAGCAGATACGTTTTGGAGGGCCTTAGGTCTCGGTGCTCAGTCTTCTCTCCATCTGCATTTAACTTCCCTAGACCAGTCTTCTCTTTTTCATCCTCTCTATGCTGGTGATCCTCAGGTTAAAATGCCCAGTCCCGTCCTCTTGCCTGGAGCTCTCACCATATATCCCACTGCCTACTCAAAATCTTCATTGGGGTGTGAAATTTCCATTCAGGCTTTTCATATCCAAAATTAAACTCTTGATTTCCACTACCACACACACACTTCTCTCCCATTGTTTTCCACCTCTGTAACTGGATCATCATTTCACCAGAAATGGGACTAGAAATCTGAACGTTGTCCTTTTCCTGCCTTCCTTCCTTACATCCAATCCATCAGCAAGTCCCCTTGCGCCTATGTTCAAAATATATGCCCAATTCAGTAACCTTTCACCATCTCCACACTCAGCTCTCAGCCCAGGACACCAGCATCTCTTCCCTAGACTTTTGTAAGAGCCTCCCAATTGGTCTCTCTGCATCCACACTGCCTGCCTACAATCCGTTCTCCATACAGCAACCAATGATCATTTAAAAATAATAAATCAGATCAAAGGCAAGAAATCCATAACCAAAATATTAAAAGTTACCAAGGAATGATGAGATTATGGTCTGTTATTTTCTCTGCTACTCTGTTATTTGTCAAATTTCCAATGATAAACACATTTCACTTTTACCAGCAAGAAATCAAAATGTTGTTTTGAAAAGCCAAAATCATTACAGAGTTCAGCCTGAAATATTAGTATTTATCTCCCATGAATCAGTTCTGGCAGACTAGCACCAAACAAGCTATAGGGCGGTAACGAATGCTCAACTTCCAAATACAGCACAAGGAGCAATGGAGGAATGTCCTAAATCAAGGTAGCTAATACACAGCACTTGTGATGCCACTTGTCCCTCCTGCACGCATAGCAGACATCACTAAATGATTGGCACTGTTGCCAGCTCAGCTTAGGGGCAGTCTTGAAATCCTTCTCAACACAGAGGCAGCCACTACCATTCAGTTAGGACTGACACTTAAGAGGAAACATATTAGTCATCTATAATAAGCATTCTATGTGAAGATTGAGACATTAAATTTTTATGCTCCATTTAAGTGAATATAATGCACTAAACATTTTCAAATTATCTTTACATCTAAAGCTTTATATATTTTCAAAACACCCCATAAAGTGGGTAGGGTAGATATTTTTATGGCCCCAGTGGTTAAAGTCACACAGCAGAGCTCTGGTCTCGTCATGCTTGTCCGTGGTTCCCATAAACCTCTGCAGCCTATGAGAGAGGTCAGAACCGCACACCAGACACTGACCACAGCAGAGAGGGAGGTGGGGGCCAGGGTAGCATCAAACCCGAGCAAAAATGGACTGCAGGTAATGAGTAATTCGTTACTTAACAACTTCGGAAATAAATAATGGAGAAACAGATGAAGTGCGGTTCACAAATATCAAAACAAAAGCCATCATCCTCTTCAGGGGCAGGGCGTTTGAAAGCCAAACAGTTTGTTGGTTACCATAGCAACCCAACTGGTGTGCTGGCCAGCTACGCATTTGACCTACTCTGAAGTAGTTTTTATTCGGGGCTCCCAAGCCTTGCAAAGGACAGATTGCTCAGCTGGCTTTAGTATCTTTTCACACTTCCTTGTCACCTTCTCTGCTGTCATATACAGGTTCAATGACCAAGAAAAATAAAGCGTTCACATGACCGCCACGAAGTAGAGTACAAACTCCTGCTGCTGTTCCATCTGTCAGAAGTAAGAAGCTTATTCCATTGGCCACTAAGCAATTCTGATTGCCATTGGAGATAGTGTGACCCCTGTCCTTGGCAAGCCACTTAATGGAAGTTCCATGGTAGGAAGTAAGTGGAGAAAACTCCTATTCCCATAGGAATAGGCGTGGCACTCTAAAATAGCAAAGACTATCAAGGAGATTAATCTTTCTGCAACGTTCAGGACCACATCACAACATTGGTGAGTGGGGAAGTTCATCTTCTC
Organism: Balaenoptera musculus; assembly: GCF_009873245.2. Classification (NCBI taxonomy): domain Eukaryota; kingdom Metazoa; phylum Chordata; class Mammalia; order Artiodactyla; family Balaenopteridae; genus Balaenoptera; species Balaenoptera musculus. The sequence continues at coordinate 55,384,426 of NC_045794.1, forward strand.
TTCAATCTCCCGCCGACACACCTCCCATTAACTGCTCCACCTGCCCCCCATCTTCCTAAGGCATCCCCCTGCAGTCTCCTGCAATCACATACCCAGAGGCCGATGCTTTATATTCTTTTCCCACCTCTCTGCCTTTTTACTCTAGTTTGGAATAAAATGTTGTATCTCTTTGAGCAATATGCAAGTAAGGGGGGGGCATTCTCTGGCCAGGGAATTCTGCATTTTTTAGGTGCAGGGATGGAGTGGGGGTAGGGAAAATATAGCGCACTGGGGTTGTATTGTCAGCCCCAACTCCTTTGAACCTTACTTCACCCCTCCCACCCTCCTACCCTAACACCACCGGCTCCTGGAATCCAAAGCTCTGTTTCAGTTAAGGGCAAGAATGTCCTTATCCTGCCCAAGCCACTGCCCCTGCTGCTGGCTGATGAAGTCCTAAGACCTTCAGGTGTGCTGGGTGAGAGTGATTATGCAACAGCTCGCAGTATTGTTGAAAGAATGTGGGCTGAAGTCAGAACACCAGGATCGGAGCACAGTACTGGCCCCTTCCACTTGTTAATTATGTGTATGGACTATGTGTCTAATTTCCTCTGCAGGATAATAATGGCTATAAAGTGTGATGTGCTCATGTGAAATTAATATAGCACCATGGTGGAATACCATCAATGCCAATTATAGATGTTAGAGAAATAAAGTGAGATGAGAAAAACAAAACACGGTTTAGCCAAATAAAAGAAATAATACAACAGTAAATTGTTTACAGGGTGTGCCTAAGTGCCATGCAACCCAGTAACAACTAGGTATTCTATTAAATATGTGCTGCAAATTTAATTCAATTACAATAATCAGATTTACACAGGGCCCTTTGCTCACAATCAAAAAAAGGATCCCCTCCATCTCCATGGCTGCTCCAGGAAGAGGGGAAATGGCATCTCTAATGTGCCTTATGTTATAGTCTCCTGAGTCTGCCAGCTGCCCAATGTCCACCGGCACCTTCTGTTTAATGCTACTCACACCCTTTCCAGCTCTGTCGATCCCATGGATTCCCAAGTTTGAGCAAAGGGAAATAGGTCTTTCAGAGATAGCTGACAACATGGCTTCCCTGAGGGGAGCTGACAAATGCTGCCTCGGAATGGCGGGCCTTCCCTAGTGGGAAGGGCAAGGCAAACAAGATCCAAGCAAGTAGGTGGGTGAGAAGGAGGTTGTTTGCACTGACTGAAACAACCAGTGCAAACAGTCAGTGACAGGAAGAGCTGCCAGTGGAACAAGCCAAAAGCTGTGGTCAGTTGTGGGGATTTCTGAAGGGAGAGCACCAAAGCCGCAGGAGTCAGAGGCCAGACGGAAGGTACCCCCCAAAGAAGGCCACCAGATGACAAGCGCTGGGACGCAGTGGGCCTTTTCATCGGCACAGCTCGCAAGCTCTCCCTTGTGGGCGGCCTCTACTGCTCTTGCAGGGCCTGACTTCTCACAGCAAGACTCAACTAGAGCCCAAACAGGTCTGGTATAAATGAACCAAGCTGGGCAAAATTCCACTCCATGAGACCAAAGGGCAGAGTTCAAGGGAAAGCCATGATTCCACATTCATGTTAAGATCACAAAATATAAAAGATGTTCCCCCAGGTCACCAAATCTGTATCAGATCTACTGTCATCTTAAAAATGGCAGCTCTGGACCCCACTTCAGGAGTGAGGTTTACCCTCTGGGTCAACCACCAGAGGCTGGATATCAAAACATAAGGACAGGGCTTCCCTGGTGGCGCAGTGGTTGAGAGTCTGCCTGCCAATGCAGGGGACACGGGTTCGAGCCCTGGTCTGGGAAGATCCCACATGCTGCAGAGCAACTGGGCCCGTGAGCCACAGCTACTGAGCCTGCGCGTCTGGAGCCTGTGCTCCGCAACAAGAGAGGCCGCGATAGTGAGAGGCCCGCGCACCGCGATGAAGAGTGGCCCCCGCTTGCCGCAACTGGACAAAGCCCTCGCACAGAAACGAAGACCCAACACAGCCAAAAATAAATAAATAAATAATTAATTAAAAAATAATAATAATAACACAACGAAAATTAAAAAAAAAAACATAAGGACATATGTTAGAGGGGAGTGTAGTTTTATGTTTGTTGCCTGGTAATTATTGGGTCCCAAAACAATAGGCTTGGAAGGAGTCTGGTCCTCCACACCCAACAGAGAGAATATGGGTCACAGGGTGAGGACAAATCTGTACAAGAACTCACCATGTGAATTACCCCTATCTCAAACCTCCCCACCACACACAAATATCTTAGCTATACTCTGCTAAAGCAGAGAGGCATATCCCAGTGTCGTGGCAAAGCCAGGCATTTAGTGGCTTCCCATTGCCCTTGGAATGAAATCCAAACCCCCTGACCAGAGCCTACAAGGCCTGGCATGTTAGGGACCCTGCCTACCAGCTAAATGTCATCATTTGGTGTCACTAGCCCCCTTGCTCACCCTGACTCAGCCACTCTGGGCTGCTCTCCGTCCCTTTTCCCTGCCTTAGAGCCTCTGCACCTGCTGTTTTCTCCACCTGGACCTCTGACACCACCTGCCTTCACCAGTGGCTCTTTCTCATCCTCAGGCCCCAGTTTCACATATACTAAGAAGTCGTCCGGCAGATACTTACTGAGAACCTGCAGTGGGGCAGGCTCAGCAGTGAACTGCAAAGCCCCTGCCCTCCTAGAGCTTACATTCGAGTTGGGGGAAACAGATAGTAAACAAATAAACCAGGAAATGGAGTAAAGAAAGCACAGTTAGGGGTTAAGGAGGAAGGAGGGGGAAGGGAGGGAGGTATTATTCTATCTAAAGATCTTTTCCAATATTCTCTGTCTCAGCCTTTATCTGTTTCCTTTATAATGCCCATAACATTGTGTAACTTTTAAGGTATAGGTTTGCTTGTTATTTTTAATCTGTCTTCCCCACTAGAATACAAACTCCATGAAGGCAAGAACTACTGCTGCCTTATTGTCTATGTATCCCAGCACTTATGGTTGGTGTAGTAGATGCTTGATAAATTTGTTGAATAATTGGATAAAGGAAGGAAGGAAAAAAGGGAGGAAGGGAGGAAAGGAGGTAAAGAGTAGGAACTAGAGGGAAGAGCAAAGGAATCAGACAGCCAGGAAAAAGACAAGGTGAGTGGAAGGTGGTCTCAGTGGATATTGCCCTCAGGTGGACTTTAACTTATTCATGAATGAGGTGTGTGTGTGTGTGTGTGTGTGTGTGTGTGTGTGTGTGTGTGTTGATGGAAGGGTGGGAAATGAGGGTAATGAGGGTAGAGGTTGCCCTGGGTCCATCTAAAAGGTTTTGAAATAGAATAAACAGAGCAAACTTAAAGCTCTCTCACTCTCCTAAGAGGAGGAAGCAGGTGCTCAGAATGATTATACAGCCTAGTGGGGTGAGAACTGGGCAAGTCTGCACTCTGAAGATGGAACTGAGACACTACCTCCAGAAGAGAGTGAGGAGAGGGACAAATGTCGTCCCTGTGTCCTTGGCACTGCCTTTGGGAGGTACATGTTCTTTGAAAGTTTTTAATGGTTGAAAATGAAGTGACTTTGGTGAGTGTGAATGAAATGAATACTCACATAAATTGCTGGTGGCAATAGGAATTGAAAAATAACACTTTGCCAAGGCAGTTAAGCAACATGTATTAAGAACTTTAAATGCCTAATGACCTTAACATTTTACATTGGATGTTTTAAGGAAATAATTTAAAATATGAAAAGGCTTTATGCCCCCAAATAAGCAAAGCTACTTATAGCAAAATTATTAACAAATTGTAGCAGGCAAAACAATCTCGAATGTCCAACAATAGAAGATAAATTAATCAGAGTACATGCACCTGATGGAATAGTATGCAGTCATTAAAAATGAAGTTTATAAAGCCTGAGTAAAATTTAAAATACTTCATAAAATGTTAAGTTAAAAAAAGTAAGATTAAAATCTTTATATGTCCTCTAACATAAAATTTACATGGTTATGGTAAAAGGAAACACAATATAATTAAAGCAAAGGTTTAAGGGGAAATGTTTCTAAGAGTGTAAACAATGGTTCAATTTAAATTCACTTCAACAAATATCTCTGGAGCTGTATGACATGAACTAGGTGCTGGGCTGTGCATTGAGGATAGAGATGCCCTCACAGAGAAGGGCTAAAATACTGTACGATGAGCCACATGATGGGAGAAATTCTGTGGGTTTTTGAAGTACCCAGGAGGACCTCCAAACTCAGATTTGATAGGGAAAGCGGGGAGGACAGTCAGGGAAGGTGTTTTAGGGGAAACTGGTATCTAAATTCTGAACCGGAGAGAGAAAAGATGAGAAAGATAAACACAGGTAAGGAAACAGGAAAAGGACCAAGAAAGGTGGAGAGAATTCCAAGCAGAGCGAACAGCTTGTGAAAAAGACCAGAGGCAGCAGGAGAAGATGCAGCTTGTTTAAAGAACTGAAGGAAATTCCATTTGGCACAAGTGTAACATGATAGGGCTCAGAGGATAGGAAGCTGAAGAGACAAGCAGAGCCAATGCTGTTGAGTAGTTTGGACACTGAGGGCAACAGGAAGCCTTTGAAGTGTTTTAAGGTCTGTGTTTTAGAACGATCTCTCCCTGGCACTGTAACTAGATTGGAGGGAAGGCTGGCGGGAAGGGGGCAGCTTTAAAAGCTGTTTCTAGGGACTTCCCTGGTGGCGCAGTGGTTAAGAATCCACCTGCCAACGCAGGGGACACGGGTTCAAGCCCTGGTCTGGGAAGATCCCACATGCCGCGGAGCAGCTAAGCCCGTGCACCACAACTACTGAGCCTGCGCCCCAAAGCCTGCAAGCCACAACTACTGAGCCCACGTGCCACAACTACTGAAGCTCGCGCGCCTAGATCCCATACTCTGCAACAAGAGAAGCCACTGCAATGAAGCCCATGCACCGCAACAAAGAGTAGCCCCTGCTCACCACAAAAAAAAAAGGCTGTTTCCATAATCTAGGAGAAAGAGAAGGATGCTTTTGTATTGAGGTAAAAGGATTATGGATAATTTTTCCACCTTTGTATAGTATTTTTCTGCCATTTTCAATCTTTAACGAGCATGTGTTATGTTCATAATGAGAAAAATAAGATATTTTAAGGAAGATGAAGTTTATGGTATTCTGCCTGAAAGTCCCTCCGAGCCTTTGGGACTATCTGCTAAGGCCAGGGCCTGTGTCTGTACAAGAATCCACACCCACATGCTGACCCACAATGCCCTGGGTTTGTGTCTCTACTGAGAGGGTGAAATATTCCCTAGTCCCTGGACTCAAGGTATTTTGGGCAGAAGTAATAGCAACTGAGAAAAGAAAGAGATGGCTTTCATCTCATACATAAAACCCAAGTGTTCATTCATTTGTTCATTCACAAGTATTGGGCACCTATGATGTGCCAGGCATGGTTTGAGGCACTGAGGGTACAGAGCTGAACAAAATGACAAAGTCCTGGTTATACATTCTAGGGGGCAAGACAGATCACCTACAAATACAAATCCAGCTAACTGTGTTCCCTATATGATAAGGGAAGATCCTTGTGCCCTACTGCTACTTATTGACAAGAATGGTTTAGGAAACTTTGAGAAATAATTGCAGGTTTGCTGATTTATCAATACATCCATGCCAAATGGGGCACCTGTTCACAGAGACCTATGCTGCCACGGTGTTTGTGACTGAGTTGAGTAAGAGCGTTTTCAGTATCAATTTCATATGTATGGATGGATATTTACAGATGTAACTCATTTCTCCAAGCCTCCCCAGCCACTGGGTACAAATGAGGTTACAATAACAATAACAACTCACATTTTATTAATGTGCTCTCCGGACCACTAAGGAGGGACCTCAGCAATCTTTTCTCCATGCTTATATTTGGAGGCATCCAAGGGAACCTCATGTGTGTTCACAAACAGGCTTTTTAGGTTTTTGTACGCCAGCCTCATCAGTGATGTCTGCTACACAAGTGACCATTTGGAGCAGCATGTCACTGTAGGCCTGCATAAGAATTTTGCTTCCCTGCCCAGGGAGCAATTTACAGAGATCCCCAAACAGCAACTGTTGAGGTGGAAAAACTCTCTTCAGAAGAGGAAAAATGTCCCTTTCCCCATCACTATGCAAAGACCCAAGCTGAGTCCATGTTCAGGACTTTGGAAGCACGAGCTTAGGAAATGATTAACAATGTCTGGGTGCACTCTGAGTGGCATTTTCTCACCTGGTCCTGGAAGCAACATTGCTTGTGGCCCTTTGTCTCAAAGAGTTGTTTGTAAAAAAATAGCCCCTTTGGCTTCTGCCTGCAGACCCCTCTCCGCTGAGCACAAACCTAGTCCACAGGCCGGTCTGGGGAAGCCCTGTGGTGGCCTCCTCCACGCCCTCTTCTCCATGTCAAGCCCCATGCACAAATCCCCCCTCAGGCCAAGCAACTCTCCTGGGGCCCTTTGGGGTCACCAGGTAGGCCCAGGTGTGGCTAAATCTCAATTCAAGACTGGTAAGATGGAGAAAAATCAATACGAAAAGATCAAGCATGGTTTAGGAGAGTATTAGGGCAGAAAAGTCCATCCCATACCACCAAGAAACGAGGGATTAACAGAGAGGAGAGCAGGCTGGAATCAGTATTATGCCCCTTAGTACACTGCGCATCAGGATGCAAATGTCCCAGCCCAGGTGCAGTACACACCCTCCTTTCTACCTGCCTTGCTGCTGGGCCTGCTACTTCTCACACATGACCTTCTAGTTTAGAAGCCCTGCTACGGAGGACAGAAGGCTTCAGGGAATCAATAAGTGAAGACAGAAGAGATACTGCCAAGAACCATCTCTAAATTTTAATTCTGGGCTGTAATCCAAATTTTCTTTGACTGCAAGCTTTGCCTTGTAGAGGTTGAGTCTTTCAGATAGCAACTTTTGGACCTTACTCAGCACTAGAAGGTCAGTTCAGGAACCCACCATCAGTTCCAATGCCACTGATTGAAGTTAGTTATTTATACAAATAGACCTCAGTCCCCTCCCACCCCAACAAGCCAGAGATCCTGAAAGGAGCTCCCAGAGACAGAAACATTAATCTCAAAGGCCAACTCAAGTGCCACTTCCACCATGAAGCACACCTGGAGCTCCCACCCCAGATACAAACTCCTTATAATCTTTTCTTCTTTCTATAAAGTTCTACAAGACTGTTCTACCTCCCTTCCCCCTGTGGTGCAGTGACTTATATGCCCATTTTGTCTACTACAGGCTAAACTCTCTATGACAGATGTCAGGCTTCATCACTGTAGCCCCAGCAGCACCACAAATAGTCCCTCCTGTAACAGACATTTAATAGGTAATTATGGAGCCAAGTAGGTTCCCAGGGGACTACTTTCAAAGGCCATTTTCTTTGGGCCCTAATACGGTAGGCCCCAAGTAGTAGGGAATTCTCACCCAGTCTATTATATTCCTTAGGGACAGACCACAGAGGCTGAGATTCCTTGGCTCAGCATGAGGGCTCCCCAGTCTTTCTGTGACTCCAGCAAAAGTGGTCAAGGATTTTCTGACACTGTCTTTTCTCCAAGTCCCCGCTGGCATGTATTATGGTATAGTCAGGATGTTTTCCACAAAGGGATAATGACCTACCCAGGGCTGATACCCAGCCAGTCCGAACCTCTATGACATAAAGTCTTATGTCTGTTCTAGTTGGTCAGGGCCTTGTCCCTGGCCTTTCCCACACATCCCTAGGGTCCAGTTTCCCTGAACTCCCTCTGAATGCTCCATTGCTTTTGTATACCCTCTTCCCTCCATCAGGCAGACCCGTATTCATCCTTTGAAGTCCAGCTGAAGAGCCACCTCCTGTGTGGAATCCCTCTGACCTCTCCTCATAGCAGAGTGAACATTCTTTCCTCTACCTTCCCCCAGCCCTCTGCATACACTTGCCTACAGCACTTACTCTAGGCTGAAATTGCTTTTTGTTTCCATCTCCCCCACTTATGTGAGCTTACGTTTCACTCATCTTAGTAGATCCAGCAAAGCACATTGCCTGGCAGGAGAAGGAGCCCCTCAGCAAATGTTTCATGAATGAAAGAATGAGCATGACCCTTGCAAATGTTTTCCAAAAAAGAAAGCAAGGAAATCCCCCAAGGCCCTCGAAATTAAAGTTCTTATTGTTTTGTTATCTATATCATGTTTTGCTTTTTCAATTTAAAAATAATAATGGCTAAGATTTATTGAGCACTCGCTAGGTACATTATCATGTTAAAATCCAAAGCAACCATCTGAAGTAGAGATTATTATTACCTTGTTTTACAGTTGAAGAAATGGAAACTGAGAAAGATTAAGAAGGGTATCCAGATCCACATAGCTGGTAAGTGGGCGTCTGTTTGGTTCGAATGTCTGCTTTCTCAGCTACCAGACTTTCCACACAGCCTTTCTAATAGGAATTACAGTATGAGCATTTTCCTCTCTCTTTAAACTATAATGTGTTTATTGTATAAAGGACATGTTTCAACATATGACTCTAGTACCTTGCTACTCAAAGTGTGGTGTGCCGACCTGGTGGCTCGTTAGAAATGCAGATCTCGGGTTCCACCCCAGATCTACTGAATCAAAGTCTGCATTTTAACAAAATCCCTAGTGATGTGTATGTACACTAAAGGTTGAGAAGCACTGGTTTAGATCAGGAGTCCACGAACAACAGCCCATGGGCCAAACCCAGCCCATCCCGTTTTTGTACAGCCCACGAACTAAGAATGGTTTTTACATTTTTAAATGGTTGAAAGTTTTTTCAAAATAAGAATACTACTGTATGGTATGTGAAAATCATATGAAATTCACATTTCAATGTCCATAAATAAAGTTTAATTGAAACACATTTTTTGTTACTTTCTGCCTGTGGTTGCTTTTGCACTACAATGACTGGCAGACTTGAGTAGTTATAACAGACTGTATGGCCCGCAAAGATATTTGCTGGCCCTTTACAGACAAAAGTTTGCCAATCCTTCCCAACTCTATCCCACATTCACTGCCACCAGCTCATAATGGGAGTAGGAAAAAGGGCAGCCGCCACTCGGGAAGACTAAGGAGGAAACAGTATTCCTAGGGAGAGCCAGAGTTCAGCTGAGGCCAGGGGGCTGCAGGAACTGCTGGAAGGGGATTCACCATGAAGTAGAAGTCCAGAGGGAGAGGGAATCGTGCTGAGCATATGGTGTGGTAAGACAGTGGTGGTTAGGAAGAGGAAGCACAGAGCAACGAGAAGACCAGAGTCCAGAACACAGCCAGTGTGGGGAGTGAGCTCCACAAGGGCGCATGGGAAGGCTGGGCAAGGCCAAAGATGAAAGGTCAAGTGGAGTTCTCAGCCTCAAGTTTCCCCAAGGAGCACAAGTGCAGTTGTTTCGAGACTGCTGCAAGTTGAAGGGTCGGGTGTGTCCCAGTTGGTGAAATTGACGGACTTTTCCTGAGGTTTCCAAACTGTGAGGGTGAAAAGGCATTCTCATCCTTAAGAAGAAATTGTAAACTTGATGTCTATAGGGATGAAATTAGCTCTCTGCACCTTTATATTGAGATGGAATCAGCGGCCTAAGTAAGGAGCTTGTTACATATGCAGACTCCCTACCCCACCAGAAAGAGCCTCATTCAGTGCGAATCTGAAGAGAACTACTGCTTCAGTGAATGAAAGAACTCAGGCCTCTGGAAGGAGTCAGCTTGAATAGGTCATGCTTCTGAAAGTGATCATTTATATGAATGAGAGATTGGTTTCTGGTTTCTGATGGCACATAGGACATCAAGAAGAGGCAGCAGCATTAGAATTGATGGGCTCTATCTGCTAACACCAAGAAGCAGGGAAACGGTAGGGGGAAAGCTGCAGGCATCTGGGAAACTCGAGGAAAGGCATTAGCTAGAAGAAGGCCTTGGAGGAGCTTGGGGACTGAAGCTAATGGTTCCAATCCAGAGGACTCCACCAAGTGAGACTCAGATCACACAATGCCAGAGAGCAGATACACCTGCCTCTCCCTATGACATGAGGATCTCAAGTGATACTTGACAGACTAGGCTGCTCCGGGCTCAGGGCTCAGGGTTACCATAGGCAGGTGGCAGATCTAATATGTATTTACGTTGCTTTTCTGAACTTTTAAAAATTTCACCCCTATTCCACTGTTCCCAGGGTCTTTCATGACTGTCCCCTGAATATTTATTTTCTCAGGTGCTAGATGGGGGCTCAGTGCCAATTAAATTATGACACTGGACCCCAAGGAATCTCTGACACCAGGGTAGATATGCAGGGGCAACTTATTTTTCACAAGTTACAATAATAAAAATGTAAGATAGTGTGACTACAAGGCATCGTCTCATACGTCAATAATTCAGTTTCCTAAAATAGATGGATATGGAGAAGAAGGACAGGATGGGAAATTAGTGCTTTTTAAAATCTGCTTTGGAGCTGCCTTGCAAAAGCAGTCATCTCTATTTTTCTGTGTTTCCGTTCATTGAAGGAAACCATGCTGGAAACCACCACATTTGATGTGCAGCGTGAAACATCTGTCCAAACTGTTCTGGCTTCTCATTAAGACATTGGTTCAGCTTTTGCAGGCAGCACCTTGCTGTCTTGAGACAAAAAACATTCCCAGGCTCCTTAAGCTATTATGTAGGGTTGCTATTACAACTGAGTGTACTTAAACGGACTCTCAGCCCACCCAGGAATATAGGTCTGACCCTTAAGGATAGTAAGTCGGAGTCAGATCCAAGAAAGGCTGACACTCCCTGCCCAGTTATTTTTAAACCCCAGAGGCTGCTTCTGCATATGATATCACTTATGTAACTTCTTTTTGCAAAGACCCCTCTGCTGCCCCAAGCCAGCCTCCACACCCATCCCTCCCCTCCCCGTAGCATCAGCACGATGACACATGTGCTGCTCCACCCCGCTGTGAACTTGCCAGCAGTTTAAGGATGTGCTCATTGAGTAAATAAACATGCAAAAATGAAGCTGGCTTTTGTGCAACCAGCTTTCAGGAGTTACATTTTGCTCCTTTAGGTTTAAAATTTCAGTGCAGTGGGATAAGAAAATTGCCCAAACTCTACTGCAAAGCTGATTAGGAACTTCCATCACTAGAAATAGCATTATGTTACTTTGGGATAAAAGATTTTTTTAATTTATACTGCAGCTTCCATGTAAGAATATGCATATTAATCTAGAACAATCCTACTGGTTTCTGTATACTGGATTTATAAATGTTTGATAAAAAAATCATATATTAAAACTTTTAAATAATTTCTAACAATGACCATCCACTCCAAAAAGTGAGAACTAACTAATGGGATTTTGCTTCAAAGAACCTGGCCTATTACATATGACATTAGATAGTCATCTATTTAAAAAGCTGCAAATGTCAATGAAAGAACAAAGCTGTCAAATGCTAGGAGCATTTCATTAAGAAAACAGCCTGAAACACTGATGGGATTTTGATGAAGCTGGGGACTCAGACAAGCTTTACCTGCCAGTGAGACAGCTATTGATACTGTTTTTGTTACCAAAATGCCAAAAGAGCAGAAAACAGCAATATGCTAACCTGAATTGAAATTTTTCCTTTTCTACATTTCTACTGGCCCAGTCCTATTGTAAATAAAACCTTTATCTAACTAAATTAGCATCAACTTCAATGGAAAATTGTGACATCAGTACTATAGTTAATTTGACGCCCACGGCCAGGCTAAGAGAGGAATAGAATGGATAATCAGCACATATAGTAATTTAAAAGGGTCATTTTAGCGGTTTCTTTTAATCTTGTCTACAGCTAAGTGTTTCAGGTAGGGATGCTTTTGGCTGTAGGTAACTGAACATCCAAATAACAATAATATAAAAAATAGAGTGTTCCAGTTGCTGGATCCCGCCCCAAATTTAGTGGCTTAACATTTATTTTGCTTATGAATCTGCAATTTGGGAAGGGCTTGGGCGGGGGCAGGGGGCGCAGGGAGAGGGTTGTTTGCTCTCCTTGGCATCAGCCAGGGAAGCTTGAAGACTGGGGGCTGGAATCCTTTGAAGCCTGGTCCACTCACATGTTTGTCAATTCTTGATGGAAAGGCAGACCTGGAGGCTGGGGCAGCTAGGGCTCCTCGGGCATCTCGATCACTATGTGGTTTCTCCCACATGGCAGCTTCAGTGTAGACTGACTTCTGACATGTCAACCCAAGGCTCCCAAGCTGCATAAGAGAGAGAGGGATTGATAACAAAGCAGAAACTGTATCACCTTTTATGACTTGGGGAGTCATGCATTATTACTCCTACTGCATTCTGTTTATTGGAAGCAAGTCATTAAGCCTGGCCTATATTCAAGAGAAGAGGAATTAGACTACATCTTTTGATAGGAGGAGTGTCAAGGAGTTTGTAGGTATGTCTTAAAACCGCCATGAAAGGATTTGGTTTTCCTATATGATGTCTACAGGGAAGCAGTTTTGTATAATGTGGGCCTCCTTGATATAATAAAAACCAAGGTTTTTTCTGTAATTCTGCTCTACCATTTTTAGTACATTGCTTTATTGTCTCAAAGTCACAAGATGACTGCTATAGATTCAGACATCGTAACCACGTTTAAGACCAAAAGGAAAAAAAAAAAAAAAAAAGGAGGGAGTAGTGCTAGCAGCTTCTGGCTTCTTTTATCAGGAAATAAAAGACCCTTCCCTTCCCAAAACCCTCCTCAGCGGAATTCCACTTATGCTTCATTGGCTGGAACTCTGTCAGAAGGCCACAGTTGCTTCGGGGGAGGTTAGCACAGTGACTGTTTAACTTCATTCTCTGTTGCAGAGGTAGGCAAGGGTGGAGAGGTCTGAGAATGGGCATTCGGTCAGCTAAGCCATGCTTCTGCCCACACATCAGACCCATAAAATCATGAGTAGGAGGAGTTTCAAAGAGCTGCTTCTCTTCCCTCAGCCAAAGTTAACAATGAAATGACCCGAAAATGGTTAGCAGAGGAAAAATGCATCGGCTAATGAATGGAATCGTTTTCAACTATATATTTGCAAATAGGATTAAAAGCTAAATATTGAATTAAATGAATCGTTTATACAGTTTAAACAGGAAGCAGAATTGGGTCACCACAGGAACATTTGCCAACAAGATAGGGAGGACAAAGAAGAGCGGAGACCACTAACTTCTGATAAAATGTTACAGCTGCTTCACAGATTACCTTGGGTTCAGAGGCCCCAGGCTAAAAATAATTTAGGGGCAGGGCAAAAAGGAACTATTACCTTATAAGCCTAACCCAAATTTTATATCTTACTTTATAGAACATTTTTCTTTAGCCTTCTGTTGCCACTAGTGAATAGAAACAGGAAAAATACTGTGAGTTGATGGATTTTATTTAACCTATCTGCAACAATTATTCGAATTTAAGCTTTAAAGTTTTATAACATTTAACTAAAGAAGATAAAAATCAAAACTGCTTTCTTTCCTCCCTGCAAGCACAGAGCTCGCCAGGTCTATTGTCTCATGCTATGGTCTCACACAAGAGTAAAGAAATTGCACTACAGCAGATATTTTCCGGACGCTTCCCCTGTACAAGCATTAGCACATGACCTCAATAGCTAAGACTGAAGAATGAGACAACCAGATTTACTGACTCTGATGGTGTCTAGAGCTCTTTCCTGGGTAAACTAACACATTCATGAAAACACATGTACTTAAGGGCGAGAGCTGAATATGAAGAAAGAATATGCCCACAGTGGGAATGCCAGTAATCTCAGGCTATAACTCGCAGTGAGTTTAAGGGAATAAATGAGTGGTTAATTCTCAAAAAAAAGAAAAAGAAAAAAAAAAGGAATAGGGAATAGGAAACCTTTCCCTTCATAATGAAAGAATTCTGGCATAAAGAAATAATTTATCCAAAGTGATATGCCACATATGAAACAGAAAAAAAGCCCAGGCATTTCCATTTATAGTTTAATTTGGAATAGGAAGTCATGCAGGTCTTTATTCTAAACAATGACCACTTGATTTAACACAAAATAGACACCTCTTAAAATCATAAAGCATACATTACGGGAGTCACCAATCCTTTTTTATAATCTATAAGCTAACACTCTGTTTTCAGTGTTTTTATCATCTGTAAAATTTAATTAAGAAGCAAAGAATAGGCTTATAATGATCATGACCCCACGTATTTCTTACTCATATTTCAAATTATAATCATATCATGATGAATCTTGATCCTCACAGAGTACAACAAAATTATATATTTGAACTTTTCCTTATTAAAAAAAAATACCAATTTAAAGACAGACTGGGGCTTCCCCAGTGGCGCAGTGGTTGAGAATCTGCCTGCCAATGCAGGGGACACGGGTTCGAGCCCTGGTCTGGGAGGATCCCACATGCCGCGGAGCAACTGGGCCCGTGAGCCACAACTACTGAGCCTGCGCGTCTGGAGCCTGTGCTCCGCAACAAGAGAGGCCGCGATAGTGGGAGGCCCGCGCACCGCGATGAAGAGTGGCCCCCACTTGCTGCAACTAGAGAAAGCCCTCGCACAGAAACGAAGACCCAACACAGCCAAAAATAAATAAATAAAAATAAATTAAAGACAGACTGTAAGTTACTTCAGATACTCCCAAGCCACATAGCAAAATTCTAAAGTGCAGAAACTATCATAAACTTATTTTATAACTCTCCAAAGCAACTGTCAAGTTCTAGGCCTAGGATAAGTGTTTGATTCATACTCTCAAAATTACATTGACTGTTCAACATCTCTTACAAACACATATATATTTTTCATGTACGAAAATATTTTTGAGATCGAATATTCCCCACACTCATTTCTAACTAGAAATTCCCATTGGGTTTTGAATGAAAAGGTTTATTAGAAATTACTCAATTAGGTGACAAGATTAATAGTCCCCATTAAACACTAATTTGCTTTTTATCCTGCAAAGACTACCACAGACATAAAACAGGTGTTGGCCACCCCTGGAACATATATCTGATGATAAGACAGCAAGCAAGCTGATGGTAATTTGGTACACGAGCTATTGTTCATTCCATGCCTCCCTTTCCACTGTCAGTTTTGCTAAAAATGAAACTTAACAGCAAATGCTTCTGTTTTCTACATTGTGTCTGACAGCCTCCGCGCTGGTAGTTTTCAGATATGTGTGGGACAAACACACACACACTGAGTCTAGATAAACAAGCACTTATCGGGACTTCCCTGGCGGTCCAGTGGTTAAGACTTTGCCCTCCAGCGCAGGAGGTGCGGGTTCGATCCCTGGTTGGGGAGCTAAGATCCCACAGGCCTCGGGGCCAAAAAACCAAAACATAAAAAAACAGAAGCAATATTGTGACAAATTCAATAAAGACTTTAAAAAATCTTTAAAAAAAAAAGCACTTATCAAGTATCTACTACCAGGTGCCAAGCTTGTATTGTAGATACAGTGCCAAAAGGGACAGCCTCTGGCTGTCTTAATTCACACCTAAGGTCATTATTTGCTAGCTATATAGCCTCAGGATCAGTCTTTCTAAGCCCTAACTTCTTTATCTGCACAATGAGGATACTAATAATACCTACCTCATGGGAGTTTTGTGAATATTAAATAAAATAATTCATATACAGAGCCTGGTACCTAGTGAGTGCAATAAACTCTGCTATCGTCACCATCATCATCATCATTATCACAGCATGGTCTCTCAATTTTATTTCCCCAGTTGGGGGAAAAGACACATAAACAGATTGTTTTCTTTTTCTTTTTTTTTCTTTTTTCTGCTGGGGTAAGTGGAGCTCAGAGGACAGGCGCTTATCTCATCCTGGAATTCAAGGAAGGTCCCTAAGCTGAGACTTGAAAGATGAGTAGAGTTAGCCAGATGAAGGAGAAAGGTGTTCCAGAGGGAAGAGCTTGAGCAAAGTCACAAGGAGCATGTTGTGTACAGAAACTGAATGTGGTTTTCTATAATTGGACAGGAAGTTCACTGTGGGGAGTGGTGGAAAATGAGCTTCATAAGGAAGGTGAGAACCAAGTTATGGGAGGGCTTACATACCACGCTGAGATGACTAATTTTCTTTCTGTAGACCAAATTTCCTAAGCCAAGTTATATAAAGTACTAGTGTTCATAGAGGTATTTCATGAGGTGTTCCTCAAAATAGTAGCTTTACTGTGACTTGTGTCTGGAAATATCCTCAGTTTTACCCCTGCTGAGTGGTTCATAATGCATACATCATCAGCATATTGAAGGCTCTGAAAAGTCCTGCAATAACAGGGCCTCTTTATCTCAGGTTAGTGCAATATTTTTTAATTGATTTTACTGCAAGACATCATTTTTACAGAATGCTGAGGTTTTTCCAGGTTTTAATCAGAATAATGAATTAGACACTTTAGCTTAGTAAAATCACTGTAGCTAAGGAGATGGATTTCAAAGGAGCATGACTGGAGAGTGTGAGTGAGATGATGATGATCCAGGGTGGAGGAGATGTAAAGATTCAAGATGTATTTAGGAGGTAAAACCTATAAGTTTTACTGATAGAGTGGAGTGCGGGAGATGGCTGTTTAGAATGATACCTAGAGTTCTGGCTTGAGCCAAAAGAATAGTATTGCCCCTTGCTTCAAAAGGAATACAGGAAAACATGACACAGGGGAAAGAATAAGAGGTAGGTAAGATAAAGAACTCAGTTTGGGACATGATAAGTTTGAAACACACATGAAATTTCCAAGTGAAATTATAGGTAGCAATTAAGTCAACAAACAATTGTTCAGCCCCAGTCTAAACCAGGGTCATCTGACAAATAATTCCCTGATCATCCTAATCGAAATTTCAAAGTTAATTTAAGGTTCCATTATGCATTATGTTAATTTTAACAGCATATTTGCGAATAATAAGGTTAGCATTTGGTCATATTAAAAAAAATTTAGGGTTTTCTTAATGCATTTCTAAATTAAAATATGCAAATCGACGTATACAGACAGGTGAATCTCAAATCACTCAAGGTAAATTACTGAAATTCTCACTTAAAACATGAATCTGCAATAGAGCTACTGTCATAATTCAGATTACTGTTACAAATCTATATAAAGGAATTAATTTTTCATGTATGTTGTAGTGCATCATTTATTAAAACTGATTTGTTTTCTTCCTGTTCTATCTCTAAGCTCTTTGAAAGTAGGAGACACATCTTCATCTTTGTGCACTGAGAGTCTGAAACAGTTTTTGACACACATAAAATATACATTAAAATTTTTTGAGTAAAATTAATTAGAGCAGGTCACAGTAATAAATACAAAATAATGTTTCCAATTCTACTCTCTCTCCAGTTGATCTCATCCACCTTCTGAGCTTTCAATATGATCTACACGCTAATAACTCCCAAACTGTTATAAGCTCTGCCCTCCCTGGAAATTCAGACTTTTATTTCCAATCTTACTTGACTTTCCCATTTGAATGTTCAACAAGGACCTTAAATATAATGTGTTCCTGGTGATACTGCTAGTTGTCTGCTTTCATAATATCCATTCACCCCTTACTCCTTTTTAAAATACCCCATTTTTATTTAATGAAACAATGTGTCCAGCTAAAGAGCTCAGCCTCCCTTGCAGCTAGAGGTGGTCACATGACATAATTTTGGTCAATGAGATAAAAGTAGAGGTCTACTGAGGATTTCTGCAAATTTTTTTGCTTTCCTGACCTAGACACCACCCTCTTCCTCCTTTCAGCTTCCTCCTTCTCCCATCCAGAGTGCTGATGCTATGCCTAGAGCTGTAGCACTCCTGTTACATTGAAGGGAATGAAAGACATGCTAAAGAAGGACTTTCAGACCTGTTCCTTTCCTAGTTATACTCATCTCGATTTCTGCCTTCACCATCCATCCGGTAACTTAAGCCAAAAAATATATATATAGGTACATCCTTGATGCCTCCTCCTGGTTCTACCTCTAAACTGTATCTTCAAACCCATCTTCTCTCCATTTCCACCATCCAGCCAACCCATCATCATAGCTTCCCACTGCTCTCCCTGCTACAATCCATCCTCCACACAGCACCCAGAGTGGTCTTTTGAAAACACATATCACGTTAAGTCACTCCCTATTTTAAAACCTTCAAATTGCTTCCTATTTTGTTTATAATAATATCCACATGCCCGCCCATGGCTTACAGGGCTCTGCATGATCTGACCTCATCTTGTACCCTTTCCCCTCTTACTCACTGTACTCAGGCTGTACCACCTTCACTTTATTCCTCAAAACCACCAAATGTATTCCCACCTTAGGGCCTCTGTACCTGATGGTCCCTCTGCTTCAAATGCTCTTCTACCTGGCTCTTCCCATTGTTGGCTCCTCATCATTCAGGTCTCAGCTCAAATGCCCCCTCCTTAGGGAGGTCCTCTCTGACCACTTCATCTCCCCTGTGATTCATTATCCCTGCACCCTGTGTTATTTCCTTGATATGCTCATCATTATCTAGAATTATCTTGCTTATTTAGTTGTTTACTTGTCATTTTCCTTCTCCCCTTCTAGATTATAAGCTTCATGAGTGCAGCTTATTGTGTCTCTTATTCCCTGCTCTATCCCCATGTCTAGAACAATGTTTGGCACAGAGTAGCCCCTTGATAAATATTGTTTTTAATGAATGAAGTTAAAAAAGTTTCTTTTGTTCTTTAGTCTGTTTTATTTTATTATTTTTTAAATTTATTTATTTATTTATTTATTCATTCATTTTTGGCAGCGTTGGGTCTTCGTTGCTACGTGGGCTTTCTCTACTTGCAGTGAGTGGGAGCTACTCTTCGTTGTGGTGTGCGGGCTTCTCATTGTGGTGGCTTGTCTTCATTGCAGAGCATGGGCTCTAGGCGCATGGGCTTCAGTAGTTTTGGCACGCGGGCTCAGTAGTTGTGGTGCACGGGCTTAGTTGCTCCGCGGCATGTGGGATCTTCCTGGATCAGGGCTCGAACCCGTGTCCCCTGCATTGGCAGGCGGATTCTTAACCACTGAGCCACCAGGGAAGTCCCGGATGAATTTTTTTTAAAAAACCAACACATAGTCTTGGAATCTTAGAAATCTGCCAAAGTTTATGGTTTTGAAAACATATGAATTTTCTTGTCTAAAACCTCGAATAGCAAAAGAGATTTTTAGATTTAAATAAAAGCTTATTGCAGCATATTTGACTCAGAAATAACCAAATGTACTTAATCCTATTAACTATCCTCTATCACAGGTAAATATTTTTGCTTACCACATATACTCTTGAACCTAGTTATAGTAACATAATAAGGGATTAGATCCCTGATACAAGTTGCCAAGTGTCATGTTTTTATATAAAACAAGCCTTTAGGAGTTTGGATGGGAGCCTAACAGACTCAAAGTTCAAAGCTTCCAGATCCATTTACATGTGGTAGCACTAGGGAAAGGCTATCCTTCAGACTATTCCTATGGACAGCGTAGAAGCCCGTTTTTTTTTTCCAAACTCTTCAATTTCAATCCAATGAAAATAAAGCATGTAGGAAAAATGTTCAAGGTAATCAATACAGCCTCTTTAAGGGACAGATGCTTTCAAAACCACAAGGAGAAGTGTATACATTTCTGGTCAGTTCTTTTTCTAGATGGTTTTTTTCAACAATTTGGAGGTTTTTAAGGGTTTTGTCAGTATTTTCATTAGTAAATTCTTAGTGTTGGAAGGAAAGGGAGAAAAAGTCTTACACCACCACCCTTCCCAGAACTGCTACAGAGGCTAGTGGCAGAGTAAGTTAAAAGGCTCAGTGTCTGGAGCTCCCAAAGACGTTGTTGTATTGCGCTGTGGACAGCCCAGGACAGAAGAGGAGAGTGGCAGGTGCTGGGACAAGTCAGGGCACATACAGAACACAAGGTCCTAGGCAGCAACAAGGAACTGCTTGCTTCTTAGAGTGTGGTCTGTAAAGTCCTGAGGAAATTTTCAGGGGATCCAAGAGATCAAAACTATTTCCATAATAATGTTTAAAGAATGATTTGCCTTTTTCACTATGTGGACATTTATATTGATGGTGCAAAAGTAATACTGGGTCAAACTGTCAGCACCTTTGTACATGTCAAAGCAGTGGCACCAAACTTTACCCAATAATCACCAAATTCTTCACCAGCACAAACTCACAGAACAAAAGGAGAGAAAGCCAGTTTTACTTAAGAATGTCCTTGATGAAGCATTAAAAATTGTCAACACTTCAGGGCAGGTCTTTGTAATATGCTGACAAACTGGGAAGTACACAGAAGGCACTTCTGCTCCATACTGAGGAGCATACTGATAGAATGGGTATTGCCAAGATAAATACTTGTGTTATTGTTTGAGTTACAAGCTGAACTAACCATTTTTTTCATGAAACACCATTTTTACTTGAAAAAATAACTTATTCAGATTTAGGAATTTGGCAGACATTTTCTTGAAAATGAATAAAATGAGCCTGTTATTTCAAAGAAAACATCTGGCGATATTTGTTGCCAAGTAACCTTTAAGAAACTACCTCCCACTAAGATTTGGGTAATCTACAATTTTCCAGAAAAGCTACTAAAATACTCCCCCCTTTTCCAACTATATACCTCTGTGACAGCAGATTTTCTTCATATACTTCAATGTAAACAACATCTACCAGACTGAATGCAGAAGCCAATATAAGAATCCAGTTTGTCTTCTATTAAGTCAGACATTAAAAAGATTTGCAAAAAATACAAAGCAATGCCGTGCTACTCACTAACTTTTTTTTGTTTGTTTTGGAAAATAAATATATATTATATAAAAATATGTTAATTTACCTGTAGTGGGTTTATTGTTTTCAAATGAATTAATAATAAATGTTTTCTAAATGTGTTAGTTTTGATTTCTAGTATAGTTAATATTCATAGATATAACCCCCCAAAACAAAAGCTCTTTGGAATCCTCAACAATTTTAAAGAGTATAAAGGAATCCTGAGACCAAAACTTGGTATAGTAGATAGTTAAAATAGAAATGTATACTAGAAATATATAACAGAACTATGTAGTAGAAATAGAAAAATGTGTAATAGAAATATATAACAGAAATGCAAATCCTACATTTCTAATAGCATAGATCAGATCATTTTCATTCTACTGCAAAAAAAGAGATAGCCTTATTATACAGTTAAAGTAAAAATACAAAGAGCAGAGTCCAGGTTGCCACCTAGCATGTCCTCACAGTGACCAGTGGCTTGTGGGAGTTAAAAAGCTGTCAGGATGCAGTGGCAGGTGGGCTAGTGGCACAGGAAAGTGCCAGCAGTGACTGGACTGGGGAATAAGAAAAGGCATAATGGGATAAAATGCTCAGTTGCTTTATGGGCCTTTCTGGGTGCAGAGATTTGAACAATGAGAAATGTACTCTGACACAAGATTACTTTTTTAGATAAATTTGTGTTTTCCCTTCTGTTTTTCTCCTTTGAGGTCTTCATTCATGTGAGTACAGGCTCTATGCTCCCTTCCCTCAGGGAAAGTTTGAGGTTGGAATTTCTAAACTTTGTTTTAAGAGGCATTAAGGAGAATCCAGTTAAACCTGGGGAAGGGACTTCCCTGGCGGTCCAGTGGTTAAGAGTCCGTGCTTCCACTGCAGGGGGCACAGGTTCAATCCCTGGTCAGGGAACTAAGATCCCGCATGCCAAACGACACAGCCAAAAAAATCAAAAAACAAAACAAAAAAAAAACAAAAAACAAAAACCAAACCTGGGGAGGAATATCCCCTATCTAAAATGAGAGTCTCTCTGACTTGGGGGGAGGAGTCAAAGTCTAGGGTCCCCTGTGTCCTGCCTTACTCCCTGCCAGTGCCCCAGGGACACAGCAGTACCTCAGAGAGACTGGCCATCAGTGTACCAAGCAGAACATTGGCCCGGGCTTCTCCAGCCACAACAGTGGTTCCCATGCTCCAGAGGTGGCATGGGAACCCACAGAGGGGAGACCCTTAAAGGCTGCAAAGGGAGAGATAGTGACATCTCAGCAGTAACCTGTGTGGCCAGATGGCTGATGCCTTCCTGGGCCTCTGGGGTGTCTCAGCTCTGCTTGAGAGCCTGGAACCTTGACACAGCCTCCAATGGGAAACCCCAAGAAGGAGGAGCTGAATTCTTCACTAGCCCTTTGGAATGTGGGGAGAGGGTCAAAGTTAACTATTGAATTAAAAGTAGAGAAGTATGAATATTATTTGTCAATAAAAAAGAATGAAGTGGTGTTGCATGCTAAAACAAGGATGAACCTTAAAAACACTATGCTAAATGAAAGAAGTCAGTCATAGAAGGTCATATATTCTGTGATTCCACTTACAGGAAATGTTCAGAATAGGCAACTCTACAGACAGAAAGTTGTTAGTGGTTACCTGGCGCTGGGGTAATAAGGGGTAAATACTGAAGAGTAGGTGATTTTGTTTGGAGAGGGGTGATGAAAATGTTATAAAATTGACTGTGGTGACGGTTGTACAAATCTGTGACTATGCCCAAGAAGTGAATTTTATACTTAAAATGGGTGAATTATATGGTATGTGATTTATATCTCAATGAAGCTGTTACCACAAAAAAAAAAAAGTACAGAAGTGTGATCTCAGCCCATTTTACAAAGTTAATGCTTTACAAAGTTATTTTATGAGGTTGCATCAAGCTGCGATAGTAACTTCTGAACACACACACTGCACCGTCTCAGTGCCTAGTCAGAAAGCCCATAGCACAGGTACTGGGGAAAGGTGCAGCAGAGGGCAGAAAGTGGGCTCCAGGGAACGGGGGGAGGGGACAGGGCAACAAGTGGTCTCGGCAAGTGGTCTGTACCACCGAGGAACCAGACATGCCACCAGGGCACCATCGTGGGGAACACCAGAGCAAGCAATGTTCAGAGATATGAGAGGACAGCCAACATTAAGGACATCCTCAGCAGGCTGCAAGGCTCCCACCTCCGAGAAGGCATCCAGTGACAGAGTCCTGCCCCAGCACATGGTTGCGATGAGGGCTGCAGCCCTGGAGAGACTGGGCAAGCTATCCAGGAAGGACCTGAGGCAACCCAGCAGGGATCTAAAGTGTTAATGATAATATAAGTATATAATTGATGTCATTTATGTCTAATAATATGAAGTATAAGTCAGACAAGCTCTATAATAATAACAATAACAAACACTAATTGCCAGGCACTGTTATATGTACTTTACATTTTTAAGTTATTAAATCTTCACAACAGCCCTCTGAAATCACTACTATTATTCTCCCCATTATACAGGTAGAAAATTGAGTCACAGAAAGATGAGGAAACTTGACCAAGCTCATTAGCAAGGGCAGAGTTGAGATTAAAACACAGGCCCCACAAGACGGGAATAAAGACACAGACCTACTAGAGAATGGACTTGAGGATATGGGGAGGGGGTGGGGTGAGATGTGACAGGGTGAGAGAGTGTCATGGACATATATACACTACCAAATGTAAAATAGATAGCTAGTGGGAAGCAGCCGCATAGCACAGGGAGATCAGCTCGGTGCTTTGTGACCACCTAGAGGGATGGGATGGGGAGGGTGGGAGGGAGGGAGATGCAAGAGGGAAGAGATATGGGAACATATTGTATATGTATAACTGATTGACTTTGTTATAAAGCAGAAGCTAACACACCATTGTAAGGCAATTATACTTCAATAAAGATGTTTAAAAAAAAAACAAAACAAAACACAGGCCCCATCCTAACAACTCTACCATGCTGCATTTAGGGTAGAGGCCCACTTATTACAACTGATTGACCAGGACCACAGAAACCATGGTTGATGTTGAATCCCCCTCAGCATTGAACGAGAAGTCTTTAAAGCCCTTCCCACAGAGGAAGGATTGATCCTAGAGCCTGGGCTGGGACCGAGCCTGCAGGTAGTGGTTAAGTGATGGCCTTTCTAGAGAGAAGCAGGATAGGGAAACAGGCAACAGCAGACAGGTATTATTTTCTTCTTTCACAGCTGAGGAATCTGAGGCTCAAAGAAGTCACACAATTTGGCTGAAGACCCAGTAAACAACAGAGTCAGGACTGGATCTCAGACCTCCTGATTCCAAGATGGAAGCTGTGAACTGGCTTTTGGAAATGGGCAGGCAATGTCAAACAGTAGGTGAACTGGGAAGTAGGGTAGCAGAATGGTTAAAAAACATGTGTTTGGTGGCCAAACTCCAGCTATGCCAATTACCTTATGATCTTGAAAGAGCTACTAATCTCTGAGTCTCAGCACCTTCACCTATAAAACAGGTTTCGTAATAATAATAATGTCTGCCTAATGGAGTTGCTATAGGAATTGTATGAAAAACTGTATGTGTAAAAATCTGATCACCCAATATACAGTAGGTGCTCAATAAGTGGTAGCTGTTTGAGCAGCCATTCCTCTTATTATACTGCTGAGTGATGACAAGCTCTGAGGCAGCGGAGATCTTTCCCCTGAGCCATTTTACTTCCTGGCTCAGAATATCAGTGCTGAAAGGCACAGTAGAATGTACTTAATCTCATTCTCTTTTTTTTTTTTTTTTTTTTTAATTTATTTATTTTTGGCTGTGCTGGGTCTTCGTTTCTGTGTGAGGGCTTTCTCCAGTTGTGGCGAGCGGGGGCCACTCTTCATCGCGGTGCGCGGGCCTTTCACTATCGCGGCCTCTCTTGTTGCGGAGCACAGGCTCCAGACGCGCAGGCTCAGTAGCCGTGGCTCACGGGCCCAACTGCTCCGCGGCACGCGGGATCCTCCCAGACCAGGGCTCGAACCCGTGTCCTCTGCATTGGCGGGCAGACTCTCAAACACTGTGCCACCAGGGAAGCCCGTCATTCTCTTTTTTAACAGATGGGAAACCTGAGGGTCAGAGCAGTTACATATGTTGCCCAAGGTTTTATAGCTAGTTACCAGAAGAGCAAAAACATATTTTATTTGTAACTTAAAATTTTTAAAAGCTGTTAAGAGGAGATGGAAAAGAAGAAAGCTTAAGAAGAAGTAAAATTGCGACAACCTCAGGTAGCCCTTCAATCAGGGATGTAAGGTAGCAGGAAAAGGCTTGCCATACCTGAGAAAAGCTGTGTGACTGATGATGTTCTGGCGGAGCCTCCCCCGACTGTCAGCGTGCACAGCACAAGCGAAGGGACGCTTCCCAGCCAGCAGGAAGTATTGCTTTCAGATATTCATCCCATATCATCCTACCCTTAGGTAGTGGTATAGTCTGTACTGAACAAAGGAAACTTGACCTTGGGTGATAACACAAGAGAAGTTAACGAAAGGGTGGGAACCAGTATCTTGGAAAGCATATGGTAGGTACTGGATTAGTGTTAGCAAAAGGATCAAAGGCAAAAAAAAAAAAGTCCTTTTATAGTTCTTGAGTGGATTGCCTTCACTTGCTGAAAGACTAGCTGAAAATTGAATGAAATTAACAAGCAGGTGTTAGATGGGGATGCAGAACGTTAGAGAAGGTGTATTGAACTGAACAGGTAATAAAGAGCCTTGAGAATGAGGTTTGAAGGAAACAAATGTGTGCGTTTGCACACACGTGCACACATGTATATTTAGCAGAGAGTGCCTGTCTTCCCCCTTTGTAGTTAATTTAAGAGCTGCCCTCAAAGGCAAATTAAATGTGTCCACTGTGCTATTTACAAGTGTCGGGGGAGGTTTTGGGGCATGATGGGAGATGTGGTGGGAGTACGGCAGGGCAAGGCAGTTAAGGATTAAGGAGCAGAGATTCCAAACTGAAATTGCTGGGTCCACCTGCTATGCATTAATTATGCAACAATTACTATTTAGTGTCACTACTGCATCTTTTAAGAAAAAGAAGTACACTTGGGAAACACTTGACAGATCTACTCACCAAAGAAAGAAAAGATTAGAATTTTGTATGTTTTTTTGACCACATATATTATTAAGAGAGACTAACTTAACCCCATTTGATAAAAACACACTGAGTGACTACTGGGCAAAGAAATCAGCCTAGAATCAAAGTTTCCCATTGTCTAGAACCAGCGTTCTAGTCCTGTTTGATATTTTTAAGCACCCAAGTGATGTTAACTTGCACATTGTTTTGCACAGATTTGCATTTTGAGTTAAAGAGGCACTTGGTACAAATATGTAAAGGAAAAATGAAGTTAATATTACCAACTACCCACTAGCACTATCAGCTGTGACATGATACACTAATAAGATGAATCTCAAAGATCACAGGTCTTCCTGGATATGTTCCCTCAGTGGGAGAACCACAAGTTATTATGGGAAAAGAGAATTGCCCAAAAATTGAGGAGAGAAAGTTGACACCAAATACAGATGATGCAGAATTCCAATCTAAATATGTACTCCTGATGAGTGATGCACACATGTTCACATGGGACTAC
Organism: Balaenoptera musculus; assembly: GCF_009873245.2. Lineage (NCBI taxonomy): Eukaryota > Metazoa > Chordata > Mammalia > Artiodactyla > Balaenopteridae > Balaenoptera > Balaenoptera musculus. Next base: position 55,410,672 of record NC_045794.1, read on the forward strand.
CACTCCAGATATTACCATTCATTGCCTACATGCTTGGGCCACTGGTGTTCTGCTCAGCTGGCAGCTTTTTTTTTGTGGAGACATCCTTGGGGAAGCCCAGTTTTTGTCCATCTTCTTATATCTTCTAGTCTTGGAATTTTGATGGTGCTTGTCCTTTTGTCTTCATGGAACATTTACAAGCTCACTTGCAACCCTCTCTAGCCTTCATCACCTTCAACTTTTTTCACAGATAATATTTTAGCTTGGTGAGCAACTATTAATATTTGTCTAGGAGCTGCTGGGTTAACAGGGTTTTGTTGGGATTTTCTGTGTTATATGTATTTATGTGTTTGTTTTCTTTTAATTAATTAATTAATTAATTTTTTTTTTTGGCTGCGTTGGGTCTTCGTTGCTACGCGCGGGCTTCTCATTCCTGTGGCTTCTCTTGTTGCAGAGCACGGGCTCTAGGCACATGGGCTCCAGTAGTTGTGGCATGCGGGCTCAGTAGTTGTGGCGCACGGGCTTAGCCGCTCCGCGGCATGTGGGACCTTCCCGGACCAGGGCTCGAACCCATGTCCCCTACACTGGCAGGCAGATTCCCAACCACTGTGCCACCAGGGAAGTCCTATGTGTTTGTTTTCTGTCTGTTTACACCACAGCTTTGACCCACTTCAGTCATTTTGGGGAACTTATATTTAAATACAGACCCACAGCTAGACTTATGAGCACAACTTTCATGATGTTTTTCATTAGTCTCTTCTGTATTTTAAGTTGTCTTGGCCATATAAATACACATAAAAGTAACTGGAATATAATTTCTATATACCTCTATTAGCTATGTTAGTCTACCTCTAAGAAAAATGCTGTCGACCTCTTGCTTAAGTAAACTAGGTAGGAAATCAGTAGCAGCTCTCACAAAAGGGAAGATTGGAATTAGAGCCATCATTAACTGGATTAGATCCCACCTCATCCCATTCCCCCTGGAGCCAAAAAAGCCAACTCCATTGCCAGCAAGTATCTGGGGTTTACAAGGTATGAGAAGGAACCAAAGGGGTAATAACTTCTCTTATGAGAAGAGTTGAGATTCCAGAGGGAGGGAACATGGGCACAAGTCTGTAGGCCTTGAAAGGGAGTTGTAAGAAAAGAAAGAGGAATTGAGGAGAGAAGGACCAACAACTTTGAACAGCATCTTCCCACAACCTCAATCCTTTGAGCCCCTTCTTCTGTGTAGTACACAGGGAGGAAACTTAGGTTTAAATTGCTACTGCCTCTGTTCCTCTTACACTGCATGGTTCTTTTTGAAACATGTCTGGTCCTAGGGCCAAAGTCTCAGGGCAGAAAAGAACAATCTCCAGATACTGCTGAACAGTGCAGCCTTTGCTCTAGTGATAAAGGCTGCTCAGAGGCCCCCAGCCTTCCAAAAAGACCTGACCACAACACTTCCTCCATCTTTCTCGGTGGAGAGGCTCAGTAAATTAAGCACTCCAGTGATCCACAAAATATCCAATTTTTCCCGAACCTGCATGAATTTTATCTTTCTGTTTCCAGAGCCCTTGGGGAACTAACATGTCGATTCTGAGAATTTCAAAGTTCGTGAAGTTCCTAGGAACCATTATGGAAGGGAGATTTATTTACCTATGGCTATTCTTTAGGGTTGTAGAATTTCTTTGGCCAGGTTTTCTTTAAAAACTTCAGGAAAATAAAAACACTAAAGGGAAATATAGGAATGCCTCCAGGACAAACAACCATTTGGGTTACACAGATGGAACATACTTGGCATAGCTTAAATCTGATAGCAACTTTACCAGGCGTAGGATAAAGTGCGTAGAACAGGATATTGGTTCTCAAATTTTAATGTGCCTCAGAATCAACAGTAGGACTTGCTAAAAGTGAAGATCCCACGGTGCTACCCGCCGAGATTCTGGAGTGGGGCCCCGACATCTGAGTTTTGTTTTGTTTTGTTTTGTTTTGTTTTGTTTTTTGATTTATTATTTATGGCTGTGTTGGGTCTTCGTTTCTGTGCGAGGGCTTTCTCTAGTTGCGGCAAGTGGGGGCCACTCTTCATCGCGGTGCGCAGGCTCTCATTATCGCGGCCTCCCTTGTTGCAGAGCACAGGCTCCAGACGCGCAGGCTCAGTAGTTGTGGCTCACGGGCCTAGTTGCTCTGCGGCATGTGGGATCTTCCCAGACCGGGGCTCGAACCCGTGTCCCCTGCATTGGCAGGCAGATTCTCAACCACTGCGCCACCAGGGAAGCCCCCGACATCTGAGTTTTTCAGAAGCACCCCAGGAACTTGTTGCAGGTGGCTCAGTGAACTAATTGTCAAAAGACATCAATTTCTCCTAAGAGCCTCAGTTCTCACCTTCTCCACTTGCTCTCTCCTTCTCCCACTCCTCTGAAACAGCTCTCGTCAAGGCCACCATGACCTCCATGTTCCCAAGTCCGTGGTCTGTTCTCATCTTGCTTGACCTAAAGGCAGCGTTTAACCCAGTTGAGCGCACTCTCTCCCTTGGAGCACATTCTCCACTTGGTTCAAAGGGCACTCCTCTCTCTTGGTGTCCCTTTCCTTTTCTACTTAGTCTTTCTCAGTCTCCTTTGCTGACCTTATCTTCCTAATTTCTAAACCTTGGAGTACCCTGGTTTCAATCCACAGGGCTTTCGCCTTCTCAACCTACACTCATTTCTTCGGTAGTTTCATCCAGTGCATTGGTTTAAATGCCCTTTAAATGGTATTAATGCTGGGAATTTCTGAATTTGTATTTATAGTCCATTCTGCTCTCCTGAGCAGAGTTATAGATAAAATTGCCAACTCAGCATCTCCACTTGGAGGTCTAAGAAGTATTATGATAACATGTATAAACCCCCTGACTGATACTTCCCCTCTCAAAACCTGCTCCTTCACCAGTGTTCTTCAGCTTAGTAAAGGGAAACTTTTCTTTCAGTTGCTAAATGTGAAAACCTCAGTCATCAGCGACTCCTCAGTTTCTTCACAGTCCACATCTGAACCATCAGCAAATCCTGTCATCTCTACTAGGAAATACATCCAAAATCCAACCACTTAATGCCATTTCCAATAGTCTCACCCTGGCCTAAGCCATGATCATCACTGGATTACTACAGTAGCCTCCTAACTGGTCCCAGTGCCTGCTTCCCCCACACTATACTCTCCACGTAGCAACCAGTGTGATCCTCTTAAAACAAGAGTCAAGTCATGTCATGTCACTCCTCTGCTCAAAACCCTCCAAAGCCTTCTTGTCTCAAAGTAAAATCCAAATTCCCCACAAGGACCCACATGAAATTACATTATCTAATCCAGTGCCACCTCTCTGACCTCGTACCTTTCCCCTTCAGCCTTTGCACTAGCTATTCCTCTGCCTAAAATGCTCTTCTCCCAGGTAGCCATGCTTGCTCCCTCACTTCCTTTAGGTTTCTGTTCAAATGTCCTCTCTTTAGAGAGGCTCCCTAACGGTGGTAGGCAGTTTCTAAGGTGATCCCCACCTCCTGGTATTCATACCCTTATATAATTCCCAACACTTGAATGTGGGCTGAATTTAGTGACGTGCCTCTAGTGAATAGAATTAGACAGTGGTGATGGATGTCGCTTCCGGGATTACTGTGTCACTTCCAAGAAGATGGTGGCCTGCATCTTGGGTACACTCTCTCATCTCTCACTTGCCTGCTCACTCTGTGGGAGGCCAGTGGCAGAGACCGAGGGAGGCTTCCAACCAATGGTCAGCAAGGAGCTGAGACCCTTAATCCAACGGCCTAAAAATGAACTGAATGCTGCCAACCCTTCCAGCTGACACACTGAATGTAATCTAGTGAGAGACTTGAAGCAGAGACACCAGGTAGGCCATACCCAGTTCCTGACCCACAGACACTGTACGATAATAAGGGTTTTTTTGTGTTAAGCCATTAAGTTTGGGGCAATATATAGTTAATACACTGACCATCCTATATAAATTCACAAAATCTTCCTACCCTTACCACCTAGTATTCCTACTCCTCTTATCCCCAGAACTTGCTCCAAAGCCTTGCAGATTATCTGTTTGTTTAGTGCTATCTCCACCCACTACAATAAAAGCTCCATGAGGCAGGGACATTGGTAGGTTTTGTTCACTGCTATATCCCCAGCACCTAAAACATGCTTGGCACATAGTAGGCACTCAATAAAAATTTGCCGGATGAACCAATGAATCTGAGTAAGGGAAAGAGCTTTGTAAAATGGTGAAAACACAACTTAAGTCACAAAGTTGTGGTGAGTGTTAAATGAGCAAAATATGTAACACCTCTGGTCCTCAGTAGGTGCTTAACAAAGTAAGGTTCTCCCCTTCAAAAGAATCTTTCATCAAATGACATTGGCACAGACAGCTAAAATTGTAAAAGTTTTTCAGACTGGGATGCTTATTTGCATAATACCTGGCAAAGAAAAGAGAGCAGCTCATTTCAATTAACATACAAAACATTATTTCAGTGGCTGTCTTAATTGTGGGTCTCACCCAACTCGTCTCCATTTAATCCAGGATCTCTGAAAGCAAACAGCACTGTACTAATATATGAGCCACATCTTCAGTTTTCTATATTGTTCTACAACTCAGTCTCCTTTCAGCATTAAGGACTTTGAATTGATCGGAGAAGTTCTTTCAGACCTCTATGGGCTCTGAATTAAATTCTCACTTTGAGAGTCATTCAAAGAAAAATTTAAAAATAGTTCCTTCTGTCACTCTTATTGAATGGCCTCTTAAAACCCCACTGTCTTCATAACCATTGCCAGACAATAAGATAATCCCCTGAGCAACAGGCAATTATTACCATTTCAAAACCATTGTGCAGTTGCCTATGAAACGAAATCATTAAGTTATATGATCTTCAGTTATTATGGACTTAGCCATTCTCCAGCAGGAAGCAGCATAAGCAGACCATTTCTACAGAACAATAATGTTTAAAACTTTAAGATTGACCAAGCAATAGGAGCAATTTTCCTAACAGAATTGAACTGAGGATAAATGGACGTCTGACAAGCTACTCAATTGCATCAACGTTTCTTGAAGCCTTCAAGAACTGTATTTTGTTCATTGTTTTATCTAAACCTGGCACAGTTCTTGTTACATGAGAGGTGCTCAGAAAATGTTTGTGGGTTAGACGGATGAATAGGCAAACGAAAGAGTTATTATAAGCCCCTGGATGACTGTCTCCTTGTATAAGCTAGTCCACCTGGGCACAGTATCCTGGGTGGTCATTTCTTTCTTGCTGATGAATCAGCTGATGGCCTCACTTGCCTTAGTGATTAAACAGACTTGACTTTCAAATCCGGGCCTGCAACTCCCTAAACGTGTGACATTGGTCTTGTTACTACCACTCTCAGGCTCAGTTTCTCCATCTGTAAAGCTGGCATAATAATATTTACCTTGCAAGATTATTAAAAGGATTAAATTAGCTAACATGTAAAATACCTATAACAAACACACCTAGGCAATCAATACATAATTGTTCATTAAACCTAGCCCTATCCTCTGTCTCTGTGATCAAAAATATCTCACTTGGCCTGTTCTTTCTCAACCAGTTTTGTTTCCCAAGCCCCCAGGTAGGTTGGCCCTTAGTATGGAGAAATTTATGCACCAGCAGGGTATTTCCATTATTATGTTTGCTAACTCCTTTCATTTAAAATTTCTTTTCGACTTACAAAGTGCACTCAAATACATTATTTCTTTGAGTCTCACAACCTAAAATGTTAGTAGAACAAGAGTTGAGGCCCTGTTTTACAGATGAGGAAACTGAGGCATAAAGAAATTACTTACACAAGATCATACAATTATGGGAAAGTGGGGTCTCAGACTCAAGCCCAGAACTTTTTCACTATGTTATACAGTCTCTAGCAGGTGGATTGAGGCAGAAAACCAACAGAAGAGCCCAAATACATCTGTCAACCAATATCCTGCTTGAAGCAGCACAGGTAACATAAGCTACTGGCCAGGCAGCCCCTTCTGAAATCTCAAACCTGGGTCTTTATAAATTGACAGAGCAGTGAGCATCTATAACCAGCAGTGGAAAGGAGCCTTTGAAAGGGTGGTGCCAAGCCTTCTTTTATTCATTCCCTTAGTGTCAGGTGATGGGGGCAGGCATGGGCCACTCCCACCAATAATTGCTCTGATGACAGAAATCTTGAAACTGAGAGGTGTTTTCTTTGTGTATGCACATCACAATCCTGTTTTACTTGTCCTCCAAATACATAGCCTCAAGCCACCCAAAGAGGGAATCTTTTCTAACCCCTTACCATTTTGCAGCACAGCCAATTAGATCTAGGAAGAAGGAGTAAATTCACAATCATTGACCACCTACTATGTGCCAAGCACTGTGCTAGGCCCTTGATATATAATCTCATTCAATTTAATGTACAAAACAATCGCTATCTCCCTGTAGTGGACAAGGTAGTACTTCCCCAACATCCTGTCCCTGGTTATCTTGGTAACCATCCCAATTTCTATTAGGGTACCCATACCTCCTCCACATAGTCCATATGTTCTAGACAAACTGACTTGCCTTGCTGCTAAGAGGTGGGACAGGTGGATGGCCTTAAACTGATCAGTATAAGCCCATCCTCTGATCACAATTCAGGGAAGACATGTGACCAAAATTGGGTCAATATGAAGTTTGCTGAGAGTGTTGGAAAGAAGCTCATTTGTCTCTCCTCTCCTCTCCTCTCTCTTCCTGGAAGGTGTGGTGAGTTATTGTGAAGCCTGGAATCACCAGAGCCATTAAGAACAACCAGCCATGGTGTGATGCTGACTCCACAAAAGGTGGAGCAAAGGGATAGGAAGAAATCCATTCTCTGGTGATATCATCGAAAACTGACTCAAACAACTCTAAAGTTTTCCCCACTTCTTAAATTTTCAGATATATGGGAGTCAGATAACGCCATTTATCAATTTACCTAGTTTGAGTTGGGCATTCTGTTACTTGCAACATAAAGAATCTTAACTGTATCAGTTAAGGTAAGGCTAGGGTAACAAGGACACCCAACAATAATGGAGTGGCTTAAAGAAGTCAGAGATCATTTCTCTCTCTTGTAACAGTGGACAGGTATTCCAGGTGGGCTGGCAGGTCTTCTCTGTGTGTTCGTTTAGAGATCCAGGTTTTTCCAAGTCATTGCCCTCTTACCTATGGTCTTGTCCTCATCTCCATGGTCAAGGTTGGGGTGCTGTGGGTTCAAGCTTGTAGGAAGGGGAAAGAGCATGGAGGAGTCTTATGTCCCAGAGCCAAGTGTGTCACACACACTTCTGCTCACATTGCCCTGGCAGAGGGTTAGTCCCTTGGCCACATCTAACAGCAAGGCAGACTTGGAAATATGTTAGTAGCCATGTGCCCAGCTACATGTCTATTACCACAGAAGAAAACAAGAATGGGATTTTGGTGGACTGCTGCAATCTTAGCCACATTAACCATCATAGAACCCCTTTTATAGAGGAGAAAAGTAAGGTTGAGAAAACTTGCCTAAAATCACATAACCAGTAAGTGGCAGAGCCAGAATTTGAACCCAAACCTCCAATTCTCACTACTGCATGCTCTATAAGGTAGACTCTTCTTGCTCTTCCGTGTATACAGTTATCCCTCTCTACAATTCCAGCTCTTAAATAACATCGCCCACCATTAGTAACATACATGGTATAGGTTGCTAACCCCTGTTCTGTCAGTTGCCTGGTTCCCTGCAGAGATTGCTTCTTCCTCCTTAACTCCCAACCAGGACTTTATTGTCCATTCTCTAGGGGTGGAGACGTTGAAGCAGGAATTGAGGTGATTACCCCAGGTCTGGCACATAGAAAAAAGAGGTCTACAAAGTGATATCCAGCTGGAGGGGTTGTTACCTGACAACTGCAGGAGAAATCAAGAGACACACTGAGGTCAGAAGCAGAGACAGAAAATGTGTGGCACATAGAGGAGCAGGATAAATGCATACATGGAGGATGGACGGCCACTAAAGTCAATTTAAAAAGAGACTGGAAAAATTGAGGATCTAGTACAGATCGAATAAATTTAGGCCATTACATGTTTAATCTGTGTCAGAGCATTGCTCTTATTAAAAATTATTATTTTCTAATTTGAATTGGCAGGACATTCTCAAAAAGAACAAAAGAGATACAAAGTAAAAAAAAAAAAAAAGAAAAAACTCTCTTCTACCCTATGCCCCAGGCACCCAGTTTCTCTCCACCAAGGGACTGAGTATTATCAATTTCTTGGATATCCTCCTGGACATGCTTTATGTACATACAAGCAAATACATGTCTATCTAGTATAAGTATTCTTTCCTCTTTTGCTACCCAGTTTTCTGCACCTTAATTTTCTTTCACTTAACAGAATATCTTGGAGCTCTTTCAATGTGTGTACATAAAGAGTATCCTCATTTTTTGTGGCTGTATCATATTCCATTATATGGATATGTCATAATTTATTTAATCTCTTACTGATAGATATTTGGATTGTTTCCAGTCTTTTGCTATTACAAATAATGCTGCAGTGTATATCCTTGTGAACTTGTCATTACCTATATCTGCGAATAAAGCTATAGGATAAATTCCTAGAACTGGATTTGACTTATCAAAGCATATAGATATTCATAATTTTGAAGGATATTTCCAAATAACCCTTCATAAGGTTGTAGCAATTTATTCTCCCACCAGTTGTGTATGAGAGCACCTGTCGCCTCACACTCTTACCAACACAGCTTGTTAATTTTTTATCATTACCAATCTAATTCATGAAAAATGGGTGTCTGTATAAATTTAATTTCTATTTCTTTCTTTTTTATTTATTTATTTTTGGCTGTGTTGGGTCTTCGTTTCTGTGCGAGGGCTTTCTCTAGTTGCGGCGAGCAGGGGCCACTCTTCATCGCGGTGCGTGGGCCTCTCACTGTCGCGGCCTCTCTTGTTGCGGAGCACAAGCTCCAGACGCGCAGGCTCAGTAGTTGTGGCTCACGGGCCTAGTTGCTCCGCGGCATGTGGGATCCTCCCAGACCAGGGCTCGAACCCGTGTCCCCTGCATTGGCAGGCAGATTCTCAACCACTGCGCCACCAGGGAAGCCCTTAATTTCTATTTCTCTTATTATGAAGCTGGCTCTCTTTTATTATGTTTAAAAAAGATTTGTGTCCCCTTTTCTATGGACTATCTGCACATTTTTGGGGGGCAGGGTTTGGCTGTTGGTCTTTTTGATTTGTAGAAGCTTTTTACATATAAAGAAAATTAGCCATTGTCTATGAAATGAGTTCCAGATATTTCCCCTTTTTATAAATTGTCTTTTGACTTTGCTTATGATAGGTTTTGCATTGCAGAAAAGCATTCCTTTTTTTTTTTTTTAATTTATTTATTTATTTATTTATTTATTTATTTTGGCTGTGTTGGGTCTTCGTTTCTGTGCGAGGGCTTTCTCTAGTTGCGGCGAGAGGGGGCCACTCTTCATCGCGGTGGCGCGGGCCTCTCACTATCACGGCCTCTCTTGTTGCGGAGCACAGGCTCCAGACGCGCAGGCTCAGTAGTTGTGGCTCACAGGCCCAGTTGCTCCGCGGCATGTGGGATCTTCCCAGACCAGGGCTCAAACCCGTGTCCCCTGCATTGGCAGGCGGATTCTCAACCACTGCACCACCAGGGAAGCCCAACATTCCTTTTATTCACTCTGAAGCATTTCATTTAATTGGGAGGAGGAACTCCTTAAACAAGCCAAACTTTACTACACAGGTAGGAAAGAAGTATGAACTTGAGAGAACTTCACTCTTGAAGGTTTCCTCTCCTGTTTGATTCCATCCTTAATTACTCTCTAATGATGATATTATCACAGAACTCACCCCACTGAGTAAAATTAAGATTACTAACCATGACTTCCAGCAGTAACAGAGTGCAAAGGAAGCAAGTTTCCTGCCCTTTGGCTTCCAAGCTAAATCAGAGAGGAAAGTAACATTCTGAAAATCCCCAGATAATGTTGTTGACACATCAGCTTTCATTCTTTCTGAACCTACTTCCTCCATACAATTCAATTATAAAAGTCCTTCTTAGGTAGTTATTCAATGAATGGGACTGGGCTGAAGAAGAACGGGCCTATGGATAGGTTATCAGATGGACAGGGAAAGAAAATAAAGCAATGGAGTAAATGAATAACAGGAGACATTGCACTGTAAGTGAGGGGCATTTCATAAGAGGAATGAAATTGCGTCTGCCACAGGCAGGCAAACAGATTTCCCCACATAAAGGAGGATGGAGCACTTCTCAGAAGACCAAACATCAGTCTCAGCGGTGAATGTTTTCAGGACCCCAGAGACTGTGACCACAGTGGGTGTGGGATGGGGAGGAGCGACGCCCCTTTTCAAGGTCTAGGAAGGAATGTAAGCAGCATTTCTTTAATGTCACCAAGCAAATGTGCTGAGGCAGCTTTGGAGAAGACTCTGGTTCCTTCTGCTTTCTCAGCCTGATCCATGGCAGTTACTGAAAACCCCCAACCTTCCATCTTAGCTGGTCAGCGTCTGAGCGAATTCTGACTCTGCCTTGCTGGACATTTCCCTACCCCATTGATGAGTGAGTAGTCTGGAACTCTGGAATTGTACTGCTGCCTCTCTCTACACTTTCCCCTTCCTCCAGGCCCCCCCTTTCTCGCCACCCTAAAGCACAATGCTGTGCAGCATCTGGCAGGGCACCCCTTCCCAGGTCTGGGCTTCCGCCTGGCTTCCTGACTCCTGTTCCGGTGCCTGTTCTTGCTGGAGCATTGCCCTGAACTTCAGCCTCTTTGGCAAGGGCACTGACAGCCTGGCTGGTCCTCAGCCACCATCCTGTTCTTCTCAGCAACCGGCCAGCATCCTGTTTCAACCTGGATAGCCCATGACCCTCCACCACCCCCTCTTCCTGACCACCAATTGGATAAGTGTTTCCATGATCCAGTGCTCAGTTTTGCCCCTGCTGTGCTCCCCTCCCTCCAGTAGATGGGACCCCATGGACCAGCCAGGTCAAGCCCAGATTCACTACACACAAACACCAACTTAACCTGCTTTATGCAATAAGCACATTTATTAACTTATGTAACAGGAAGTCCAGAGATGGGAAGATTCCAGGCTTGGCTAATTCCATGGCTCAAGGTATCATTAAGGACCTAGAGTCTCTCATCTTTCAGCTCTGCCATTGCCACCATGTTGCCTGTTCCTTTCACAATATGGGCACAGCAGCTCTGAACAATCAGTGGTGGGCTGGAGTCAGCAACCTCAGGCTCCTGAGAGCCAACTGCTGAACTTGCCAGCCAGTCGTTGAGCTATTGGTAGCTTGAAATAGGCCATTGGAAGAGAAACTATACCACAGAAATGGAAATAGGCAAATGCCACAAATCAGGGCTTTTTTTGTTTTTGGAGAGTGGGTTAACAGCAGGTTAATGCTGCATCACATCCTCACACAGTAATATCTAGAGAATAACGGGTCTATTTCTCGAAATACCTTTTTTGAAAAGCAAAGAAACTTCTGGAAACCTTACAGAAGATTCCCCCACTCCCACCTCCTTGGCTTGATTGTGTCATGTGCCCATGTTTCAACCAAAGATTGGCAAATTGATAGGATTATGATTGACTCTTCTGAAGCATACTGAGTACCTGATACCTGAAAATCAAGGTCCTCTTAGCTAGAAATAAGGTGGGAGATGGCCTTTGGGTGAGCAAACAGAAGGGTTTGTCTCACACACACACACACACACACACACACACACACACACACACACACCATCTACCCAGCTGATGGAGAGCTTCTGTCTCTGCCCTGGCCTGCCGTGGAGTTTCCAGCAGGTTTACAGGGCATGTGGGTTATGAAAGCTGAGTTGCTTGCAAGACTATCTCAGCAGAAGAGTAAAAGACAGCAACAGAAATCAGTGAGGGGCAGTTTTTCTTAGGTTCTTGGCCTGCAATTTACCCAAGTGTTTCAAAAAAAAAGCCTCTTTTAAGCACTGTCAAATGAATAAAAATTGTCCTGTGTTTCTACTCAATAATGCTTTTTCTATAAAGAAATACACATTCCAAAAGCACTAAATGTTAACCAGGAAGAAAATTACATTAATTTCTGTTTGTTGACATGCAATTTAAATTGAGTTAAATACAAGACTAGATTCAGTTATGCAGTTCACTCAAAATTAACTTTTCTCAGTTCAGGCTTAACCTAATACTGGTTTCTCTCCACCTTGAGTACACCCTAAGTTTGAACTCACCTGAGTCTTTTTTTTGGAGTTGGTCCCTCCAAAGATTTGTCTAAGGTTACAAAACGTTCACTGATAGAGTGAAGAGTCAGGCTCCAAGATATCTGTCTTCATGTGGCTTTCATTGCCCGCAGGAAGGGACCTCAAGCCTGCTCTCTGATAATTTCAAGAATGTATCTAAATTGCCCTTCTCTGCATCCTGTCCGACTTCTTGTGCCTTTTCCCTTGCATTAATGAAAACAGAAATAGAAACCTGACCACATATGCCTATGTTTGTCATAAAGAGTTAGGCTTAAATATATTAAACTTTTGTATACAAGCTTCTGTAGGGTATAAAAACAAGTACAGAACTTAGTTTTCATCTTCAAAGAGCTGACAGTCTGGTTGGAGATACATACAAGAAGCGAATGAGCACTATAAAAAAAGCTGTAGACATTTGGGGAAAGGAGAAATCATTTCTGAGGAGGTGGTTGGAAATTTTGTTTTCTTTATTAATGTTTTCCACTATTTTATATGAAATTTTGAAACACATAGAAAAGTTGAAATAACAATGAACACTATATCCCCATCAGTTAGATTTAACAACTGTTAATATTCTGCCATATTATTTATCTACCTAAATATTTCACTATACTTTTTTTTTTTAATTAATTAATTAATTTATGGCTGTGTTGGGTCTTCGTTTCTGTGCGAGGGCTTTCTCCAGTTGCGGCAAGTGGGGGCCACTCTTCATCGCGGTGCGCGGGCCTCTCACTGTCGCGGCCTCTCTTGTTGCGGAGCACAGTCTCCAGATGCGCAGGCTCAGTAGTTGTGGCTCACGAGCCCAGTTGCTCCGCGGCATGTGGGATCTTCCCAGACCAGGGCTCGAACCCGTGTCCCCTGCATTGGCAGGCAGATTCTCAACCACTGAGCCACCAGGGAAGCCCTCACTATACTTTTTAAAGGACGTTGCAGTCACGATAACACTTCACCCTGAATATTTCAGCATGCTCATCTTAGGAAGGACATTTGCCTAAAAACTACAATACCTTTATCATATCTAAGAATATTGATAATAGTTCTTTAATATCATATAAAATCCAGTCAGTATTAAAAACTTCCCAATTTTTTCCCCAAATATATTATAGCTGTTTTTACAAACCAGGTTCATACATTACATTCGATAGTTATGTCTCCTTAGTTTATTTTAATCTAGAAGCGTTTTCTTCCTTTTTTTATATAATATTGACCTTTGAAGACACCAGACCAACTCTCTTATAAATGTTCCCAAATTCTGGATTTGTCTGATTGTTATCTCAAGTTGTTGTTTAACTTGTTTTTCTAGTCTTGGCGTCCTGTTAAAGGCCTGATTAGATTTAGACTGAATCAGTCCAAGTCCTGACTGGAAGCAGATGGCACACTCAAAGGGTTTAACTGAAGGGAGTTAAGTGAAGGGACCATTTACAGACATGTGGGCAGGCTAGAGAACACAGGGGTGGTGAAGCGCCCAGGAGCTACCACCCTGGCTTGAAGCAGCCGGGCAGAGCAGTATTACTGAAGCACTGCAGCAGCTGGGGCTTTGGAAGAGGGGTCCCCAACAGGAGTCGTAGATGTGAAGGGAACACCGCCACCGCCAAAAGCGCACCCAGGTGGAGAGTGAGGTAAAAGGGAATAAATACCCCAAATCTCTCTCCCTTGTCCTTCAGATTTCTGCCAGAGCCTCAGTTGGTCACATCTAATTAGAAGCCAAAATGTGAGGGAACCTGGGTGATAACTGTGAGAGGGGCATTGCCAGGGGCACAGAGCAGGATGGAGAAGGTACCAAATGGACTTATAAGGGCAAATAGAGAATGACCAACACACAACTTAAACATTTTTTGGGCTAGAATGCTTCATAGGTCATGCTGTGAATTTCAAATTGTATCATACGAGAAGAAACATGTTAACTTGTCTCACCATTAGCAAAGCTAAGCTTCACAGTTGGTTAAAGTGATGTGGGCCAAATCTCACCACTCAGATGTAAAGGTGGGTTTTCACTCTTACAACAAGCAAGTAATCTAAGGAGAGACCCTTTGGAACCGTGGGAATGTACTTTTGCCCCAACAACTTTTCAGAGAATCGTTTCAGCATCCATTGATAATTCTGATCTGAATCAGTTATTTCGTTGGGGTTACAAAGTGTTAATTTTTCTAATTCTTTTATTGCATATTTGGTTGAACCAGATTAAATTTTGTAGATTAAAAATGGATGAATATCAACAATTTCATAGGGTTCAAATTAAAATATGTATTACCTAGCATACTTTGGAGAGGAAGTCATCTCTCCTCTACCAGGGAAAGATTACAATTCCTCCTAAAAGGACAAGGTAAATGTTAAATGTTCCTTTCCTTTATATATGATTGTCAAAATAAGAGTCCCCACCAAATGAATAACAAGCTGCTGCTACTCCAGTTGCTCTTCCTCCTCCTCCATTCTCTTTCTGTCTTCCCCTCTCTCCCCATTCATTTTTTTCTTCTTAATGCCCAAATTGTCCCAAATTTAGCCAATGGGAACTCCTTCAAACTGACTCCTTAACAGGCCCCTGTTAGTCTTGGAGGACTTTCTTTCTTTCTGGAACTGTGGGATATCCCAGGCTCACCCAGGCTAAGTCATATTTCCCTGCCCCAGATCCCCAAAGAGTCTTGGCTCAATTTAGTGGAAAATGATACTTGGTGCAACATCTGTGCACTAGGTGTGCTCGTTGCTACTGAGGTATTATTGCCTGTAGGCTTTTACAGTGGACAAATCCCATACATATATGCACACATATATACACATATACCTTAAATCAGGAGTTCATATTAACATTTCCAATTCAAATTTAACCTTATAGGGTAGTCAAGAATAGTTATGAGGAGCAAGGATTTGAGCTGGCCTTGGGAGGTATGTACAATATCTTTTTTAAAACACAATTTTTCCATAATATAATCACATTTCCAAAGAAAAACAAAACTAAAAAATAAGAAAGAGAATAAATTTACCAATATTCTCACCATCTTAACACAACCATTTTAAACATTTTTGTATAAGTCCTTGGTTGTTAGTATTTTAATGGATAGGTCTAAAGTATGTGTAGGACTTGAAATAGAAGGTTTGTATGATACATTGTTCATCTTTAGGCCTCCATTCACACTGTACTTTCTGGGTGCATAACCTTTCCCCTGTTTCTGCCTGTCGAAATCGTGTTCATCCTTCAGAAGGCCATTCAGTAGCTTTCCCTGATTCCCCTGCCGAGTGTAGCCTTGCTCTACGTACAGAGCATTTCTGTGGACCTGATACCACTTTTCACCTGATATCTTTCAGAGGTGTTTGTGTAGCTGTGTTATCTCCCTAACTAGTTGTCAAGCTGCTTGAAGTCAGGTGTTATATCTGGTTGTCTTTGTATTCTCAAAGCTCTTTGCTTGGTAGTTCACATGCAAGAGGCTTCTAATAAACATTTGCTACATTGAGCTGTGGAGCTTCCTAAATGAATCTGACAAGTCTGCGCTGTATTTTTTTCCGAGGTTAAAGAAAACATTCCCATGACCATCTTTCACCATAGTTATTTACTTTTGAAACCTAGGGCTTAGGTTATTCCTAGTTGTGAAAATATACTCAAGGTTACTTATTTAAAATCCTTTCAGTTGCCTAGTAATGCTTCAATTTACTTTTAAGGCTGCTTCTAGTTTTCAAACAACAATTTTAAACACCTTTAAGGAGAATATATTAGTTTTTAAACAGACAGATAGAGTGTTCCACATTTACATGTAAAAATATCATTAGATTGAGAGGTGTGAAAAACACTCTAATGCTTCACAAAGGAAGTGACCGAATTGCCTTCTTAGTAGGCTGTAAAGAAAAAAACCTGCTGATATTGTTTAAAGCCGCTGTGATAGAGGCAGATGGATACATTATTGTAAGAGACCTGAAGGTCCCTTTCAGCTCTCTGATTTTAATTGAGCTATACAAATTTACCCAGTCCCACCTGTCTCATGACTAAACTCAATTGGTTTGGCTCTAAACCTCATTATTGGTAAATAGTTAATTTCAGTAATACTTGACAACAAAGAAATCCACTTGCCTCCATTTTCTTATCTATAAGATGAGAAACTTGAATTGATTAATCTCATGGTCATGAGGTACTATAACTCCATAAATCTTTTGAGAGTCTAGTATAGTCAGGTACATGCTTTCTGTGATATTGACTGAGAATAATTTTTTTGTCTCCTAAATCTTCCTAATAGCTGATAGATTTTTTAAAGAACAAATTTAGCTCTATTGAATACCTTTAGATTTCTAACAACAGAGTTATAGCTGAGGAAAAGGAAAAGGACAGACAGACATATTGAAAGACGCCTGGACATGGATTTGAATCCCAGCTCTGCTACTTACAAGCTATATGACATTGGACAATTTACTTACCCTCAATATTTGCATCTAAAATTAAATAACAGCTACCAACTCACATACATTAAAATGGCTACTATCACAAACACAGAAAATAACAAGTGTTGGTGGGGATATTGAAAAACTGGAACTATGGTGCACTATTGGTGGGAAAGTAAAATGGTACAGTGTTGTGGAAAACAATATGGCAGTTCTTCAAAAAATTAAGAATAGAATTAGCATATGACCTAGCAGTTCCATTTCTGGGTATATACTCAAAAAGAATTGAAAACAAGGTCTCAAAGAGATATGTGTGCACCCATGTTCATAGCAGCATTATTTACAATAGCTAAAACATGGAAGCAACACAAGTGTGCATGGATGGATGGATAGCAAAATGTGGTATACACATATAATGGAACATTATTCCGCCTTAAAAAGGAAGGAAATTCTGACAGATGTTACAATATGTATGAAACTCGAGGATATTATGCTGAATAAGCCAATCACCAAAAGACAAACACTGTATGATTCCACTTATATGAGGTACTTAAAGTAGTCAAAATCATAGAGACAGAAAGTAAAGTGGTGGTTGCAGGGGCTGGGGAAGGGGGGGAATGAGAAGTTATTGTTTAATGGGTACAGAGTTTCAGTTTTGTAAGATGAAACAACTTCTGGAGATGGGTGGTAGCAATGGTTGCACAATATGAATGTACTTAATACCACCAAACTGTACACTTAAAAATGGCTGTGATAGTAAATTTTATATTATGCATAATTTACCACAATTTTTTAATTGGAAAAAAATGGCATAATAATTTCTATCTTGTGGTATTGTTTTGAGGGTCAAATTAGATAACATAAATGAAAGCCCCTAGTATACCATCTGGCACTTTGTGGATGATGACCAAATGTTTATTGACATGCCTGTTAGTATAGTTTTGGTAAAAAGAGATGGTTGGAATTCCCTGTTCAGACTGCCCGTTGTGCCAATCAAGGTTCCTGGTTGTCAGCATCAGAAATCTACTCTGAAAGAAAAAAGAATGAAAAGAACTGAGGACAGTCTCAGAGACCTCTGGGACAACATTAAATGCACCAACATTCGAATTATAGGGGTCCCAGAAGAAGAAGAGAAAAAGAAAGGGACTGAGAAAATATTTGAAGAGATTATAGTTGAAAACTTCCCTAATATGGGAAAGGAAATAGTTAATCAAGTCCTGGAAGCACAGAGAGTCCCATACAGGATAAATCCAAGGAGAAACACGCCAAGACACATATTAATCAAACTATCAAAAATTAAATATAAAGAAAACATATTAAAAGCAGCAAGGGAAAAACAACAAATAACACACAAGGGAATCCCCATAAGGTGAACAGCTGATCTTTCAGCAGAAACTCTGCAAGCCAGATGGGAGTGGCAGGATATACTTAAAGTGATGAAGGAGAAAAACCTACAACCAAGGTTACTATACCCAGCAAGGATCTCATTCAGATTTGATGGAGAAATTAAAACCTTTACAGACAAGCAAAAGCTGAGAGAGTTCAGCACCACCAAACCAGCTTTACAACAAATGCTAAAGGAACTTCTCTAGGCAAGAAACACAAGAGAAGGAAAACACCTACAATAACAAACCCAAAATATTTAAGAAAATGGGAATAGGAACATACATTTTGATAATTACCTTAAATGTAAATGGATTAAATGCTCCCACCAAAAGACACAGACTGGCTGAATGGATACAAAAACAAGACCCATATATATGCTGTCTACAAGAGACCCACTTCAGACCTAGAGACACATACAGACTGAAAGTGAGGGGATGGAAAAAGATATTCCATGCAAATGGAAATCAAAAGAAAGCTGGAGTAGCAATTCTCATATCAGACAAAATAGACTTTAAAATAAAGACTATTACAAGAGACAAAGAAGGACACTATATAAGGATCAAGGGATCGATCCAAGAGGAAGGTATAACAATTGTAAATATTTATGCACCCAACATAGGAGCACCTCAATACATAAGGCAAATACTAACAGCCATAAAAGGGGAAATCGACAGTAACACAATCATCGTAGGGGACTTTAACACCCCACTTTCACCAATGGACAGATCATCCAAAATGAAAATAAATAAGGAAACACAAACTTTAAATGATACATTAAACAAGACGGACTTAATTGATATTTATAGGACATTCCACCCAAAAACAACAGAATACACATTTTTCTCAAGTGCTCATGGAACATTCTCCAGGATAGATCATATCTTGGGTCACAAATCAAGCCTTGGTAAATTTAAGAAAATTGAAATCGTATCAAGTATCTTTTCCAACCACAACGCTATGAGACTAGATATCAATTACAGGAAAAGATCTGTAAAAAATACAAACACATGGCGGCTACACAATACACTACTTAATAACGAAGTGATCACTGAAGAAATCAAAGAGGAAATCAAAAAATGCCTAGAATGAATGAAATGAAAATGGAGACACGATGACCCAAAACCTATGGGATGCAGCAAAAGCAGTTCTAAGAGGGAAGTTTATAGCAATACAAGCCTACATCAAGAAACAGGAAACATCTCGAATAAACAACCTAACCTTGCACCTAAAGCAATTAGAGAAAGAAGAGCAAAAAAACCCCAAAGCTAGCAGAAGGAAAGAAATCATAAAGATCAGATCAGAAATAAATGAAAAAGAAATGAAGGAAACAATAGCAAAAATCAATGAAACTAAAAGCTGGTGCTTCGAGAAGATAAACAAAATTGATAAACCATTAGCCAGACTCATCAAGAGAAAAAGGGAGAAGACTCAAATCAATAGAATTAGAAATGAAAAAGGAGAAGTAACCACTGACACTGCAGAAATACAAACGATCATGAGAGATTACTACAAGCAACTCTATGCCAATAAAATGGACAACCTGGAAGAAATGGACAGATTCTTAGAAATGCACAACCTGTCAAGAGTGAACCAGGAAGAAATAGAAAATATGAACAGACCAATCACAAGCACTGAAATTGAAACTGTGATTAAAAATCTTCCAACAAACAAAAGCCCAGGACCAGATGGCTTCACAGGCGAATTCTATCAAACATTTAGAGAAGAGCTAACACCTATCCTTCTCAAACTCTTCCAAAATATTGCAGAGGGAGGAACACTCCCCAACTCATTCTATGAGGCCACCATCACCCTGATACCAAAACCAAAGATGTCACAAAGAAAGAAAACTACAGGCCAATATCACTGATGAACATAGATGCAAAAATCCTCAACAAAATACTAGCAAACAGAATCCAACAGCACATTAAAAGGATTATACACCATGATCAAGTGGGGTTTATTCCAGGAATGCAAGGATTCTTCAATATACGCAAATCAATCGTGATACATCATATTAACAAAATGAAGGAGAAAAACCATATGATCATCTCAATAGATGCAGAGAAAGCTTTCGACAAAATTCAACACCCATTTATGATAAAAGCCCTGCAGAAAGTAGGCATAGAGGGAACTTTCCTCAACATAATAAAGGTCATATATGACAAACCCACAGCCAACATTGTCCTCAATGGTGAAAAACTGAAACCATTTCCACTAAGATCAGGAACAAGACAAGGTTGCCCACTCTCACCACTGTTATTCAACATAGTTTTGGAAGTGTTAGCCACAGCAATCAGAGAAGAAAAAGAAATAAAAGGAATCCAAATCAGAAAAGAAGAAGTAAAGCTGTCACTGTTTGCAGATGACATGATACTATACATAGAGAATCCTAAAACTGCCACCAGAAAACTACTAGAGCTAATCAATGAATTTGGTAAAGTAGCAGGATACAAAATTAATGCACAGAAATCTCTTGCATTCCTATATACTAATGATGATAAATCTGAAAGTGAAATTAAGAAAACACTCCCGTTTACCATTGCAACAAAAAGAATAAAATATCTAGGAATAAACCTACCTAAGGAAACAAAAGACCTGTATGCAGAAAATTATAGGACATTGATGAAAGAAATTAAAGATGATACAAATAGATGGAGAGATATACCATGTTCTTGGATTGGAAGAATCAACATTGTGAAAATGACTCTACTACCCAAAGCAATCTACAGATTCAATGCAATCCCTATCAAACTACCACTGGCATTTTTCACAGAACTAGAACAAAAAATTTCACAATTTGTATGGAGACACAGAAGACCCCGAATAGCCAAAGCAATCTTGAGAACGAAAAATGGAGCTGGAGGAATCAGGCTCCCTGACTTCAGACTATATTACAAAGCTACAGTAATCAAGACAGTTTGGCACTGGCACAAAAACAGAAATATAGATCAATGGAACAGGATAGAAAGCCCAGAGATAAACCCACGCACATATGGTCACCTTATCTTTGATAAAGGAGGCAAACATATACAGTGGAGAAAAGACAGCCTCTTCAATAAGTGGTGCTGGGAAAATTGGACAGATACATGTAAAAGTATGAAATTAGAACACTCCCTGACACCATACACAAAAATAAACTCAAAATGGATTAAAGACCTAAGTGTAAAGCCAGACACTATCAAACTCTTAGAGGAAAACATAGGCAGAACACTCTATGACATAAATCACAGCAAGATCCTTTTTGACCCAGCTCCTAGAGAAATGGAAATAAAAATACAAATAAACAAATGGGACCTAATGAAACTTCAAAGCTTTTGCACAGCAAAGGAAACCATAAACAAGACCAAAAGACAACCCTCAGCATTTTTTACGGAGCTAGAACAAATCATCTTAAAATTTGTATGGAGTCACAAAAGACCCCGAATAGCCAAAGAAGTCTTGAGGGAAAAAAATGGAGCTGGAGGAATCAGACTCCCTGACTTCAGACTATACTACAAAGCTACAGTTATCAAGACAATATGGTACTGGCACAAAAACAGAAACATAGATCAATGGAACAAGATAGAAAGCCCAGAGATTAACCCACGCACCTATGGTCAACTAATCTATGACAAAGGAGGCAAAGATATACAGTGGAGAAAAGACAGTCTCTTCAATAAGTGGTGCTGGGAAAACTGGACAGCTACATGTAAAAGAATGAAATTAGAATACTCCCTAACACCATACACAAAAATAAACTCAAAATGGATTAGAGACCTAAATATAAGACTGGACACTATAAAACTCTTAGAGGAAAACATAGGAAGAACACTCTTTGACATAAATCACAGCAAGATCTTGTTTGATCCACCTCCTAGAGTAATGGAAATAAAAACAAAAATAAACAAATGGGACCTAATGAAACTTCAAAGCTTTTGCACAGCAAAGGAAACCATAAACAAGATGAAAAGACAACCCTCAGAATGGGAGAAAATATTTGCAAACGAATCAACGGACAAAGGATTAATCTCCAAAATATATAAACAGCTCATTCAGCTCAATATTAAAGAAACAAACACCCCAATCCAAAAATGGGCAGAAGACCTAAATAGACATTTCTCCAAAGAAGACATACAGACGGCCACGAAGCACATGAAAAGATGCTCAACATCACTAATTATTAGAGAAATGCAAATCAAAACTACAATGAGGTATCACCTCACTCCTGTTAGAATGGGCATCATTAGAAAATCTACAAACAACAAATGCTGGAGAGGGTGTGGAGAAAAGGGAACCCTCTTGCACTGTTGGTGGGAATGTAAATTGATACAGCCACTATGGAGAACAGTATGGAGGTTCCTTAAAAAACTAAAAATAGAACTACCATACAACCCAGCAATCCCACTACTGGGCATATACCCTGAGAAAACCATAATTCAAATGAGTCATGTACCAAAATGTTCATTGCAGCTCTATTTACAATAGCCAGGACATGGAAGCAACCTAAGTGTCCATCATCGGATGAATGGATAAAGAAGATGTGGCACATATATACAATGGAATATTACTCGGCCATAAAAAGAAATGAAATGGAGGTATCTGTAATGAGGTGGATGGAGTTAGAGTCTGTCATACAGAGTGAAGTAAGTCAGAAAGAGAAAAACAAATACAGTATGCTAACACATATATATGGAATCTAAGGTAAAAAAAAAAAAAAAGGTCATGAAGAACCTAGTGGCAAGACGGGAATAAAGACACAGACCTACTAGAGATTGGACTTGAGGATATGGGGAGGGTGGGGAGGGGGAGGGGTGAGATGTGACAGGGTGAGAGAGTGTCATGGACATATATACACTACCAAATGTAAAATAGATAGCTAGTGGGAAGCAGCCGCATAGCACAGGGAGATCAGCTCGGTGCTTTGTGACCACCTAGAGGGGTGGGATAGGGAGGGTGGGAGGGAGGGAGATGCAAGAGGGAAGAGATATGGGAACATATGTATATGTATAGCTGATTCACTTTGTTGTAGAGCGGAAACTGACACACCGTTGTAAAGCAATTATACTTCAATAAAGATGTTTAAAAAAAAAAAGAAAAGAAAAGAAATCTACTCTGGCTAACTGAAGCAAAAAAAACCCAAAATTTACTAGAAGGATATGGGGGAGTTCACAAAATCAAAGGGAAGGCTGGAGAAACAGGCTCAGCAGAGAACAAAAAGCAAGACCACTTCAGGGTCTTTGTAGCAGGAATATTGCAATAGACTAGACAGTGTTGCCATGGAAATAAGTGAGCTCCAACTGTTTTCAGTCTCCTTGTCACGCTGATCAAGACTTGGGTTCCCAGGGGAGCATCCATTTAGGTTCACTCAGGTCTTACACCTTCCCCTGGGGTGTGATCCGGGCATCTTAGTTAACAGTCCCACCAAGAATGCAACCAGTGAGAGAGGTTTCCTTTTCCACAAAATGAAAATGTCAGTGTTGCTGCCAAAAGATGATGAATAGATATAGGACTGACTAAATTAAAAAGTGAAAAATAAAGATTTCCACTAATCGTAGGTGTTCAGGACAGGAAAGTACTACATGGAAGAGCTTCTAGAACTCCCCAAAAGACCCAGCTGTTACAGGTACAAAAGTTGTCATCAGAGGATTGGACATGCAGCCAACCTTACCCCCTAGTCTGGAAGGTTCTGCCCAGAACTAACAGTTGTGTCCTAGTTGTGCTGCTGTGCAGCCCCTCTGTCTCCTTCATCAAATCCAGTGACGCAAGCCTTCATCTTCTCCTGATTCCATTTGTCATTAAACCCTGTACCTTGTTGGAGCCTTCAACTCAAGTCTTTGCATGAAATTTATGGCTACCAACCTCAGTTAGTCCTCTGGATCTTTGTACTTAACATCTTTCCTTTGATGTTATAGTTTAGTTTAACTGGGGTGGTACCTATGTTACTTACCCCTCTATGCCTCAGTTTCCTTCTGTGTAAAATGAAACCTGAAAAGAGGTCAGGGGAGTAGATGACCAAGGAATAAGGAAGTGGATACTGAAAATTTGAGGAGGATAAAGCCCTTTGGACTAAGTAATTTATGCTTCCAGTGAGAAACATCAGAACATTTTCACACTACTATTTACTACTAAGTCTAACAATACAATCTAACACAGTGCATCCAAAAGCTTATTATGAGACAAAAATCACCCTCCAAAACCTCATAATAAAGACCACAGCCTGGATTAGGACTGTACAATAAACCAGTGAGGAACTAACAAGTATCCAAGAATCTGGTTTCTAGTTCAGCTTTGCCACAGATAAGCTAGGTTGCCATGGAATATTTACTTACCTCTCTGAGCTTGCATCTCCTCCCTGTAAAATTAAGGGGGTGAACCAGATCTGGCCTCTAAATATCTCCCTGCTTTTACATTCTATGTTTGCAAACAAGGTATAGTCAGACCCTCAATAAAAACTAAAAAGAAAAGTTAAAGCAAGGTGAGGGGGCAGAGAATGACCAGAATTCTATTTGAGATGCCATAGTCAGGGAAGACCTCTCTGGAGAGATGGCATTTGCAGAGACTGAAGGAAATGAGGGAATCAACATGTGGCTGTCTGGGTTGAGAGGGGTCTAGGCAAGATCTTTCTTTTTCAGTGACGGTGCTCAGTTCTGTGCACAGTGTGACAAGAACTCTCATTCCCTGTCAGATTTCCCATCCCTGTCAAGAGGGAACCATGAAGAGATCATGCCAGCCCAGGACAGGTCCCACGGGAGCTGGATGAGGCACAGCTGGGACTGAGTGCCCAAGACAAAGGGTGGAATCTGAAAGACATGACTTAGAGGATAGTGACAGTCAAATCCAGTTGAGCAAATCCAAAACAGGTCATCAATTTAAAGGAATCGCTGAACAATGGAACCCTGGGGCTTAAATGAGTAGAGAAAAGAGAGAAGTTGAAGTCCTAAGAAGTCAAGTTGTAAAACAGAAATTGTCCTAGAATGATGTTTTTCAAACTCAGAGTAATGACCCATTGGAGAGTTATTACATCAGTTTAATGGGTCATGATGAGCTTATTTTAAAAATTAAATTAGAAGAGAATGGACTTTGACCAAAGTGCATCACATAGAAGAAGTGAAAGCGATTATTTTGTGAAACTTTTGTTTCAGTTATATACATATATGTGTTGAGTCACTTTGTAAAATTTACTTCTCACTGTGAGTCATGGTCAAAAAAGTTTGAAAGCCAGCGGCCTAGAGAAATTCCAGATATGGAGTACAGATGGCAGTGGCAGCTTTTCATTCAAAGATTTATGTGGGTGGACCAAGTTTATTTAAAGGGGACGAAGCAGAACATAGAAACACTGTTGATGGGAGAATAAATGCAAACAACCTTAATGGAAACATTTTGCCAATATATCCCAATATTCTTAAAAAGAATAAGTACTTCCATTTTCACAAATCTATCCTGAAGTGATAACCCAAAATATAGTCTTATGCACTGAGATTTCATCGCAACATTGTTTATGGAAGTGGAAAATTGGAAACACCTAAACGTTCAACTTTAGAGGAATGGATAAATTATTATACACTCTGCATCAGCTCTCCTAAATTGACCTAGAAGGAATGGGAATCTCACTAAAAAAGAAAAACAAAACAAAATAAAAAACGTAAATTATGACTGAACCCTCTCAGAGGTTACTATGGGTTCACTTTCCCATCCACTGGCTTCGTCACGCCTTGGTCATCTGCTCCCTGACCTCCTTGCAGGTTTATGACAGGGTGTCTTGGCCCCATTTGTCATCTACCCTGTTGATTTTGGAACTCTAGTTTTTGGACACTCTGCTCATCTTAGACCTCTGCCTCTTAAAGTAACCAATTCTAGAATCTCTTTATTGATTGGTACCCTGTCCTTACCTCTTGTTTCCTCTCTTCCCCTAATGGACATGTCTTCCCACTGGACGTGCCTCTCCCTGAGACCTCACCCATTAGAAAAGAAGGGCAGGAAAATGTGCTATATCCATATAAGCGAACATTGTTCAGCCACTAAAATTTATTTTCGTAAATAATTTTAATGACAGGGAGAAATGTTTATAATACCTCTGTGGCTGGGTCAAATGCCAAGACCTAGGCCTAAAGGGAAACGGGGGGTTTAAGGAGAAGTGATCTGGGCCTTACCAGGCTCTCTTCACTGTTAAGCAATGTGTGAAAGCACAGAGGGAGGAAGTAGTTTCTTAGCATAATAAAGTCACTCTTATCAGTTCATAGGAACATGGCCAAAGTTATATAAATAATATGCAGAATAGATTTGGGAAGTGTTTAAGGAAATTAGTCCTCTAGATGTAGAGCTTATTTAAATTTCAGAGACACCAGGAGACAAAGCAGAAGTCAAAGACCTCTGCTCTCCCACCTTCTCCAGCAAAAGGCCACCCCCTCCTACCTATCACTCTTTGCTACCATGGCCACCACCCACAAAGAGTACAGCTTTGGACCTGAAATGTTGGGTAAGCATTATTTTCAAATGAAAAGAGAGAAAACTCAAAAGCCCTCCTAGGGCATGAGAATAACAAGTGAATGAAGCTGAGTGTAAGAAAAGTGGCAGCGGTGGGGACTGGGATAGATGGAGTATGTGGGCCCTACCCTGCCCCAAAAGCAGCTGCTTCTCAGCTTCCATCAGCTGCTGCCCTGCAGGAATGTGGCCCCAGTGTTGTCAGATCTTGATGACGTTTTCAGCATCAAGAGATGCTAGAAATCTAGGTTTTTTATATGAAAAACATTTTAAAATAATGTGTAGTCTGAACAAAACATGTCTGAAGGCCTAACACATACTACATCAAAATGTGAATAGCTGTTGTCTTTGAGTGATGGGATTTGGGGTCATTTTTTATTTTCATTTTTACGTTTGACTGGATGTTCTAGAATCTTAACAGTGAATATGATATTACTTTTATAATCAGAAAAAAATTGCTACTTGTTAAATTTTTTAAAATTAATTACTAAAAATTACTAAACAGCATTAAAACAACAATTAAACAACAAATGCTACAGGAACTTTCTCTGGGTGGATGTTTACATGAGACTAAAGTTTTATAATATGTTTACCTTCGCAAGTTTGCAATATATCAAGAAGAATTTCAGCTTAAGCATAGCAAATACCAGGCCTCAGGCTTACTGATTCTCGGTTTGTGGTCATGATCTTTAGCTGTTGTTTCTGGATCAGGATATATGAAAGCAAATTGTTTGTTCTATAATAGTATCATCATTTCTATTTGATTAAGTATTTAGCCAGACTCTAATATGTGAGTCGTCCTCATTCTGACTAGATGTTGAAAGAAAAGAGCAGGTAATGCTTCCTTCAGAGTAATTATAGGATAGTCAATTACATAGGGTGGTTATGAGTATTAAATCAGTTAAAATTTGTAAAACACTTAGATGAGTGTCTGACACAAAGCAGGCATGAAATGAGTGTTAGCTATCATTGTATTATGACTGCTGCTAGCATTGTCATTATTGTTATTATTATTGTCATTATTTTTCAGAAACCAGAAATTAAGAATGACCATTTCTTGCTAGGGAGTGGAAGAGATGTGAGAGGGAGAGAAAAAGAAAGGGAGATAAGGGAAGGGAAGAGTAGAAAAAGATAGAAAAGGCATTTCTGATTTGCTGTTTCTTAACTTGGAAGACAGAAAGGTGGAAATGGAAGAATTAAGAATATGACAAGTCTGAGGAGTCAGGGTAAGGGTGGTGGGCTCAGAGTGAGGACATAGCCGGTGGGATACAGCAAAGTCCATGTACCTATTAGACCTTGACTTCTCTAACTGCAGGTGACACCCATTATTGGTCATGAAATTAATTTAGTATGTGACAATCCACGTTTTGCTAATGAAAGAGAATGGACCAGAGCAGAACACAGTAGTGCAAGTAGTGAAGACAAGTATTGCTTATTGAAAATTTGTTTTTTCTTTTATGTGGATGTGTGTATGTGGAGGTGACAGTCATGGCAGTCAAAATTTTTGAAAATCTTTTTACTAGACCAGGGTGAAGCATTGGCTTTCCTCTGCATTGTGACCCTTCTTTAAAAGAGGGAAAGAAAGTGTGTGCACACACACACGCACACACGCATGCATGAACACACATACGTCAATTACCCTGAAAGAATTTCAGAAAATGGAACTTTTTAAGAGAATTGAAGAAATCCCCACTCAAATGGAATGCCCTAGATATAAAGATATTATCCAAGGGCAAACTTTTAAATAACAACTAGTGTTTATTAAGACCTTACTACACTGCAGGCACTGGGCTAAGTACCCCACATTTAATCCTCCCAACAACACTATGAGATGAAAACAAACACCAGCAATAGAAGAAATCCCTGAGATCAACAAACATTACAGATTTACAACCTACAGGTAACAGATAACCCTCCTTCCCTGTCTTCTCTCCCTCCTTCCTTTACATCTTTTCTTTCTCTCTCTTTCTCTCTCTCTTTCACTCTCTCTCTCTCTCTTCCAGTTTCATATCTGAGGAAAGGAAAAGAATGGTGAAAGAGAATGAAAAAGAAAAACCATGAAAATAAAACAGATGGGAACAACAGGAGAGGAGGAGGGAGGAAGGTGATAAAAAGGAAAAGGAAGGGAGTATTGAACACGATTGACACCACACCATATGCCTCTGAGAAATTATCATTTTAAATGTAAAGCCTTCCATGAAGCTCTTTAAGGGGGCTCATTGTTTAGGGTGGAATTGAGAAGGGCCAAGGGGGGTAGTGTGCCAAAACCAAGCCCTGCTCCCTCATTCTGCTCAAGGTCAGCCTTGGCTGCAAACGTTTATCAGATAGGACATGACAACCAGCTTCAGACAGAATGCTTCTGAAACCAGTTCGAGGTATTGATATTAGCATCTTGTGCAGGGGTAGCCTGGAGTCATGCATTTTCTTCTCTCAGAGGAGCCCTCTATATCTATTTGATTTCTGTGATGCATGCCAGCGGGCTTTGGCTCAATGTTAATGATTTTGTTCCCTTTGAATTCCTGTGAGATTTTGTTCCTTTTGGTTTCCAGGAGTTATGTGCCACTGTGATTTCAGCCCAGTCACACTTTTGCTGTGATAAAAAGAAACTATGGGGAAGGCTTGCTCTGTATCCTCTGCCTGATGCTGCTACCAGACACAACTATTAAGACTTCCTTTCAGAGAATGCAAGGGATAGATTCTGTTTCCAGGGCCCTGGTCATGTGCCTTTACTGTTGGATAAACTGAGAACTCTAAACCACGTGCTATTCACACATACTCTGTACCTGGAAAAGACCCCTTCTGGCTTGAGCCAGTTGGACTAACCATGACTAGATAGACAAAAATGTTGTGGTCAGTGACCTAGCTCTCACTCCTTAACCATCACATGACAAACCACCCGTTAAAAACAACTTTATTGTTAGGAATACTTCACAGCATTTTTGTCAATGCTATCATTTCAATGTTTTGAACTATGGTTTTGTTTGTTTCCTGGCTGCCCCTGCCCCACACACATAATGACACACACACACACCCTTTTTTCATTGAGGTAACAGGCTGTGATAGGAAACCATCTGTTTATACTGATAATTAAGTTATCAAAATTTCTAGTTTACCAAGAAGAACCAGGTTTTAGGCAATATTATTTATACTAGCCCAGAAACTTGATTTTCAGCCTTCCTGACCCCAAAGAAATCACTAAAGTATCCCCTTTTGCTTTTGTATCTTCCACCTGGGACCCAGATTTTATCTGTGTCAATGACACTCTAAATATAGGATCTTTTAGTGACTCAGGTCATGCAGAGGCACAAGAAAACTTAAGGCTGGGGCACCAAACCCTCATCCAGTCTTTGAAAGCACCCTGAAGCATCTCAAAATATAATGAGGGCAGTAGCAGAAAAAAAAAAGCCCTCAAATTAAAATTAATTTCAATCTACTTTAATTAAATGCCTTTTAGCACTTTGTGGAGACAGATGACGATTTTGTTACAAAATCAAAAAGCAAGTGATTCTCTAATCTCGAGTTGTTGCCAAGTTGCAGCTGACCTACTTTTCAGTTGCCCTGCAAAACATGGCCTCCACCCACTGCCCCGCCTTCCTGTCCAGCGCCCTCCTGACCTCTCTGCTCGTCTCCCTTCTGGTTCTGCTGGGTCTTTCACAGACTCCTCTTTCTCCTCCCACTCTTGTCTGTGGGAAGGTCCGGAGGCTGGCCTTGACATTCCCTTCTTCCCTCAAGCTGATGATGAGAACCCCGTCCTCATGGCTTCTCCTGTGTCGCTCTCAAAGGGAAACCAACACCCAAATCTCTAGACATGATCTCTCACCAACTCTCCAAAACTCCTTAAATCCAGGGTGACCCCTTGCCCCCTTTGCTGGGACAGTCCCAATTTATGTCTGTCATTCCAGCTTAATTAATAGTGCCCACTTTGACTCTCAGAAAGGTCGCAGACAATATATTATTTAGTCAGTATATTATCTAGTCACCCTCCTCAAGATTAAGGATTTCCCCCTATTTACTTGATCCAACATTTAATCACTCCACTGCTTCTTTTTCTGGAATACTGGCCTTCTTTCCCTGCATTCCCACTTCTGTCGGTGGTTCTGCTGCTCTTCCGTGGCTCAGAGGCTGGAAGCCTTGGCGCCTTGCTGACCCCTTTCTCCCCATCCCATCTTCACCACACACAGCACCAAGGTCAGAGGAATGGACACAGCTCCTGACTGTGTCACTCACCAGCTCTGTGCTCTGTCTCCGTGACTCAATATGATATTGTCATTTGTAAAACAATGAGGACAATACTTTCTGACAGGGTCCTTGCAAGGAGTAAATGAGGCTGTTTCTAAGGGGGCACCAGCCACTGTGTGTGACACAACAAATCTGATGGCTTGTTAGTCACCCATTCATTCAACACATATTTACTGAGCACCTCCTATATGCCAGGCACTGTTCTAGGTCCTGTGGATGCATCAGTGAGCAAGACAGTCACAGCATCTGCCCTCACAGAGCTAGCATCCTAGTGGAGAAATTAGACAATGAACAAATAAAGAACTCACGTCAGGCGGTGATAGGGAAGGAAAAGCCAAGCAGAGCAAGGCGGATGGAAAGTGTCAAGGTGAGTGAAGAAGGGTTGCTATTTTGAGAGGGGTGGTCAAGGAAGATGTCACTATTAAGGTGGCCTTTGAGCAGAGACCTAAAGGAGATGAGGGAATTAGCTCTGAAGATATTTAGGGGAAGAACAGGCACCAGCATGTTCCCTGGAGCAGGACCAGGTCTGATGTGTTTGAGGACCAGCACGGATTACAGCTTTGTGGAGTGGAGAAGCAAATAGGCACATAGTAGGGGCTGAAGCCAGAGGTAGCGGGAGCCCAACGGTGCAGCCCTTGTAGATCCCGGCGAGGAGTTTAGCTTGTCCTCTGAGCGAGGTGGGAGCTGTTGGACAGTGCACACAAAGGCGCGACTGTCTTGAGATAAGGCTGCAGGAGGCGAGGCCAGAAGGAGAGAGCCATTAGAAGAGCTGCAATAATCCACGCAAGAGGTGATGGTGGCCTGGACCAAGGTGGAGGCAGCAGAGGTGGTGAGAAATGGACACCGTTCCTTTGAAGTCTCTCAGATTTCCCACTGAATTTCTGCCTCACAGCCACAGCCCTGGCCCTGGCCTTCGTCGCCTAACACCTAATAATTGCAATAGCCCCTCCAGGTCCTCACTGGACCTCCTATCCCTGTTTCTCCTTCTCTCACTTTCATAATATCACTTCCCTGCTCAGGAAAAGCAGCTGTGCCCTAGCAGTTATACACCAGATCCAAACTCCTCCCCCGGCTCTCTAGACCTTCCACTGGCTTCTACACATTCAGTGTTCTTTCCTACCATAAACCAATCCCAGCCAGTGCTCCACAAATTCAGTAGCAACTCAGACAGTACCTGGCTTCCTAAATGACCAAGAGATTTGCTATTCAATATGCATGTCAAAATTAATAATAGAGTAGTTCTTTTCATTGAAACCTACTTCCAGGTATGTATTACAACAACAGATGATAACGACTGACATTGTTTACTAAGTGCCAGACACTAATCTAAGAACTTTACAAACAGCATTCCCTTTAATCCTTACAACACCCCTACCACACCCCTATGAGGTGGATACTATTATTACCCCCAGTTTTACAGATGAGGAAACTGAGGCACAGAAATGTTGAGTGAATTGCCTTTCATTGCAAAGCCAGTAACGAGAAGAGGTGGGTGTGGAGCTGGGATTTGAATCTAGAAAGTCCAGCCCCAGGGTCAGCGCTCTTAGCCAAACCCTCTATTGCCTCCCATACTTGGACATTCTGTCTCAAATTTCTTAAAGTGATTTGTTAAATTGTCAGTGTGAGTACTGCAAAACTCTCATTACCGCCCCCAGGCCTTGGCTTAGCCTCTTCTCTGCATCCCCACCTAGCTCTGCCTTGCCAAATCCCACCCAGCTCTCAAATAACTTAACCTCCTGTTCTTCCACAAACCTTCTCTAGACATATTAGACCTCGCTGACCTTCCATTCTCCCAGCTATTTGAAATCCATTGCAAATCACCATGTTTTCTGGGGGTTTTTTTCTTGTATCTTCCCAACTACACTGCAAGCTGCTTATGTAGAGCAGCTATAAATTATATCTCTTTTTATATCTCTATGATATATAAAGCAATCCTGGGCCATTCAGCTCAACAGACATTTTAAAATCAAGCCTACAGTGAGCCAGATATTGAATCGGTCCTGGAGACACAGTGAAGACAGTGCTCAATAACCCTTCTTGCCCAGTTGGGAGGATCCAGAGAAATGCTTCCCGAAACATAATCATTCCAGTTAACCCTTTGGTGTAAATGCCATCAATGACACTATTCATACACAAATATATGATTTTCATGTTATTTCAATGTAAATTCATTGAGCACCTACTTTGTGCAGAGTGCTGTGCCAAATTCTTGCTCCAACAGGGAACAAGGCAAAATTCCAGTCGAAGATTTCCCAGCCTATGTTACCAATTCCCAGTCTATGGTGCCATATGCCTTAGGGCATAGTTAGCTGTAAAGAACAGAAAAGCCACTCAAATCTACTTTAGGTAAAAGAGAATATAGGAAATCTCACAGAACTCAAATGTAGAAAGAACAGCGAGGCCCATGGGTTATTGGAACAAAGAAGGACCAACAAAGTTACTTTCTCCATCTTTCTGTCCCCCTCTCCCTCTCTCTTCATCAAACCTACCCCCAGGTTGCCACCTTTCACTCTGCTTTCACACGATCCATCATGGCTTTCACAAAATGCTACCCTCAACCTCCAAACACCTACATGGTGCCCTTCCAGGTCCAGCATCACTGTCTATTCACTCGACTTTCCATATTCTAATCCCAAATGTCCAGCAAGAGAATCTAACAGGCCTACTGTGTGATAGGTTTCCAAATACCTATGGCTGGGGAGTGGGGAAAGGATACACAGGTCATGTTGAATGTTATGTAGGGCTGCAAGGGACTACTCTTCCTGAGGCAGAACTCAAACATGTGGGTACATTCTTCTGTAGAATGTAATGTGATACATGGTACAATAGTTACTCTAGAACATAGACACACCTCAAATTCACATACTGCAGACTTCATAGATTCATGGAATTGTAGAAGAGTAAGGGACTGTAGGAATCACATAACACAACTTTCATACTTGAGCTCAGTGGAAACCAAAGCCCAAGAGTGGTTAAGGGTAGAGCCCAGGGTAGATCCTATACTCTTTGACTCCTAATTTAAAGTGCTTTCTACCTCATGCCCAACATTAACCAAACAAGCAAGCCCTTAAAGACCACCTTTGACATGTGGGTACCCAAAGATAGTCTACACATCATCATGCGAGTTTGTTTATTCTTTTAGTATAATTTCAGTACCAACTCAAGCACTTTCACACATATCATATTATTTGGTCCTCATAACAATCAGGAGAAGAATCATTAAACCTATTTTGTAGATGATAAACTGAGACTCAAAGAAGTTAAGAGACTCGCCTATAGTTTATATACTTAGTATTGGGCAGGGCCAGGATTTAAACCCAGTCTATCTGACTGTAAACCCTTGCTGGTCCTGCTGTGCCGTATTGCCTCCACTCTCCAGAAGTCAGTTAAGTGTCAATCATAAAAAAGGGATTGGAAAATCAGACTGACAAGTTCAGAGGTTCAGGGAATTAACATGTACAGGAGTGGGGTGCTCAAACCATGGACACAGTGTCCTTCATCCCTGATAATCATGGCTTCTAGCACTTCCCTCCCTCTGCATTCATGTCTCCATTACAGAAGAAGGAAGGACAGGAGCATTTTCCAATGCACAGATCAATCCCCTTTGCATGGTGGGGAAAGCCGGTTCTTACATTAGATTGTTTTGCAGCAGTGATTCACTCTATCAAAGGTATCACTGCTGCTTTTGATATGGACACTATCATCATCAGCCCCTTTGGAATCAATCTCAAACCCATGTATAATTCGGTTAGCCTGGTGAAATTCTTCACAGTTCTCTAAACAACTTCAAATTCTTGTGTATAACTTGACCCTATGTTCCTGGGACCAAAAAGGAGTGAGGCACCAATGTTTAAATCCCAGAGTGGCTCCAAAGGGTAAACTCTGCACAAGGCTATTTCTTAAAACATGTATACTTTTACTGCCTATTGACTTATGTTTCTTTGCCGTGGTGGAGATTTATTTTCCTTTAAAAGGAAATGCTGGACTCCAAATCTATTGCATGCTCTGGTTTCAAGAAACCCTGATAAGGTCCTCTCAACTACACAACTAGGGAGAGGGTGACCAATCTTCTCAGTTTGCTCAGGACTGAAAGGGTCCTAGGGATTTGGGACATTCCATTTTAAAATCAGGAAACTTCCTGGCAAACCAGGACAAGCTAGTCACGCTAATATGCAGATTTTTTTAAAAGGTAAATCTTTTGTCTTACTAAACTACAAAAGTTGTCTGTCGAACCAACCGCCTTGGCAATGCAGGATGGCTGATAATTGTCCTTTAATGTCTTTAAACATCATATTTTTATAGGGGTGCAGAAAACGCAAAGTATAAATGTGTGACAATAAATACATCAAACAGTGATTCTGAATACCTCCAAATGCAGATAAAATACATCAAGCAAATGAAGAGCAAAACTGACACAGGTGACAATGATTCATTTCAATATGTAAAGACCCGGCAGGGACTTTTATATAAAAGGGAGTCTTTAGCAGTCAGCTCTGTAGTCTTTGATTCATTGCTATGAATCAAAAGGTGCCAGATTTCACTCTTCGAATGGTGAGGGGCGGGGGTACTTCAGTCCCATGCTCCGTGTTCCAACTCTTACTTCTGCCTGTGTCCAGCAGTGTTAGAATGGGCAGCCCAAACCATGTGCACGTTAATTAAATCGTCAGTAGGGGCTGAAGAGAGGGAGCCTGGTGAGAGTGCAGATTGCTTTAATCCTTTCTGGAGAATAAGAAAAGTTAAAGCTTTACCAATCTAGCCTCTAAAAAAAAAAAAAAAAAAATCCTTCAAATCTCAGCCCTGCAGTGCTAATTGATTGATGTCATTTATAAGTAATCTAATAATGTTGAATAATTTATTTTAAAATGGGAGTTGTTGAAGATATAGAGCCATACTAATCTGTGTCTACTGAATATTCTTGTGATTATCATATATGATTTCAGGTCAGGATTAAATTTTGTTTTGTTTTTTAAACAATCTCCAGATACCTCATTTTAGCACTTAATAATAAAGTGAATTTAGGAAATGAGTAATTTTGAGCCAGTGGATGAGGCTGGATTATAAATTCATCATTCCACAAATATACGCCAATCACGGTGCTAGATGGTAGGAGGACAGAGAAATAGTGGAGAACAGAAAAATGGTGCTTCCCCTCCCCCACTGGTTTCCAATCTAGTGGGAAGCCTGACAATAAACAAGTAAATAAATACACAAAATAATTTCAGACTGTGATGAATAAAAATTAATATAAATCTACTTTCAGGTTTCATATCACTTTATCTATAGCTCTTTGAACCATTCACAACAGCCTATGAAACCTCAACATCATATATTATTCAACAACAGTATTTTTTTCAACTCAGTCTTTGTTAGTTCCTGCTTCATTAAAAAAAAAATCTTTGTGAGGAATGATTTAACGTTACATCATAATTTTCCCACCAGAGGAACTACATTATCCACCTTAGGCTATTAAAAATTCTTCATTACTTTTTTATTGTTTTATTCAATATTTTTAAAGCCCTGGAGACAATTTACAACATCAAAATACCAGGCCTTACAAATAAGCCAGAAGTGCAGTTTCTCAACACTTATGAGACCTCCTTTCCTTGCTAATAAGATTAACATCTGTTTTTTCTGGTTCCTAGAGCAAATAGAAGAATAAAGGGGGAAATCTGTGTTCCATCTCTCTAAGTATAACCACTGCCGCATGCAGGAGAAGGGACAAGGAAGATTAAGCTGCAGGAAGGGTACAAGGTGGCCCAACTGGCTTCTCTAGAGAGGACAGTCTTAGGCTGGCTGACCCTCCCCTCCCCCAGCCTCCAAACATCCCTCTCTCCTTCCCTGCAGTGACAGCTCTCCTCCCAGTTTCCCTAAGAGCCTTCTCCTCTGGTAAAGCTTAATCTTCAAACAGGACCCAAACTCACTCATACAAATATGTCAGTGATTTATGACTATAAGGATATTACCATCTTAATAAGGATCAAGGTCGTTAAGAAATGAAACTCTTGAGCATAAGGTCTAGCACTGGTGAGTGACCGGGGGTAGTATATATTTGGCCAACCCTAGATGTCTTGTCTCTACATTTGAAGTCTCCTGGTCTAAAAACCAGCTGGCACATAGGGCGCTGGTTGCTTCTGACGCAAATCTCAGTGTCCCACTTCACAGTCATGAATACAATATCAAGTAACACTGTTTTCAATATATTATAGAGTGACACCCAGGCGAACTACTCAACAAAAAAAAATCACTGTAGGTACACTCAGTCCATCTTGGATTAGCTTGTGTAATAGTTTTTCACTCTACTGAAATGTCCTCCATCTATTGTACTGTTATTTAGATTTTTTGTGTGCTGACATTTGTCTCTCCCTCCAGGCACGGACTTTCTTCTAAGTCAGCACATGGAAAATATTGTTGGCTAGCCTCTTGACTATTAAGTATAAATTAATCTTTCCAGGACTCATTACAAATGTTGTGTTCTGAATGCCTTTAATGTTATTATCATGAATAATAATAACAGCAATTATGTTAGCTGGATACTTGCTACATACCAGGTGCTCTTCTTTACGTCATTGCTCATGCTCACAACAGCCTCCACATTCGTTATTATCCCTCTTTCTGTAGTTGAAGAAATCACCCTTTCTCTGCAGAGAAACTCTTCTAAAAAAAAGTCTGTCAAGGTTTTTGTTCCTGCACAGGTTAAGGACAATAAAGCAGGAAAAATACTGTGTCCTGGCTGTTACGCAGGACACATTAAGGCACAAGGTTAATGGATAAGCACCTTTTAAAACCTCTGTGCTTTCTGAGGAATATTTATGAGTCTGGAGGTGAGTCAAGAATGAAACAACCTATTGAAAAGTGTAAGAACTATAATCAACGCTATGGGACTCAGCAGAAACGACTTGAACAGAGGAAAGAGAGTTGCAATTTAGACTCGCCCTTTCCAAAGTAGGCAATAACAGAGCAACAACCTGACTGGCAACCACAGGTTTAAAGCATGTGATGTCAGGACCAACCCTCCCTTGGCAAACCCAACGTTGTCCCAGGCTAATTTTCAAATGCTCATGCTTTATGGGGTGTTATTATTAACCTTGCTCTCATAGGATAAACCAGGGTTTCAGTCACCGGAGACCTGGGGGCGGCTTAAGTATGGTTCTCCATTCTGTCCTCCCTCCCACTCTCCCTCCAACACTGCTGCCGGCAAATCAGCCTAAAAATAGTCCTAACTACCATTGGTAGACTTCATCCCAATCTACCAAGTCCTTTCACATACCTTACTTCATTTAACCTTGTGAAATAAGTATTATTAGTAGCCCCATCTTAAATAGGAAGATGGTTCAGAGAAAAGTTATGACTTACTTTATTTTTTTAATTTATTTTTTATTGAAATATAGTTGAATTACAATGTTGTGTTAATTACTGCTGTACAGCAAAGTGACTCGGTTATACATATATATACATTCTTTCTCATTTTCTTTTCCATTGTGGTTTATCACACAATATTGAATATAGTTCCCTGTGCTATACAGTAGAACCTCATTGTTTGTCCATTCTATATAAACAAATTTGCATCTGCTAATCCCAAAATCCCGATCCAACCCTCTCCCACCCCCTCTCCCCCTAGGCAACCACCAGTCTATTCTCTATGTCCCTGATTCTGTTTCTGTTTCATAGATAGGTTCATTTGTGTATGACTTACTTGAAATCACACTGCCAAGAAAGACCAGAGCCAGAACCGGGTCCAAGTTTTCTGGGTCCTCTAAGTCAAAAGGAGACCAAATGAAATCCCACCAAAGAAAATGTACCACGTGATTATCATTTTCTCTACCTCATTTCAGGCTTTAAGGTTAAAATTGATAACAATTTAGTAGATGTAGTGGTGTCCTACCATTAACATACCCACCTCCAACAAGCACATCTAAGTCCCACAGAACTATTTATTTAGTATCTTGTAGCTTATTTCATTCATGAGAGTTTATAGAGAGCATTGCTCACCCATCAGTTTCTCTCCCCCCAACCCCCCGAGGTTTATAGACAATGTACATGAGTATCGGTAAGTGTTAGATAAGTACACGAGGGGATAAATCCTCCTGCATGTCCTGTGTAGGCCTGGGATTCATTTTCACTGCTTAGTTATGAACTTCTGAGGGAGATAGCTTTTATAAAGCACACACATACACTGAGTACTTTTTGTCTCTATAGTATAGGCAATAGTACTCAGTCTTACTATTAAGATAGAGCTCATTTTCAATGAAAACAACTTCTGTTCACTTGAGAGTGAAAAACAAAAGAAGAATTTGAAATTACTACAAGCACTACTTAGATTAATGGTCAGTAATTCAAGAATCAATTATCCAGTTTGTAGATTTTCTCTGTTCCTACATTACCTCCCTCTTATTGCCTACTTGGCATTTTCACTACTCATTATTATCTCCTGCAGAGGGTATTAAAGAAAAAGAGTGGAGGTGAGATTCAAAATAAAATTTCAATGAATGATTATTAAGACCTTCTTTGTGCCAGACACTGAGATAGGTATGAGAGTCCTAAATGAGTAATACATGGCCCCTGTATGTGGGTTACTGTGATAAATGCTGTATATGTATGTATACAGATACATATAAAGTGCTACAAAAACCCTGGTGAAAGAGCAATTTGCCTGGAAAGAAGGGCAGGAGGTAAAAATAACATAAAAGAAATGACACTTCTGCTGGGACTTGAAGAAGTTGAAGTCTAAGAGGAAACAAGGGAGGGGGGGATGAAGAGAAAACAGGATGAACAGGGGACAGCAGGAGGGTAGGCAGTGGAGTTTAGAAGTACGTATGTGCTCCGAGAACAATGAATCTCTGATGTGGCCCTAATGAACACAGGTGAATAGTGAGCGAGGACACTGGGGTGATTTCATGAAGGGCTTTGTGGATGGTGACCATACATCCTGGTTTCTCTGAGTCAGTTCCAATTTATGGCACAACTTAATTTACTATTTTAGTGTAATTATGATAGCACCCCCCTTTTACTCTCAAAAATACCTTGGTTTGGGCAATAAATTATATGGCCATGTGTGTCAGTCGGAGGCACATGTCATCACTCTCCCTACCTTCACCCATGGCAGACATTACTAAATTATCATGGTACACATTCCTGGGGAAGCCCGCACTTGTCTTCAGAATCCTATTAGAGGTATCACTCCAGACATAGATTGAAATTGGACTTACATATTCCTTCCATTCTATGGGCCAGAGAAGGTGCAAACTGGCAGCACACAGTCTATATCTGGATTGCATTTGTATTTTGTTTGGCCCACACTGGATTTTCTAAAATCCTAAAGCTGGCATTTACTCTCATGAGATTTAACTTAGAAATCTATTTTTCTGGCTTTATTTGAGAAATGGAAAAATCCAGCAACATAGGACCTGTGTTCCACCATAGTGACAGCTGGCTGAAACTGGATGGTAATACCACCATTTTGTCGCAAAACTACCCGAGGTCATCAGCAAGCAAGATGTCCCCCAATGATCCTTGTTTCCTGGTATCCATACCCTTGTGTAATCCCCTCCCACACTGTATCCAATCTGGTACTGTGACCAACAGAATAGGACAGAAGTGATGCTATGTCACTTCCAAGCCTAGGTCATAAAACACACTATGACTCTGCCTCTCTTGTATCACCTGCTCTGGAGGAAATCTGCTGGCATGTTGTGAGGAGAGGCCCTCACAGTGAGGAAGTGCAACAGCCATGTGAATAAGCCTTTTTGAAGTAGATACTCCAGCTCCAGTTAAGTATTCAGATGACTGAAGACATAAACATAGACGTCTTGACTGCAGCTTCATGAAAGACCTGAGCCAGAACCACTCAGCTGAGCTGCTCCCAGATTCCTGACTCTCAAAAACTGTGTAAGAAATAGGGTTTGTTGTTTTAAGCTGCTAAGTTTTGGAGCAATTTGTTACACAGCAGTAGATAACTAATACACCAATACAATTGATTTTCTTACAATCTACTTGCCTTTACCAGTTATGTTACCTATATTACTCTAGACAGTTGAGGTTACATCCCTGCTGTAGAGAAAGAAATATTGTCGAGGATTCTAAGCAAGAAAGTGAGATGGTTAGATCTGGTTTTCATCACAGTAGAAACGGATGGTAAGAGAGGGATGAGTGTTGTTCAGACAAGGTAACATTTGACACTGGCATCTCTGAAAAGGAGAAGTAAAAGGGAGGCTCAAGATCAAGCTCAAGTTTCCTAAGAAGCCCATGAGTAGATCTTGCAACCTAACACAATGGGAATGTGATATAGTACCATGTCTAAGAGAGTAAGCTCTAGACTCTAGAGTCAGAATATGTGAGTTAAAATCCCCATACCACCACTGAAAGATTATATAAATTTGGCAAGTCACTTGTTACATGTAGCCTTTGGTTTCCATATCTGAAAAATGGGACTAGGAATGTTTTCAGCTGCAAATAATTGACTGCCCACCTAACAATGGCTTTAAAAGTCATTTATTTTTCTTACAAAACTGGAAGTACATTGGTAAGCAGTTGCTGGACACGGGTTGGCTGTTTAACAATACCATCAGGATCCCAGATTTTTTTTCTGCCTTTTAACTCTACCTTTCTTAGCATAGAATGCTAAGAAAGCATGTTTTGCTTTCTTGAGCATGTTGGCTCATTGCTTTATGTTTCCAAGATGGCTGCTGTAGCTCCACCACATTTATACCAAAGGCAGCTCCAGCCATCACATTTATACCTAAGGCAGAAAGAAGTGGGGATAGGCTGAGAGCGTTACTCTAGCTCTCTGTGTCCCATTTCATCAAGAAGGAAAAAAGCTTCCCAGAAGCTCCCAGCAGACTTCTGCTTACATCTCATTGTCTAGAACTGGATCCCAAAGCCACCTTAGCAGTGATGGAGGCTGGTAAAGTGAGTATTTACTTGGATACACTAATACCCCAAACAAAACTGTGTTCTGTTAGCAAACAAGAAGAGGGGATAATGACTATTAGGTGTTCAATTGCCCCAAATGGTACAGTCAACTTCAGAATATAGATACAAGCGTTAAAATAAACTGATGCATGCCTCGCGTGTAGTAAGTGCTCAATAGATAGTAGCTACTGAAATTACAATAGTCCCGGCACAAAATGATTCAACCCTGTACTAGGACGTGGCAGAGGGAATCATTTTGAGACCCAGTTAAGCTAAAGTTCTCGAAAACAAAGACAGATGAAACTGTTGGTGGGAAAATAAAAGAATTTGGGTTTTTTTGGGGTTTTTTTTAATACATTTCTCTTTTTTTTTAAATTAATTTATTTTTGGCTGCGTTGGGTCTTCGTTGCTGTGCGTGGGCTTTCTTTTTAGTTGCGGTGAGCGGGGGCTACTCTTCATTGCCGTGCACGGGCCTCTCATTGCGGTGGCCTCTCTCGTCTTGGAGCACCGGCTCTAGGTGCGCGGGCTCTAGAGCGCAGGCTCAGTAGTTGTGGCGCACGGGCTTAGTTGCTCCGCGGCATGTGGGA
The DNA here is from genome assembly GCF_009873245.2 of Balaenoptera musculus. Classification (NCBI taxonomy): domain Eukaryota; kingdom Metazoa; phylum Chordata; class Mammalia; order Artiodactyla; family Balaenopteridae; genus Balaenoptera; species Balaenoptera musculus. The sequence goes on from NC_045794.1 coordinate 55,452,818, forward strand.
TCTTCCTGAACCAGGGCTTGAACCCGTGTCCTCTGCATTGGCAGGCTGATTCCTAACCACTGCGCCACCAGGGAAGCCCAAAGATTTGGTTTTAATTGTTTTACCTTTACTTCTTCTTTCCCTTAGAACCACTCAAGTGTCTATATTCCACATCATCATCTCTTTTCTTTCTAATTATTTTATAATTGTGTTCCTTTGTTAGATCTCAAGTACTCTATTTTTTAAATCTAAGGGAAATATAAAATTCTAGTTCTTAAATCTACTTGATTAAAAACCCTCTTACAGCAACTTTAACCCTACTCTCAATTAATAGCCTGCATAATTATATAATCATATAATGCTGGGCACTGTGACCTACTCTTCATATGTATTTGGTTTAGAGATAGCTTGTGTCTGTGAAGAAATAGAAATATCTCCTATGTTCATGCTAAAATTAATTGCAATATGGTAGTCATAGACATGAAATGTTTAACTAGCAGGCAACACAGCTCCCAGAAACCCAGTGACACACTTTGCTGAACCCATCTCAAGGCACTTTCAGGGTGGATCAAACAATTGGTGGACCCACCATACATTTTTCTAACCATGGAGAGTGGTTTAGGGGCCAGGATTCAAAAACGATTGGTAGCTATGTAATTACATAGTGTTAGAGACCAGAGAGGTAAGTGGCGTGGGATCGAGATTGAAAGGGAAAGGAAGGAATTGGAATATGATACCCCCACTTCAAGCACTCATTATGCCCTCCCAGCCCTCCCCCAACACACTAAGTCCTCTAAAATTTGCTTAGTAAGGGGGAAAGAAGGGGACAAAATTACAGAAGAGAGCCTTCCAAGCTCTTTCTAGATATGTACAGCATCTTTTAGCCATTCTGTATTTTTCCTTTTTTTTTTTTTACTATAAATATGTATTGCATTTGTAATCAGGGGGAAGAAAAGGGACAGAATATTACAAAACTGGGCAGCAAAGGAATAAGTAGCTTAAGTTTCTCTTCATCTCTGGCCTGACAGGGTGAAAGCAATTCTCCCCTCACCCTCACGAAGCTTGAGTTTTCACCCTGAAGTATGAAATATCATTCCTTTTACCTTTCACAGCTTCAGTGTATGATAAACTCGGGGTCAGCAATTACATGACTGACCTGGAATGATTTCGCATTGCTGCTTGCACCGCCTGGTTTGGGGCGATGAACTGGAGCAAATGACTGTGTAAGCAGCTTCTGGAAAGACCAAGTCGCAGAGCTGCTGGAGACAGCTTACTCTCTTTCGTTATTTCTGATTAGATCTTTTCACTTTTTTTTTTTGTTTTTTCTTAGAGGAGGCAAGGGTGTCTCATCGAAGCTTCAGGGAAATGACTGAATTTTAATGGAATCTAATTGGCTCCCATGGTTATCTCAAAGGAGCTGTGGTCATAAAAGTTAATTAAATTAGATTCATTTGCATATTCAAGACCATTCCCTTCCCTCACTTTAAAACCGGAGAAAGAGAGATGTGTCCCTCCTCCCTGGATAAGACATACAGCAGTGTCCAGATCGCTTTGTTTGTATGCTGGGAATTAGTCAGACTGGCAGGTTATTTTTTTAATCCTCTACTTAGGTGAGTGTCAACACAAGAGTTAAATTGGTATGCATTGCAGTTCTTGCTTTCAAATACAGAACCAGTCTTTTATAGAAAGAGCTTTGCCGTGCTTAAAGACTGCGGTAATTTTCTAAACAAAAGGTGAATTCAGAATGTTCAGTAGATAAAGAACTAGCAACAGATACAGCCCCAGGACTGGCTAGAAGTGTTTCCCATTTGTGTATGTACTTGCATGTTTATTGGCAACAGCAGTGTCTATAGCTTTATTATGGGTCAGAGGGATGGAACATGGGACCTAAAGAGACTGTCCAGTCTACCCTGCTGCCTGTGGTAGGCCCAAAATAAGCAGCTGAAATGGAACTCTGGCCTGTTTTCTGAAGCCTCTGGGGAACGCTTCCTCTATATTCCAACCCATTTTTAACAATCCTTAATATTATACCAGAGAGCATTCCCTTGTATCCAACCTATATCCCCTGTGCTGCTGATTTACTGTTTATCCTCCTGTGCATGCAGTGCAGGTGTGGGCAGCCAAGTTCAGTCTCCCCTGCCCTGCTTCTTTGTACATTTCCTTGGGATATCAACTAGTGCCTGGATCAGTCTCAATGGATTAAAGGCAGTGTCTGCCCTACTTCCCCCAGCCACTCTTGCCTGTTAACACACATAAAGGTATATCATTATCATCATTCTCCCTCTTGTGAGAAGACAAGGTTGATTTTATTTTTAGTGTTTTGTTTGGTTTTTTTTTTTTTTTTCTCTAATGAACACAAATGTGCCAGACACTATGCTGAGTTCTTGAGAAACAGTGGTGGACAGGACAGGACAGACCAAGGCCCTGCCCTCATGCCTGAAACTCAGACATAATACAAGTAATTACAAGTGGAATGAGCATTTCAAAGAAGTGTTGGTTACTAAGAAATCACACAACAGGCTGAGCTAACATAGACTAGGAGGACAGGAAAGCTTTTTGAATAAAGTGATGTTTCACCTGAAACAAGAAGGATAAGTAGGATTGATCCAAGTGGGGAAGAGTATTCATGGCAGAGGGACCAGCATATGCAAGGGCCCTGACAAAGAAAGAGCATGGCCTGTTTGAAGGTTGTCAGCGTCTCCAACCCCTCATCTGTAAAATGAGTTTAGCTATGGACCCTCCTAACTCACATTCTGGGATAATTTAGCAACATAGTACCGATATGGTTCAGTTCAGAAGTGGGTCACATTATTACCAAGCTAGCCTACATTTGGGAGTGGAAGGAAGAGCTATTCAGACACAAGCTAGTGGCCTCTCTCCAATTCACTTTTTTCGTTTTCTCAATTTTTTTTTTTTTACTGTGGGAAAGTATACATAACATAAAATTTAGCATTTTAACCATTTTCAAGTGTAAAATTCAGTGTCATTGATTATATTCAATGTTGTGCAGCCATCACCACTATCTACCTCCAAAATTTTTCACTCCAGTTAACTTTTTTTTTTATGGTGAGGATAGTTTCTCTTTTTTTCCCAGTTGTACTGAAATATGATTGACATACAACATTGTATTAAAGGTGTACAACATCATGATTTGACCTATGCATATATTATGAAATGATTACCACGATAAGTTTAGTTATCTCCAATTCACTCTTAAACGAGCCTGGGCAAGTTCTACAAGTGTCCTCACAACCCACGAACCTGACTGTCTGTTGTGACTCCTGACTTGGACCTTGAGAGACCAGGCACCGCTCTTAAAGCAAATGATGCTTCTTACTCCTTGTATAAAAATGAGTACAGAGGGTAAAAATAATCTGTTGAGTAAAAATCTTTGTAGCTAAATCTGCTCCCTCCACCTCTAGCAAAGTCACCTTGTTCAAGATCATAATGCTTAATACCCCAAATGTACTGAGCCCCCCACATGTGTGCCTGGCACTGAGCTAATTGCTTTGCACTTGCCATTTGTCACATAGTTGATATTATTCCCATTTTACAGATAAAGAAATAGGTTACAGTGGGACCAGACTTTCGACCCAAGGCAGTCTGCCTTTAAAATTTGGTTCACCCTCTCTACCTAGCAGCTTTCCCGAAGACAGCTACAGGGGAGACCTGAATGGGGGTTTTTGAAAAATGAAGAAGAGCAAAGAAAGACAGAAACTGAATCTAAACGCACACTGCTCAGCCTACCTCAGATTTGTGACTGATTTTGTCACATACCTTTTAGTGTCTCCACTTCAGTCTTTCTTATCTCTCTAGCCCATGGAATTGATAGTATTTACTGCCCCACTTTTCAAGGATAACATGTGGCTCAATTACTTAATTAAGAAAATCCTTAGAGCATCATGGTGCTTAGCAGGCAGGAAGGGTTAATAGCCCAAGGAAGCGCTGAGTTCCCCCACCTCAGGTGGTGACAGGTGACAGAAGGCCGGAAATGATGAGGCCAGGTGAGCTGCCCACCCTCCAGAAGCCTTTGCTGTGAATCTTGAAAGAACAGAAAATAAATGTTGAGACAAGGGAATTGTCTGGTAAATTGATGTGAAGAGTTCAGGTTTTGTTTTCTTTTTCCTTCAAGAGGTATACCATGAGAACTCACAGCCCAAGACAGGAGAATGGGTTAAAAATAGCATGACAATAGCCAATTGATGCTTCTCGTATAAAAAGAGCATCATGTAATATTTTACAAGAAGACTGTAGAAAACTGAAAAGTCAGAGCAGTGGCAGGAGCAAACATACTAACACCACAGGATTTTTAAAGGCTCAAAATGAAACCATATTGTGATATCATAAAATAAATTTTAAAAAAGCGTTCCAAAGTATGAAGATTTTTAAACAAAAATGTTTGTCCCTCAGGGTATCAGACATCATTATCTTGGCCTGCAGGGCCCTCTATGACTTACCTCTCCAGCCGCATCTCTTCTGCCACCGTGAACGACTCTCTAAAGAACTGCTTGAATTCCTTTTATTTGCTGTCATCCTCTCTAGCTCTTTCTCTCAGGCCCTTATTTCCCTTCTCTGACAGACACCTCAGACCATTCAGGGTCTCCCAGTTATACCTTCTAACAGCTCCATGCTAACCTTATTATTATCCTTATAAATATTGTTGAACATCTGCTTTCCTGCTAGATCTGCTCTCTAAGGGCAAGGTCCATGTCTGCCTTGCTTATTGCTCTACTGCCAACCATAGCACAGTTGTGAATAAATGAATGAATATTGGTGGCCAACTAGGTTTCAGTTGCTGACTTCATGACATGTAAAGCAAACAATGGCTTCTTTAGTTCATGTATCTGTCAGAGTTTAACAAGAGAAGCAGAACCAGTGGGAGGTTTATTTTTTTAATCGATCCATTTATTTATTACAAAGAATCATCTTACACAGTTGTAGGAGCTGGCTAAGCAACTCTGACATCCACAGGACAGGCAGTCAAGAAGGGAGATCACAAGCAGGCTGGGATCCCACAAGTATGACTTTGGTAGTGAGGGTATCCTGTGGAAGCCAGAGCTCTTGGTCCTGGAGCTGAATGCATTCACTTGACCCAAGAGTCAATGAAACTGAAGGAAGAACCACCTGGAAAGGCAAGCAGTTACAGGCCCAGCTGCTGCTTCACACCAACGAGGCAAATCGGCAGATCAGCAGCAACGTGGGTGTTGTCCTAGAATATAGAAGAAGATTCTACAACTTTTCTTCAGCCCTGTTATGTGGACTCTCTGATCCCAGCAAGGGTCTAACCCCTCTTTTTAAATGCTTTCCCTGAGTGTAGGGGCAGGGGATTGGATAAAGCTAGTCAGAAGGTCCAAACTTCCACTTATAAGATAAATGAATACGGGGTGGGGGGGTTGGTGTGTGACATACAACATGCTGACCACAGTTAACACTGCTGTGTGGTATATTTGAAAGTTGTTAAGAGAGTAGATCCTAAGAGTTCTCATCACAAGGAAAAAGAAACATTAAAAACAATTTTGTATCTGTATGAGATAATGGATGTTAACTAAACTTATTGTGGTAATCTTTCTCAATATATGTAAGTCAAATCATTATGCTGTACACCTTAAACTTACACAGTGCTGTATGTCAATTATATCTTAGTAAAACTGTAAGAAAAAAAAGCTTTCCACTGATTAAGACTTAGAACAATCTCCCTTTTGATTAAAGTCAACTGATTCCGAACTTTAATTACATCTGCAAAATCCCTTCACAAGTAGCATCTAGATTGGTGCTTGGTTGAACAATAGGGAGAAGGTATGTGTATGCTACAAAATAGCTGCCCGCCTCCCTTTCATCTTCTGGTCTTTGCAAAGGAATCTCCCTTATAGCCCACCATTGCCAAAAACATATTGGAAAGAGAATTCTGGGGGATGTAGTTCAGCCTAGCCAAGTGGGCACATCACAAGTCATATCGTAGGACAGTATCTCCTTAACTTTCAGTTTGACCCTGAAGGAAAGAAATGAGTAACAGAAACTAGTGATATTCAGAAGGGGGAGGGGTCACTTTGCTAGCAGAAGTAGTGCAGAGGCAAAGGAAATGAGCCCATCTGGATAGGAGTGCAGAGCTAACCACCCTAGAGGGGCATGCTCCCAAGAAGTGCAGGAGGCATAGGGGAGCTCTTATAGCCAAAATAGTGGGTGGTAGGCATGTATTCCTATCGAAAGTTGAGGATACTCCATTCCAGGCTTCCAAGCTGGAATGTAGATATTCATCAATGAATGTTTGGTGAATGAGTGAATGATTCAATCAAGCAACAAATGAATGAATGCCTCCTTCTAACTCACTGATAAAGAAAAACTTAAGGCCCTATGTGAAACTAGAGTGATAAATAAGACACATTGTCCTCACTTTATGGAGGGTCCCTAGGGATGGAAGGGATGGCAGCTATACAAGGGTCAGACAGCTCAGGCTACAGGCCAAGAGTTCTCTTAAGAAAGGCCACTTGACTGAAAGAGAACAAATTGGCTGTCATCAGTCCCTTGGTGAGCACCAGATACTTCCTTGTTGCCATTTCTGCATTGCCAGAGCCCCCCACACACAGGACACACAGGTTTTGTGCAGCTTCCAACAGAAAATTAGGAGCCAGAGCTGAGCGTCTAGCTGACAGTGACAGTCTGGTGATTACAGAAGCCTAAGTATGGTATATCTTGAATAACCGATGATTGAATCGTGTGCCTTTAAGCTTAGCCTATGCCAAATGCCTCAGGGAAATGTTTAAAAAAAACTCAGAATTTGCTCACTGGCTTAGAGTGATTGAGTTATGCTGTGGGCTATGGTAAATTCCTTGCATGGCTAAAAATAGATAAAGGGCAGTTCAGTAACCCTGGAGAATTTTATCTGCCTCTTTCATGCATCCAGAGATGCTGCTTACGTAAAGCCAAAATAAGCACAACCAAAAGGGCACTGAGGGAGATGGATAAAAGGTGACGATTCAAATAGAAACCAAGAAAACAAAACAAGCAAAGATCAGGACTAGTCCCAGTTGCAAAGATCTGAGCAAGAATTGGGCCTATGAAGATGATCAGTACCTTGAACTTTCTGATAGCTTCTAGAGGGGAATTTAGAAACCTCTTCCCAGAGAAAGCCAGAGCCTCCAGCTGTCCTTACCCTACACATGCAGGCACCGACCTTCCTCACAGTCTCTCGGGGAATTACTCTTCACACTGGCAGAGCACACCCGCCATCCCTCCTAGAAATACTGGCTCCTCCCTGACCTCAGGCAGAGCACCAGAAGGTCAATTAAGAACCATTTTAAAATGTGACTCAAGCAACTCCGCAATAAGCAAAGATATGGAGAAGTTCCAGGAGTTGCCCTTGGCCACGTTTACCACCAAGTTATTTTATTATACAAGTGGTTTTTAAAGGAAATCATTTATCATAAGGTTTCAGGAAAGGTCTGTTTCTGGTCTCAGCCCCCTGTGGAAAGAGTCTCGGATTGGCTGGAGGTAGCTCTAAGAGGCTGGAAATTCAGTTCATGGTCAAGTGTGTCACTGTTTTAAAACATTCTAACAAACCCAACAGCACCATCTGTAAGGACTGCATAATTTGCAAAATTTCTTGCTAAATCAGCTGGCCAAATGCGGAGCCAATTACTTTGGCTTCTGTACAACACCATGCTGCAGTCGGGAAGTATTTTAAGTGGATAATGAGTAGTCTCTTCTCTCAATGACTATATTCAAATAACTTCCACTGCCTAAAATATGTGAAGTTCCCAGTCAAAGCTGCCTTAGGAACCCCTGCCCCTTCACTTAGAGCTTTAATCTTCACAGGGGAGTGTGTGTGTGTGTGGTGGGGGGGGATAATTAGATCCCCCTTCTCCAGCAATATTTTAAAAGGCATTTGTCTAGCGAAGACCTCATACACTTCCCAGCTCACACATCCACATATACAACAGCACACACATGAACACACACAGCTCACCCTAGTTCTGCGATATGCTAGGCTTCCACCCTGCATCCAAGAATGGCAGTCAAGTTTTCCTTTATTTAGTTACAATATCTAAAATTATTTGGGGACTCAAAATGGCCTTTTTTTTCTTAGTGAGGAAATACAGGCAGGAAGTATTTTTCTGCCTTTTTCCTCTGAGAAAAATTGTTATCCATGAGTTATCCATGGAAAATATTCCTTCTCTGTGTGTGTGTGTCTGTGTGTAATAAAAGTGGCAAAGCAGATAGAAGTGCCTGATGTGAAGAAACCAAATTCTATACTCTTTATAAGCCAACCTCCATTGCCTCTATCTCTGTAATTTGAGATATCAATAGACATGCAATAAATGCTTGCTTGTTTGATTTAGTAAGTGAGCTTCTCCCCCAGGTTTCTTTAGAATCTTACCACTCAACCTGCAACCCACAGACACCACCACCAGCATCATGAGCTTTTCAGAAATGCAGACTCTCAGGCCCCACCCCAGACCTCCTAAATCAGAATCTGAATTTTAACAAGATTTTCAGGAGATTTGTAAGTACACAAAGGTCTGAGAAGCACTGTTTTGAATACACCTTGATTCTTAACACTGTTAGTAAGTTACTGTCTAGTAACTTCCGTAACTCCTCCAAGATCATATCTTGCATCGGGGACACTCTTCTGGAGGCTAGTGAGTAAGAGCTGACATTATCGGGCACTAGCCGTGTGCCAGGAGTAGAGGGCACAGAGCTAAAGTGATGCAAGTGACACAGCCGGCAAGGCGTGGGGCTCAGTTGGAACTCAGTCTGCCTTCTGGGTCCACATTCTCCAGTCACTAGGCTGCTAAGCCAGGTGCTGCTTCTCAGCTGGGGCACTACTGGCATTTGGGACCTGGCAATCTTGTGGGGCTGTCCCACATTCTACAGGACATTTGACATCCCTGCCACCACCCACTAAGCACAAGGAGACCTCCAGTATCCTGACAACCTAAGAAACCTCCCCCCCCGCCCCCGCCACATTACCAGACACTGTGGGACGGCACTAGTTCACGAACCAGTGTTTTATAGCACTTCCATGTAATGAATTTGAGAAGCTCATTTCCTGGGATTTGTTTCTTTCTTCACCCATTTAACCTTTTTATAAAATTCTTTGATATTTGACATTCAATTTTCATTTCAACAGAAAGCTATAACTATTGAGTGCCTACTCTAAGCAGACTAAAAGATAAGATCCTTGCCTTCTAGCAGCTGACAATCTCATTAGGGAAATAAGGTCTTAGCAATTTGAGGCACTCAAAGATTGTCAAGAAATGACCAAAAAAAAAAAAGACCTAGATTCATCTTCTAGCTTTACGCCACTTACTACTTGTGAGCTCACTGAAGTTCTCTTAAGTCTCTGTTCCCCCATCTGTAAAATGGGGACATTGTTAAATAATGCTTGTGAATAGCCAACACGGTGCCTGCAGCATGATATACGCTTAATAATGGTAGCCATGCCCTCAGTCACCACTTCCTCCAAATCAGTGAAGATATAGGACAAAAGTGAGATGGAGAAAGGATGAAAATGAGCTCGCATTTGCACAGAATCTCCTGGGGATTTTTTAATTTCTTCAGTATCATGACTTTCAAAGAAATGCAAAACAACGTAAGCCTACAGAAAAGTTGAACTTCCTGCACCAAGGGGCAGAGATGTATTTATGACCAATCAGTGTCTTTAAGAAGCCTGAAGAAATAAATACATGGCACTGCTATGGGACATATTGTAAATTTTTATTTCAATTCAGACCTGTCATCTAATTTATTTCCAGCTTCACTAAAATGCCTTTTAAGCCCAGACCTGGGCTAAATCACATAGCTCATAAATAAGTGTACATATAGGAATATATTTTGTTCTTCAATTTTACAAAGTCCACAATTTCAGCATAAAAGAGGACAAAAAAAAAGGATCCCAAAATATCTTAAAATGGCCAAGAAGCTTTTGCTACTACTACTGTGTTAAAATAGCTTACGGCAACATTCTTGTTTCTACTGCTTTTTACTAAAAGGACTGTAACACCCACTGGAAAAGAATAATTAGCAAATCAATTAATCAAGGCCCTATCGACACTCCTCTCGCCACCCCAGTCCCATCTTTGTTGTAAATAAGCTTCCATGCCTTCATTAGAGTCATTAGTTCTTCGTATGTAAATAATAATGCCCTTGAATTTAAACTGATTAAATATCAGAGAATAATTTCAGTCCACCCTTTCTGATCTAGCCAGGATATTGAAAACAAAGAGCATTATTGTCTTACTTAACCTAGCAAATTCAATACAACTGTATATACTTCCGGATCTATTAATTTCCAGATTCACCTTCCCTCCTGAGGACATAAGCCAGAATGCTATCTTTAGTTATCTCTCTCTCTCTCTCTCTCTCTCTCTCACACACACACACACACACACACACACTACAGTAATTAAAGAGACCACCCATTTCCTTCCTCCTAAGTTCCAGGAAGCCATGTTATTTCTGTGGACCATTTCTATTTGCCAACAGTTCTCCAGAGCTTTTAAGGAAAAAAAAAAAAACAAACTAGAAGCTACTCTCCAAATGACAGCCAGGAACACATCTCCTAGTGTCTCCTCCCTTCAGAGGAAAAAGCAAAAAATGTGTGTTGGTGTGTATGTAAGACATACACTCTGAGCATCTTGTTAAAATCCTGAAAGATTTAAAGCCCCACAGTCACTTGACAGGAAATGTTTGAAGGAGCTTCTAGTCTCTAAAGTTAGAGACCTTCCCCTCTTATTTTGTCTCGTCTAATTATCCCTTTTAACTTAATGCTGGTTATTTTATTTTTTATCTCTTCCAATCTTCCATCATACCACATTGTTTACAATTGGTTTAAAAAAATAGTCTATGTTTACGTATTTCTCTCTTCATTTTAACTTCTCAGTGTGTTCCCCTCCTCCATTTACCCAAGGGGAGGGGATGCTTCTTCTATCATTTTCCTTCTTCAGTCTAAACAGCATGAATTAGCAATATAATCCCCAACAAACAACTATTTCCCATTCCTCAACCTTTGGTCTATTATTATAATACAAAATAGAGATGTATCTCAACCAAGAGTCACATATAGATCATTTTGTTTTGAGACAGAAGGTAGGAGGTCCTTATTTTCTTCTGATTTGGATCCAAGGCAGATATCTTCTGTCACCCAAAAGGGAGCCGAGCAATTCCTCACGCGCTAATCTTTCTTCCCTCCATTCTTGTCCCTCACAAATACCTCCCAGAAGGCCAGATTATTTTGTTAGAGAAGCTCCAAGCTGCCTCAAATCCCAAACAAGATAAAAGCTTTAGCAAGGTTTATGTAACCAACACTCATTTTCCTCACTACGACCAACACAAAAAAATAATCTCCCCTTCCTGCTTCTCAGATGATGCCCTTCACTTCCTGTCCAGGTCAGATTCCGGCACTGGAGGTCCACCCAGGGCGCCACATCCTGCCGCCTTAGAGCACTCTTCATTTCCTGTGACCTTAATGCCCGTTTTCCCCTTGGGCTCGTGTGCTTCTTAGCCTGTCACACCATTTGTTTACCTCTTGCCTGCTCTTTACTCCTTCTGAATTTATCTTCTATATCTGGTTGTCTCTCCTGGTTCTTTGCCCACTCACCAGCCTCACCCTTCCTTAAGACCAGCTCTTTCACAGAAGTGATTCAGTAGCTAACGAAGGCCAGAACTTTTTAATATTCTGTTGACTCTGGTTTGCTCTATTAGCTTTATGGTGAAAATCACCACCACCTGCAGAATTCTGTCTTTTTAAGGCCCAGAACTTCACAATTAATTAGGAATATTTTATATCTGAATTGTGCTGCTTATCAATTATGAGCCATACCTTTGGTGTGTTTTGTTTTGTTTTGTTTTCTGTTTCTTTTTTACACTGAGCAGGATTGCACCTACCAGCTACCTTCCCTGACCTCCTAGGTTAAATTAGTTCCTCTAGTTATTCTTTCTCATAATACCCTGTACTTTTTATTGTTGTATTTAGGGACACTGTAAAAACTGTTTGTCTAATTATCTGTTTAATAGTTTTTCCCCAGCAACCTGTAAACTTTATGAGAACAGGGAAAAGCCAGGTGGTTCCTTCTCAAGCTGTCCTCTCTTCTTTCTTTTCTGGCTTTCTCACTTTCTGTTGCCAGCACAAACACAGGACTCAGCACATATTAGATGATCAAGAAATACACATTGAATGCACCACAAAAAAAGAAAAAAAGGAAAATGGTAACTATGGGAGGTGATGGATATGTTAATTAGCTTAATTGTGGGGAATATTTCACAATGTATACATATAACAAATCATCAAGTTATATACCTTAAATATATATACTTTTTGATTGCCAATTATACCTCAATAAAGCTGAAAAGAAAAAATATGCATATTGAATGGATAAATGAATGAATGATACCTTCTCCCTTTTCCCATCCCCACTCTTTTCCTTTCAGTGCCACACCTCCAACCATGGTGGCAACTTGGCCCTGGTAGGACCAGAGAAGCATATGGCCAGCCCCTGGTTGATTATGTGGGCAACACCTCTGATATCCTTCCTGGAACAGCATTCAGAGCACGGACATGGTGGTAAGGCTGTGTTTAACTGCAATAATGCATCTTTCTTTAATATTTTCCAGGAAAAAATAATCTCCCTTTATAAATGCTCTCTATGTCTCTGTGTCAGTGTATTAAACTGACATCTCTGGGCTCCATGGTGACAGATTTTGCCATACATACAGGAAATTCTTCTTCAAACATGAATAGAAGTTGGCAAAAGATCGCTTTTCTGCACTACTTTGCAAAAGCCACTAATGTGGGATGAGTTGCACAATAATAAGTTATTCAAGTCATAAATCTGAAGAAATTAGTTCTTCATGATCAATATAATCTAAGCGAATTGGTGTGTGGGATTCAATTTTCGTAATATAATTCATTTTAAAATATTCAAATTAAGGAGACTAAAATCATCATGAAAAGTATTGTCTCCTGTTTCTAGTAGAAAAATACTACATTTTGGTCTTTATTTTTTATTTTTATTTTTTTTAATATATTAATTTATTTATTTATTTTTGGCTGTATTGGGTCTTTGTTTCTGTGCGAGGGCTTTCTCTAGTTGTGGTGAGCGGGGGCCACTCTTCATCGCGGTGCACGGGCCTCTCGCTATTGCGGCCTCTGTTGTTGCGGAGCACAGGCTCCGGATGCGCAGGCTCAGTAGTTGTGGCTCACGGGCCTAGTTGCTCCACGGCATGTGAGATCTTCCCAGACCAGGGCTCGAACCCGTGTCCCCTGCATTAGCAGGCAGATTCTCAACCACTGCACCACCAGGGAAGCCCATTTTGGTCTTTATACTAATAAATCTAAATTATGTTCTTCTTCACTTAGATAAAAATTCCTATTTAAAAAAAAATTAAATCATGTCTTACTGGTGTTACTATAGCCCTAACTGTTGAAAAATGTTTGAAGAATTATGGAAAGTTAGCTAAGGCCATCTGCTGATGAATTTGAGCTATCTCATCGTATGAAAATTTATTTTTTCAATAATTATAAATTGGCAATTTTGAGAACTATCCCCTCTAAACCACAAAGAACTTTTCTTAAACTGTTGAATTTTCCAATTAGAAACTCCAGATCATCGTTCTGCTCATGTGTCCAGCATAAGCTATGACATTTCCTTACATTCATTTTTGTGTTCTGTACTTGCCAAGATAATACGCTGCCTCCGACTTTCAAATTCTTCTGTGCTTGGAGAATATGGTGTTTACATGGCTCATTAAAAGTATATACTCAATCTATAACAAACACAGTATCCTAACACATATATACGGAATCTAAGGAAAAAAAAAAAAAAAAGGCCATGAAGAACCTAGTGGCAAGACGGGAATAAAGACACAGACCTACTAGAGAATGGACTTGAGGATATGGGGAGGGGGTGGGGTGAGATGTGACAGGGTAAGAGAGTGTCATGGACATATATACACTACCAAATGTAAAATAGATAGCTAGTGGGAAGCAGCCACATAGCACAGGGAGATCAGCTCGGTGCTTTGTGACCACCTAGAGGGGTGGGATGGGGAGGGTGGGAGGGAGGGAGATGCAAGAGGGAAGAGATATGGGAACATATTGTATGTGTATAACTGATTCACTTTGTTATAAAGCAGAAGCTAACACACCATTGTAAGGCAATTATACTTCAATAAAGATGTTTAAAAAATAAAAAATTTAAAAAAATTTAAAAAAAAGTATATACTCAATCTATAATAACTTTAAATGGAGTTTCATCTACAGAAATATAGTGAATCACTCTGTTGTACACCTGAAACTAATATAACGTTGTGATCGACTATACTTCAGTTTTTTAAAAAAGTAAAGGCTCAGTGAGTCCTTGTCGTTTTAACATAGGGTTTCTCAACCTGGGCACTATTGACATTTGGTCCAGATAATTCCTTGCTGTGGGGGCTGATGTGTGCATTGTAGGATGTTTAGCATCGTCTTTGCCCTCCACCCACTCTACCCACTTGGTCTCAGCACCTCTCAGTTGTGACAACCAAAAATGTCTCCAGACAGTGCCAAACGTCCGTGGGCAGCAAAATTGCACCTAGTTGAGAACCACTGTTTTATTTTTAATTTTTTTTTTAACTTAAAATGATGACTAGCTATTTAATTTGAATTTATTTATTTATTTATTTATGGCTGTGTTGGGTCTTCGTTTCTGTGCGAGGGCTTTCTCTAGTTGCGGCAAGCGGGGGCCACTCTTGATCGTGGTGCGCGGGCCTCTCACTGTCGCGGCCTCTCCTGTTACGGAGCACAGGCTCCAGACGCGCAGGCTCAGTAATTGTGGGTCACGGGCCCAGTCGCTCCACGGCATGTGGGATCTTCCCAGACCAGGGCTCGAACCCGTGTCCCCTGCATTGGCAGGCAGACTCCCAACCACTGCACCACCAGGGAAGCCCAGAACCACTGTTTTAATACATTGTTTCCTTCCGAATAAGAAGACATTATTAATTCAATATTTTTAATTCTCCTTTATTCTTTATCAATAATACTAATGACCATTCACTGAACACATACTATGTGCCAAGTAAGCACTTTATAGTTAGTGATAATCATTAACGCCTCACCACAGAACTATGATGTAGATATTATTGGCCCCATTTTACAGAAGAGGAAGCTGAGTATTGAAAAGTTTAAATAATTTGTAAAGGTACAATTAGGGAACAATCTCAAATCCAACTGACACTAGAGCCCATTCTCTTAACTACTGTACCCAGTCAGGTCAAGATCTGTAGGCAGAATTCCCAAGTTCAGGTCCCAGCTACACCGCTTGTGGTCTTGGGGAGATCATATAACCTTCCTGAACCACAGTTTCCCATACCTAAAGAGATATCACTTATAATTTATATCTCACAGGATTGGGAGGATTTGACAAACTAGCATATGTGATCAGCTCAGCAGTCATAAGGTATTATTATTATATAAATAAAAGTATATTAATCTTCTGATATACTTTTACTTCAGCAAATTAGCTAGAAAAGGGAAGACAATTTAAACAATATTCCTAAAGGACCGAAAATAGTTGTGGCCACTATTTTAAAACCTTACCTCTCTGCTTTGCAGGAATGACAAATTTTAAAGAACTACATTACTAAATCTACAGAATATTTTATAATAATACTTCCACTTTTGTCTGAGTTCCTCTTCTTATAAAACAGACCTTATAAAAAAATGTGTATTAAAAAAAAAACCTAGAATAGATCTCTGACCACTAATGTCATGTCCATTTCCTTCAGTGGCTTTTTTCAAAACCATAATTTTAAATGGTACCTCCCTTGTCTACCCTAATTAAGCATATTGGCAGCAGATAAATATTCACTTTGCTTTTTCAGACGTGAAGTACGGCAATGTGTGCATTTTTCCCTTTGGAACTTGTTTTTCTCTCATGACAGATTAAATACTTATAAGAAATTTTAAAATAAAAATAAATTTTCATCAGTTTTTTTTTTAATTTATTTATTATTTATTTATTATTTATTTTTGGCTGTGTTGGGTCTTCGTTTCTGTGCCAGGGCTTTCTCCAGTTGCGGCAAGTGGGGGCCACTCTTCATCGCGGTGCGTGGGCCTCTCACTGTCGCGGCCTCTCTTGTTGCAGAGCACAGGCTCCAGACGCGCAGGCTCAGTAGTTGTGGCTTACGGGCCTAGTTGCTCCGTGGCATGTGGGATCTTCCCAGACCAGGGCTCAAACCCGTGTCCCCTGCATTGGCAGGCAGATTCTCAACCACTGTGCCACCAGGGAAGCCCAATTTTCATCAGTTTTTAAACATGTGGTACAAATTCCCCAAAGCCCAAAGACAATTGCAGGGAACCAACCTTTGCATTCCTACAGTCCAACTCATCTCCACCCAATATGGCAGCGAGTTCCCAAGATTCCTCTGGAGATGGGGGAGCCATTGGCTCACTAAATATGCCAGGTGTTTCTGCCCCAGATTCACTTCTGTAATAGAGCATCAAAATGTTAGATCCATGGGGGAGGGGGGGGCATGAACTGTATTTTGTTCATTGTTACCAGTATCTTAGATAGTGTGTGGCATCTAATATGTGCTCTCAAACTGGTTTGAATCTTCGATCCACCAATTATAAGCTGTGATTCTAGGCAATTGACTTAACCTCTCCAAACCTCAGTTACCTCATCTGTAAACTGAAATAATAAGAGTACCTACTCATAAGGGTATCACAAATAGCACTTTAAATACTACTGTTAAAGTATCAGTACTGTGCCAGGCACAGTAAGCACTCAATATATATTTTAAATTAGTTGCCTGTGTCATTGCCTCTGCCTAGAATCTCTTCTTCCCATCCTCCTCTTTATTTCCTGGCTAGTTCCTCTTTTAGGGTCTAAGCTCAGACATGCTCTTCCACTCTGCAGGATTCAAATCCAAAGGTATTGTCCCCAAACTGTCACTCTCACAATCCATTTTAGTAAAGGTTCTTAAGGAAGCTGATGATCCGCAAAATGAGACAACCCTTTCACACTATAACCCTTGGTTTCAGTCACCTCATTAGAACAAAAGACACTTCTATTACCCTATCACTCAGAAAATTCCAAGGGTTTTAGGAGCTCTATGCCAGGAACCAGGATCAAAAACCAAATTTCTTTCTTTTTTACCACAGTGACTTATTAAGTTATTGCGTCAGTTGGGGATGCTTTGGGCCACAAACAAGTAAGAACATGCCTAACTAATAGTTAGCTTTATTTATTTATTTATTTTCAACATCTTTATTGGAGTATAATTGCTTTACAATGGTGTGTTAGTTTCTGCTTTATAACAATAATAGTTAGCTTTTTTAAAAATTTTATTGCATTTTTATTTATTTATTTATTTATTTATTTATTTATTTATTTTTAAATTTTTTTATATTTATTTTTGGCTGTGTTGGGTCTTCGTTTCTGTGCCAGGGCTTTCTCCAGTTGCGGCAAGTGGGGGCCACTCTTCATCGCGGTGCGCGGGCCTCTCACTGTCGCGGCCTCTCTCGTTGTGGAGCACAGGCTCCAGACGCGCAGGCTCAGTACTTGTGGCGCACGGGCCTAGTTGCTCCGTGGCATGTGGGATCTTCCCAGACCAGGGCTCGAACCCGTGTCCCCTGCATTGGCAGGCAGATTCTCAACCACTGCGCCACCAGGGAAGCCCAACAATAATAGTTAGCTTTAAAAGGAAGGATTTAATTTTTTCACAAGCAAGAAATCTGGAGACCTTTTTTGGCTAGCGTTGGTTCAGTAGTTGAGTGCAGGCAGCGCTCAGAGCCAGGGCTGTAATTCTCTTAGGCTCTACCTCAGTGGTGAGAGGGCTACAGCAGCTCAAGCATCAGATCCTCACCCGGCAGGTCTCAAGGGGAGAAAATAGGCTGCAGAGAGGGCAAAGAGTTTCTACTTTCTCTCTTCCTCTTATCAGGAGGAAAATATTTCCCAGAACCCCCTGGTATTTATTCATTCATCTGTTTGCTCACTCAACAAATATTTATTTAGCGGCTATTATATGCTATGCACTTTTCTAGGCACATGAGATACATCAATGAACAAAATAAACAAACATCCCTGTCTTCATAAAATATATATGCCAGGAGGATACAGAGACAACAAGTAAACATAACAAAAAAGTTAATTAAATAGCATGTTAGAAATTAGTAAGAGCTGTGGATAAAAGAAAAATTAGAGCAGAGTAAGAGGGACTGGGAATGTATTTAAATAAGGTGGCCAAGGACCTCATGAGAAGCGAACATTAGAGCAAAGTCTTGAAAGAGGCAGGGAGCTATGTAGGGGGAAAGCATTTGAGACAGAGGGAACAGCCAATACTGAGGAGGACAGCTCTGGGGTATTCATGGCCCAGCAAGGAGGCCAGTGCAGCTGGAGCAGAGTGAACCAGGGAGACAGTGGTGAGAGACAGGCCCAGAGAGGTATTGAAGGGGTCCTGATCATTTAGGGCCTTGTAAGCCAATGCAAGGATTTCCCCATCCTCTAGAAGAAGGGGTCACCATATGATGTCTGCACATAAGCAGGATCTGTTAGCAAAGCAGGGGTGGGGGTAGAGGCATGGGGATTGGGGGGAGATTGCAAGCCAGTGATGAACAGAGTCTGTCTCAATAATAGGGTAAGTGGATAAAACTCTTTTAATATCACACAGAGAGGTAACTTTGGAAATGTTCTAGTAATTAAGCCTTTTTTTTTTTTTTAGTAAGACTATTTAAAATCTCACAAGAAAAATTCACCACCATTAAAATTAATGAAGGACTGCATTTTATGCAGAAATTGATTTTTTCCCTTTTCCTGATTATCTGGGCAATTTCGTCTCTTGCCTCAAATCCCAAAGTCTCTGCTCTGTCAGTGGAGACCTGAGACTTGCTGTTACAACACAGGATGCTTCTGTAACTTGACTAATACCCTAGAGCAGTGTAGCGCAGTGATTCAGAGCAGGTCACACCAGCATCAGACTGCCCAGCTGCCTATCCAGGCTTAACGACTTTGTGCCTTAATTTTTCTCACCTGGAAAATGAGAAGGATGACAATAGCAGTACTTAATCAGGTTTGTGGCAGTACATAAAAAGCACTGAAAACCATAGTAGACCCATAGTGTGTACTTATTTATTAATAGCTGGTATTAGTTAGCTGTTATTAAGTAATTTGCCAGGTCACCTAGAGATTTGCTATCTTTGCCGTGGCTGCTGCAGCAAAAACTTCTCATCTGCAAGCATAAAACTATCAGTTCCCTTAACACGGAATTCTGGGAGCTTGCTGGGCTCTGCCTTCCAGCAGCCCTCTATAGATGAATTACTCGGCAGCCCTCGTAACTCTAGGGACATGCTCACCACATTTTTTTAAGATGATGGGATTGATTTTTATCTTTAATTTTTGCTTACAAATAATTCATCTGTTATGAGAAAAATAACAAGCTCCAAAGGGAAAATGCAGATACTAGTCTGTTCCCATACTGCCTTGAGTCAAAGGATAAGAATTATCTACCACCGACAAGCTTAATGAGAAACAACTTGCAAGTTATAATTTCAAGTTAGACTGTAAATTGAGGTCTAGCTCTACCCGTGGTGGTGGTGTTCTAAAAGTCAGTTGAATACCTTCTCATTACCCTGTCATATTAGTTGGGACTCTTTCTGATGCAAGTAACTGAAAGCCAACTAAAACTAACTTCGAAAACAAAGGCAGGGGCGTGGGGCGGGAATTTATTGGCTCTTGCAACTTAGAAGTCCAGGGCATTCTGGCTTTAGGTGTGGCTGGATCAGTCTCAAGGTTCATCAGCAGTTCTGTCTGCCTCCAGGCTCTGCTTCTGTCTGTTGTGCTGGCTTCATTCTCTCCAAGGGAGAATTCATCTAGTATCAAAATGAAGGATAACAAGGAAAAAACATGTTGAGGAGCCCAAAGCAATGGCTACTATGGTAGATAATGTTCTGATTTATACATGATTGTTAATAAAGAAATGAATTAAATAGAGACCTACTCTCTCAAGAAATCCAAATTCTACCCATTATTCAGAGTCCAGGAAAATTTCCACGTCTGCCATGAAGCCTTCTCTGATAACCTCAGCCCCTAGTGATCGCTGCTTCATCGAAACTCTAAAGCATTGTCTGCACGGTTTATTTTGCAAAATATCATGCATTGCTTTTTATTATTAACTTTATATGTATAAAAATATGGACATGTATATTTTATATCTCCAACTCAATTTTTTTACAACCACAATTGTTTTTTCTTATTATGAAAGTTACATGTACTTCAAGTTATACATGGCAGATTGAACGCTCATAGTTGTCACAGATTTCTCCCAATCTCCCCTGCCCCAGGCCCAAGTGATGGTAAAAGAATTTTGTTTAAGGCATAAACACACAAGGACAAAGAGAAAGCAAAAGCAACAGAATATTGGAAGCTGGAAGGTCTGTGGTAACTGACTAAGCGAAGCCAAGGAACTGAAACAGCTTTGGGAGAAGCACAGATATAAGCTTCTCTGGGCTACAGAACCCCAGAAAGACTGAGGAATGAGAGGTTCCAGAAACCTCTGAAAGTGGGGGTCCAGGGGGACCTGAAAACAGAAGGCTTGACTGAATGTCCATATGAAAGCCCTTTGTCCCCCAGCCAGCACTCTACCCATAGGAGCAGGGCAACTGCCCTCCCCAACCTAGCAGAAAAGCAAGTGGGAGGTTTCTCACCTCTCCAGTACCTACGAGCTGGCAGAGGTACTCTGTGGCCTTGGAGGGTTCTGTGCTGACTGTTCCTATGATGGGGTGCTTTTGTGGGATCCTCAGAGCTACCCCCACTGAAGCCTTCTGACTAGCCCCCTAGATATGGGCAGTGCCTCTCTTCTGACCTCTGATTCCTCTCTCTGCCTCTGATCATCCAGAGTCACACCTCCTCTACCAGAGTCACAGCTCTCTTCCGGCCACCTTCTTGGGCAGGATTCAAAAATGGCTCCACGTAGCTTTGCTCCTATGAGTCCCATGTCTGGACAATGAGAAACACAAGCTCTTGCCAGTAAACATGGATGAAATTGTAGCTTATTCCCCGTGAAGACCTGTCTCCCTCTGCTGTGCCAGTGGGCAGGTGGCTCCAGCCCCCGTCTCTTGCCCTCAGTATTTCAGCACAGAAACAATGACTATCCCTTTGCCCTCAAATGCTACAGGATTTCTTTTTTTCTCTTGAATGGTCATGTTGAAGCCCTGTTGCTTGACTTGAGCAGAGAGGGAAGTCCTCCTCCGTTCCCTCGCTGTTGGCTGGGGGGAAGACCATACAGCACACATTGTCAATGCTCTTGGAAGGAATCACCCCTCCTCCTCTGACTCCGCAACTCTTTGATATCCTGAAAGTAGATAATGAACTCACGAAATCAGCTTTAGAGCATCTTCTTTGCAAGCCCAGCACATGTGGTCTAGCATCCCACTTTGAAATATGGTAGTACTTGGCATCTATTTTTTCCATCTCAAACTTTGGGGTCTTAGTGGCAATCAAGGCATAAAAAGAGTTTCATTTTGATAAATAATGATGATGTGTTTTGACAAGTGCTGTAATAGAAATCCCTTATGCAGAGAAGGACCGCTCCTTTTCCTGGAGTGACTGGGAAAGATCTCACAGAAGACGTGATACTTGAACTGCTTTCCAGGCAGAAAGTATATTATATGCAAAGCGTGATGATATGAGTAAGGCATGCTCTGTGAAGGGTTCAGTGAGGTGAGAACACAGGGTGTATGCTGGGTAATGGTGGATGAACTTCAAAAGCCAGAGGTCTCATGTGCCATGCTAGACAGTTTGGCCTTCCTCTGAGTACAAAAGGAAGCTACTGAATGAAAGGGGCCTGGTGAGGAGAGGTCTGACTAGCCCAAATAACCAAGGAGGTAGAGTGAAGGCTGAACTGAAGGGAGGAGAGACAGGACAGTTGAGCAGGTAGGAAGGGATTACAATGGAGACTTGGGGGGGGGTGGGTCCTAGCTCTCGGGCCTCCTTCTTGGTTATCTGCACTTGATTATTATTATTTTGACTTGCAGAGCATTATGCTTGTGGAGACAACTCATGTTTTTGCCTAATTTTCCACTGAGGTCCTTCTTTGTTTTAGAAATGCATTTTATGTAAAATATATAGAAAACAAGCTCAGAGTAATGGTTCCAAAAACAGGACTATGTAGCCCCTGAGAAAAAGAAAACTTTTGGGGTCTTGTTTCTAATTGGATTCATCTTTATGAAAAGTCACTTGAGAATTATTTTATAAGTCAAAAAAAGTGGATAAGTCTGCCACATAGCAACCACTTTCCAGACAAACAAAATTCGATATAATTGTCAACATCTGAATTGCATCCACTAATTATTTGCTTGCATGTCTTGTTTTTTGATAGATTATTTGGAAATAATCTTATCCCTGATGCTACTCATTTCTCCTAAACACTACCACACACATGGACATGTATTATTTTCACTTAAGTGTGGAACTTGTCTCCTGAGAATTCTGAGACAAATAAGAGCTAAACCACATAAATCCAGTCTAGGCCATGCAATTTGGTTCCTCTTTGAATAATATGTTTCACACTACAAGGCTAAGGGGATCTTTTTCTCAACATTATTGTCTCACCCTTGTATTTTCTTAATTGAATTCCCTATTGCCTGTAATAACAGCCTTCAGCAAACATTATGATTATCATATTTATGTTTTCAGTGGGATTATGAGATTTTTCTTAATTAAACATGAAGCAAATTTCAATACTCAAATCTCACTAGAAAACAGAGAGGCTTCTTGTTAAACAGTTTCTAAATGTTCTTCGTCTTACCAAACTTGATTGCAGATCAGTATCAGTCAAAAGTCGTTCGTCACATGACCAAAATACCCCAGGGAGTGTCACCCCAAGTCCTCTATCATCTTATGGGAAGTGCCCATGACTAGGCTTAAGTGCTGCTTTCTAAACACCCAACCTCACTGGACTCCTCAAAGGTCAAACTGTGTTGCCTTCATCTCAGCCTCCTCTGAGCCCCACATCAGGCCTGGCACACAGTAGACCTTCAATAAATATTTATCGTTTTATTGAATTTTAATAAAAAGACAGCCAGACCTCTTAGAAATCATGTCATAGATGGGATTTTTTTTTTTTTTGGCTGTGTTGGGTCCTTGTTACTGTGCGCGGGCTTTCTCTAGTTGCGGTGAGCAGGGGCTACTCTTCCTTGCGGTGCGTGGGCTTCTCATTGTTGTGGTTTCTCTTGTTGCGGAGCATGGGCTCTAGGTGCACGGGCTTCAGTAGTTGTGGCACATGGGCTCTAGAGCTCAGGCTCAGTAGTTGTGGCGCACGGGCTTAGTTGCTCCACGGCATGTGGGATCTTCCTGGACCAGGGCTCGAACCCGTGTCCCCTGAATTGGCAGGCGGATTCTTAACCACTGCGCCACCAGGGAAGCCCATCATAAATGTTTTGAGGTGTTTTTTTGTTTTTTCGTTTTTTTCTTTTTGGAGTTTGCTCACAGTCAGCAATTGTTTTATTGCTTTTACAATAAAAATTAAATCAAGGAAGAATCATTCACAGAAGGGGCACTTGAGTTATTTAAGGCCACTCGCATCTCTCCCTGGCTCTGCTTTGGTCTTCTACTGAGCCTTTAGCTTTATGCCTTTAGCTTTAAATAAAGAAAGAGGAAAGGAGAGGAAGAAGATTAGAAATATTGGGTCAGCTTTTCCGAGGAGAAAAGAAGTACTACCATTGTCAGAAACTGCAGGAAAGATTTGTTGAGCCTACTAATTTGGGTGTGACTACAGGACCAATTGAATAACTTGGAAAGCACTGCTTTGGAGAGGACAACCTATGAAGGACAAAGGGGCATAACTTCTAACTTGCTGACTTGTATTAAAAGAGGTCTAAACTATCTAAATAATCCTCCAATATTCCATTTATAATTTAAAAACAGAACAAATGGTTGTTCATTAATGTGTTGAAAATATTCATTTTACTGTGTATATTCGTTTGGGGGAAAATTTAATAGTAGAGCAGGGTTTAATTTTATGTTTTTACATAGACTTTACATAATCCAGGTATTGGATAAACAATGTGTATTTATGACAGTTTTATAGAACTCGAGGCATGATTTTACTATGCTAAGTTATTTTAGAGGATTACAGTTGTAGCTTTATCTTTCTGACATGTTATTGATCGTGACTATATTTTATTTGATACTGAGTCCTTGGTCAGCCCTTAATTACAGCATTGTCTCTAGAGGAGAAATGTTCCATTTTATGGAAGACGTGATTTCTAAGAATACAATGTAGCAAAAAAGGGGGACTGACTATAAAATCTAGGAATATATATTTATGGCTATAACGTGATAACAGGAAATGTCTTAGGAAGGACGAGACTGGCTAGCAGATTGTAAGAAGGATAACCAGCAAAGACTTTCCAGAGAAAATAGGCCTCAATCTGTCATTTGAAGGAAAGAAAATGAAGGCGAGAAGATATGCTGTAGGTGGTTACCGTTACTGTTATTTAATATCTGTTGAGCAGAAAGTGTTTTATTTCTTAGCTGAGTCACTCTACCTGCTCCAGTTACACCAGGTAACAGAACACTCATGGCATAGAGAGTGAATGCATTTGTTTTCCTTCATAATATAACAAATCATTATTGATTACCTACCATGACCCAGGCACTATCCTGGGTGTTGGGAAATATAAAGACAATTGTAACTTGGTTTTTGTTCTCAGAAAGGTCGAAATCTAGTAGGGGAGACATACATGCAGTAAGGTAAATGCTGTAACAGAGATAGCATTGGAAGACAAAGAAGCAGATACTAAATCTATATTTGTGGGCACAAAGAAAGCTTCCGAAGAAAAAGTATGAAAGGATGAAGATGAACACATCCAGAAAGAGGCCCTGCTAGGCCTGCCAAGGGCAGCCACCTCTCCCAAACAGGGCCAGCCTCAGCCCATCCTACTGCCCTGCCACATGGCGAGAAGAGCATTCATCTAAAGAATGCTAGTGCTCCACAGAGAAGGCTCAAAGCCACTGTGCTTCTTCCCTCCCTAGCACCTCAGCTGGACATTCCTGGTGGTCCCATTGGTGACAGACCTGACCCAGCGCTTCTCCTCTGAAACTACGTCAGAGGAAACAATGAGCTCGTCCTAGGACTTAGAGGATGGGGCTTGACTACATGTGATGTTTGGAGAAGTCACAGCATTGGACCCCCCTCGCATCTTTGGAAATAATGAAGTAAGGGCGCAGGTTAGGGCCACTTCTCAGCATCTCATCAATGTCCCAAGCACCCCGCTCCATTCCCTCTCCAATTCTCCCTTCTGTGACCCAGCCCAAAGAAGCCTTATCTCTGCTATTATTCTTTTAAGTCTTAATACAAAGATCAAGACTTTTCTAGCTTAACCAAGAATTTGATATCTTTGTTCTCCAACTCCACCTCTCCTTGTGAAGCAGAGCTGGCCAGATTAGGGTTGGGATGGTGACAGGGTTGGGGGCAGGGAGGCAAGGGTCCACAGGATAAAAGCAGAATGTTTTTCATTTTGTTTTTAAATCTACTAGTATATCACCCCTTCTGCACAGATGGCTTTGATTGTCTATCAGATGAGGTAGTTGCTGCTGTCCAGAGTTGCAATTGAAGAAAGTCCTTAACATGGTTGAAAACTGAAAATTGAACAATTAGATCCACACCTGAGATACAGTACATCATAGGTTAAACAAGCTTTTTATGGGGTGACCTGCAAAATGAAACACCAATTGCAATCAGGAAAAAAGAGTTCCAAAGCCCAAACTTTATTTATATGTACTGTAGAGATGATTTTGTTAATATGTATTCTGATATGTCTGATCTTGGGGATTTATAAATGCACATGCTAATGGTTTGTATAGCCACAGTACTGAGAGTTCCTTGTTTCTATCATATTATAGATATGCTTATATTATCAGGAATATATTGATATGATCTCTTTGATTCCATTCAGTTAAGCAAATTTCCCTGATCTAAAGTAACTCATCCTGATTTTTGGCAGTGACTGGCCAATCTCCTGCATATTTTGTAATGATAAGAGAGGACTCTTGTGTGTGTGCTTTATCACAGTGATCCTGTGTAGCAGCCACCTGCACAAGCATAAATCTTCCCTGGTGGCCCCCCGACTTCGGGAGCAGATCTCCAATATATAAACCCAGTGTTCACAGTAGCTGCTGCCACAGAGCCACCAGAACAGCTTTTAAGTGACTGCTTCTCTTTACAGTTTCCATCTGTCTCCCCATGCTCTCTGTAGTATGTTGCAGTCCTCCAAGATTTGGTGCTCTGGCCTCTTTCTTCCTGATTTATCTGTCTGTCTAGGTGATCTCATTTAGCCTCTAACTCCAGCCCCAACCTCTCCTCCGAACACATCATACTCATGTCTAACTGCCTCCTTGAAATCCTCGCGTGGAAGTACCTCAAACTTAAAATATACAGAATAGAACTCCTTCCTAAGTCCCTTCTACCACCTACAAACATTACACACACACAAAACATGCCTTCCATAGTATTCCTCATCTCAGTAAAAGGCAACTCCATTCATCCAATTTTCGCAGTTTCTCGAGCTGAAAACCTTGGAGTCGTCATTGATTCCTCTTTCTCTCGTATCCAGTCTATACCCAGGATTCAATGACATTTAGCCCTTACCTCCGCCATCACCCTGATCCAAACCATCATCATCCCTCACCTGGATTATTACCATAGCTGGCTAACTGGCCTCCTTGCCTCCATCATTCCTTTCCCATAGTCTATTCTCCTCAGAGTAGACAGAGTGAGTTTCTTAAAATAAGTCCGACCAGACCAGTTCTTTTCTTATAATAAAACCCCAAGTCCTTCATCATAACTTATAAGACCATGCATGAGCTGCCCTTCCTTGACCTTGAAGCTCTGACCTTATCTCATCTCCCCAGTGCCCTCCACTCTCACTTAGCTCCAACTACACTGGGATACCTCAAACATGGCACAAAACTTTCCCATGACCTTTGTACTTTCTGTTCTCTCTGCCTGGAATGTTCTTCCCTGAGGTAACCTTTACTGCCTTCAAGTTTCTGCTCAAATGTCACCTTATCAGCGATGTCACTGACCATTCTATGGAAGAGGCAAGCCCTCTGCCCAGTCTTCCCCTTTTCCCCTCACCCAACTTCATTTTTCTACATAGCACTTACCACCTGACATATTATACATTTTTGTATTTGTCAACTGTCTCTCCACACTACTCGATTTGGCCTGTGAAGAGAGGGACTTGGGGTATTTTATTCTCTATCCTACCCACAGCAAATAGAACAGAGATTGGCACAGGATCAGTGCTTTTAAAAAACTTGTTGAATAAATAAATGAAAGAATTTTAGAGACCTCAAGACATCGTGTTCCCTAACGCCTGGCCACATGGTTGCTGGCTGTAGCCGGAGGATGTTCCATTGGAACTGCCCTACTTCAGTCAAAACAGCTCATGAAAAACTAATACACCATTGTAAAGCAATTATACTCCAATAAAGATGTTAAAAAAAAAAAAAACCAGCTCATGAAAATCTGAGTTTCATGATGAGTATTGGCAATACATCTGGTAACATTATCCTCCCCTGGCACCCAACCCAGGAGGGCCTACACCTGGAATATTACATGCAGCTTTAGCTGTTATCTCTCAAGAAAGGTCCAAACAAAAGCAAGGGAAAGGAAAGGTCTGCCAGAGTAAGGAGTAGGATATTTCAGTCTGGAGTGACAAACAATGAGGAAATATCATCAAAATCTAGAAAATAATGTGATAAAACCCAAAATTAATTTGTATACCAAATCCAAGATATTAAAAAATGGAGGGAAACACTGTAAAACTTGGAAGGTGGCACAGTGTGATGGAAATTTCATGGGCAGTGAGATAGGCACACTTGTGTTAAAACTGAACATTTAGCTGCATGATCTTGGACGTGAACTACTATGAACTAGTACTTACATGTAAAATTAAGATCATGGTACCTGTGTCTTCATCTGTCATGAAGAGAATGCACATACAAGGCACAGAGTATTCTCGTCCTGTGATGAGGAAAATATTGGGATAAATAAAAGGAAGGGGTTTTTTCCTTTGTTTTTTATTGAAGTATAATTGACTTACAA
This sequence comes from Balaenoptera musculus, assembly GCF_009873245.2. Taxonomy (NCBI): domain Eukaryota; kingdom Metazoa; phylum Chordata; class Mammalia; order Artiodactyla; family Balaenopteridae; genus Balaenoptera; species Balaenoptera musculus. The sequence continues at coordinate 55,480,880 of NC_045794.1, forward strand.
AAGGAAGTCTTAAAGCAGAAGGCAAACTTAGATATGTTTTGTTAAAGGATAGAATCAGGTGAATTCATAAGAGGTAGAAAATATATATCTTATATTCATTCTGCATTTTACAATTTTCAGACTGTTTTTACTGACTTTATCTCCTTTGACCCCACAAGCTATCTTATAAGGTAAGAAAGGTAGATATTATTAAACCCATTTTACAGATGAGGAAACTGAGGATGGGTTTTCTTTTAAGTCCTCTTAATACAAGTTTAGTGATCTTCCCACTACTCCACAGGGCCTCTTTCTAGAATTTAAATCACTTCTCAGAAAGGCTGAGTCACTTAGGAGAGACTCACTATGGGTGATTAATGAAAACAAAAATGTCTGAGGATTTAGTCTGTAAGTCAAGAACCAGCAAACTCTTTCTCAGCGTACCTCTTAGGCCTGTTATGAAAATATTCAACTGGTTGAGACCTGGATCTAGTTCTCCAGAGCAAGTTTCTCAGTTCACTGTTTGCTGTCCTTAACTAGGCATGAATGCAGTCTGTCAGGAGGCGTGCCCACAGAGATTTTCCTCCTGCCTCTGGTTTGGAGGGCATGTTGTTCTGCATTCCCAAGGGTGGAGGGCAGACTTGGGAAGCTTGGGTCTTCAGTCACAATAGTCCCAGTTACAGAAACAGCTAAACCAAATTTATAACAACTGTTTCCACAGCCTCAAATACCCACCATTTGTCCCATGACCTTCTGTCTTTAAACAAATGCCAAAAAAGGAGATTCAATTATTCAGTCGGTCTAATAAGGAATCAGTTTATGCTGAAGTTCAGTGTTGGGTTTATGTAATTTTACATTACAGGTCACACTGAAAGCTTTATGCAAGCTTGTAGCTGCAGTCAGGAAAGAGTCCTGCCTTTCTTTGTAGTTAAACTAGTATCTAGGCAGAATTGATCCTCAAAGAAGAAAAAGCCCATCACACCACACCAGTTTTTGTAATGAAAAATAACAGAGAAACAGTGTTCATTCATCCATTCAATAAATATTTATTGTGCTCTTTTGAAGTGGCAGGCACCATACAAGGTATTGGGAATATAAAATGGAAAAGAAACAGTCCCCTGGTCTCAGAAGCCCAGGGTTTGGTGGGCAGGCAGACACTGCACAGTCTGAGTCATTTACAACACAATGTAATAAATATTATGACGGAAAGAATCACAAGGTACAATGGGAGTCTACGCTGCATAATTCTTAAGTGTTACTAGGAGATATCACCTCAGCAATTAGAGTGACCTATTCATCCCAGTTAGCTGGGACTTTCCTGGTTTTACCACTGATAAGCCTGTGTCCTGGGAAATCTCCCAGTCCCAGGCAAACAGAGATGGTTGGTCACCCTACCTGCGACGCTAAACCAAAAAAAAATGTTATTTTGCTCTCTTTGCAAAAGACCAAGTTCATTCTGAGGGTCACATGGGGTCAGAATGACCTCATCAGACTGAAGTCTCAGTAGTTGATGGAAAAATCAGTGGCCTTTCATGGATCTGCCAGACACAAATGAGTCAGCCTGCCATGTTAATAGAGCTCAGACATCGTTTCCCTGGCCCTTAACTAGAGTCCTAGGCCATCTATTTCACCTGCGTGAGTGTGCATTTATTCACCTGTAAGACTGCAGTAGGTGTGGTATTAGTCAGTTTTGGCACTAAATCTTGGTGGCGGATAATCACAGAAACTTATCTGCATTGCAGGTCAGCTGGGGCTGCGCTGCTCAGCTCCTCACTCCAGGAACTAGGTAGATGGAACAGCCACCATCTCCGCCATTGTCTGTCTGCAGGTCAGAGGGAAAGAGAAACAGCCTTCCTGCCTCAGAAAACGTTTTCTCACCATCCACCAGCAATCCCTAAAACAATGCCAGCTGACTTTAGGCTTTTTTGTTGCAGCAGCATAACCTGGCCTGTTCCAACTGATGGGCATACCCTATGGTGCAGATGTGACCCATAGAGGAACTAAGAGTGGTGAAGAATGTTTGGTGCCCTCTTAAGGGGTGATGTGAATGCCCTGGAATGCTGTCTCCTTGGATTACTCATATAAGCGGTCTTGTTTAGAAACCAAAGTTAGCGTTGAGGTTAAGGTTAGGGTTAGGGTGCTGCTAAGGAGCCAGAATTCCTGGTTTGACCTTTAATACAAACTTGTCAGTTGCTCACAGACAAACACTTTTCCCACAACCAGAGACTGTAGCCATGGTCGCACCCAGCTATTTTTCTGACAAAAAATGAGCAACTGGTCACAGGGCCAGAAAGTGTGGCTGCCACAGCAATGCCCCTCCCTGCTACTGAACAAAACAACTATGCTCTGTCATTCTCATGTTTTAAAAATGGACTTTTTAAAGCCACTGGATCATTTGGAACAGATTTCCTATGAGTTCTATAACATTTTAACTCTATTCCCCTCCATTTGAGTTTCATCGTATGTTTCCTGTTCGTGCTAAAGATAGTCGTAAACAAATTCTGTGGTCTGTAACTCAAAAAGGGAAACATGTGTAAAGTCCAATTATCATCACTTTTCTCTGAGAATGGAAGAGTTCTGCTTCCTAGAGGGTGATGTTCATTTGAAAATTGCCCTTTGACAGGCAATAAAAGGAACATCCGAACTAGCGGCCTCTCATTTTTAGAAATCATTGGAAAGAATCGTGTGGATAGCCATAACATCCAATTATAGGGTGAGTAACAAGAAGGGTTGTCCACTAGGGATCATCCAGCAGGAGTTTCAACATGGCTGAACTTCTTTATAACAGGAGTCGTCCATTAACTTCTGAGGAGCATCTATATAACACAACGCCCATGTAACAGGGACATCAAAAAGTTCTGACCTTTTGGTTAAGTGAAGTGAAATGTTTCTCGTCGTCTGATGGTCCTTTAAAAAAATCATAAAAGTTTAATTCTGTTTAGATGACTCCCATTATGATCTTGCTTGGAAATGAGTTGTCCTACAGCATGAGTTTTATAGTGACTGATTTCCTCCTCTGCTCAACATAGCAATTACTTAGCTGTGTTCTTATGTATTAAAGCACATTCTCTAGAGCTCAATTTAGTTCATTTCACTCCTGATGACACTGGGAATGAAATTTCAGCATAATCTCATGAGGATCCATGGACAGGAAATTGTCCAATGGAGAAACTCCAGTGAGACAGAGAGAGACCCGCTTGCATCTGCAGTTGAAGATGTCAGATGGTGGAAGCCCGGAGACAAGCATAGAGAAATTGGTTCCTGAGGATAGAGGGAGAGTCTCCTGGGAAGTGCTCAGCTCAGGAAATAAGTACCTCTCCTACTGTTAGAGGTCTGTTAGGTCCCTCCTTAGTTCATGGACAGAGGACTTTCACAGAGTTACAGGCACTGGGAATTCTAGAGGAGGCATTACATGGAGGTTCCCAAAATGCACTCCAAGTATAAAGGACTGCAGAGCAACATTACCTGCAGTGCACAAATCAGTCCTAAACAAGAGCAGAAAAGGAATTAATATTTCCCAACATGGGAGCCTCAGATCCTTAAGTTTCCATGAAGGGACTTAGAAGAATCAGAAACTATGCTCAAGATTCCCCCCAAATCTCATTCACTTACTTGTTGATTCCTTCAGTGAGTGTGTATCAAGGGCCTATTATGTACAAGGTGCTCTGCTAGGCCCTGGGAGTTAATCTGCAAATGAGACAGCTCTAGTCCCTGACAACATGAAGCTCATGTTCTACTGGAGTTGTCTGGTATTACATAACAACTTTCAAAATTAATTAATTAATTAAACTTGTGGTAAATGTTGCAAAAGAGAAATATAAGATACTTGGAGAGCGTACGACAGAAAACATTACCTGGTCTGAGTTTCAGGGAAGGCTGCGCTGAGGACATGCTGTAGAAATTGAGAGCCACATAAAATGAGTCATAGTGACCTTGGTGAAGAGGTGAGGGAAAAACATTGCAGAGAGAACTGGAAAGGCAAAGGCCCTCAGGTGAAAAGGGGAATGGCACTCTCAAGGGACAGAGAGACAGCCAGGTGACTGGAGCACAGATGATGGACGAGAAGATGAGGAGAGGACAAGGGCTGTCAGGGGCCTGAGGCCTGAGCTGGAGGAGAGAAAATGGTTGACTGTTAAATTATACAAGTAATAGAAATTGTTTTACTTGTGGTCGAATAATAAACAAATCACATAATACAGAAGAAGATGAAAAACTCCATGAGAGACTTTCTCCATCTACCCTCCACCCCAGTCTCATGTTAGAAGTAACCACTATGAGCAGTTTTGTGTGTGGATTTCCAGATCTATTGCCAGAAATATTTTAAAAGGAGAGTTGCTTTGCATTATACTTAGATAGATGACTTTATACTATGTATATTATTGTGAAATTTTTCTTTACATTTAGTAATATGAGAATATCTTTGTGAACTTGAGACAGGAAAGAAGGAAGAAAGAAAAAGGAAGAAAAGAACAAAAGAAAGAAGGAAGAAAAAAGGGAAGGAGGGAGAGACATATGTATGGGGCTGGCAAAAGCAAAGGCAAAACCAAAACACCTCTGTTGGGAGTTACCCACAACTCAGAAGACACATGATTCCAAAAATATAAAACAAAAGAAGCCAAAAAAATAAAAATACCCTCTAAAGATGAGCTCTCAATAAACCTACAAATCACACACAGAAACAAATGCCCAACTGGAGTTGCATTAAATACACAGATTATCTTAAAGATAATTGACATCTTTAGTATAATAGATAACCTATTAAGTATTTACTATGTGCCGGGCACTGGGCTGAGTGCTCTAAACAGATCATTTAATTTAGATCATTTTAGTTAATTTTCATACTCGATACACGAGCTAACTAATATTATTACTCTCCCTTTACAAACAAGGAAGCTAAGCCTTAGAGGAGTGAAGCAACTTTCCTGAGATGACCCAGATAGGAATTGGTGGCATTCAAACTCACACACTCAGACCTCAAGCTCATAACCACCACATTAAACTTTTCGTGTAGAAACTTGGAGTGTATTTTCATGGATTCAAGTGTTATTTTTCTATCCTTCAATAACAGTTTAGAGCTTTTTAAAAATGTGGATTTACATATTTTTATTAAGTTTGCTTCTAGGTATTTTATAATTTTTGCTCCTTTTGTGAATCAGATCCTTTCTGCCATTACATTTTCTAATTGGTTACTGCTGGTGATTGGGAGATCTATTGATTTTTTAAAAATCTTTTATCTGACTACTAAGCTGCCTTGTTAGCTTCTAGTTGATTCTCTTGGATATTCCAAGTAGTCAAGGTGAGGTATGTAAATAATGACAGCTTCCTCTCTTTCTCCTGACTACCTCACTTGCCAATATTTGTAGGTAGTACTGGTGGGCAGGGGAGTCTTTAATGCATTCCAGAAAGAAACAACTCTGTTTTGAGCACAAGGTTATGAAACAGCTTGACAGATTCCAGAAATTGGGAGTAGTTTGACATGACTATAAGGTAGGGTACAAACGAGAAAAGCAAGAGATGATAACTTGAAACACAGGGGATCTTGAAGGATGACAAGCCATGAAAAGATGTTAAGCAAAGATGTGGCACAGTAAGATTTACATTTTAGAAAAACCCCCAGTGTCAGCAGTGTGGAGACTGATTGAGGAAGATAATACTAAAGAAATGGAGAAAAGTTAGGAGACTAGAGCAATAATACAAACAAGTGATAAGCCATCCATGGGGTAATAGGGAGAGGACGTGAATCTGTGAGAATGGAATCGCTACTCATTCAGCCTCCTTCAAGGTGTGATCTTGAACCAGTTAATCTCCCCAAGCCTCAATTCTTCTAATCTGTAAAATTAGGATAATAGCACCAACCAGGTATGGCTACAAAGTTTAAGATAATGTGTGTGAAGTGCACTAAAAAATGGTAACTCTTTATTATTGAGCTATACAATGGCAGTGAGAATAAAGTTGAAGTCACAGATTCTAGAAATGCCTCTCCATCAAAGTGCCGTGCCAAAGCTATCACTTCCTATTCTGAGTTATCAGACTTAACAAGTTATTGAGGAAGATAAAGCTGTGTATCAGCACCCTTTCAGCCACACCCCAAGTTCCACCTCTCCTGTGCTCTTTGTTTTCTCTTCTCCCTGCCCACATTCCACCTTTAAGACTACTGTGGGTGTTGGATTTGCATCATGAAACAGCTGAAGTGCATGGCTCAAAAGTTAGTATGCTAACTCAACGACAACAACACAACCCAATTAAAAAGTGGGCAAAGGATTTGAATGGACATTTCTCATTTCTCCTAAGAAGATATACAGATGGTCAACAAACACATGGAAAGATACTTATCACTAGAAAAATGTAGATCAAAACCCCAATGAGGTACCACTTCTTATGCGTTAGGGTAGCTATAATAAAAAAAAAAAAAAAAAAACAGAAAATAACAAATGTTGGCAAGGATGTGGAGAAACTGGAACCCTTGTACACTGTTGGTGGGAATGTAAAATGGTTCAGCCCCTTTAGAAAACAGTTTGGTGGTTCCTCAAAAAGTTAAACATAGAATTATCAAATGACCCAGTAATTCTACTCCTAGGTATATACTCAAAAGAATAAAAAACAGGTGTTTAAACAAGTACAGGTACACACATGATATGGTCTGAATGTTTATGTCCCCCACAAAATCACATGGTGGAATCCTAACACCCAATGTGATGATGTTAGAAGGTGGGACCTTTAGGAGATGATTAATTAGGTCATGAGTGTGGAGCACTCAAGAATGAGATTACTGTTCTTTTTTTTTTTTTTATAAATTTATTTTATTTATTTATTTATTTATGGCTGTATTGGGTCTTTGTTTCTGTGCGAGGGCTTTCTCTAGTTGTGGTGAGCGGGGGCCACTCTTCATCGCGGTGCGCGGGCCTCTCGCTATCGCGGCCTCTCTTGTTGCGGAGCACAGGCTCCGGACACGCAGGCTCAGTAGTTGTGGCTCACGGGCCCAGTTGCTCCGTGGCATGTGGGATCTTCCCAGAGCAGGGTTCGAACCTGTGTCCCCTGCATTGGCAGGCAGACTCTCAACCACTGCGCCACCAGGGAAGCCCAAAATTAGTGTTCTTATAAGAGAGATTCCACAGAGCTCCCTAGCCCCTTCTATCATGTGAAGATACAACAAGAAGTCTGTGTCCCAAAAGGGGCCCTCACCCAACCATGCTGGCACCCTGATCCCAGACTTCCAGCCTCCAGAACTGAGAGCAATAAATTTCTGTTGTTTATAAGCTACCCAGTCTGTGGTATTTTGTTATAGCAGCCCAAATGGACACATGTTCATAGAAGCACTGTTACAATAACTAAAAGGTAGAAGCAGCCCAAATGTCTATTAATGGATGAATCCGTTAATATGTGGTATATATACATTAAATGGAATATTACCCAGCCATGAAAAGAAATGAAGTACTGATACATGTTATAACATGGATGAACCTCAAAAACATTATGCTAAGAGAAAAAAGCCACACAAAAATTATATATTGTATTATTCCATTTCCAATAGATATTCAGAATAGGTTAATCCACAGAGACAGAAGTACTGATATATACTACAACATGGATGAAACCTCAAAAACATTATGCTAAGTGAAAAAAGCCACACAAAAGATTATATATTGTATGATTCCATTTCTAATAAATATTCAAAATAGGTAAATCCATAGAGACAGAACAAAGATTAGTAGTTACCAGAGGCAGTGGGAAGGGAGAGTGAGGAACAATTACTTAATATTTATGGGGTTCCCTTCTGGAGTGATGAAAATATCATGGAACTAGAGGTGATGGTGACACAACGTTGTGCATATACTAAATGCCACTGAAAATGTTCACTTTATAATGGTTCATTTTATGTTATGTTAATTTCACCTCAATAAGATACATAAATAATATATATTATATATATATTTTAACTATTATGAGAGCCTCTTCACAGAAAGTGGATGTGATTGGCTGCTAGAGTTCATAGCCTCAAGTCACCCCTGAATAAAAAGTAGTTTGCATTAAACCACTATGGTACCCAGGCATTCTTTATTGTTTAACAACACCAATAGCCCCAACTGGAGCAGTGCAGTCTCCTACATTACCTTTAACTAGTCGCAAACTTTGTTGGGAGCCCTTATTTTTCCTCTCCATTATCTTGTCTTCCCACAGTCCCTCTGAATACTCCCTGCCTTGGGCTGGCTCCAGGGGCCTTTTGGAGGCAATATTTCTCCTGGTGAGTTGCTGAATTTTCTTCGACTATGATGTCTCTTTGAAAGAGCTCACATACTGTGTGAAATTATTAAGTCTTTTTTGTCTAGACTATAAGCTCCATGAAGGTGGGAACCAGGCTGCTTTGGTTCACCACTACACCTAGCACAGAATACAAGAAACTTAGGTGTTTAGATGCCCATCTCACTGGACCTGTTTTTTGCTATTTTGCCTGCTTTTGAGTAGAACAGCACCTGAAGCAAAAACCCAGATATTTAAATGATTTTTCAGCTTTAACATTTGACTTTATAATTATCCCATGCGCATAGAAAAGGAGATTGACTAGAAACTAGCTAATGCTTCTCTTATATCGCCACTCCCTCCCCAATCAAACACCACCTTGGCTCCCGTATCAACTGATAAAACACAGGATCCTTCTCAACCTCTTCCAACTGCAGCTCTTCCATTGTGCTTGTTCATTACTGCCTGATGGTAAAAATTCTAGGATAGTGATTCAACATAGTTTAAAAAGTGAAATAACATTTTCATTTGTTTCTTTCTACTCAGAATTCAAACTGCTTAATTAGTTGTGTTAAAAAAAAAAAAAAGACAAAGCATTAAACACTCTCTCACTTCACTTTTTTTTCTTTTATTCAAGGTGACTCAGTTCTGTCCAGTTGCTGACAATGGTGCCAGTACTGGAGGCTGAGATTGTACTGTTTTATTGCTCTACACAAACAAAGTGCTAATCTGGCCTTAAGGCTCCAAGAAAGACTCTACAGGTAATAATTACAGGCACGCGGTGTCCCAAAAGAAAGAAGATGTTTTGACACTGTTAAGAATCACCATGCGTAGGTGCCTCCTGCATTGAGTGCAATACGTGGGAAGAATACCAATTTACTAGTCAGAGAGTTTGGGGTTTGAATCTCAGCTCTGCCACTTACCATGTGAACTTGAGCAAGTTATTAAACATCTCTGAACATCAGCTTATTAATCTTTAAAAATGGAAAATGATTAAGTCATAGGGTTTTTGTATGCATAAAATATGTTATTGATTTAAAGACTGCCTGACACATACTAGGCTCTCAATTAATAGCCATTATCATCATTCTAAGCAGAACTCATCTTACTGGTGTGAAATTTCATTTAGCTCTTGTTTACACGTGCGCACACACACACACACACAGAGGCATCTCCTCGCCTCATTTTCAGGCTTACTTGGTAATAAAACTGCCAAAAGAGAAAAGTAAGACAAACTGTATAATGTACCAAATCCATGAAAACAGTTCTCAAAAACTCTTAATCTATATGAATTCTGTTAGACCAAACATGTCTTCATTCATTTTACCCCTATTTACCAAATATTAAACAATTTTTGCTACTGCTTGCCTTGTCAGAATCCATAATTTTCTATCACAAATATATACCCAAGTTTCCACAACATACATGAATTCCCCACAGGAAACTAAAACCAGACGTAATTAAAAAAAAAAAAAAAAAGAACATCCAGGAATATATTTTTCAAACACTGTCTGATTTTTAGGAGGCCCAGAAATGATTCTTATAATTTTTATAATAAACTGAATTTAAATCAATAACTATTTAGAGGATGCCTACTACATTCCTGACACAGGAGAGATTCAAAGATAAATGCAGTACAGTCTGTGCCCTTGAGTAGCTTATAGTCTAGTAGAAACTTGATAAGCTCAGCCAAGCATCAGATGTTATTCTTCTAACAAATCCACTTTATCCTAGCGTAACGTGTTCAGTGGATCTCACAGAAACAGTTTAGACAAAATCAGTTGGAAACAGTAGAGGTAATTTTCCAAATTCTTCGGACAGATAATCTTGCTTTAAAGGATAACAAAACAGAAAAGGCATTCTGAATTATCTCTTGTGGCTGGCTCTGTGTTTGTATTCACCAGGTAGTTACTCAATTATCCTTTTCTATGCAGATGGCACCATGGCAGAGGAGCTCTGGCAAGAATATTTGCAAAATGAGGTATTTCCAATTTTGTACCAAACGTGATGACATTTAAGTAACTCAAGGGAAATAAATTTGTACACTGTGCTAGATATTCCATGCTTAGAATTTTTACGTGGTACACTAGGTAAATTCCATGTAAATAGTTTTCCCTAAGAAACAAAATGTTCACAAAGACACCCTTGTTGATTTTTTTTTTTCCATTTCAAAGGTTAATCCAAAATTTGACCTTCTGTACAATACTGGCACACAGTGAGGCAGACACTTGCAAGTGAATGTTGCTCTCTGGTAGCTAAGCTCTCTGGGGGGGAAGAAGGAATGGTACATCATTTCCACTCCACCACTAGGGAACTATTTATAGTTCAGCAATCTAATGAAAACTCTGGTGACCTGGAAAAGTTAATGTGCCTTTCAGTGTCTTATTTACACCCAAGGGATAACTTAGGATCAAATCCAAGATGTATACATGTGTTTTCTCACACACACACACAGACACACACAGACACACACACACACACACACACACACACACACACTCATTTATCCCATTCAGTATGAAAGCCAGAAAGAATTACACAGTCTATATTTATTTGGGTTCTTGCATTACACAGCTGATAATTGAAGACACAGCAGAATAATAAAGTTCTACTAGAAACACCTTCAAGAAAATGATGGACCAAACTGTGGAGATAGAGTCCAACAAAAACACCAAAAAAAAAAACCAAATCACAGTATTCCTCCCCTTAAAAATTTAATGAAATTCAAAGGTTAAGTCAGAAAGTGAAACCAGTAGAGTGGGAAATGTAGTCTGAAAGAAGGTTAAATATCAGTTACATATACTTATGTTATTAAAATGATAACATAATTATTACTGGCATAAGTGTGTGTCCTAGTTTGCAAGGCTCCTCTCTTTTTGGACTTGGACCCACTTGGACTCCACTACATTCAAGAAGACTCTCCTCACTCTTCTCAGACCAGGTTAGGTGCCCTTTCATGTGCGCCTTATCTTACCACTGGTCAAGTAAGCCTGGAAAGAATTCTGTATGATAGATGTAGTTTTGATCACCACTTTACAGATAAGAAAACTGAGTCCAGAGAAACTGAGTGAGCTGTCTCCTCAAGATCACAAAGCAGAACCGAGAACCAAACTCCTATCAAATGATTCCAAATCCCATTGTCTGGCTGCAGCTCACAGGGCAAAGGTCATTCAGTGGACTTCTCTTCCACTTTAAGATTGCACAGCTGAATTAAGAAAGTAGGAAGATGAGCAATTATCTGTTGACTTTGGGCAAGAAACAGAGAGCATTTGAGTAATTATGATAAGAATGCATTGAGCATTACTGTGTGCCAAGCCCTTGGCTAAGTGCTGAGTGCATTCTCTCATTTCTTTCTCACATTTTGTGAGCTACAAATGATGATTAGTCCCATCCACCTACTTCTACATTTTATGGTTAGAGAAACTGAGGCTCAAGTATATTAAACAATTTGCCCAAGTTCACACCACTAGAAAGTGAGAGAGCCAGGCTCTCTACCGAGGTTTCTGACTCTGAGTCCACTTGCTTAAGCACCACATGTGTTGCCCACTTCAAGCCCCACCCGCCTGACCCTTTTCCTTAGATATTTAAGGGGGGAAAGTGTAGGCTACAAGGTGTGGGCTGTCCTGAATTATCTTAATAACTGCTGAGTTCTCCCCCCCCCCTTTTTTTTAAACACATATAGACATACACTAAGAACTTTTTTCAGACTTGGGTTCAGATTCTGGTTTAGTCACTTACTAGATGGAATGACTTTGTTCACATTACTGAACCTCCAAAACTCAGTTTTCCCATTTGACAAAAGGAGCTAATAGGACCCAACCAATGGGGTGGGGGGGGGTCGGTGGGGGGTTATACCCAAAGGTGGTACCCAAAGGGAAGTCATGTCATGGAAACCATCTAATACAGAACCTAGCAGTCAGAGGTCAATGAGTCAATTTCAAACCCATCCCTTTCCTTTCCCCTGACTTCTAGCTTTAACTATAGATATAAATCAAACACACACTAGATGACACAAAAATCTTCACTCATTCATCTCAACATACTGTTGATCTTTCTTGAACCTCTCCAGTTAATAAGATTTTAAGATGACAACTTCCTAAAATTCTTGAGGGTTTTTTTTCAGTTCTATATCTGGATGGCAACATTCTCTTGAACATTTTTTTTTCTGAGTCTGTAGAAGTGCACAAATTTATCTATATTTTAAACATAATATCTATGATAGATACACTCTTTAATTCCACAGTCATCAAGTAAGTGCCTCCCATGCCGAGAACCATCCCTACCCCCAAGGAGCACATAGTTTATTGGGTAAACAAACACCATTATGGTAATGGTGCCATAATAGAGGCATGTACCAAGTTCCTTGGGAGCAATTAACCCTGCTCAAGGTGTTGGGGACTAGTTAACAGAGGAGGTGACATTTGAGTTCAGCCACAAAGAATGAGTCAGCTTTTCAGAACTAATGAGTATTCTAACATCAGAGTCAAATTTCAAGGAGGGCATCTGGTTAAAACTCTGACTACAAGAATGTCGCATCAGAGAAAATTCTCTCCTTTAGCTTTGTCCAGATTATGAAAGACAAAAAGTTGTGATGACTTTCAGAGTTAACCTGCTAAAGTTACTCAGTGATGGTTTTACAAAGCAAATATGTGGTGTTTACCTATCCCAAAGCCACTATTGTGTAGCACTTAGAATTTTAGACAACAGGAACTTCTCCTTTGAGGGCTCATATATTATATAATGAATATGTATTACATTAAAGATTATTGAAGATTGTAAGCTGCCTTTTTTCATGTGTAAGATTGGTAGCTTTTAAAATATTGATGCATTTGTGCAAGTTACTTGACTTGAATTTTACATTAAACTCAGGAAAGAAAATGTCAACATTGGACGTCAGGCCCTGGGAAGAGACAACTTGGCTGATGGTCCTAAATCCCTCCCCTCCACTCACCAAAGCTTTGTTTTTGTGCCTGGCTGCCTTGCCTGTCAGAACAAATCCTCACCAAAGATGCCCATGTTATAGACACAGCCTGACATGCCATTTCCTCAGATAAAGCCAAACTAGTCTGAACTTCAGAGATACACCTACTTGAGCTTGTAGGATTCTTGCTCTTATTCCTACTTGCTCTAGTTACTTGATGAAAATAGGTTCAGCCTCATAAGAAACCTTGGAGGAAGCTAATGTCCATTTTTATTTGGTTTAAGATAAAAGGAGGAAGGAAAGGAAGGAAGGAAGGGAGGGAGGGAGGGAGGTCTATCCTACTAAACTGTAACTTTCCCCAAGTAAATGGTTGGTAGAAATGTTCCATCTCTGTAACCACTATCCCCAGATCACTCTTATGATTTCAAATATTTTGTTCTTTTTTCTTAAGCTAAAATTATCACATTTTACAAAGGCTTTTCCTTATACAAGCCATCATTTAGTTTTTAAGTACCCTGTGAAATAGATATTCTTGTGGTCTCCGTTTTTCAGAAGAGAAAATTAAGCAGTCTCTCTCACCCATTATCACCCCCTCCCTTCACTACTGAATTTTACAGACTTTTCCAGCTAAGTCTTCATTTTCTCGAGGAAGACTTACTGACATCCTTGGCCTGGGTAGGCAGCTCCAATCCTCTGTTCCAGTACAGCAGAGTACCAGTTGACCAGAAGGAGCTTGGGGTGGTCGGAGACCCAGAGACCAATTACCTCAAGCCCTGAGCTGTCCCATTCATTCTCCCCAATGTCATATGAGTAATATCATTTTCCACGTGTGCCAAGATGTGAAAAAGCCTGAGAAGTCCCACCACAGAATAATGGCTAAGAGCATGGGTTTTGAAAGACTGCTTAGCTGTGTGACCTTGGATAGTTATATAACCCATCTGGGTGTTAGTTTCCCCATCTGGAAAATAGAGATAATAGAGAACACTTCCTACCGTGTAAACTATCTCATTTGCTTTTCAGAACAGTATAAAGGTAAGTACTATTATTCTTCCATCATACAGAGAGGAAACTGAGGCATGGGAAGGTAAAAGTCACATAGACGACAAGTTGTTTGGACTTCACATTAATAGTATAAGAGCTGTGATTCAAACCCAAGCCCGTGTTTGTCTGTAACCACTACACTATGCTGGGATCAAAACAGAACCTTCCTCATAGAGTTGTTATAAGAATTAAAGTCGATCGTCTATGGGTAAATGATGCACTTGTCTCGGAATTATAACTGAAGAGCAAATCAAACATGTCTCCCTGCCACTGCCCCACAGGGTGTACTGAGAGGTACCAGCTCAGAGAACTGGGCCTACCACCCACTATCATCCCCCCCACTACCACCCAGCATCAAGGGACTAACTTGCAGACCTGCCTCTATGTAATCAGAGCAAAGGAAAGAGATTTGGGGAGATCAGTGTTATGGTTATACTGCTGAGGGAGGGGATATCAATTTCCCAGCACCCTTTCCTAGAAAGCTGGATTCTGCACTTGACCATGGTCCCAAGAATTGGCTGGCCAGAGAGGGTGGACAGAATTGGAAGCTGTCTTATCATAATTGGCACTGCATGGTGGGCAGAGAAGCACTTGATTCAAGGTATTGCAGTAAGATGGGTAAACCTTGCACGGGGTCACCAGTGCTTAGGGAAACTGCACTGGAGTGAGTCCCTCCCTCACGGGGCACGCTGAAGCCCCCCATGCTCTCACCTATGAAATATGGGAACTGTGATGCTTTCCCCATGGGACTGTCGTGAACACTAAATAAGATAATGTGAGTGAGGTTCCCTCTGCAATGCAGACCCACAATTAATGTTAGCTCCCTCGCCACACTTCTGCTACCCAGTGTTTAAAGCCTAGATAAATACTTTGAGTGTGGGAAGAGAGGGGTAGCTTTTCATAATGTCAGATTCAACTTAAAAAGAAAAGTCTGTGTTTGCAGAGTTCTATCTCCCTGGATTACCAAGGAGAGTCTGAAATTTATTAACCTTTTTAGTCATTTGTGAGCACCAGCAAGAGGACTTTTTTGAATAATCAAAAAAACCTTCCCACTCTGGCAGCCAAATAAAAGGAGACCAGGTGTTTAGGACTAAAAATGCATTACCCCCACCACTGACTTTCTGGGGATAGTGTCAAGTATTTTTTCTTTCATAGTATGTACCAATTCTAAAGCAGACAAAGAGAAGGGGAGAGTGAACAGAGGTGATAAGAGGACTTAAGGAAAAATGGGGGTGGATGGATAAATGAAGGATGAAAAGTGGCAGAGAGAAGATGGAGGAGAATCCTATTTTCAACCAGTTATGGTCCTCTTCCCTCCCCTTAAAAATAGATCCTCTTCCTGCCCACAGTGAATTGAGCGGACAGTATCTGGGGTTCCATAGCACCATTGGTGTATCTATTTGGAGGCACTGATACTGTGTATCTTTTGGGTAAAGTTGGGCAGGGCTTCTAGATACACAACCACCGTATTTCCTCTAGAAATGTTTCTAAGAAAAATGTCAACATCCACACTATCATTTTAAAAAAATTATCCTCGGCACAAAGCTAGGGCTATTTTCTTGGAGTAAAACTAAGATAATTTCTGGTTGCTAATACTACTAGCATACATTTTGAGTGTGTGTTCTCTGTGCCAGGCACCACGCTAAGCTCTTGACACTCACGGCAGCCTTTGGCAGATGGGGAAAATGAAGCTTGAGAAGCTAGACAACTGAACCAGGGCCACAGAGCTCCTATGTGATAGAATTAGGATTGAAACCCAAGTCTACCTCCAAACCCTGACCTTGTCACCTCTGCCCTATTATCTGCTTTTGAAACCTTCAGTGTTTGCCACTCCATCACCCAGCCTAAGCTCTGAGGCTGATCAGAGGAAGAAACCCAGCCCATGGGAAAGGCAAAAACTAAGATATAGCTCTGGTTGTAACAAAAGGGATTGTATTGCAAACAAGCCCTTCAAACTTTGTACACAACAAGCTCATGGTGCACCGTGAGGCCATTCTGAAACTCAAGGATTACTTCGGAAAGGCTTCTGTAATTTCAGAGTTTAATAATATGAAATTAGAGCCAGAAACCTCAAACACACCCATTTCAAGACTACAATACCCCTGGAAATGAGCACTTCCATTAGATCTGAGACCATTATGTATCCATCTCTCTGTGAGGGAAATAGATGCTTTTACATTGGAACAAATACAAAACATCAGTACATTTTCATCCAGTACAATTTCCTAAACTCCTTTTATCCAATTTCCCAATTTTGTCAAATATTTGAAACTGAACTAAAGCTCTCGTCTTGGCCTATTTTCTAATTCACTTTAACTCTGCAACAAAATTATTCTCAGGTTTCTATCAGTGCCCTATTTCTTAGATAGGGCCTGCGTTTCCTTATTTCAACAAGATGTTAAAAAATATGAAGAAATGTTCCAGAAACAGACTTTTGTTATTTTCTCTATAATATAATCATTGACTCTTTTTGCTATTTTTTCTCAAGATGTAAGTGTACACATTATGAAGGTGATCATCAAACAATTACAAATCCACTACAAACAATAGCTTCTCATACTTAGGTAATGAGAAATGTCTCTTGAGATCACAAACAAAAGGTATTTACATAACAAGTTAAGAGATTAAGCAACCTAAATATAAGGGAAATAATTCCCCAATCTTATGCATATGAAGGTTGCATACACCACAATCAGGAAAAGTTTCATATTTTTTAAATACAACAAAATGTTTTCAACCCTTGGGCCATCCTCAGTTATTGAAAAAATCCTCAGGTGAACATATTTATTGTGTATATATACAGTTAGTATTTATAAGACATTCTCTAAGACATCACTGGGGTACTGGGATAAATAATAAATACATAGGTCACTACCTTCAAGAATCTTTCAGGCTTGTAGAGGTGGTAATAAATGTGTTTGCAGCTATAATATAAAGAAGTATGTAGATGACACAAACAGATGGAAAGATATATGATGTTCCTGAACTGGAAGAATCAATATTGTTAAAATGACCATACTACCCAAGGCAATCTACAGACTCAATGCAATCCCTATAAAATTACCAATGGCATTTTTCACAGAATTAGAACAAAAAAATTTTTAATTTGTATGGAAACACAAAAGACCCCAAATAGCCAAGACAATCTTGAGAAAGAAAAACAGAGCTAGAGGAATCACGATCCCTGACTTCAGGCTATACTACAAAGCTACAGTCATCAAAACAGTATGCTACTGGCACAATAAGAGACATATAGATCAGTGAAACAGGATAGAGAGCCCAGAAATAAACCCATGCACTTATGGTCAATTAATCACAATAAAGGAGGCAAGAATATACAATGGAGAAAAGACAGTCTCTTCAATAAGTGGTGCTGGGAAAACTGGACAGCTACACATAAAAGAATGAAATTAGAACATTCTCTAACACCATATACAAAAATAAACTCAAAATGGATTAAGGACCTAAATGCAAGACCAGATACTATAAAACTACTAGAGAAAAATATAGGCAGAACACTCTTTGACATAAATCGCAGCAATATTTTTTTGGATCCATCTCCTAGAGTAATGAAAATAAAAACAAAAGTAAACAAATGGGACCTAATTAAAAGCTTTCGCACAGCAAAGGAAACCATAAACAAAATGAAAAGACAACCTACAGACTGGGAGAAAATATTTGCAAACGATGCTATCAACAAGGGATTAATCTCCAAAATACACAAACAGCTCATACAGCTTAATATCAAACAAACAACCCAATCAAAAAATGGGCATAAGACCTGAATAGACATTTCTCCAAAAAAAGACATACAGATGGCCAACAGGAACATGAAAATATGCTCAACATCACTAATTATTAGAGAAATGCAAATCAAAACTACAATGAGGTATCACCTCACACTGGTCAGAATGGCCATCATCAAAAAGTCTACAAATAATAAATGCAGGAGAGGGTGTGGATAAAAAGGAACCCTCCTACACTGTTGATGGCAATGTAAGTTGATGCACCTACTATGGAGAACAGTATGGAGGTTTGCAGATGAATATCTAATTGTTCCAGCACCATTTGTTGAAAAAAATTATCCTTTTTAACTGAATTATCTTTATTCCCTTGTCAAAAATTGACCATATATGAGTAGATCTATTTCTGAACTCTCTATTCTGTTCCATTGATCTGTTTGTTTTCCTTATGCCAATACCACACTGTCTTGAGTACTATAGTGTCATAATAAACCTTGACGTCTGGTAGTGTAAGTTCTCCACATTTGTTCTCTTATTTCAAATTGTTTAAGCTATTTTAGGTCCTTTGCATTTCCATATAAATTTTAGAATCAGCTTATCAATTTCTACTAAAAGAAAAAAAAAGTGCTAAGATTTTGATTGAGATTGTGTTGAATTTATATTTTAATTTAGAGAGAACTACTATCTTAACCATATTGAGTCTTCCAATCTCTATACATAATATATCTCTCTATTTTGGTTCCTCTTTAGTTTCTGTCAGCAACGTTTTGTAGTTTTCCATGTACTGGTCTTTCACATCTTTTTTCAAATTAATTCTAAAATATTTCATATTTTTATGTTATTGTAAATGTTTTTATTTCAGTGTCTGACTGTTCATTGCTAGTATATTCAAATACAATTGATTTTTGTATATGATCTTGTATCCTACAATCTTGCTACAAGGTCACTTATTAGTTCTTGGAGCCCTTTGGAGATTGCATAGGATTTTCTATATAAATGATCATGTTATCTATGAAAAGAGTTTTACTTCCTTCTTTCTAATCTGTATGCCTTTTATGTCTTTCTTCCTGCCTTATTGCAGGAAATTATGACTCCAAACTCCCTGCAAAGAGCATGAAGTACCTGACTCATTGCTGCCCCAGCATGCAAGAATTTCTCAAGTGCAAGGGCAGATGGCTCTCTTTCCATATTAGGCCAGCTATGGACACCCCAAATCACTTCAGTACTGGACTCTTAAGTTAGCCCTTCCATGACTTTGGTCTCCAGAATATACATACTTACACACACATGTGCACACAGTATTATCTTAAAGCCTCCTTATTAAGTTCATATAGCCCATCCAGGAACCAACCCTCCTCCATTCCATTCTAATCACTAGAGGTGTACAGCCTTGGTCACCACTCCAGATTCTCCTTTTTGGTATGGTGAGTTTCTCCTTAAAAGCATTTGATGTCTTTGCCAAATGACCTCAGTTGGGTCCATTTTAACACATCTGATATTTTTCGATAATATTTAACTTCAGAAAGCTTTTTTTAATGGACGTATAGTTGATTTACAATATTGTGTTAGTTTCAGCAAAGTGTACAGCAAAGTGGTTCAGTTATACATATATACTTTTTTCAGATTCTTTTCCATTATAGGTTATTATAATATACTGAATATAGTTCCCTGTGCTATATAGTAGGTCCTTGTTGTTTACCTATTTTATATCTAGTGGTGTGTATCTGTTAATCCCAAACTCCTAATTTATCCACCCCCCCTTTCCCCTTTGGTAACCATAAGTTTGTTTTCTATGTCTATGAGTCTGTTTCAGTTTTGTAAATAAATGCATTTGTATCATTTTTTTAGATTCCACATAGAAGTGATATCATATAAGTCTTGTCTTTCTCTTTCTGACTTATTTCACTTAGTATGATAATCTCTAGGTCCATCCATGTTGCTGCAAATGACATTACTTCATTCTTTTTATGGCTGAGTAATATTCCATTGTGTATATGTACCACATCTTCTTTATCCATTCATATGTCGATGAACATTTAGGTTGCTTCCATGTCTTGGCTATTGTAAATAGTGCTGCAATGAATATTGCGGTGCATGTATCTTTTCAAATTAGAGTTTTCATCTTTTCTGGATGTATGCCCAGGAGTGGGATTGCTGGATCATATGGTAGTTCTATTTTTAGTTTTTTAAGGAACCTCCATACTGTTTTCCACAATGGCTGCACCCACAGTGTAGGAGGGTTCCCTTTTCTCCACACCCTAAATAAACGCATTTTTTAAATAATAGAATTTATTATTTGTAGACTTTCTGATGATGGCCATTCCAACTGATGTGAGGTGATACCTCATTGTAGGTTTTATTTATTTATTTATTTATTTAATTTACTTAATTTTGGCTGCATTGGGTCTTCCTTGCTGCATGCGTGCTTTCTCTAGTTGCAGCGAGCGGGGACTACTCTTCGTTTCGGTGCGTGGGCTTCTCATTGCGGTGGCTTCTCTTGTTGTGGAGCACGGGCTCTAGGCACGCAGGCTTCCGTAGTTGTGGCTCGCGGGCTCTAGAGTGCAGGCTCAGTAGTTGTGGCACACAGGCTTCGTTGCTCCGCGGCGTGTGGGAACTTCTCAGACCAGGGCTTGAACCCTTGTCCCCTGCATTGGCAGGCGGATTCCCAACCACTGCGCCACCAGGGAAGCCCCTCATTGTAGTTTTGATTTGCATTTGTCTACTAATTAGTGATGCTGAGCATCTTTTCATGTTCCTATTGGCCATCTGTATGTCTTCTTTGGAGCAATGTCTATTCAGGTCTTCTGCCCATTTTTTGATTGCGTTGTTTGTGTTTTTGATATGGAGTTATATGAGCTGTTTGTATATTTTTGGAAATTAAGCCCTTGTTGGTCACATTGTTTGCAAATATTTCCTCCTCAAAAAGTTTTAAGAGTTTTATCCACTAATTCCTAGAAGGCTCCCTGTACCTTATGCAAATATATATGTACAATTTTTTGCAACCCCCCAAAAGGACAGTATTTGTCGATATAAAAGTTCTGTTACACACTTTCCCCTAATTTTTCCCTAAAAAATGGTGGCTGTTGGCCTTCCTAAAGGACCTAAAGGAGACCATTCTAGATATTATTCTCAGGTAACAATAGCACTTCATTTTACCCTCACAACATTCTGCAGAGTGGGCATCACTGCCATTTTCTATGAGCAACCCAAGATACAAAAGTCAAAAAATTAGGGACAAACAGTGTCCCAGACTCTAACAGGATATCAAGATTTCAACAGTATCATAAGTCAGACAGGTCAAGAAGAATGAAGACTAAGAAAAGATCAAACACCTTGATGATTAGGAAGTTCTTAATGCTTTCAAGACAAAAATTTCTGGAAAGTCCTAAGGGTGAAAGACAGTGAAAGAAAGGAGTGAAGAGTGGGAGATGTTAAGGAAGTGAAGCCTACTTTTAGCTGAAGTTCAACAGTCAAAGAAAATGGAAAGATGAAATAGTACTTCAGTGGAGCAACAAGTTTGAGGGGAAAATAGTTCTGTTTCTTGTTTGAAAGGTGGAAAAGACCTCGGCATATTGGTGGGTGGAGAGAAAGGAGCCAATGGAGGAGAAGAGCTGAAGATACAGAAGAAGGAGGTCCTCCCTGACAGAGCAAGATCTGGAGCACACGGGAGAAGATGTGCTCTTTGCCTTCCCTCTGTTGTCTGCTCCCTGAACTCTGCTTGAAGGGAGGACTCTGAGGGCTGATCAGTGGCCAGACTGAGCTGATGTAATCACTGCTACAAGGTATTAATAATGAATGAACGTTATTTCTTTTATGCATTATTTTAATAGCCCTTTATAAGAGGACCGTTGGAAAAAGACCAACCTATCTTTCCAAAGGGTATTTTTTTTAACATCTTTATTGGAGTATAATTGCTTTACAATGTTGTGTTAGTTTCTGCTGTATAACAAAGTGAATCGGCTATATGCGTACATATATCCCCATATCTTCTCCCTCTTGGCGTCTCCCTCCCACCCTCCCTATCCCACCCCTCTAGGTGGTCACAAAGCACCAAGCTGATCTCCCTGTGCTATGCGGCTGCTTCCCACTAGCTATCTATTTTACATTTGGTAGTGTATATATGTCAATGCTACTCTCTCACTTCGTCCCAGCTTACCCTTCCCCCTCCCCGTGTCCTCAAGTCCATTCTCTATGTCTGCGTCTTTATTCCTGTCCTGCCCCCTAGGTTCATCAGAACCACTTTCCAAAGGGTATTTTTAAAGGGCATGATTACTACAAAAAAGTATCAGTGCAGAGTAAAAACCAATATTTATCTCATTCCCCTAACAGAATGTGACCTACGAAGAAGAAAAAGATGAAAAATATTATTAAAAACAGAATGGTTTTATACTGGGCCCCAAATTCTATTGTGAAATGACCTAGACTTACATTACAGACAAAAAATTCAAATAGAATAATAGAAGTTCCCACTCAGTAAGAACTTACTATATGCCAGGCCCTGTGCTAAGCACTTCATATATATTATATTATTTAATCCTTACAACACCTTGTGAGATGGGTGTTATTAACTTTATTTTATGCTAAATGAACTGAGGCTCAAAGAATTTTTATCCCTAAGATATAACTGCACTATTCTATACCAGTTTTTATAAATCAAACAAGTATTCACCTCTATTGAGTATTAACCATGTTCTGGGAAGTGCAAGATACTTTCTAGTCTCATGGCAGCCATGTAGGTGTCTGTTTTTATTATCCTTATTACAGAAGCAAATCTCAGGGCCAGAAAAGTAGCCACAGGATGCTAGAGCCCATCCTTTCAACCAATATGCTCTGGTACCTACATAGATTTTGAAAAATGAAGTTGAGGAAGACTCTTTAATATAAAAATGGCTTTACAGGATCATTTAACATATCCAGCAAGTATGAGCCAAATTCCAATTCCTTGAAGGGAATAAAGTATAGTGTAAATATCCAAGGGTGAACATGGGGCCTCTGGCATATAAGCTTAGTAGCATAGTTAAAAATCTTTTGAGTCAAAATTGAACGCCAGTCATGAGACACTGAAGTGTGATATGTTTAGTACATAGTCAGTAGTTGATGTTCCAAAGGAAAGGATGTGTTTGCCCTATGGTGCATTTCACTATTAGTTTCCAAGTGCACGTAGACTTAAGCCTTTAAAGGGCCCTAGCTAATCAGTTTTCTCTGAATTCAAAAGTAATAACCAGAACAGTCAGAAATACTGAAAAGCATCTCTCAGCAAACCAATGTCATTATTCCATTTAGTAGAAAGAAGGAACATTACATTAAAAAACATTCTGAAGCCATACTGCCTTGGTTTATATCTAGGCTCTGCCACTTACTTACCTATGTGAACTTTGGTGATTTTCTCACCCTCTCTGTACCTCGTATCCGCAACTGCAAAATGGGGATAAAATGCTGATTAAGTGAGCTAATGTATGCAAAGCGTGGCACGTGGTAATGAGCACCATATAAATGTTTGTTGTTACATGCACTTGGATGTGTATAACACCACTCGTGATTGCCGTGTTCTCAGTTTACTCTTGCCTGGATGGATAAATAAAAACTATAACATTTTTTTCAAGGCATGTTTTCAGTATTGTTCTGGAGCATCCTCACAGAAAAAAAACAAAAACAAAAACAAAGACCTCTTTGAAAGCCTTTTTTCCACCTCTCTTGCCATCAGGACCAGCTCCATCATTTGCGGGACCCAGTGAAAAATGAAAATGAAACTGGAAAAAATTACTAAGAATTCCAAGATGGCAACAGCATTAAGCCAAGTGCAGAACCCCTCTAAGTGCAGGACTCTGTGTGTACACATCACATATCCACAAAACTGGCCCTGCTGGGCATCTTTTCTTTGGTAAGAAGGTAAGACTCAGAGAGCTCTAACTTCACTCAATTGTTTACTTATTTCTTGGAATAGTTGTTACCAACCCTACCTTGTCCAGGAAAAGACTTAAAGTAATTCTCCTTCTATGGAAAGAGTCTGAGAATCAAAATGTTCTTCAGAAAACCAACTTCCTATTCCAGGGCAGTTATTTAGTATGTCATTAAATATAACTGCTCTCCTGGAATGTGGGAAAATCAATCTTTGAGTTAATAAGGATTCTCTCTGTTCAATGATAAGCTCAGAAACCTTTTCCTGGTCTGGGAACTGCCCCAGTCACCTTGAAGCAGGGACAGAGCATCAATGAAGCCTGAGGCACTTGAGCAAGTCCTCACCTCCAACCAACAGCATGAGTCCTAAACCAATAACTAAAAGTTTTTATTCCCATTGAGAGAACCAACTGAATTTTTTTAGCATGCTTTTTCCCTTGTGATTTTTTGCAAATTGATTCCTAAATCATTCAAGAATATTCAAGGCTGAAATCTATTCACATTAGTTTTGTATCACTATTAGGTTACCAGTATTAATATCAGTTGAACACAAAGAGAAACGCCAAGCCCCCTTTCTTAATGAAGAGCCTTGATTTTATTAGGTTCAAAGAGCAGAAAAGTATAAGAGTGTGCATTTCAAAACCATTTAATGCTTAGCCTAGATTTATCCCATATGTCCTTCCTTTGGGCAGTGGCAAGGAGAAACTCAATTGATAAAGGACCTACATATTTACTCAATCTACTCTGAACCTTCTTTGAACTGACAGCTGGGGAAGAGCTGCCATTTGTTTAATTCAGCTGCTCCATTATTTTAACCTAGGCCCCCTTCAGAGCTCTCAGCAGTCTTGAATCTCCAGGAGTTGTTTAGAAGTAAGGCAAGCATGGTTTTTGCAACTATTGGCAGATATTGATCACACTAAAACAGTAATATCTGCTTAAGTCAGCTCATTTTCTCATGTTGCTGTTTATCAGCATTTGGATTTGAGTTGTGGTTGGCAAGGCCAAAGCCAGGAAGCCAGACAGCCGTATAATCAGATCATGGAATAAGACCAGGTTTCAGCTGTTGAAGCAAAAGGAACCTTGAATCCAAAGGTAGATCCAAAAGTAAGAGCATATGCAGGATAGAAGAACCAGGAAATAGAGTCAAAGCAAGTCCAAATGCCAGGGCACATATTGAGACAGTAGCGTGGGGCAATAAGGAACAGAAAGCAGTGTAGCATGTGACGGTCAGGAAAACAGTCCATATGTGAACGGCGCCTCACTGTGCAGAGCAGAACTTGTATGATTTGATCAACCCTGAGTCAAGAAGGCATCAGAAGGAAACTACTTTCAGGACAAAAAGCAGTGTCTGGAGGGATGGTGGTCTGTGTAGGACACCTTGGTTGTTGCAAACAAAGAAAGACTTGAGTACTGAGGGCGAGGCTCACAAAGATTAGAACACACAACGAGAGAGCTAATGCCGCCTCAGAAAGCCACTGACCCAGAGCTTCCCTGGTGATGCAGTGGTTGAGAATCCGCCCGCCAATGCAGGGGACACGGGTTCGAGCCCTGGTCTGGGAAGATCCCACATGCCGCGGAGCAACTGGGCCCGTGCACCACAACTGCTGAGCCTGCGCATCTGGAGCCTGTGCTCCGCACAAGAGAGGCCGCGACAGTGAGAGGCCCGCGCACCGCGATGAAGAGTGGCCCCCGCTCGCCGCAACTAGAGAAAGCCCTCGCACAGAAACGAAGACCCAACACAGCCAAAAATAAATAAATTAAATAAATAAATTTATTTAAAAAAAAAAAAAGAAAGCCACTGACCCAGGGCTTCGTATAAGTGACCTGCTTAGGAAGAAGACCAGTCCCAGGAGACTGGGCTGGCATGAATCTGTAGGGAAAGGGAGTAATGACAGTGGTGTGGAGGAGTCAGCTCCTATCCAATCATGAGAGCCGATTGTTAAAATTGAAGGAATCTTGTAAGCCAGCTGTTAAACACCGTCATTATTAAAAATCAAATTACATAAACTTAACGACATAGTAAAAACAAAGGTAATAAACACTCAAAACTCATTACCTCCTAATTATTTCACTACATGTTACTCTTACCTGTGCTGTTCAGGTCATCTATGTCTATTGTAACTGTGGGGGGGGGGATTTTTTTAATTAATTAATTAATTAATTAATTAATTATTTCTGGCTGTGTTGGGTCTTCGTTTCTGTGCGAGGGCTTTCTCCAGTTGCGGCGAGCGGGGGCCACTCTTCATCGCGGTGCGCGGGCCTCTCACTATCGCGGCCTTTCTTGTTGCGGAGCACAGGCTCCAGACGCGCAGGCTCAGCAGTTGTGGTGCACGGGCCCAGTTGCTCCGTGGCATGTGGGATCTTCCCAGACCAGGGCTCGAACCCGTGTCCCCTGCATTGGCAGGCAGATTCTCAACCACTGCGCCACCAGGGAAGCCCGGAAATATTTTTTAATGGCATAATACTGTGGATCTCTTCCCACATCCATGTTCAGTAACGTCACACTGGTAGCTTGAAATGGACTGTGACAGATAAGGAATATGGTCAATGATACTGTAACAAATTCATATGGGGACAGATGGTTACTAGACTTATTGTGGTGATCATTTCATAATGTATGCAAACATCAAATCCTTAAGTAGTACACCTGAAACTAGTATAACATTGTACAACTGTGTTTCAGTAATACATATACATATATATACATAAAATTTTTTTAAAAAGAAATTGGCAGTGACAGAAGCATGTACACCATGGAAATAAAAAAAAACACAACTTTGTTGGTTATCCATTTTAAATATAGCAGTGTGTATATGTCAATCTCAAACTCCCTAACTATCCCTTCCAATAAGGACCTACTGCATAGTGCAGGGAACTCTGCTCAGTATCATGTAACAGCTTAAATGGGAAAAGAATTTGAAAAAGAATAGATACACGTATATGTATAACTGAATCACTTTGCTGTACACCTGAAACTATCACAACATTGTTAATCAACTATACTCCAGTATAAAAAAGTTTTTAAAATTAAGTAATTAAGAAAAACAAACAAACAAAAAAACACGTTACATGTGTATAACTGAGTCACTTTGCTGTACACCTGAAACTATCACAACATTGTTAATCAACTATACTCCAGTATAAAAGAAAAAGGTTTGAAAATTAAGTAATTAAAAAAAACACAAAATTATATGTGTGTAACCGAGTCACTTTGCTGTACAGCTGAGATTGGCACAACATTGTAAATCAACTAGACTTCAATTAAAAAATAAAATTGAAAAACATACAACAAATCAGAGCTTTTGGCAGGGAAAGGGAAGGAAGCAGCTGTTAAACATGTGCTAGCACAACTCTGGTTAGTGTTCCCATTGCAGAGTTATACCTTGAAAAGTATAATATCCATGGATGTGAAAAGAATAAAGGATTTTGTGACTGTTGCTTGCAAGTTTCTAAACCCAGCATAGCACTCTTCACGATCTGACCCCAAGCTTCCTGCACAGGTTTAGCCCAGATTCTCTATTTTCTGGCCTCATCGAACATCCTACCAATAACATATTAGGTTTTCTCATGCCTCCATTTATTCAACAGTTACCAAGCTCCTCCTGAATACCAGGCACTGTGCTCTGGATTGAGGATTCAGGGATGTAAGGAATCCTTCCTGCCCTCAGGGAGCTCACAGCTTAGGGGAAAAAAAGGAAGCAACAAACAAACACACGCTTGTAATAGGGAATGGCAAGTGCCATAATGGAGATAGACATGTGCGTGTGCTTTGTGGGAACACAGGAGATGCACCCATAAGTAAGGGCAACAAGGAAAAATTCCTGGAAGAGGTGACAGTTGAGCTGAGTCTTCATGAGGCAGTACATTTCAGTGATTAAGCACATGGGTTCCTGAGTTGGATTTCTTGGGTTCAAAGCCCAGCTCCACTAGTTTACTAGCTGGATAACCTTGAACAAATTGCCTAACCTCTCTAAATCTCAGTTTTCTCATCTGCAAAACCAGACCCCTCCTTCACAGGGTTATTGTGAGGATTAAAAAAATAATAAATGTAAGGCATTTAGTGCAATGTTGATGATACATAAATGAATTTACAACGTTTGTCTTTATATTAAGTATTAGCCAAGTGAAGAAGGGAGTGAGGAATGTTTCTGGTAGAGAAAATGGTGCACGCAAAAACCTAGAGGAATAAAAGATTGTGACATGTTTCCCCAAATGCATTTTTAAAAATATGACTGTTGCATGAAACAATAGGGAAGTGGGAATTTAACATCTTTTTAAAAAAATGTTTGCTTCTGTAACTTTCTGTACCTACCACTCCAGTTATCAGACCCGAGTCATATTACACTCCTTCCTTCCACCTACTCCCATATTCATTCAGTCACTAAGTCCTGTAGGTGAGTGCTTGTCAGCCAAATGTGGTCCACTTCATATTTCCTGCCCATGTGGTCCAATACTTTTATAAAATACAATAAAGATGAGTAACTAGAAAAATGAAATAAAAAGCAAAGATCTACAAAATCCAAGTCCAATTTGTTCTCTGTTAGATTTTGCAAATGTAAAATTACTCCTTTAACTTGCTACAAATGTTTCTTAATTCTTTTTTATTTAATTTAATTTATTTATTTATTTTTGCTGCATTGGGTCTTTGTTGCTGCACGGGCTTTAGTTGTGGCGAGTGGGGGCTACTCTTCGATGCGGTGTGCACGCTTCTCATTGCGGTGGCTTCTCTTGTTGCAGAGCACAGGCTCTAGGCACGTGGGCTCAGTAGTTGTGGCTCGTGGGCTATAGAGCGCAGGCTCAGTAGTTGTGGCGCACGGGCTTAGTTGCTCTGCAGCATGTGGGATCTTCCCAGACCAGGGGATTGAACCCGTGTCCCCTGCATTGGCAGGCGGATTCTTAACCGCTGTGCCACCAGGGAAGTCCCTGATTCCTTAATTCTTACTCTTAACTTCTGTATTTATCTCACAGCAGATGGTAACAAACAATTCATAGACTGTCATCAGTTCAGGAACCGTACTTTGAGATGCATTGCTGTAGAACATAATGCCCCCTTAACATTTCTAAAGCACCCCACTTTCTTTCCTTAGTTCCGCCCATAGGCCTTCATCATCTCTCCTCTAAATAACAACCTTCCAGATGGCCTCACTGCCTCCAGTATCTTACACCCCTCCAGTCCATCCTCCACTCTATAGTCAACCAGATCTTTTTAAGTCCCAAATCTAATTAATTTAGTCTTCTGTCTAAAACTTGTCAATTATTTCCCACTGCCTTCAGACAGAGCCTGGAACTCCAGCATCTGGCCCTGGCCTCCTTCTCTTTCACACACTTGCACTCTGTGCTCCACGCCTTTGCTCACACTAATGCCTCTACCCAAAACACGTTTTTCCATCTTCTCCACCAAAAAAAAGACCCCAAAATTTACTTACCTTTCAAGATTCAGTTCAAGAAACTTTTCCTGACTTCATCTCCCTGCCCAACCCCTTCTTCAGAGACCTGACACCCATTCCTTTGTGTATTCAGTACACCTTGTATATACTGTGATGACTATAACATTTATCACAGCTATTTAGATTTATTTTCTTCACCAGACCATAAGTTGCTCTTACACAAATACCATGTCTAGACTTCTTTGTATTATTTCAGTAGCACCTAGCCTGCACATTTGCTAGCATATTGTAGGCATTTAAATCAATGGAAGGATGGATGGATAAATAAATGATGAGAAAAAATTAAAGTTGAAAAGGTACAAGAACAAGATCAAGAAGTGCTTTTCATATCCTGCAGAGGAATTTGGATTTTATCTTAAAGGCAACTGAAGACCTTAAAGTATTTTAAATACAGACACAACAAAATGCCTTATTGGGTTTTTGAAAGATGGGTATGGCAACAGTATGATGGGTGGATGGGGAGTTAGAAGAGACAAATGAGCCTAGAGAGACTAGTTTGGAATCTACTGCAGCAACCCCAGCAAGAAGATGGAGAAGAGATGGAGAGAAGACTGGTTCCAGAGATATTTAGGGGGTTGAAGTATGAGAACTTTGTTGAGCAATAAGAGTGGGGAAGATAATTTCTAGATTTTTGTCTTGGTTCATTGGTGCCAACTGCTGATCAGAGGAATAAGAGTAAGGATCGGGTTTTGGAGGGAAATAACACATGAGCTCCTTCCTTTCTGTTCAGTGGCAAATTCAGACTTCACACTTTTCTCAGGCTTCACTGAAGATGCCCAGCAGAGAATCTCACTTGTTTCTCTTTGAGGGATAATAGCAGTCATCAAGCAAAAATCTTGCCGTTTCCTTATTCCCACTGACTAACTCGTCTGCATGTTCCTCCTTCACGGCTCAGTGGAAGAGGATGCCCCCTCAGGTCTCACCCAACCCTATACCCTCGGACCTCAGCCCCAAGGAGAACCTCTCCTCAGACCTTTAACTTCTCCCTCTTCACTACCTCTTTCCTGCAGCATATAGCTTTCAAATGTCTCTCATGTCCCCTTCCACCTTTTGCTTATTCCTTGCTTTTCTTTAACCAACTTTCTCTAAGATAAATCTCTACGGTTAAATTCAAGTTATACTTGCAATACATTATCATTGTTAAAAGCTCAATAATACATAGACTATGAAGGAGAAATCATTTGTAATTCCACTATCCAGAAATAGTTCTTGCTAATAGACTGGTATATTTCTTTCTAGTAATTTTTCTATGCACATATACAAGTATGTATAAATGTCTACTTTATAAATACTCTCCAATTCAAATTCTAAGTATTTTGCCATGTTATTAAATTTTTTCCATTAACACTATTTTAATGAATATGTAATCCATTATCTGGCTTAAATGTATTTAATTATCTCTCACTGTTGAATTTTTTAATTTTTCTAGTATTTTGGTAAGATAAATAGCATTGTGTATTATAAACATCTTTACTCACCTTTCACATTGTTTCCTTAGAATAAATTTCTAAAAGTGGGACTCTTGTGTCAAAGAGTATAAACATCTTTCAAGATTTTTGTTTTTTTAATTGGGGTATAGTTGTTTTACAATGTTGCGTTAGTTTCTACTGTACAGGAAAGTGAAGTAGAGTTCCCTGTGCTATACAGCAGGTTCTCATTAGTTATCTATTTTATACATATTAGTTAGTGTATATATGTCAATCCCAATCTCCCAGTTCATCCCATCCCCCCCTTTCCCCCCTTGGTGTCTATACATTTGTTCTCTACGTCTGTGTCTCTATTTCTGCTATGCAAACAGGTTCATCTGTATCACTTTTCTAGATTCCACATATATGCATTAATATACTTTCAAGATTTTGATACATATTCCCAAATTGCTTTCCAGAAAGGTACCAAAATACATTTCTATTAACTCTGCTTTTGCTAGGTTTATTATCATTTTTGAAGAGATTTTTTTCATTTAATAATCAAAAAATGGTATCTGATTGTTTTGTTCTGCATTTCTTCAATTAAAACAGCTTTAGGCCACTGAACTGTACACTTAAAAACGATTAAGATGAAAGTTATGTGTATTTTACCACGATAAAAAAAATTTGAAAAAAGTAAAGTTGGGCATTTTTAATATTTGTTAGTCATTTCTATTTTCTCTTTGGTGAATTATGTATTCTTGTCCTTTGTCCATTTAACTATTGGGCTCAATAGTTTGCTTATTGATTTTTATGAGTTCTTTATATAGTAAAGGCGTTAAATCTCTTGCTGTTGATTTTATTGAAACTATTTTTCCCTATTTGTTTTGTCATGTAAGTTTGTTTATGGGCTTGGATGTTTATGGAGGAGGGGGCAGTATAGACACATTTTAACTTTTCATATATTCAAATCTTTTAATAATTTCCTTGGGGTTTTCTTCCATTGCTATTATGCTCAAAAAGTCCTTTACTAGCCAGCCATCAAGTAATCATTCATCTACATGATTCTCTTACAGATATTGTTCTCCAGTCCTACAGCTCTAAAACTAACATGAAAGCACTCATTCTCCATCTCAAGGAACTCTACTAGCCAGTGAAGGAGACAGACATATACACAGGTAAATACAAACACATAAGAGATTGGTGAAGGATTGCTCATCCTACTTAACAGAGGTTCATGACTAGGTCAGGGGACCAAATTTGCCTAAAGCAACTCATCTCCTGGTTTTATCATCATTAATTAATTTTGGACCATTTAACACGTGCACAAAACTGTGCTATTTCTAGAAATATATGAAATGGGAATATGATAGCCCATCCCAGCTAATCAGCCCTTTCTTCCTGGCTCTGGAGGTTTTAAAAACAGTGATTCATAAAATATTTCCCAGGCAACCATCCATCCAGTCTTCCCACAAGTCTGAATTTGTCAGCCTGTCTCAATTTTAATCTAAGAAATTAAATCTCCATTTTAGTTTTATTAACGCTTTTACTGGTTTGCTGTTTTTAAAAGAAAACATGTAAATTATGAGGAAGATAAGCAAGAAATGAAAAGCCTTAAATACAATGACACTGATTTTTAGTTAAGTGACCATTAATAAAGGTTTCCAGAAATTAATCAGCACAGATAGGCGTGGCAATCACTTGTGAAGGAAGTCTTCACAGAAATGCTTAGGGTTCTAGGAAATACTGAGTCTCATACACTGCTGACAGGAGTACAGCCTTTCCACAGGATAATTTTTCAATATGAGTTAAGAGGCTTAAAGGGGTTTTAATTTTTGAAGTAATAATTCCATTTCTTGAAATCTATTTTAAAGAAATCAGGGATTTACATATCATTACAGTGCTATGTATTATGGCAAATATTCTAAATAGCCTCTAAAATAGGGAAAAATTAGATAAATTATTGGTAGAGCTATACTATAGGATACTACATAACCATTCAAAATTACATTAAAAAAATTCTTATGTACAATGACATAAGAATATGCTTTCTGTATAGTGAAAGATGAAAAAAATCAGGTTACAAAAGATATGTATGGTTGATTCCAATTTAGATATATGTTATATAAAAGAGATCGGAAGAAAATTCACCAAAATAGGTTTCTCTGGCTAGTGCGATTACAGATGGTCTTCACATTCTGGATTTTCCAAAATTTTCTACAATAAACTAAGTTCTGAGGTGGGGGGGAAGCTATTTTTTGTAAATGTTTGCTTTGTGCAGTAAAAGGTCAATCCTTGTGATTGGCTAAGAGCAGGCCTATTTCCACCCAGACCACTTCCAGAAAAGGAGTGATGTTTAGAGTTATGGAACATACTGAATGCGTCTATGGAAAGGATATAAAAGGCATGCTTCATGCTTCACCTAAAAGATGTTCCATCTTCATCTCTGTTCCCACCCAAGCCTTACAACATTCTCTATAAAGACCCACCACTTCTTGAGGCAAACAATAAAGCTAGAAAAACACACTGAGTGTCTACCATAGGCCAGGTAATTCCACGTACATTATCTTATTTGATCCTCACAGAACCTGTAACATTGACTTTGAATACGTCTAAGCAGCTTACCCAAAGTTATAGGTATATTAAGTATCAATATTAGAGCCAAGATCTGAAGCCCAGGCCACTGACTCCAAGTCAAGAGCTTATCACAACTGCCTCCTTGATGCGCATCTGCACATCTCAAATATACACGTGGTCCAAAAAGTGTCCATGTTATTTCAATTACTTGTCAGCTTACAGAAATGAGACATTTGTATGTTGCACTAATTTGTTAAGTATATGATTATTGATGTATTATATATATTGGCTACTTGTCTTTTATTTAAGCTCTGCTACCCACTATAATCAATACCAAAAACAAGTTTCATTACAGTTACCAAAGGGGAAAGGTGTGGGGGGGGAGATAAAATGGGAGTTTGGGATTGACATGTACACACTACTATATTTAAAATAGATAACCAACAAGGATACTGTATAGCACAGGGAACTCTGCTCCATATTCTGTAACAACCTAAATGGGAAAAGAATTTGAAAAAGAATAGGTACATGTATATGTATAACTGAATCACTTTGTTGTACACCTGAAACTAACACAACATGGTTATCAACTATACTCCAATATAAAATAAAAATTAAAACAAAACAAAACAAAAACAAAAAGAAATTTCAAACTGTTTCATGCAGAACATGGTTCTTCTCAAACAACAAGCCTTCCCTAACATTTTTAAAGGATTTGTTTTTTAAAAAAACGAGTCACAGATTGTGTATTTAAGTTTGTCTTTCCAGATTCACTTCTTTAAATCACTTCCCAAGTCACTAGAGATATGTGTTTATCTTTCCTCACAATCCCTTTGTACTTACCATCCCTCCCTTGGCCCCATGCTTCCTGCCACACCAAAGAAATCAATCTCACTCATGTCCATTAATCCTAGACTAAAACCAATTCCAAATTTTGGTTCAACATTCACCAACTGAAGATAGTTTTCTAAGACTGGCCCAGTTCTGCTTTGACCATTTACTCTGTTTCTCCTATTAGTGATGTATTTTATATGGCCTAAATTATTTCATACTTCTCCACATATCATTTTGTGCTTTTTCTCCTTCACTTTATTTCTACCTATTTACATTCTATGTTTCTCAGGAATCATGACCACTTCTTTTTTCTCTTATATCAATCACCCCAGATGTTTTGTTAAGTGCTATGTACATTTCTTTATTCATTAGGTACATAAGGGGTGTCCAACAAATACTTGTTAATCACCTGTGTTCAGCTTACTCCTATTCACCTACAAACACAGATTCTCAAGAAAATCAATAAAATGGAAAATGAATAGATGAAGAACAGGACACCACACTTTGAATTAGCATATAAGCCTATGCTCTCTTTTGCTTTACTAGTTTCTCTTAGGCTGGGGAAAAGAAGTTTGGTATGTCTCCCAGCTTTTTTAGGAATTTCAGGATTGATGGCCAATTTCAGGGTTTGCCATTTTGATTGAATCTCAATGGAAATATTATGAAAGTTCAACGAATTACATTAGTTTGGTCTTTTATGTGAAAAAACTTAGTAATGTGCAAAAATATCACCATGTATTAATTTGCCCCTATAGCTGTTGAAAGTTTCATATTTAAAAAAAAAAACTGGGGACTTCCCTGATGGCACAGTGGTTAAGAATCCACCTGCCAGTGCAGGGGACACGGGTTCGATCCCTGGTCTGGGAAGATCCCACATGCCGCGGAGCAACTAAGCCCATGCGCTACAACTACTGAGCCTGTGCTCTAGAGCCCACAAGCCACAACTACTGAGCCCACATGCTACAACTACTGAAGCCCGTGCGCCTAGAGCCCGTTTTCCACAACAAGAGAAGCCACAGCAATGAGAAGCCCGCTCACCACAACAAAGAGTAGCCCCTGCTCACTGCAACTAGAGAAAGCCCGCATGCAGCCATGAAGACCCAATGCAGCCTAAATAAATAAATAAATAAAATTAAAAAAAAAAACTGATCTGATTTAAAAGCTTTTGTATATGAGAATTTCTACTAACTAAATGTGTGACCTTAAATCTTTTAACCACTTGACTAGCAATTTCTTCATCTACACAGTAGGGATAATAATACACTGCTCACCTCACCTGGATGGTTGTAAGGATCCTATGAGATGATGTATGTGAAAGCACATTATAAACTCA
Source organism: Balaenoptera musculus (assembly GCF_009873245.2). Classification (NCBI taxonomy): domain Eukaryota; kingdom Metazoa; phylum Chordata; class Mammalia; order Artiodactyla; family Balaenopteridae; genus Balaenoptera; species Balaenoptera musculus. The sequence goes on from NC_045794.1 coordinate 55,516,294, forward strand.
GGTGAAATATACAAATATGAACTTATTTTTTTAATGCAGAGCTCCCCATATGCTCTTTCAGTTGTGATTTTCAGTATCTCTAATTATTTGCAAGGCTGATGGATATGTTCCCCGTTAATGAGTGACAATACCTTCTTGTCTTCATTGGGACCATTTCCATCTCCTTGCTTCCTGCTGGCTTTATTGAATGATAATCACCGTATATCACATGCTCTTTAAAAACAGACCTATTTTAGTCACTGGTACAGTAAAAGAGCTGTATTCAATTAAAATCCTTGCACAGTCTTAAGCAGACAGATAAAGTCCATTCTAACTATGTGAAATAAACTATGTTCCTTAAATAAGTTTTCATTCATTTTTACCACACTCTATCAGTTTCTGTATCAAAACTTTGCTTTTTTAATTGGTTCTGGCAAAATTCCAGATATGCACTCTTCCAAATGTTTAGTTATTTGGCATTACAACTTCCAAAATATCCCTAAGTAGTTAGAGGAAATGGAGGGGAAAAGAAGGTATGAAAAACATTACAGGTAATACAGTGGCTTGAACACGTCTTTCCAGCTGCCTCTCTCCTATCATCTCATTGAAATGACCCAGGAAATAAAAATACATCTATGTGAGCAAACCTACATCAGCAGTGGGAACTGGGGCAAAGGGACAAACATTTATTAGCAACATCAAAGACGATCTGAGCTGGAGAAGGGACCCTTGTGTCCAGAGGGGTCATAAGTACGGGCAACCCCGGCAGACACTCAATACTAATCCCTCCTGTAGAGGGACTAAGACTAGAAAAGTCAGGGGTATTCTAGAAAGCCACCACAGAGACTCCGAGAAAAGCACCAGTCCCCGAGAGTATACGGAGGGGCTTGCTCTTGACACAGACATATGAATTTTTTAACCCAAATATATCAGCTATACCCATTACTCTGGATATTTTCTCATATCAGAATATATAGATCTACTGCACTATTTCTAATGTTTCAGTCACACTGTTGTATAGCTCCATCACATCTGTGTATATTGCTGAAAGAATAGTTAACTAAATTCCCAAAAGTAAATTGCTAATCTAAAGGTGTGCGAATTTCATTTTGATTAATACCGCCAAATTGCCTTCCTTAAAATGTCAAAGCCACCTATTTCCCACCACCAAAGTATGTGTCAGTAACTACAAATCCTTACCAATTACCATAATTCAATTTTTTAGTTTTAATGTTATCTCCTTATTACAGTCTTTTAAAAATAAAATTTTTTTACCACTCTAGAGGGCAAAAGGTGACATTTCATGTTCTTTTAATTTTCGTTTCTTGGATGACTCATGAGGTTTAGCATATTTTCACACATTTGTAAACCACTGTATTTCTTCCTCCATGAAATTTCTTTTTTCCTTTTGCTTATTCTTCACTTGGGTTGTTCTTTTTGCTTATTTGTTTGTTCGCTTTTGCTTTATAAGCAAGAGAGTAGTTGAGAGAACAGAAGCTGGAGCCAGCCCAGCTGGATTCAAATCCCATCTCCACCCCTTAGTAGGTACATGACGCTGGAGAATTTAATTAACCTTTCTGTACTTGTTTCCTCACCAATAAAATGACGATGACGCTACAACCCATAGGGTTGTTGTAGAATTTTAAATGGCTTAAAATTAAAAAGCACTTAGAACAATGCCAGAGGCACAAAGAGAAATGCCTGATAAATGTTAGCAATTCATAGGAGCTCACTGACCAGGATGGACAGAAATCGTTTATCTGCAGTGATTATTTTCTTCCACTCTACTCTTTAATTTTTCATTTTGTTTTGTTTTAATCTGTCTTAAAGCATACTAAAGTTTTTCATTTTTATACAGTGAAATCTGTCAATCTTTTTCTTATAGAAAAAGATTCTTTTTTGTTGAAGTATACTTGATTTACAATGTTGTGTTAATTTCTGCTGTACCACAAAGTGATTCAGTTATATATATATATATATATTCTTTTTTATATTCTTTTCCACTATGGTTTATCACAGGATATTGAATATAGTTCCCTGTGCCGTACAGTAGGACCTTGTTGTTTATCCATTCCATATATAATAGTTTACAGCTGCTAACCCCAAACTCCCACTCCATCCTGCCCCCCCTCCCCCTTGGAAACCACATGTCTGTTCTCTATGTCTGTGAGTCTGTTACAAAAAGATTCTAATATCATGTGCAGAAAGGTAATTCTCACTCCAGGATTTTTTTTTTTTCGTTTATTTATTTGGCTGCTCCGGGTCTTAGTTGCGGCACGTGGGATCTTCGTTGCCACTTGCAGTATCTTTTTTAGTGGCGGCATGCGGGCTCCTTTAGTTGCAGCACACGGGCTCTTAGTTGCAGCGTTCAGGATCTGGTTCCCTGACCAGGGATTGAATCCGGGCCCCGTGCATTGAGAGTGCGGAGTCTTAACCACTGGACCACCAGGGAAGTCCCTCACTCCAGGATTTTAAAAGACTTCTTTCACATGTCCTTCCAATGATTTTATAATTTTATTTTTTTTGACATTGGGCTCTTTAATCAATTTGAAACTTAGTTTTATAAGTTGGGTAAGATAAGACAAACTTTACTCTTTTCCTCACGGATAGCCAAGTGTCCTGCTCCCGCTCTTACTCATTAATTTGACATACTTAAAACATCAAAGTTCCAATTGGAATTGCATTGTTTCCATATCACCTTGGAGAGGATTGGTAATTTTACAATATAAGTTGTCCTACCTTAGGACATGGTCGTTTCTCTATTTATTCCAATCTTGCCTTGTGTCCTCAGTTAAAGTTTTGTTGGGTTTATTTTTATAAATCTTACCCATTTCTTGCTCATTATATTCTTAAGCACTTCTTTAATTTACCAGTTGAGTTTACTAATGTGATGAATTACATTAATATATTTCCCGACGTTGAATCATCCTAATTGATTATAGGGTTCCATTTGATGATTTCTTATGAAATAAGCCAAACACACTAGACAGTATTACATATATTTAATTTATATTATACTTATATCTTATATTTAATAGATAGTTAATATAGTATATATTAAACACCTGTGTATTATTTGCCATTGGTCTTTATCAAATCTGAACATTTTGCTACACTTATGTAATTGGAGGGCGGAAAGGAAATTCATCAGTACAGGCAAGTCCCTTATATACTTCTCCCAGATTCCATTCCCCTTGCTCCCTACTCAGATATAGCCATTACCCTGAATTAAAAGTTTATCGTTACCATGGACATGTTTATAATATTAAATGTGAAGAAATCATCAGTAATATGGAGCACTATGCAGTAGTTTTCAACCTGTATATAAATTGCATGATACTGTATTATCATTCTGCAGCTTGGTTTTGCTTTGTTTTTTGACTTAAAAAAATCTTACATTTATAATTACTGATGTCTATAGTTCTAGTTTACTTATTTTGATAGAGGTATGGTATTCCAGTTTATGAATATATTATACTTGCATTTGTTCATTCTTCTACCGAGAGACATTTAGGATGTTTCTGGTGTTTTCCTATTATACGCGGTGCTATGATGAAAACTCTTGTGCACATACATAGATTTTCCTTAAAGCTGCACTACCCACTACATTAGCCGCTTCTCTAAACAGCTGGTTCATATCTTTGCCCATTTTTCTATTAGATTGCTTGTCTTTTTCTTTTTTATTTGTAGGGGTACTTTATATATTTAGAATATAAATCTTATATTAGTTGTATGTGATATAAATATTTTCTCCCATTCTGAACTTTTCTTTCAACTTTGATTATGGTGTCTTTGTTAAGCAAAGGTTTTTTATTTTATCAATCTTTGCCTTTATGGTGTATGCTTTTGATTGTCTTAGTCAACAAATCCTTCCCTGTCCCAAGATCAAAAACATATTTCTTACATTTTCTCCTAAAATGTCCTAAAATGTTAAAGGCTTTTCATATTTAGGTCTTTAATCCCCCTGCAATTAACACTGTAGTGTACAGTGGGACAATTTTCTCTTCTGTGTGGATAGCCATCCATTCCAAGACAATATTTTGAATAGTTTGTCCTGTTCCCAATTATTTGTAACGTCATATGCTATATCTCTAAACATATATGTCTCTTTTCTAGGCTTTCTATTCTGTTACATATATGTATAGTGAGCCCTCTATACCACGAGTTCCATATGCAGATATTAAACCAACCACAAATTGAAAATATTTGGGAAAAAAAATTACAGAACATTTCAAAAGCAAAATTTGAATTTGTCGTGCACCAGCAACTGTTTACATAGCATTTACATTGTATTAGGAATTATAAGTAATCTAGAGATGATTTAAAGTATACAGGAGGATGTGCATACATTATATGCAAATACTATGCCATTTTATATAAGGGGCTTGAGCATCTGTGAATTTTGGTATTGGGGAGGTCCTTGAACCAATCTCCCATGGATACTGAAGGATGACTGTATTTCTATATCTTTGCATAAATATGATATTATTTTAGTTGCCTTAGGTTTATAGTAAGCTTTGATATCTGGTAGTACAAGTCCCCCAAATTATTCTTCAAAATTGGCTTAACTTTTGTTCTTTCTAATGAATTTTAGTATCAGCTTGACAAGTTCCACAGAAAGCACTGAATTTTTAGATTGATTTGGAGAAAATGACATAATTATAATACTCAATCTTCCTTCTCTCAAAATTGGTATATAGTTCTATTTATTCAGATCTTCTTTAATGTGATTCAGTGATGTTCTATTTTCTCCATAAAGTATCACAGATATTTTGTTAGATTTATTCAAAGATATCTTATTGTTCTGTTACTATTATGAATTATATATTTTTCTACTAATTTTCTAAACAATAATTACCAATATAAGAATGCTATTGTGTCTTACAAACCTGCTGAATTTTTAGATGGTCTCTATAGACAATCATATCCTTTACAAATAAGAGAAAGTTTTTATTTTCCTCTTCTATATATTAATTCTCTTCCTTCTCTTATTGCATTTGCTAGGACTGCCAATACAACATTGAATAGAAGTGGTGCCAGAAGCCTCTTAGTCTGGCTCTTAACTTGAACAAGAATGCCTCCAAACTTTCACCTCTAAAGCATGATGTAAACCTTTGTCAGGCTTTTAAAGTTTCCCTTCTATTCGTAGTTTTCTGAGTCTGTATATGTGAGTGGGTGAGTGTGTAAAAGAGTTCTGAATTTTATCAGATGCTCTTTCAGCACCTACTGAGATGATCATATGGTAATCAGGAAGACAGGAATAACAGGGAGACTTATTACCCTATACCCTTTTGTACTTGTTGAATTTTTACCAGGACTTCCATTTCCAGTAATAGAGTGGGCTAAATGATTGGAACAACCCTCCAACTGAAAATACTAGATAAAATACTAGTAAAATCTTAAAAGCATCAAAGGAATGTTAAGAAGAAATTATTAAGCCTAACTCTTGGTGAATGTAGGAACCCAGAAGTGAATAGGACACTGAGGGCATTTGCCAAACCTCACCAATCTCAGCCTTGGTTTCCATGGCCTCAGGAAATGTGGAAGAACAGAAGCCAAAGCCCAGAGCCTACCTGGGGAATTAAATAGGATACTCAGATCCCCGAGGACTGGTAAAAGGATGAACCTTTGGTATAAGAATAAATCAAAAATAAATCCCACAACTCCTGCCCCCAGAGAAAGCAAGAATAAAGGAAAGGAATTCCCCTGATGAGTTGTAATAACAGATAGCCCTCTTGAGGATTTACAAATTCACACAACCTGGATGATCCAAGAAAAAGTCAAGAACTGATAGTGGTCCCAGGCACAGCCAAGGCAAACATAAATCCCCACTGGAAGAACCCACCATCATCCAGGGCCTCAGAGAATGCTCACAAATAATTTTATAAAGAAAATGAGCAGCTCATAGTCATTTAAGAGACAAAGCACTAAAGCAAAAACCAGCAGAAATAACAGAAAACAGAAACAGAGTTGCAAAACCTCTGATACTGTAATTATCAGACACAGATTACAAAATGACTATGATTACTCTATTAAATAAAAGTCAAGGGACTTCCCTGGTGGCACAGTGATTAAGAATCCGCCTGCCAATGCAGGGGACACGGGTTCGAGCCCTGGTCCGGGAAGATCCCACATGCCGCAGAACAACTAGGCCTGTGTGCCACAACTACTGAGCCTGCGCTCTAGAGCCCGTGAGCCACAACTACTGAGCCCACGTGCTGCAACTACTGAAGCCCAGGGGCCTAGAGCCCGTTCTCTGCAACAAGAGAAGCCACTGCAATGAGAAACCCGCGCGCTGCAACTAGGAAAAGCCCACGCACAGCAACAAAGGCCCAATGCAGCCAAAAATAAATAAATGAATTTTTTTAAAAAGTCAAGCTTGAAAATAAATCCAGATAATAAGAAACCATATAGAATAACCAAGCAGATTTTTAAAAAGAATCAAATAGAACCTCAAAAACTGACAACTATAATAACTGTAATTAAAAACTAAATGGATGGTTTTAACAGCTTGTTAGGCATACCTAAAGAAAGAATTGTTGAAAAGAGAAGTAGAGTCATGAATGTAGAAAACAAACTTATGTTTACCAGGAGATTGGGGGGGAGGGGAGGGATAAACTGGGAGATTGGGACTGACATATACACACTAATATGTATAAAATAGATAACTAATAAGAACCCGCTGTATAGCACAGAGAACTCTACTCAATACTCTGTAATGGCCTGTATGGGAAAAGAATCTAAAAAAAAAAAAAAAAAGAATGGATATATGTAAACTGACTCACTTTGCTGTATTCCTGAAATTAACACAACATTGTAAATCAACTATACTCCAATAAAAATTTTTTAAAAAGGGGACTTCCCTGGTGGCACAGTGGTTAAGAATCCGCCTGCCAATGCAGGGGACACAGGTTTGAGCCCTGGTCCAGGAAGATCCCACATGCTGCGGAGCAACTAACCCCGTGCACCACAACTACTGAAGCCCATGTGCCACAACTACTGAAGCCTGCGCACCTAGAGCCGCTGCTCTGCAACAAGAGAAGCCACCGCAATGAGAAGCTCGTGCACCACAATGAAGAGTAGCCCCTGCTCGCTGCAACTAGAGAAAACCTGCATGCAGCAACGAAGACCCAACACAGCCAAAAATAAACTAAAAAAATAAAATACCCAGGCCAAAAAAATAAAAGAAAGAAAGAAAGAATTGTTGAAATGGAGGATAGACCAGAATAACTTGTCTAGAAAGAAGCACAAAGAGGCAAAGAGATGTAACACATGAAAGAAAGATTAAAAGACATGGAAGATAGTGAGAAAGTAACATGCCTCTAATCAGAGTTCCAGAAGGAAAAAGAGTGAGAATGAAACAATATCTGATGAGATAAGACCTGAGAATTTTCCCAAGTGAATGATCCTAACCACAAATTCAAGAAGTCCAAATGAATTCCAAGAGGGATAAATTTTGAACTTTGTGAATTTATTCCATATTTGAAAAAATTTTAAATTTAAATAGCTTTTTGCAAAAGAAACCAGTTTGGGAAGAGAGGGGCAAGAGACAGTTGAAAAGAAGGTTGCATATTATATGAGCTACTTTGATTAAATTTACCTTTGTGAGTTAACTTGTACATGAGAAAGTACACTGAAAATATATGAAAAAAATCAATTTACTTATTTAATTTTAATATATGAAAAATGTTTATCCAAATTTCCCTTAAATCTAGAAGTCAAACATTATTGAAGCACGTATTATGTAATGTTCTCATGTTTTAAAAAATAGTATTGGCTAAGGAATCTAGCCTAGCCCACTGAGTACTTTTTTACTGGAACTTTGGTTCAATCACAGAAACGTAAATTGAATCAGGAACCTGAACTAAAATGAACCCTGAATCAAAAACCCAAAATGAACTATACTAATCTGCAGAAACACAAAGGGAACCAAAGCCAAATATGGTAATAATTTTTTACAGAACCAAAATTCTCTAAGAAAATCATTTGCCTGTGCCAGTTTTTCTTCTTTCTGATGTATTATGTTTTTAATACTTTTAGAAAAATATTATCTAACAAGATAATGTGTCCTTAAGAAGAACAAGTTGGATATTAAATAAAATGGTCATTCCTCTCTCCTCTTCAGACACCCTTAGCCAACCCAGTCTGAGCAACAAGCTGAAAATCGAGCATTAAAGGGAACCAGGCCTTAAAGGGAATGAGGCCTTAAATGGAACCAGGCCTTAAAGGGAACTCCAGGGAAGCCAGGAAAAACAGTGAGAAAAACCAAGAGAGAAGCTACAAGTCCTTGGCCCTGTTCTGAGGTGGAAAAGGCCCTGACAGAGGAAAAGAATGAAAAAGCTAATCTCTATTTTGCTTTTTTTAAAAAACTCTCTCTCCTCTCCTCCTGATCTTTTCCCCCTTTCCTCTCTCTTTTTTACAGATCATCTCTTTTTCCTACACTTCTTTTGCTTATTTCCATATCTTTGTCTTCTATATCTTCTGCAATTATCTCTCCTATTTGTCTTCTTTCATCCCTTTTATCCCCATTTCTTTCCCTTCTCTTTCTCTACTACGTCCCCCCCTCCACCCCCGCTCTGGACCCTATTATTCTGCTCTCCAATATTTCCCTTCCTCCATCTTTTTTTTTTCAATTATCTGATCTCATTCCCCACCAAAAGTAGAGGATGTTTATAATCTTATGAAACAGATTTGACAGTATTTACTTATTTGCTTTATGCAACATGATGATATACTTTGTTCATAATATTTGGAGGGAAATGTTATTTATCCACTTATCAGGCCATTTTGTTAAATGCTATTACCATTTTTGTACCACTCCATAATTTGCAAAGCACTTTTTAGTGCACATTGGTAACCAATTCAAAGTTGGTGGGAGATTTTAAGGTAACCCTGATAATTTTCACTGTGACAGGCAGCCTTCAAGATTTTTCCCCATGATACTTACCTTCTGGTATCTATGCTCTTTTGTAGTCCCTTGACATGCTATGTAAGAATTGGTTATGTGACTCGTTGAACATGGTGGAAGTGATGGTGTGTGACTTCTGAGGTTAGGTCATAAAAAAACATAGCAACTTCCACATTGCTTAGTTGAATCACTTGTTCTGGAGGAAGTCAACTACCATGTTGTAAACACACTCAAGCAACCCTACAGAGCAGTACGCATCTTGAGGAACTGAGGTCTCCTGTCAACCAGCACATATTTGCCAACCATGTAAGTGTGCCATCTTGGAAGCAGATCCTCCAGCCCCTGTTAAGCCTTCAGATGATTGTGGCCCTGGTCAACATCTTGACTGCAACCTCATGAAACCACCCCTCCAGCCAAAACATCCAGCTAAGCTGCTCCCTAATTCCTCACAGAAACCGTGAGAGATAAATGCTTATTATTGTTTTAAACCACTAAATTTTGTGGTAATTTGTTATGCAGAAATAGATAACTAAAATGATTACAGTACTGTTTTGGACACAAAACCAAAACAATTTGTGCATAGATAAACACCTGAAAACAGTTCTTTCTTTACTTCACCAGTAATAAATAGGCACTTACCAATTCCAGAAAGGAAATTTTGAAAAGTTCCTGGAAATTTCTTTTATACACTCAGCTTAATCCAGCAGTACTTCTGTATTTTTCTCATATGAGGATGGAAAAAATAGTATACACAGAATAAAATTAATAACTTCCTTGTCCAATAAGCCTAGTTACATTAAAAAACAAGTCCCCTATGACATCATATCACAAATAAGATCATCCAAAAAAAAGTTCCGCTCTCTCAAAACAATGCATTTGTACTTTGAAATACAGTCAGCCCTCTGTATCCAAGGACTTTGAGAACTTGAGCATCTGCAGATTTTGGTATCTGCAGGGGTGGGGGATCCTGGAAACAATCTCCCACAACCAAGGGCCAAGGGACCACTGTATATTCTTTTAATTATCCACAATATGGAGCTAAAGAACATTTTTGTTATTTGTTCTCATTTCAAAGAAATTTATGCATTCCCTCTTCACAGTTATAGTTTCAAATAAATTTTACATCAAAAGTAATGTTAAATCTTGCTAAATCTCATAAATAGGCATTACTATCCAGCTTCCACAACTGAACGTTTTTTAATTTAAAAAAAAGTGAACCCATTCTTCTAATGACCCAAGAATGTAATCTAATAATGCTGTTAACCTAAAGCTAAAATTGAACATGAAGACATCCCTCTATATGAAAAATGAACTCTACTGTTTTGTTATTTAATTGCACCTCTAGATACTTGGAGTGCAGAGCAGCTATAATTCTGAATTTTTTTTTTCTTGCAAAGTATCCAGATGGGTATAATGTGATCATCATTTACATGATCCAAGATTAGGATGATAATCAAAAAGAATTAAATCAAAATACCAACCACTGTTGAGAATCTGCCTGCCAATGCAGGGGACACGGGTTCGAGCCCTGGTCTGGGAGGATCCCATATGCCGCGGGGCGACTAGGCCCGTGAGCCACAGCTACTGAGCCTGCGCGTCTGGAGCTTGTGCTCCGCAACAAGAGAGGCCACGACAGTGAGAGGCCCGCGCACCGTGATGAAGAGTGGCCCCCACTCGCCGCAACTAGAGAAAGCCCTCGCACAGAAACCCAACTCGCACAGAAGACCCAACACAGCCAAAATTAAATAAATAAATATTTAAAAAAAAAAAAAATACCAACCACTGAATCCTCCAGTATGTCTTTTCTTTATAATAATAACCACACTATATTTGTAGTGGTCTATGAGGATTTTGATAATCTTTACAGGTTAGATGCTGAGTGAAATTCATTAAATGATTCAACAAATGTTTTATCGAGTTCTGATTGTGCTCCAGGCATTATCCTCGATCTTGAGAAGCAGAAATGAACAAGGAGTGTCAGTTCCCTGCTTTCATGGTCTTCATATTGCAATGGTTGGCAGACAGACCAAAAGCAGGTGAAAAATAAATGAACAGGATCACTCTAGGTGGTGCTAAGTATTGTGAAGAAAATCCAAAGAGTGATGTGCAGGGAAAAACTTTGTAAGTGGTGGTCAGATAAGGCATCTCTCAGGAGATGATACAATCTGAAACTTTGGGTCTGATCATTCCATTTGGAAGAAATATCTAATGACATTGGATCATTTCTTTAGGTGATGTACCATTATTATTTTTATACCCCAAAAGTCCTAAGACACACTGTGAACCATAATCAAATATATTTTTGTCCATTGGTTTACACTGTGGTCCTCTAGGTTTGATGCTAGAACAGGTATGATAATCATGTGCAGAGGGACCAATTTGTTGGTCCATCTTCACCTGCACCTTAGCAATCTGGGTAATGAAAAATCCCTTGGGAATATTAGATACCCAATTTATATAGTTCTGAACTTATCCCTCATTCTCCAGGATTTTGAATTGATTTTGAAAAACTGGTGTTGTTCGACATTTATGAAAAGTAAGGCTGGGATCTTAAAGTTCTTTGATATTCTACTAAAAGCATTATTTTCCATCAGCCAGCCTCTTAAATTAACATTATTTTAAAGTCTAGCCAATTCAAAGACTGCAAAATCAACTATGATGCTTGGTGTTTACTACATCAATTTCCATGTACCTGTCCATGAAGTAGCTTAAGACACAGAGTAGCTTCCCATCGATGACGACAGTATCACAAAGTAGTGATTCTGCCCGTAAAGTAGCTTGTTTAACCAAGATGCCATGAGGGGCTCTCTCATCCCTTCAGAGATTTCAGTAAACCCATCTAGATCTGTGAGCATCTTAAAAATCCCTAACACTTATTCTCAGAGGCTTTTCTCTGCCTCCACTCTTGGGTCCACACAATTTAACTCTTGTTCTACTCTGTGATCTAGACCCAGGCCGAGCCCTTACACAAGTTTCTATAAATAAGTAAATAAACAAATAAATAAAAGACTTGCACCAAATATTTAATCAGTTCAGTAAATTTCGGCAAAGCTGGGTGCGGGAGTGAGGGGAAGAAGAGTCACGTGGGCAGATGCGAGGCGCTCTACGCCCTCTCAGTGGCTGCGGCCCCTCCCCTGTCTCTCCTGATGCTGCTCTGGGAAGTTACTGCCAAATTGCTCCCTTTGTCTCAGAAACATTCCGCCCACACCCTAACCCCTCCGGAGCTCTCGTCTACTCTCTCAGCTCTTATCAGGGTATTTTTCAAAGTAAATACATTTCCCTTTCTAGGAGGAATTCTGGTGCCAACTAATAATAAAATAACTTTCCTCCGCCTTGCTACACGTGATGCACCAGTTTTCATCTTGGGGCTGCTTGCAGTGTTGGAATGGACAGCAGGAGGTTCCGTGTAATTTAGAGCTCGGTAAGCTTGACTTTTACCAAAAATAAAGTAGTTTAAAAACGAAGCGGATCCACAGGGAGGGGTGCTTGGAGGGGAGGAACCAACAAGTGGTTTTCTACATTTGCTCAAAGGGGAGGCTGTGGATCTGTGAAGTTTGTCACCTCAGGCTTCCAAAGCCAAGTTACATGAAAGAGCAGACCTTTTCACTTTCTACAGGGTTCTGCAAACTGTCACCATGCGTAAGGAGCTTTTGATACATTTCCTTTAAGTTGCTCGGTGTAATCATAGGGTTTTGCATTTTCTGATCCTCCCCTCTTAATTGAGGGATTGCCACACACAAGATGACATCACGAATTCCTTAGTTTCATTAGAAACAGCCCTTGCTCTGTCCACTTAGGTTAGGGTATGAGAACTGCTTTCTAAAGGAACTACATTTATCTGAAAGCCACAGAAAACTTCTAAATATAGGATAGCTTTCGGAAACAGCAGGAGCTAGTGCCTTCAGGATACTTTATTTATAAGGTATAATGAAATTTGAGTCCTTTGAAATTGACAAGTAGATGTAAGTAAAGGAAAAACTGACTGTCATTTTTTATGGAAACATTTCATGGGCTCTTAGTTTTCACATCGTTACATGTTCCTTGGCTCAGTTGATAACGGGCATGTGAACTTCATGCAATTGAAAGGAGTATAATTTTCAGTTAACTCGGGGGTGTGATTATTATTCACATATTTATGCATAATTATTATAAACAAACGCCCATAGAATTAATTTATCTGGGCCTATATATCCATGATCAAGCCTCCCTCCGTTCTTTCTTGACCGCTGCTTGGTAATTTCTTTTGACTCACTTTAATCATGTTTTACCATCACATTGCTTCTTAATAAGACAGTCAATTCTTGCCATCTCTCTGCAATGAAATGCTGTTCCTGGAGCTTGAGCTGTACAACCTAAATGATTTCTGCAGTCAGTACCACAGAATTATTTGTCCCAGATGGACAGTGAATGATTGTACTGTTTCTAAAGCAGTTTTCCTTTGCAAACACCCAATTTACAAAGCCTTTCAAAGGTATTAATAGTACTAATAATAATAGCAATAAGTCTCCTAATTAGTTTTCCTCTGCCTCTGTTTGACCATCTCATGGAAAAGCAGGTGACAAGAATGTAACCTAGAAGAAACAGAAATGACTGTTTTCTCAGCAAAGCTGTTTAGAACTTCAATTGTCTGATTTCCACAACTGCGAATCTGTTCATGTGCCCAGGACCCCTACCAGCTCCATAAAGATCGGGCTCCCAGGGAAGACCACAGAACAGTAGGATCCAATCTACCTCAGTGCAAGTTCAAAAAATAAGGTGACATTTAGATGCATAGGATATGCTTTTGAGAAATACACCATGAATTTATGTTTAGGGCCGTGGAGCGTTCAAACTCTCATCCTGACACCTGACAATACCTGCAAGGAGAATATGCAGATTATGGCGTATTTTTGAGAAACCCCAGGGCCAGTTGCAACACACTGAGTCTTGTTAAAATGTGGATTCCATTCCATTAAATAGACAGTTATTAAACACCTACCACATACAAGGTCTCGTGAGGGTGACAAGATGAGTAAAATAGTTCTTTCCCTCAAGAAAGGAATATCTTAGTAGTAAGAATAATTCTAACTAGTATTTACTGAGTGGTTTACCATGTGCCAGATGCCCCACATAATTATCTTATATAATCTTCATGACAACTATTCAAAAGATGATTAAAGAAGACAATTTAGGTGATACAAACAAACTTTATTTAACAGTTCATGAAGTGGACAGTTTCTCAGTTTCCTGAGAACTGCAAAAAGGGACAGAAGGCAGGAAACTTTGATAGGCTAGAGAATAAACAACAAGGAAAGACAAAGACAAAATATCTGATTGGCTGGGTCTACATAGTCCGCCTTGTTTGGGGGTGAGAAGGCCCAGAGTTGGCTTGGCGTTTGGGGATTGGCTGACTGGACATCCTGCATTTCTGGTCAAGAGGAACATTCACAGGGACACAAAAGTTATCTCAGTTTCTGTTTGCTGACGTGATACCCGGGCAGGAGCAGCTTCATCTTGAGCCTAGAAATTTGTTTCAACACAACCTGGAAATACAAGGACTGTTATCATCCCCGTTTACAGATGAGAAAACTGAGACAGAGAGGTTAAAAACTGCATCAAGGCCAGAAGAAAGTGCTGAAGCCAGGATTCAAATCCTGAGTCTGCAGCCAGCGTTTCCGTCCCTAGTCCGTCTGCTTGACAGCACCCATGATCATGATCATGACACAGAGACAGAGATGTGCATGGGGCCTGTGGGGAGTGGGGAGCCCATGACGTGAGCGGGAGAGAAATTTTGAAAAGCTTAGAATGCTTCCTCTCTCTCTCTCTCTCACACACACACACACAGACACACACACACAAGCAGAATGTCCATTCACTTGAACTGAGAAGACTGAGGAGTTATTCACAAAAAACCAAAAAAAAAAAAAAAAAAAAAAAGAGAAAAACTTTTCCCTCTGCTCATTCTCACCTCCAAATATCAGTTACCTATTTATTTCAAGTGAAAGGTTTGGGTTGGGGGCTGAATTATCCTGATCATTGCTTAGATTTGCCACTTTACACATATAATCAAATCTTCCCTCCAGACTCACTCTGACAACTGTTATAAGGAAAATGAGCTCCATGGAGTAGAAACAACATTAATCATGCTCATTTTATTCCATTTTCTAAAAATGTCAAGAGTTGATTTCCAACCATGGTCCCCTATTTTATGGGCAAAGTTCCCAGCATCTTCAGTGGGGGCAAGTTTCACACATCAGGTCTAACAGCTGGATTTGTAGGAAAACTTTATTGAATTTAACACCCAAATACATTAAGGTTTTTTCAAAGTTGATTTAAATCCTTATTAGGTAAACATTGGTAACACAGAGAAGAATATTAGATCTCATTCAGTTGACACAATTCCCAGATTTGTTACTGAAGTCATTTATGATTTTTAGGTTGACTCAGATGGAGACACACAGATAACTAGTTAATGCAAACAATAATAAACCCACATGATTAAAAAATAAAGAGAAACAAGATATGAGAAGAAATTAGCCCTAGCAACAGAAAATAACAAGTAAACAAAGCGACCTGCAATCTCCACTTGCCCCAGCCTCACCGATTTCCGCTTTCTGAACATATGCACATTTCCGCTAAAAACAAAGTCAAAACCAGTGCTACATCTTAACAACTTCCTACCTTCCTCTTTCATTCCCCTGCTCCCTCCACCAGAGAGCAACCCCAGTGGGTGGTCCTAGGTCTCAGCAGTATCTGTAGATTTGTAGTTCAAACTCTTTTTCTCTAAGAGCTGAGGAAGAGGCTAACAGATGTTCTCTGGTGGCCCTTGCCCTTGCTCTTACGGGGCCACCTCCAAACAGGGCGAGGAGCAGACCCCATTAGGCTCTGTGGGAGCCAAGACTGCACTGTCACACAGCCTCAGAGCAGCATTGAGATCTGGACTCACACTTCCTATATGGCCCTGACTACAGTATTGAAACCCCCTCTGCTTCAGTTACCTTATAAATAAAACACCCCATCAGGGCTTTCAGATGAATTAAATAAACTCTGTTTGAAAAGCAACGTATCAGAGGCGTAGCAGCACTCACCAGCCTCTGTGCATTTTCTCCCCCACCCACACTCCCAAGTACTCCCAGCTCCCTGCAACTGAGGACAATATCAAGGGGTCTTTCCTCTCTAGATCAAACTACCTCTTCTGTCTTTCCCTTCTGTCAAAATGACCTATCCTCACACTACCAGAGAATCTGATCCCCACCATGGGGGTTACCTCCCTTTTTCTTTTCTGCATTTTACCTTTGATAATAACAACCTATATTTGCTTAGCCTGGATGGTCTGAATGTTTGCATCACCCCAAAATTCATATGTTGAAACCTAATCCCCAATGCAATTGTATTTGGAGGTGGGGTCTTGGGAAGGTGATTAGGTCATGAGGGTGGGGCCCTCATGAATGCGATTAGTGTGCTTATAAAAGAAACCCCAAGAAAGCTCCCTCCTGCCTTCTGCCATGTGAGGACAGAGAAAAAAAAAAAAAAGGCCATCTATGAACCAGGAAGCAGGCTCTCACCAGACACCAGATCTGCCGGCACCCTGATCTTAGACTTAGCCTACAGAAGTGTGAGAAATAAATTTCGATTGTTCATATAAGCCACCCAGTTAGTGGTATTTTTGTTATAGCAGCCTGAATGGACTAAGACAGCCCCTAACAGTTTACAAAGCACCATGATAGCCAAGTCCTCATTTGATCCTTCTCATGTTTCTGTAAGATAGACAGGATGCGTGTTATTTTTTTCTCCTCATTTTATATAAAGAAATCAAGGGTCCAAGCATTGAAGGAATTTGCTCAAGGTCACATCAAGAAAGAAAGGAGTACAGTCAGGGTTTAATGCCAGGTCTTCTGCTTGAGATCCCTTGCCCTTTTCCACTCTTCATGGATTCATTCAACAATTATTTGTTGTGATGTCAGCTTTGTGCTGAGCACCATTCCAGAGCTGAAGCTGCATCAGAGCAAAGCAGTGTCTCTGCCCTCACGGAGCTTAATTTAAATTACAGTAGATTTATCAAAACTAAATTAATTCTTACATAATAACAAATAACTGACTTGTCTTGCTGAGAGTTATAAGTGCTATGAAAAAAAATGAAGCAGGGGAAGGGGATAAATAGAAAGTGAGTGGATGGGGGTGAAAGAGGAGGCTTTTTTAGATAGGATAGTCCTGGAAGACACCTCTAGAGCAGAGACCTCAATCAAGTGAGGGAGTTAGTGATGTGAATATCCATAGAAACAGCATTCCAGGCAGAGGGACCAACAAGGACAAAGGCCCTGAGGTGGGTGTGTGCTTGGCAGGTTGAAAGAACAGGATATTCATTGTACACTAATTTTACTGGTTGTTATGAGGTGTTACCTGACAGAAGCATTCTGTGGTCCAGTAACTTTCAGAACCTCCAGGTAAAGCAGAACTTCCAAGAGCCTCTAGCCTAGGAAGGCGCTCTGCAAATCTGCTCGAGCCAGAGGCAGTGTGCAGCGTTGCACAATGTTGTTCAACCATGGAAACCTTCAAGGAGCATCTCAGGGGATTCTTGTTCCACAGAACACTCTGGAAAATGCTGCACCACACCCTGCTTTTACTGGAAAAAGGAAGCTGGGCTAGGAACTAGAGCTTCAGGCACTGCGTGAAGCCTTTGGAGTTCCCCGGCGGCGGAGGCACAAAGATCGCAGCGGGCAGAGGCGGGCTCCACTTATCCACAGCGGTGAATGTTCAGCCCATCCTGATTTTTGTCAACTATCTGAAACCACTCTTGGCTCCCGTTTCCTGTCTGGTGTTTCCCGTGATTTAACCCTGGTTAGCTGATTCCAAGCCCTGCTGACCTTCCTCGGGGCTCTCATTTGGGGAAATGGGACCAGGGCAGAACAGGAACGGTGTAGAAATCTGCTTAGATGATGCTTCCCCTCGGGTCGGAGGTGGGAAGCCGAGCAGGGGGGATTTCCAGTGTGCAGTGGGTGGCCTCCCGACAACGGAGGCAGGAATTCCGCTCAGGTCTGTCACGTGCTCTGAGCTCTGGCTGCCTGGGACGCCTCCAGAAGCGATTCAGCTGCTCACAGGTGGGCGATGCTGCAGGAGGAAGACTCCCGTTTGGCCGGAAGACTGCCCGCTGTGAAGAATGCGGATCACTGCCTCACTTGGGAAGTATTCCCAAACCCTCTGCAAGCTATGAAGCCGGGAAATGAAGGGGAAGCAGCTGGAGTGGGCCAGGCCGAGCGGACAGCCCGGAGAGAGGGAGAGAGGGCCAGGCAGGGGCCAGACCCAGGGAGCCCAGCAGAGGTCAGCTGGGCCTGCTGCCTCAGAGGAGGCTGTGAGGGGGCAGTGGCTGGTCCCCAGGATATCACCCCGCAGGCTTGGACCAAGTCACATCAGAAGAGTGCCAGCAGGAGTCATCTGTTGGCTAAAAAAAAAGAAAAACAAACTGTATAAATAGACCTTGATTCCAGATGTTGCTTACTCTTAAAATACATAAAATGTGAGTGATCAAGTGTAAATACCAAATGAATTCTTTCTTTGAGGACTTTCAAAGGAATCTTGCAAAAGATCTGGCTAAGAAGTTGACCACAGATTAACAAATACATCCTACATAAAATTAGAATTTTTTTCATTATGATGCCTTGTCACAGGGGTTAAAAAGTTGACTCGGGACTGTGATCTATGCACAACTGAGAAATCCTGCTGAAGACAGCAAATGCCAGATGCCCGAGATCAGAAAGTGTGAGCATTTTCTCTTCGTGTGACATAATAGATAATGTTAAAGATAAAATAACTGTTGTAGCTTTTATTAAGTGTTGAGAACTTGCCGGACACCAGACACTTCACACACAGCATTTTTTTAAAATTTTTTACTGAAGTACAGTTGATTTACAATGTTGTGTTAGTTTCCAGTAAACAGCAAAGTGATTCAGCTAGGGTTAGGGCCATATATATATATATATATATATATATATATATACTTTTTCAGATTCTTTTCCATTATAAGTTATTACAGGATATTGAATGTAGTTCCCTGTGCTATACAGTAGGTCCTTGTTGTTTAGCTATTTTATCTATGGTAGTGTATATCTGTTAATCCCAAACTCCTAATTTATCCCTCCCCCCCAGTTTCCCTTTGGTAACCATAAGATTGTTTTCTATGTCTGTGAATCTGTTTCTGTTTTGTAAATAAGTTCATTTGTATCGTTATTTTAAGATTTGACATATAAGTAGTATCATATGATATTTATTTTTCTCCGACTTACTTTACTTAGTATGGTAATCTCTGGGTCCACCCACGTTTCTGCAAATGGCATCATTTCATCCTTTTTTTTTTTTTTTTTTTTTTTTTTTTTTAATTTTTATTTATTTATTTATTTATTTTTAATATATGGCTATGTTGGGTCTTCGTTTCTGTGCGAGGGCTTTCTCTAGTTGTGGCAAGTGGGAGCCACTCTTCATCGCTGTGCGCGGGCCTCTCACTATCGCGGTCTCTCTTGTTGCGGAGCACAGGCTCCAGACACGCAGGCTCAGTAATTGTGGCTCACGGACCCAGCTGCTCCACAGCATGTGGGATCTTCCCAGACCAGGGCTCGAACTCGTGTCCCCTGCATTAGCAGGCAGATTCTCAACCACTGCGCCACCAGGGAAGCCCCATTTCATCCTTTTTTATGGCTGAGTAATATTCCATTATATATATATCATATCATCTTTACCCATTCAGCTGTCCATGGACAGTTACGTTCCTTCCATGTCTTGGCTGTTGTAAATAGTGCTGCTGTGAACATAGGGGTGCATGTATCTTTTTTTTTTTTTTTTAATTTATTTCTTTATTTATTTTTGGGTGTGTTGGGTCTTCGTTTCTGTGCGAGGGCTTTCTCCAGTTGTGGCAAGCGGGGGCCACTCTTCATCGCGGTGCGCGGGCCTCTCACTATCGCAGCCTCTCTTGTTGCGGAGCACAGGCTCCAGACGTGCAGGCTCAGCAATTGTGGCTCACGGGCCCAGTTGCTCCGCGGCATGTGGGATCTTCCCAGACCAGGGCTCGAACCAGTGTCCCCTGCCTTGGCAGGCGGACTCTCAACCACTGTGCCACCAGGGAAGCCCGCATGTATCTTTTTGAATTATAGTTTTGTCCAGGTATATGCCCAGGAGTGGGATTGCAGGATCATGTGGTAACTCTATTTTTAGTTTTTTGAGGTACCTCCATACTGTTTTCCATAGTGGCTGCACTAATTTACATTCCCACCAACAGTGTAGAAGGATTCCCTTTTCTCCACACCCTCTCCAGCACTTATTACTTATCGACTTTTTGATGATGGCCATTCTGACTGATCACACATAGCATTTTTAATGTTTATAAAAGCTAGCATTACTATGCTTGTTTTACAAATGAAGAAACTGAGGTTCAGAAAGGTTAAGTAACATGTCCAATGTCACAAGGTTAATTAAGTGGTTGGTCTGGGGTGCAGACCCCGATCTCTGACTGGAAAGTCACTCTTTCTTCTATCACCTACTGCCTATGTTATCACATAGGTAGCACCATAGGGTAGATAGAACTGAGGACGTGAAGTCCAAGAGATGATTAAATTCCTTCCTAGTATACCCATCCACCCACCAGCAATTTATAAAATACATTGCTTTGCTATCTTCTTTGTCAGATGTTGGGAAGATCAATAATTATTTGCATGGTACTTTGAGAGAATTAGAAGAAAAATGCTAGCTTAAAAAAATTATTCTGCCACCAGATGGATCAGACATAAACTGGACTGGTTTGACTGCTCTGTCACCCACGTGTCAGTAACTTTGGGCCCTTACGTGAAGCTGCTGGTTTAGATATCCCTGTGAGATATTAGTGGTATCCCAGCCATAGTCACTACCTTGCCAGCTTCTGGGAAAGTTGGTGTTCTTCTCATTCTCCCCTGCTCCTTAAACTGCCCTTTAATTCTGAACACTCTTTCAGAAGCAGGTAAAAAAAATGCAATCACATAATTATCAAATTGAACTCTGCAGGATCTATGTGAAAACCTCATGGATCCTCATACACTTGATCACTTAGGTGATCACTTTTTTTAAATATAAATTTATTTATTTTATTTATTTATTTTTGGCTGCGTTGGGTCTTCGTTGCTGCACGTGGGCTTTCTATAGTTGCAGTGAGCGGGGGCTACTCTTCGTTGCGGTGAGCAGGCTTCTCATCGCGGTGGCTTCTCTTGTTGCGGAGCATGGGCTCTAGGCGCGCGGGCTTCAGTAGTTGTGGCACGCAGGCTTAGTAGTTGTGGCTCACGGGCTCTAGAGTGCAGGCTCAGTAGCTGTGGTGCACGGGCTTAGTTGCTCCACGGCATGCGGGATCTTCCCAGACCAGGGCTCGAACCCGTGTCCCCTGCATTAGCAGGTGGATTTTTAACCACTGCGCTACCAGGGAAGCCCAGGTGATCACTTTTTTCTGTCCTTCCAGCATATGCTCCCAGAGCTAAATGTCACTCGTGTTCTTAACTAAAGATGAGCTAAATCCTTTCTGTTTAATTTGCTTTTATTTTAATAAAGTATTCAATTATTCAATTCATAAGCCTACTACTGTGTGCCAGCTACATGTTCCCACAAAAAAAGGGGGGAAAGGGGATTGGTTCCCACAAAACAATCAGCCATTGGAGTTGCTTTTGCATTTTGTTCTTGTTAAGGAGATTGTGCCTTTACACATTTTTCATCTACGTATCATTGCAGTACACAACCAGGGCTGAAAATAGTGCGTAAACTCTCAACCACAGTGATAGTTTGACTAGTATATAGTTCATATAATCCCCCCAGGTTGCCGAGGTAATCTAACTGCAGTTAACAAGTAGTAGCTGTGTAAAAGACACAAAAGAGAAAACATGCTTTAGTTACGTCAATATAATATGCACACTGATATTCATGATCATGTCTTAGAAAGAGTAAAGTATTATAAAAACACTTTCTGATAGTTTTTATTAACAGTCTCTATTCCCATACTATGCCCATATATTGAAAACATCTACAGTTGAAAGAGAAATTGAGAGACAAATTAATTCATTTACATTAAACTACCAAGAAAGCTAATAAC
The DNA here is from genome assembly GCF_009873245.2 of Balaenoptera musculus. Classification (NCBI taxonomy): domain Eukaryota; kingdom Metazoa; phylum Chordata; class Mammalia; order Artiodactyla; family Balaenopteridae; genus Balaenoptera; species Balaenoptera musculus. The sequence goes on from NC_045794.1 coordinate 55,538,253, forward strand.
AGTACGCAGTCTGGAATCTAGTTCAATCTAAGTTCAACATTAAAGCTACTGCATAAAAATTCTTTGTAGCAAAATGAGCTTTAATTTTTAGAGGCTTTGTAGCCATTATTGTAATCATTCAAGGTCAAAAGCAAAAAGAGCAAAAAACAAAAACAAAACAAAAAACAAAGCTTGCCCTGTTCGCAAAAAAAGTAGCAAATTTCCTTTCAATCTTTTCCCTACTTCAATTAACTGAAACCAAGTCTTTTCCAACCTACTTCTAAGCAACTATACCCACTCTTACCTGCCTACCATCTGAATGGTTGCAGCTTTAAATGATTTATTTTAGCATTTGCACCCAAAGCAACATCCATTTTATGCATGGGTGGAGTTAGTGCTATAATCTGAAGACAGTAGAATAACTTCCCTTTGACCCTGATAACCTGAACTGTGGAATTCTTCTACGAAAAAATGCATTTCTTTGGGTGAAGATATTGCCTCCTGTTAAAACATAAATATTCACTTTTTATCATGCATTGGAATCACCTGTAGAGTTTTAATCTAAGATTTCTGGGCCCCATACCCAGAGTTTCTCATTCTTTAGGGTAGGGCCCCAAATTCTGCATTTCTAACAAGTCCCTGGGTGATGCTGATGCCCTTTGTCCAGGGACCACACTTTGAGAACTTAGTATATATCAGTTCTGCACATCTGGGGAGATATCGCAACTGGTGCCATCAGGGGGAAATAAGATATGAGCCTGGGACTGTGAGCACACGTAGGGCTATATGCAGAGCTCTGAGCAGCAAATCGTCATGGGTAGGGTAGATATAAAAGAAACAGCATCAGGAAGCAGCATCATAAAAAGAACAAGAAACACTGAAGACACAATGGGAGAAAGTACTTGTGAGAAAAATATCACCACTTACAATTTACAATTTGGATGCTTGATGAAGCAGTTTACAAGAAGGAAAATAGCTTCCCTGGTATTAAACTTAGAATACTAACACTGTGTAGGGTCCAAACATTAATTGCATTTGTGCTTTGCTGAAAAAGGGCATTCCCAGGTTAAACGGGAGAGTAAAATGTGCAGGTGTGTCCTAGTCAGTGCTTGGATAATCAAAAGGTGAACAACGCTTCTCGAAATCATGGCTGGCTAATGTTTATATTTTGATAGCTTTAGTCCTTTCTCTTTTTTAGTCCTTTTTCTTTTTTTAGTTCCAACTTCTCTTCCCTAATTGCCTTTCCTTGAATATTACTTCACTGTTCTAAAAAACATACTTGAGTATTTCTAGGGAAAAATCATTTAGGTCATCAGTCTTTTCTTTGTATATATTCTTGAAGTCTCTCAGAGTTCAAAAAAGAGCCACTTTCTTTTTCTTTGTGAGCCTCTTGTCTCATTAAAAAGGAAAAAAGTACGTGAACGGGGTTACAAAAATTACATAAATGTTAACATTTGGCAACGTGATACTTTTAACACTCTTCCCACCTCACCACCCCCCGAACAATGTGATAGTCACAAGATAATTGCAGGATTTATTCTAAAACAATAATTCATGGGGATTAGATACATAGTGATAATATGCACATTTAAAGTCGTAGACTGCATCTGGCACTGAGACTCTACATATGACCACACTTGGTGGTGGCACATCAAAAATCCAAATTTCATGCTATTTGTGAATATGACTATTCCCAGACATGATAAGACCTTATTCCCTATGAGGGAAAAAAATACTTGACAATACTTGAAATACTTGTTCTTCTAGAACAAGGAAGAAAAAGGTAGATTTAGATTTTGGATTTCCAATTTGACCATTCAAATATCACAAGAAGAAGGGAGCTTGAGTCTGAGTTCCTTTGAAAGCATCATCCCATCAAGAAGAATTTATGATGCAATATGCAGTTATTTCTCCCATACTGTCCAATCCAACAATTTAAACCCTGAAGACAAAAGAAGCCTTTACTATGCCAGTCAAGTCAGTGGCAGAGCACAAGCATATTCATATTATTCATTTGTCAAATGTTATGATAGTAGCAACACAAAAAATTTAACTTAATATCCTAACATCATTTCTGAAATTATTAAAATGTTACAGAAATATGATTTAAAATAAACTGCCTATGAGGCATTTTTCTAAGAGGAAAAAATTCTGCAGATGTTTATGGCTCCAGATGATTTTCAGTATATTTGTCAGTTGATACATGTCATGATTCTACCAATTACGTAAATTTGAGCCTCATTATTAAGCAGTGGTTTCCTTAATTTTAAAATATGGTGAACAAATGATTTTTCATCCTAGCTTTAAAATTGTCAAAGGCAACCTAGCACCACGTTTCTTTGTCTGTTTACAAAATGTATGGTTCATTTTCCTTCAACCTTTCAGCTCTGCTAGAAATGCTGGGCAACAGAAAAGAATGAGTTCATGACTCAACCAGCTTATTAGGCTACTCTTTGCAGTGACTGTAAATGCTGCCGTCAGTCTCATTTTTATGGTGCTGATAAAGGAAGGTAACCTGTACAAAGGAGTTAGTTAAATGATCCAAAATGTCATTGCTCAACACTGGAGATGCATTAATTTGTAGTCCTATAATTGGAAAACAGGATATGAAGTCTTTAGGGGCTGGCTGGCCAGCTGGTCAACCAAATAGAATACCATTATTACAGCAAAAGGAAATGTCATAAAGCTCTTCCCTAAGTGCATCACAGGATTTATTTTACAAACCCTTTTTTTTTCTTTTTTATTGGTTCATTTGCAGGTTTTGTTTGCTTTAGCTTTTAGCTAAAACATGCTTTACAATGACTGTGTCCGTTCTGCAAATTATCTGTACTCATTTCCAAAGGACAGTTTCTCTGCTTAGCAATCTGAAGTAATGTTTGTGGTCACTTTGGAAAGTAGCACAGTTAATGAGATTACTGCTAAATCAATAACACAATGAAATGCAGGGGAACTCTAGTTCTATGCATTTCCTTCTTGTGACATTATTTGACAGTCTATGAACCCATTGTTTCAAGTAGTTATAGAAACCATATAATTTATAGAAACTATACAAATTGAGATACATAAATTTAGAAAACAAAATGTGTTGGGGAATTAAAATCTCTATTTAGGGATTGGAGAAAAATTTTGGTAAAATGACAAAAATAATATTGAGATGTGATTTAACAGAGGTACTGGCAGGTGAGGCATTATTCCACATTTAGTGATTATACGAAAAACAAAAATACCATAGGAAACACATTTGATAGACTGGAGACTCATTCGAGATTCCCCAAAAAAGGAGTAAAAGCATGTACATATAGGGGTTCCCTGGTGTTGCAGTGGTTAAGAATCCACCTGCCAATGCAGGGTTCGAGCCCTGGTCCGGCAAGATCCCACATGCCGCGGAGCAACTAAGCCCGTGCACCACAACTACTGAGCCTGCACTCTAGAGCCTGTGAACCACAACTACTGAACCTGTGCACCTAGAGCCCACGCTCCGCAACAAGAGAAGCCACCGCAAGGAGAAGCTCGTGCACCGCGACGAAGAGTAGCCCCCGCTCGCCGCAACTAGAGAAAGCCCGCACACAGCAGCGAAGACCCAAACACAGCCAAAAAAAAAAAAAAAAAAAAAAGAATGTACATATAACCACTCCAGACCTCAACAAAAATGAACATATATTATTACATAGAAAACTGTAAGGTTAAAAAGTAAATTTGATTATTCTTGAAAATGAGAGATACCTTGTTTTCAAAAATCCTGACAGAAAATTAAGTATTTACTGTGGAAAAGATCTAACTTTGTGTAAGATAGTGTATTCAACTAAAAAAGGGTATGGACCAAACATATTTTCATCATCTTGTGACTATAAGTATAAAGAAGGAGGGACCAACCTGAACAAGACTTTTTTGGGGGTTTTTTTTGTTTTTTGGGTTTTTTTAAGGGAGAGGAGGAGAGAAGAAAAGTAGACCAAAGAAAAGATTGTGATAAGGTTTCTGAAATATCAGAAGATTTCCATAGTCACCCCAACCAGGGCCCTCCCAGTGATAAGTCAGAAACATTGTTTGTTGAAATCAAATTCTCCTCCGCTTCACATGAGAGGCCTTTTAATTTTGAGTAGGAGTCTGTAGTGGCTAAATCAAACCAACTAAAGTAAATTCTAACCATCAAGCTGTGAAATGTTGAAGACTCCTCACATTCAGTAAATAATTTCTGTGTGTTTCTACGAATTCACAGGAGAAAACATAAGACTGTGAGATTCTCCTAATGACACGCAGGACATCACACACGCACTTCATTTCCTGCGTATTCAAGAAGCTTTCCCAAATGTGGCTTCCACAGCATCATTCAATCCCTGGTGGAATTCCTAATTCTGCCTCTCACCTCTATAGTTCAGCCATAATTGAGAACAGCTAGGATGCAAATCAACCTGAAGCCAATTCATGGCAATCATGAGTGCCTTGATCTCCAGGAGAGCGCTCTCAAAAAGCCTTCCCAGATAAGCAAGGGAAAAGGACTCCACCTTCTAGATTCTCCTCTCTCTAGGATTAAGCTTTATGGTAAGACTTGCCCAACCCAAACCCTACACTACCCAGCCTACCTCAAGCAGTTGGAAACTACTACACAGGAGTACTTTGGCCATCCTTGTTGAAAAGGGAAATGTTTATGCGAAGCCAAGACATTTTCTTACTGACCTCATCCCAACTCAGGGACCCTTTATTATCTATTACATGATGCTGCTTCCACAAAGGAGTTAGGTAGATGAAACCAATTGAAACCCAATCAAATCTAGAGAAGAACTGTGAAATTGTATTGTATAAAAATGTGGCATTATTCCACTGCAATTTGTTAATTATGCTGATGTAGAATCATATAGATACTTCCCCTCTAAAAAAATGTAAAGACAAAATTTAATTCTTTTTTTAAAAATTATTTTACCCAATTTAACTAGTTCAATTTTTTAAAAATTTGTCTATGTGCCCAACAGCATGGTAGGCACTAGGGAAAGAGATGAACATTACATGACAAATTCAGTACTAAAAAATTGTGTCCTGGAGGAGATTGGCAAGAAAGTCAATGATAACCATATAGTATAGCAAGCACTCTACTAGAGATTTGTGCAAGAAGTTTTAGGAATATACTAGAGGGCATGGATTGAAGGGTCAAAATGTGTCCGCTGAGTACTTAAGCTGAATACTGAAGAATAAGTGTAATACAGCTAAGGAAATGAAGGGGAAAGAATTTCTATGCAGAGGGAACTGCATGGGCAAATCACCAAGGTGGGAAAGTGTTTGGTACTTCAAAGGGGCTATTAGAATAATGTTGTGGCTGGGAGCACAGAGGACATAAAGGAAAATAAGGCTAGAAGAGACAAGAGTAGATACTAAAGGATGATGTATGCCATGCTAAGGAGTTTCCCTTTGGTCCTGAAAGTGCCAGTGAAGGATTTTCAGCAGAGGAGTTACACAGTCTTTTTGGCTTTAGGAAAAAGAAATATTAGTATCTATAAAAAGGGTTGAATTGTAGTAGGGCAAATCTAAAGCAGAGAGATCAGTTAGGATACCAGAGGCAGTTACTTCTCCAGGGACTCACAATGGAGCTACAGGTTAGCAGGGTGATTCAAAGGCCAGAAAATAGAGTCAACAAGATCTAAGGATCAGTTAGTAATGGAGCTGGGGGGAAAGCAAGTCTAGGATTTACTTCTGTTTCTGGTTTGGGCACCTAAGAGAGGAACTAGAGAAGGCAAAGTAGATTTGAGAAGAAAGATGTTCACTTCAGGATACTTTGACTTTGAGGTCCCTGAAGACATCCAAGGGAAGGTGCCAGGGAAATGGTTGGATATGCCAATTCAGAGCTCAGAGGTGCTGCCTGGTGGGAGGTACCAAACTAGGAGTCAGCTGTGTACAAAATGAAAGCCAGGGGTGTGGATGAGATAGCCCAGAAAGAGTGTATACCATTAGAAGAGGGCCAAGGAGAGAACCTTAGAATCACGAACAAAATTAAGTTTTTATCAAGCTAATGAATTTTGTTTGGAAGTGTTTCTCAGGTAACATTTCATGATTACGGTTAATGATATACAAATAATAATCTAATATTCTTTCAATATTTCATGCATTGGGACTAGCACAAGATGGTGGTTTCCTCACTGCAAACCCAAATGTCCCCGCCAATGTCAATTACTGCAGATCCCAGTATGGGACCTACCTAGAAACCATCAATTCAAATACCACTGCGGAAGTATTTCAGGGAATTCATGAGACCAGACTTATTTTCATGGAAAAACTAAGGCATTATTTGTCTTTTTCACTCTATTGACATTTACAATGACATTGGACAAAATTGCTGACACCTTAGTACGAATCAAGGAAGTGACATTAACTGTAATAATAGTCATGGCATTCATCACCTCCATGCATTCACAGCAAAAAAAAAAAAAAAAAAATGGTGCTGCTTCCACTTAAGAATGTCCTTGATGAAGCAGTAAAAAGTATTAGTTTCTTACACCTTGACCTCTGGGTACATTTTGTGTGATGAAATGGAAAGTACGCATAAAGCACTTCTGTATACCGAAGTACAATGACTGTCTCTAGAAAAAGCATTTGTACAATTGTTTGAGTTGCGACGCTGTACAAGCCACTTTTTTTCATGGACCACCATTTTTATTTAAAAGAACAACTGACAGAAGAACCATCATGATTCAGACCTGGGTATTTGGCAGACAATTTCTCAAAAAAGGAACGAAGTGAACCTGTCACTTCCAGGAAAATACCTCACAGTATTTGTTGCCAATGATAGAATTCAAGGATAAAGTGAAAATAAGAGTTATGGAAAATTTATGTCCACCACATTAAGCTTGACAGATTCCCAATGCTTAAAGACTTTCCTGATGACATCAATGGTGACATTAACGAATGTAATTTTTTTGATATTGTATGATATATTGTGTCAGTCTTTGAGATATTTGCATAATTCAGTGAACCAAAATTTTCCAAATGACCAATGAGTGATGTTACAAAATCAAAATTTGTAAAAGATTCATACAAAGTATGAGCTAAACCAATAACCTTTTTTCTTTTTTCGGCTGCGTTGGGTCTTTGATGCTGCACAGGCTTTCTCTAGTTGCGGAGAGTGGGGGCTACTCTGTTGCGGTGTGCAGGTGTCTCACTGCGGTGGCTTCTCTTTGTTGCGGAGCACAGGCTCTAGGCGCGTGGGCTCAGTAGTTGTGGCTCGCAGGCTCTAGAGTGCAGGCTCAGTAGTTGTGGCGCACGGGCTTAGTTGCTCTGTGGCATGTGGGATCTTCCTGGACCAGCGCTCGAACTCATGTCCCCGGCATTGGCAGGTGGATTCTTAACCACTGCGCCACAAGGGAATTCCCCAAACCACTGACTTTTAATGTAACAGAGCACAAAAAGTTTATTGCTATGGGTTCAGATCGCAACTAACCTTTATGTTAACATGTAAAAGTTTTATGATTGTTCTTTTAAATAGTTACAAATTTCTCAGTTTTAATTTTGAATATGGTAAATATTGATAGATATGACTTACAAAAACAAAAACTTTGGAGGCCTATACAGTTTTTAAGAATTTAAAAGGACCCTGAGACTAAAGAGGTTGAGAACCATTCTCTTAGGGGAAAACAAAACAGGTTTTAGAAAGAAGGATCTTCTCACTGCCCCATTGCCCAGACTTCCCTTTTCTCCCACCTTCTCCAGCAGCCCTGCCTAAGTGATCTTTAGAAATGTCCATCTAATTCTTCCATCTGCTGGCCATCTTTGTCTGCTTCTCCCATATACCATTCAGTGGCAGGTCATGGCTTTATCACAGAGGAAATTCTGCATTATCAAATGGAGAACCTGCCCTTCTCGGAAGCTGCTCTGACCTACTACAACAAAAATACCTTCTCACTCTAATGAATACATTTTTTTCTCCCACAATATTTTTAGAATCATTAAGAACTGTGGCCATTTTTCTATGACTCTAGCCCATTGTTGTATTAGCTAAGCTGTTCAAGCGAAAGATAATTATTGGGACGTCTCCTAGTCAATAAAATTTCATTAGATCATCTCCATGCACGTGTTGAACTTGAATTATTGTGGTTTCATCATATGTGTAAATACCTTACAATGAGTAAGTTGTTCTGGTCCTAATCAATGAAAGTAAGGAGAAATTTATACTTATGAGCAAATATTATCCTTAATGAACCATCCACTTGCCTAACTTGTGTTTAATGCTGGTGCAAATGTTTTAACTTAAGAATAACTTGCTACAGATATATGTACATGAATGTTTCCTATGTTTTCTTCCTCTTCATTCAATCCATATTTGAGTAAAATGAATTTCCTCTGCCCTCATTCTATTATGTTGCATTGAGATCATTTCATTTCTAAGTCATGCAGCCAGTGTTTTGGGACCTCACATAGCAATTTCCATTTCACAGGTACCCATAAAATTCATTCTGACAGACACTGTGAATTGACAGTTGGCCCATATAGCATATATTCCAACATGCTTCTAGCATAGGTTGTAAAGGCAAAAGCTCTATTTCTTACATTCTTGAAGCTAGGGTTCTGGATTGATTGAGCATCTACCCATCAGATCCAATCATGCGGGAACTGATTTTGGAATTAAGTGAGGGGAGAAAGAGCACGGGACACCATTTAGTGTGGATCAGGCTGGATCTGATATAGGCTGCAGCTGTGTGACCCTGGAGCCAGGACCTCAAGCAAGACTCATGGTTTAACAGATGGTTTCATGATCATGGCAGGAGCAGCAGTGCAATTCTCTGGGGGCTTTGGTAGTTGTCCGTTGAAGCTCAGCCTAGGGACTATTTCTTCAGCTCCCTCTCCCCAGTGATTCTGTAAGCCATTTAAAATCCTGCAATACCTTCCATTCTGCTTCTGCTTGTTAGAGTTAATTCTGTCCTCTCAATAGTGACCAAGACTTGCATTTAAGGCATTGTTTATCAGACATGATACTATCTTTGAAAATCACTTTCTTTACCCATATCACAATTATAGGACATGTAGCTGGCATCATTTAATGGTTTGATGACACAATAGTTTAATTTCTACCTAGACTCAGAAAATGCATTATCAGAAGTTGACAGGTCAATATAGAGATGGGATTGTTTCTTGGCTCAGGGTTTCAGGTGTGACTGGTTTACTGGGAGATCTGCTGAACCTACTCTTCTCTGATTACAACTTCAGGCATCCTGCAGACACAACATACCTTGCATTTATGCAATGCTTTTATAGTTAGCTGTAAAAGCACTTTCACAGTTAAGGTTCACAACAAATGGAAAGCACCAGGAAAAGAATGGTCATATCCACATTATAAATGAAAGAACTAAACCTTCAAGAAAGCTCAGTAATTTGTTTAAGGTGGAGGCAGGGATAGGACCCAGGGCATTTGTCTGCTAGTCCGATGCTCTTTCTCGAGTATTTCTCTGAAGCATATATATACCCAAGTCCTCATGTATATACTGTCATAGGAACCATAGCTGCCACCTAGTATCCATTCTCTTTTCTTCTTTAGAAGTAAAACTCTAGTTTAATTGGAGGCAACAAGACACCTAATTATGAGATTACATTTCCCAGTCTCCCTTAAACCTGGGTGGGGCAGTGTGACTAATAAGTTCTGGTCAATGAAATATAAGCAGAAGTGTTGAATAGTTTACTTACTGAGAAGGCTGCTAAAAAGAAGCCAAGTCAGCTGAGAGAAGAACTCTTTTATCTTTCTGTTTGAAAAAAATTTAATTTTGTTAATGTTTCCAAGTTTCTCTCCTTGGCCCTCTCTTAATGGTATTCACTAGATCAGGGCCATCTCACACACCCCTGGTCTGGGTGCCCATCATTTTACACACAGTGAGCTCCTGGCCCTGTACCTCTCACCAGGCACTTCCTCTGAGCTCTGAGCCAACATTTCTAACCATTTCCCTGGCACTATCCTTTGGATGTCTTCTGGCACCTCAATCCAAGATGTCCCAAATTGAGACAGTGACTTTACAGAGGTGTGCTACTCCTAGACTTCTTACCTCTGGACTTTTTTTTACACAAGAGAAAATAAATATCTATTTTGTTTAAGCTACTGTGATGTGGGGTTTCCAATTATATGCAGCAGATCTTAATCCTAACTGATACACGTAATTTTCCTAAATCATTTCTATTTTAAGGTTATGGGTTTTTTTTTAAATAAATTTATTTATTTATTTATTTTTGGCTGCTCTGGGTCTTCATTGGTGTGCGCGGGCTTTCTCTAGTTGTGGCGAGCGGGGGCTACTCCATTGCGGTGTGTGGGCTTCTCATTGTGGTGACTTCTCGTTGCGGAACACAGGCTCTAGGTGCGTGGGCTTCAGTTGCTGCAGCATGCGAGCTCAGTAGTTGCAGCATGCGGGCCCTAGAGCACACGGGCTTCAGTAGTTGTGGCTCGCGGGATCTAGAGTGCAGGCTCAGTAGTTGTGGCACACGGGCTTAGTTGCTCCGTGGCATGTGGGATCTACCCAAACCAGGGATCGAACCCACGTCCCCTGCATTGGCAGGCGGATTCTTAACCACTGCGCCACCAGGGAAGTCCCATAAGGTTATGTTTTTTTTAAATAAATGCTGTCACCAATGAGTAATCAGAGAATGGGGTGATTGTCTCAAGATAATAGCTGTCCCAATTTCAGAGTCAACCTCTGGATATGTTGTTAGATCCGTATGAAATTTGGAAGAGTAAAAGCTGTATGCATCTTTAAGAATAAGGACTTAAATTGAGTCAGCATGTTATACATGTTATGTATTCCCCTCAGTCTTGGTATAGGAGGACTTATACAGAAATCCACAATGCACCTGGATTCATGCCTAGTATATTGTGGATAGAAGCACCTTGGCTATTGACCCCTGGGACCTGCTCACATCCCTGGCCATGGGCTGGCTGGTCTTCTTTATGTTCAAGAGTTCTGACTCAGATCTCTTAGACTGAGGGTCAATCATCCTTGCTGAAAGCTGGAAAGATTAATGAGGCTCTCTTCCTCTTTCATAAGATGCTCTGGACACCACACAGAGAGTTTGGCTTAGAGGCTACATTTGACCAGAGTGCCCTCAGGTATATTTCCCTGTGCTATACAGTAAATCTTTGCTGCTTTTCTATTTTATATATAGTAGTTTGTATCTGTTAATCCCATACTTCTAATTTGTCCCTCCCCACCCTCCCTCTCCTCTTCAGTAACCGTAAGTTTGTTTCTATGTCTGGGAGTCTGTTTCTGTTTTGTATATAGATTCATTTGTACTATTTTTTAGATTCCACATATAAGTGATATCATATAGTATTTGTCTTTCTCTGACCTATTTCACTAAGTGTAATATTCTCTAGGTCCATCCACATTGCTGCAAACAGCAATATTTCATTCTTTTTACAGCTGAGTAATATTCCATTGTATATATACACCACATCTTAAGCCAATCGTCTGTTGATGGGCACTTAGGTTGCTTCCATGTTTTGGCTATTGTAAATAGTGATGCTATGAATATTGGGGTGCATGTATCTTTTCTAATTAGAGTTTTTGACTTTTCTAGATATATACCCAGGAGTGGAATTGCTGGATTATATGGTAGTTCTATTTTTAGTTTTTTAAGGAACCTCCTTTCTGTTTTCCCTAGTGGTGGCACCAGTTTACATTCCTACATGTACGAGGGCTCCCTTTTATCTGGTGGAGCCCTTTTAGAAAAATGTTTTCAAATCTATGAAATTAAAGTAATAGGATTGCAAGCCAATAATATCGAAGTATGGTTATCAACATATTTTTTGAATTTGATATTGTAATATATGTGCTTCTTTATTAAAGCATTAAATTTTAAGATGTACAGTAATGTCAAATAATTACAATGACTTAGAGAGGAGGATAAATGATATTTTGTGACATTGGTAACAACTGTAATATAAAGGGAAAATACCTATGATTTCTATTGGAAACAGAATCACAGGTATTATCAATAGGTAATACTATTGTGGTTTGTAGCCTACCTTCACAAGGAAAGGAAATTCTAAGTTTCGGCTAGAGATGAGTGAAAATAAATATATGGATTTTTTTCCAGTCAGGTCCATGGACCACTTAATTCTAACACAGTTGCCTTGGGAGTCTATGACTCCCAGGTTAAGAACCCTACTTTAAATCATGAAAGAATCCTCGTGATTTCGGCATTCCATCAGAGACCACATAGGAATTCTGGTTTGTGAGACGATTAATGCCTTGACAAGATTGGTCCTGGATTTTAGCACCTTTCACAGTTCAAGAACCTTGTGAAAGCCGTAATGTATGGATGTCTGATTCCAGCCACTGTCATCCAGAGAGGCCTGTGTTGTAAAATGTTAATTCCACTGCAAACGACAAATGACATCAGACTGCAGTTATAGGCCAGTGCATGGATTAAAGGAAACATGAACTACCAGCCAGCCCCTTGAGGATCTCTTTAGTGGCTCATTGAGACCCAGGAAAATGGCTGTACATTTTCTCTGGACAGCTTATGTTTTGGCTTATCTGCAGATAAAAGACCTCAGTCTCAAAGGCCTTATTGGGTGCATCCTTCTGAACATTAAAGTCAAATATGAAACTAAGAAAAATAATAAAAATCAAATTCTTTCAAAAATTCCCCATGAACATTAAGCTCTACTCCCCAAACTCCAATTTAGTGAAAGAAATTTCTACAATAAAGTGAAGCTTGATAAGAACAGTTGAAGGAAGTAGTTCTGGTGTCTTTGTCTACTATTAAAGAGACATACCCAAGTAAGAGATGATCAAGTTCTCATCACAAAGAATATGTTTGAAATTTTTTCAAAAATACAGGAGACCTGAAAAGACAGCCTCAGTGTTATTTATAAAAATGGACAATATCCCAGCCTTAGCATAATTTTGGAAGCCTAAACTTCAATAAGTTCAGTGAAATTTTAAAAAACCAAGAGAAAATATTTCTTATTTAAAAGATATTTTTAAGTGGAGCAAAACTTGAGGATGAAATGATCTTTTAACAAAAAGATGTATTCTGTTGAGATAATTTATCAGAAATGTCATTAATAGATGCAGAAATCTACAGAAAATATATAAATGTGTCCTGGCAATTCTAAACACAGAAATGCACTACACAATACTAAATCTGACAGATTTAGAGTCAGAGAAACCTAATGTAAATCTTTCCTCTGCCGCATATTTAACTTAACTGTGTGAGCTTGGGCAAGTTTCTTAGCCATTCTGATCCTCAGTTTCCTGATAACAATTGTTCCTGTCTCTTAGAGTTGTTAGGAGAATTAAGTAAATAAATAACTGTAAAACGCCTAGAACCACGTCTGGCATATTCCAAGCACTATATATTTTATCATCAAAAAAGGCTTGTGAGGATTAAATGTGATATTACCTCCAAAGTTCTTGGCATAGTGTCTGGCATATATTAATGCTCAGGAAATGATAGTTTGTATCAGAAATAGTAGGAGCATTAGTACTGGCATTTAATAATATTGGAATTGGTGTTGGTATCAGCATTAATAGAATATTGGTGTTAGTAGGGGCATTTGTATTGTTTTGGATATCAATGTTGGTATCAGTATATATGATGTTATCCTGGAACACCCAACAGGGTGAGGAACCCCTCCTTAATATGCTGTTGCTCTGAGGAACTCCTTTCCTGCCTTGCCTCAAAGAAGATGAGGGCTGGGACCCACCATCTTTCTTTGGGCATATTTTAGAGATGGATTCCAAATCAACAATTCCATGGCTACATACAGCCATGGCCACAGACCCAGTGCCATTGTCTTTGGGTTCAGGCAATAGGGCCATGCAATACTAATAATATGTCTCTCTCAGTGATATCCTACTGGCAAGGAACTAAACATACCTGAGACAGTCACACTGCCTTTGGTCCCTACAACCACTAGGCCAACTCTGAAAAGACCAGCTATTTCTGTGCTCAAGCTGGGTTCATTAAGAAAAGGCTCAACAGTCCAATGATTTATTAATTTGTTAGTGGTAAAAAATTTTTTCCATAAAATCCCATTATCCAGAATGCCTCAGAAATAAGATCTTGAAGTTAGCTACATTTCCTGGGAACAGAGATTACCCTAGACACCATCCATAAATCACCGATCAACTATAACAAGGTCATGAGAAGTGTCCTAGTTTCCATGACCACCTCAGGAACTCTGGGCTATCTATCTCATACTGACCAAAAGAACTGTGCCCATTTAAATAATGATCTCAGTCACCATTAACTAAGTTTCTGCTCCATCCAGGTATCTTTCATAAAGTACCTCTGTTTCTCATAACAATCATGTGAGGAGGCATTATTGTCTCCAATTTATGCGTAAGGAAACAAAGTCCCAAATTTTGAATAACTTGCCCAAGGTCACAGGATTACACAGAGCTAAGATTCAAACCCAGGTCTTCCCAGTTCCAAAACCTACACTTACATTCCCATTTAAAAGTTAGACTAGCCCGGGTTGACGGGAAGAGCCATCATCTTCTAGACGCAAATCTCTCTTCTGATTCCAGGGTCAGCCCAGCAAGAGCAGCAATGCTGAGCTACTGTCTTCACACTGACAGCATTGCTTGTGGTGGCAGTAAAAGGGGGAATAAAGCAAGAACAATAAAAATGACAGCCTGAGTGACAGGAGCAACGACAAGGTGGCCGGGACAATAACAATATCTGTGGGAAAGCTAGAGTTGCCACCAGGCCCAAGTAACGCAGCTCGGAGGAGACCCAGAGTGCAGAGCTAAAGTGCATGCCCACCTGGGCCCTCCCCACAGCCCACTTAGTTACCCACACACTGACTGCGTGACCTGAATCAAGAAGGCAGGCCTATCAATGAACATAAGCACCAATTCGACCCAAATAGCAAGGTGCAGGGGAAGGGTCACCAGTGACAGAGCCAGCTGAACTGCACCCAGGCAGAGGCAGAGAATATCCTCATACTCTTTCTAGGACATAGACTCACCCACTGCCCAAGAGCTGTCCTGGGCCTGTCTCTGCAAAGGTCTTTCCACAAATCATCCCCGAGTGAGCAATGTGTATGGTCTCACCCCTCCAGAGATGATGTGTGTCAGGGACTCAAACAGATTTAAATATCAGCTTTTTTTTTTTTTTTTTTCCTTAGGAAGAGTAGGAACAGAGACAGAAGGGAGGGAAAGGGAGGTCCTAGAAAGATTTGGCATGCACAGGAAGTTGGTCTTTAGACTCTTCCTCTCCTTCTCTGCACATCGGCATGTCCCCTATCCCTTGGCACGTTTTCTCTTTCATCCCCACAATCTGGCTACCCAAAGTTCCCCTCGAGGGCCCCCAATAAAGGCTTCTTTTCCCCTAAAACTCCCACCACTCAAAATGTACCTCTTGCTTCTCCCTCACCTCCCCCATCCTCCTCAGAAGTCCCTTTCCCCCTGTTTAAACATTAGAAAAGCACTCTGCTTAAACTCACTTATCCCAAGTGTAAATGATAGACGTCCTACTTCAGGGACCCCTCCAGATGAATGTCTGATAGGAACCAGGTGAGCGTTGTGGAGAAAATAGCTTTGTGTTGAGGGCCTTTCCCTCAAGCACATCTTTGAGCGAGTCCTGATGGAGAGGGGAGAAAGGGCGGTCTCACCCATTCCTCTTGGGAGTAAGAGAAGAAGGAATTGGAGAACCTAGGGCTTTCTTCAAGGACCACAGGGGTAATTATGCAGCCAAGTCTCCCCATGTGGCCAAGTTGGGGGGTGCTCCATGGCCCAGGTGCTCTTGGAGGCCCTCAGTGTATCAGGGTGATGACTACGAAGTGTCAGGAGTCCAGACACAGTGATAATAGAAAACAGGTGATAGTTTTGCTAAAAGCAGAGCTAGTCCATCACTCCACGCTGGGTGTTGACTCTGGCATTGCTGACTAAGGATTGGATTCTGGTAGCTGAAACTTCCAGATCCCAGCAAGAAGCTGATGGAGAAAGAGGAAGAGAATGCTGGCTGATTCCTCCATCAATACAGAAGGAGGTGAGTGCTTGTCCCTCCTCCCAAGAGAAGAAGAGTTCAAGAGAACTTCCTGTCCCTTCTCCTTCCAAAACCACCTCTCAGCCCCCCTACCTTTTGTCAGAAAACCACAGCTACCAAGGCCCCAGATTCACAGGCCTGCAAAGAGGCACTCCGAGCAGTTTCCTGCTCTTCTTCATTTTATTTTCCCCTCTCTAGGCTTGGTTGTGCAAAATAATTATGACACGTTAATATGAACTATTTACCATTTATGCCGTGTTATCATGCAGCACAATAATACTTATGGCTATCATAAAATATATGTCTAACTTTATTATAATTGTTCTTTGAAATCCTAAACTCTGCTCACAGATATTCATATTTCATAATTTATTGCTCAAGTGGTATGATCATTCACTGAGAACTTTAAAAATATTAGGGGAACCATTAATTAAGAGGCCAGGTTCTAGTCCCAACTCTGGTTATAATTAGCTATGTGATTTGGGGCAGTTCCCTTAGTCTCTTTGGGTCTCAATTTCCTCAAACATAAAATGAAGTAATTGAACTATAAAGCTCTCTAATTTACCATCCATCTCTAAAATTCCACAGTGTTGTGATTATGCTAATATTGAACATCCTTTAACATTATTAAAGAGACTTTTGAGAACCTTATACAATCTCAAAAACTTATTATAAAAGCTATGTATGCTATGGTAGCCTGACATTCACTGGGCATCATATCTGTCCTAGGCACCACCCCAGGCATTTCACAAACCTGGTCTCATTTAATCTTCTTAACAAACCTATGAAGCATATACTATTGCCCTGATTTTAGAGATAAGAAAACAGAGGCTGAAGCTCTCCAAGTCAGCAGAGCTGGATTTCTAATAACTGGATTCTATATGGTTCCAAAGTCTGTGTTCTTCAAGCCACATTGTGATGCCTTCAAAATAATTTTGCATAATGTAAATGGGGCAAGAGATTGGTTTGAATCTGTCCCAAATTTGAAATGCACTTTGGAATTCATGCTTGGTGTGTGTGTGTGTGTGTGTGTGTGTGTGTGTGTGTGTGTGTTTCCTCCTCTTCCTTTCTTTTCTCCTCCATCTTCTTCAGCTAAATTTCCCTATCAACTGATTTTTTTTTATCATCTGTTTCTTTCTCATATAAGTTTAGAATGGCCACAAATATTCCTGTTACTGGAATTAATTGGTTGTTGGAATACCTGATAAATTCAAGTTTATTAATTTATCCTAAAAGTCAAAAATCATATAGAAAATGTACTATAATGATTTACAATCTATATGCAGAAGGAGAACTCAGTACAGTGAGGTGCATAGGCTTTGGAACTAGACAGATGAAGTGCAAATACCAGCTCTGCTGGTGCAAAGCTCCGGGACTTGGGGTCAGTTACTAAACTTCACTGGTTATGTGTTTACACATCTGTTAAATAGATGCAATAATGCCTGTCTCACAGGATAATAAGGACTGCGGGAGCTACTCTAAGTGAAGGTAGCTAACTGCAACAGTAAGAATGAATGCTGATTAAGGACCAGGTACTGTGCTAAATATTGTATGGTATTATCTAATTAATGCTCACAACTGCAGATGAACTGAGCCCTGTCATTACCCCCAGTTTACAGATGGCAAAACCAAGATACAGTAAGATTAAGTAATTTGCCCAGGTCATGCAGGTGGAGGGTGGCAGGGCTCGGTTTTCAATCTACAAAGTCTATCTTCAGGTGCTGGACTCAATGTAAGATGCCTGACATAAAACAGAAACTTGATAAAGATATATTTCTTTCAGCTCTGTAAATATTTTTAAATATTTATAATAAGAAACTGTCAACACATTATTTGACGAAGTGAATTTGATTTCTAGCCTCAAAAGTCCTAGATTTTGTAGAGAATATTGTATCTGAATGTTGAAAAGTATAGAATGACCTACTTCAAGTAAAAAAGCTTTGAATAAGGTCTGTTTTAAATAGCACGCCCCAGAGTATTCACCACAAAAATTGCCAACCATTTATCAAGTGAGCTATGTGTGTGTGTGTGTGTGTGTGTGTGTGTGTGTGAGAGAGAGAGAGAGAGAGGGAGGGAGAGAGAGAGGGAGAGAGAGAGAGGGAGAGAGAGAGAGAGAGGGCATCTCACCCACGGCTTTGTCCTCCTGACATTTGGTAAGTAGACTTTTGCTGTTGTTTTTGTCTTTGACACCAAATAATTTAGTCTGAACTTGACCCTTGAATGCAATATTAAGCAAGGTTAGTCACATTTTAAGGGAAAATACTTAGGCATCTGAGACCCTTATTAGATTTCTAAGCTTTTGTTACATAATTTTTATCAAATAATAGAAATTCCACAAAGAAAAGAAGGAAGGAAGGCATGAAGGGAGGAAGGAAGGGAAAGAAAGAAGGAAAGAAGAAAAGAAAGAAAGGAAGGAAGGAAGCAAGGAAAAGAAAGGGAGGAAGACAGCTTCAAACTAAGGCAAAAGGATATAGCTGTAAACCTCCAAATGAATAGGAAAATATTTCAAAAATAAATTTAAAAGATAAATAAAGATGTCCATCAAATACTTTAAAAACAAAAAGAAATGAAACACATTACTGAGACAAAAGCATACTGTTCGTATATTTATCATATATATTAAAATTCAGATATATATTCTGTGGCTCTAATGACAAAAGAACCAATCTAGTCCTGCAAATGAGAACAGGAAATAAGGGTTTCATAGGCAATAAAATGCATTACTTAGTAGGAATTGGGAAGGGAGTCTGCAGGCTTGTGAATGTGGACAATTGGACAAGCCAGGTGATGTGACATCTTATGTCGTAGGGCAGAGGTGCCCCTTCTCATTAGAAATCACCAGTTCTGGGCTCTGTTTCAGCCCTATTTAAGTTACTATGTGGTTTACAGTAAATTATTTAAACTTTTTTAATACATTAGAAATGATGATACAACCACAATTATTAGGCCCTCATAGTGCATTTGAAACTCTTAATTTAGAAAAGCAGTTTGAATGAAATATCAGTGACATGATTTCTTCCATTTCTGTTTGACTTCATTTTCAATGTGTTTCAGCTGAGTTGAGGCTAAACGTGTGTATTTCAAATATGGTAATCTGCTCCATGTTTAAGGTGAATAAGAAGAGATGTAGATAGAGAATTCTTGCTACTGGGTCTCTTCTTTTAGGGTTACTCTTCATGTTCTAGGGGAAAAAATGTGTGCAAAACTGTAGAAATATGAAACCCATTGGATGAGAGTTGTGTTAATCAACAAAATAAAATTCTAGCAAATTACACAGCCTACATCCTCAATTTTGTTTTCTTGACTAAAGTTAGATATTTTTTTAAAATGCTAATTACAGCGGGATTCAACAGAAGAGAGAAGAAGGAAGACGTAAGGAAACTGATCACAATTTTCTTTTCATTTAAGTAAGTTTGTTAATTCAACAGTAGAATCCTACTGTTGAAAGGAAGAGGACTATAGAAGACCAGTTTATTTATTCATTTATTTATTTATTTGGCTGCGTTGGGTCTTCATTGCTGCGTGCTGGCTTTCTCTAGTTGCGGTGAGCGGGGGCTACTCTTCGTTGCGGTGTGCAGGCTTCTCATTGCAGTGGCTTCTCTTGTTGCGGAGCACAGCACGGCCTCTAGGCACGCGGCCTTCAGTAACTGCAGAACACGGGCTCAGTAGTTGTGGCTCGCGGGCTCTAGAGCGCAGGCTCAGTAGTTGTGGCGCACAGGCTTAGTTGCTCCGTGGCATGTGGGATCTTCCCGGACCAGGGCTTGAACGCCGTGTCCCCTGCATTGGCAGGCGGATTCTTAACCACTGTGCCACCAGGGGAATCCCCAGTTTATTTTTAGCTTGCCTAAAATTCTTAAGTGCTTCTTTCAGCTTGGAGTCAAAAGAAGAGTAAATGTCTCTTAAAGTGACAAAAGGTTAAAGTTTCTTTCACACCGGCAGCTTGGCTCTAATGAGCAGACGGTTTGATCTGAAGACATCAGACCTGTGTTCTGTTCCTTGTTCGACACCATTACTAGTTCCCAACCTCTGGCTTATGTCGGTGGAAGTTTGACGTTTCCCAGCGTTAATGTATTGTGGCTGAGCTCTTTATAATTTTGAAACATACACCACAGCCTCATATGTATTAATTTCAAACTATTTACCACCTCACTGTTTTTTTCTTCCATGAATAATGCATAAGAGAATAAAATACGTGGAATCAGCCTTTTATTTCTCCACTAGCAAAAACAAAACTAAAAATGAAAAAACACTTCTACCAGCTCTTATTGAACACCTTTCCAACCCAAATAAATTCAATGACTGGGAAGCGGTCAGTGATCTATCGTCTACCACTTTTATTTTTGCATGTCTCTTGAAACCCATCTCCTGGTCTGCCTTGTATTGTTACTGCTCTGCTTGTCTTTATTCTTCTTTGTTAAGTCTTAAATTCCTTGAGACCACTATCTATGCTTATTCCATCTTTGATGACTCCCCAGGATCAACCTCAGTGTCTTGCAGACAGTATATATTCAATACATTTTGCTATCACTTTTCTTTTTATGAAAGGAATCGTCTTTATAGGTAAGAAAATAGAGAAATAGAAAGACTTGCCCAAGGCCACACATTTAGTAAAAAAAAAGTGCCATTTTGTGAGATTGCTTTATGGTCTTTATCATTCTATTAAATGGGCCAATAAAATTATCCCCATCATTAAGTTACTTTATCAGAGAACTTTAAGTGGAAGTTCCCAGATTTGGCTGGCTACGCTCACGAGACTTCAAGCCATTCGTTGTGAGGCCACAAACCTCACTGTCTCTGAAGTCACTAAAAGCTTTATTTCTCTTTTTACTGGAATGATCGGCACATGGATGTTCGACTATTTATTCAGATTTGCTTCAAAGCACGATGTTGTTAGTTGTCACAAGGTGGATGCGGCTGGGCTGTCTAACAGGTATTTGGTGGAAAGCTTCCCAAAAAGTCCAGGTAATGCAGGAAGTGGCAGGTGACTCACTGTTCAGAGCCCTCATTCTGAGTCATTCTCCACCGAACTCCTCAGGATAGCGCTAAGGAAAGACAGAGCTAGAGCATCATGACCCCAGGGAATTGTGAAAGAAGCCACTTTTGGTTTTTCTCTCATCTCTCACTCTTCTCTGTGCTGCATCCCTGGTCGCGCCTGCCCCTCAGGCTGCCAGACCTGGTCACTATCATTCTTGTCTTCCTCTTACTCAGACTCTCCGTCCTGATTCTTCAGAACCAAGTCTTAATCTCATAGAAAGGAAGCTCTTACTCCTGGTCAAGGCAATCTCTTCCTTGTCAGGAAGTATGTTTTCATTCCACTATAACCTTTTAAAGTTAACACCACTGTTTTCATTCTCTAGTCCAAGGGTGATAAGTAGGCTTCATCTCATGTGTTAATTCCAACTGGTTGGTAGTGGGACCTGGGGTGCTGAGGCCATACCTGGGCTCAGTGGTAGAGAGGACTGTAATAGTGAGTTGGTGCCCTGGGCATGGGCATGTCTGCCATGTGTTTGTCATCCCTGACCTCACAGGAAGTACTTTCAATAGTGGGAATCTCCAGAGGGGCAGGAGAAAAGGAACTACCATAGCAGTTCCACATGACTGATGTATTTAAGTAGATCAGACTCTACAGCATTCTGCAAATCATTTAACTCAAGAAGCCTCAGACTCCACCATAGGCAGAGTCAGTTTAGGCCAGAAATGCTATCCAGCAAATTCTGTGTGCTTACAAGGTTTTAACTAACATATTATCTAAAGCACTGTCCCATTTTTGTATTTTTTCTTATTGTTTCCTTCAAAAGTAAAGGTTGGAACTCTATCTTTTGGTCCTAGTTATAAATTGGCTGATTACTTACTGTCTTTCTCTGTAGAGGCCCAACTGAGTACATTAGTTTTAATTTCCCTTTCTAAAGACAACATTATATAATGACATTGCGTAGCTACCTCACACCACTGAACTGAAAATACTGCCAGAGTTGTAGAGCAACCTTGATTTACTATGTATTCACAAAAATATGAAATATTTGAGAAACAAATGAATTCTCATCTCTACCTTCAGATCTGATACGCTTCCAAGCAAGTACAGAAGGCATATTTTCACTTTAAAAAACCCTCCTAACTTGCGTTTGACTTCTACATAATTTGCAGAGGTGCTGGAGGCCACAGATGCCACCTAAGACCTCTTGTAGCCACCCCCTAAAACTTTCCCACTTGCCATTAAAGAGGAGGCTGCTTCAAAGTCTGTCCTTCCGAAGCCTGCCACAGTAACACTGCCGATGAATCAAAACCACTGCCGGCAGCAGGGAGCTCCTTGCTTCCACTACCAGAGGTACCACATAGTCACCAGGTCACCTGACATGCCACCAGTGCCGCCACTGGAGGAGCTGAGGCCAGCCCGAGAAAACCTGGAAAGTGGAAAAATGTGTCTTCACTGCTGGCTTTTGGCTGTCATCCAAAACAGACTTTAAGGCTCTGTGAGGGTGGAGACCATGTCTTTCTTACTTATTTTTGCATCCTTAATAGCATGGTGTACGATATATAGCTGGTACTCAAGAAATCATTGTCGAATGTGTCGATGGACGGATGGATAGACGGATGGATGGATGGATGAACGGATAAATGAATGAATGTCGTTCCCTTCAGGTACTTTATGTTAACATGTTGGCATGAAACAAACAACAAACCCCCAGATGGCTGCAGTCAGGGGAAACATTTGATAGTTTGACACAGGAAATAACTATCAAGCAAATGATTTTTTTTTTTTTTTTTTTCAGTTATAGGAGAAGCATTTTTGACGTCGCACTCAACCTAAAAGTTGTTTTCTTCCTGTCATGGTTAGGGCAGTATGACACATTGAAGAGAGAGAAAAGAAATTCCTGGGTATTCTCAGGCAGCTGTAGAAATCAGAATTTTCCTTGGAGAATGGTTTCTTACACTCCAGTAATGCTTGAATCTGTACAATAGCAAATAAGAATGGGAATAGCTAGAGCTATATAAATACAGTTTTTATAAGATACCCTCCCTAAAGTTTTGATGCAGAGTACTCTTAGACTCCATTGTCTATACATGATTTACCAGCCCTGATAACAGAAAGTCACTACACTAGGGTGGATCAGTGGGGGGATGGGGTGGGACTGGGCATAAAACATTATGAAACCAAAACGAGGTTCAGCAAATAGTGTTGGACTAAGACAGAGATTTCTCAGTCTAAGATTTCTTAGATTTCTTAATCTAATAATTGAGATTTCTTTCTTAATTATTTTTAGTTGTAGTTTTCACTGGTAACTCAGTCAAAATGACTGAATATAGGACAGAAGCAGCTTTATTGAGATCTAACTTACATATCATAAAATTCACCTGTTAACACGTATATATTTCAGTGATTTTGGTAAACTCATGCAGTTGTACAACTGTCACTGCAATCTAGTTTTAGGACATTTCTATCACCTTCAAAATTTCTGTCATTCCCATTTGTGGTTAATCCCCACTCCCATGCCCAGCCCAGGCAATTACTGTTCTGTTTTTCTGTCTCTGTAGATTTACCATTTCCAGAAATTTCATATAAATAGGAATATGCAAGGTATAATCTTTTGTGTCTTTCTTCCTTCACTTTGCATGATGTTTGTGAGATTCACCTATGTTGTGCATACATTAATGATTTCTTTTTATTGCTGAATGGTATTATATAATACCACATTCAATTTAACCAGTCAATGGACATTTGGATTCTGTCCATTTTTTAGCTATTATGAATAATGATTTTATGAACATTTTTAGACAAGTCTTTGTGTGAACATATGTTATTTATTTCTCTTGGGTATATACCCAAGGAAAGGAATGGTTGGGTCATATGCTAAATTTATGTTTTACTGTTTTAAGACATTGCCAAAGTATTTGCCAAAGTGAATGCATTGTTTTATATTCTCACCAGTAGTAGGTATGCATTCCAGTTTCCCCACACCTCCTATATTTGATAAAGTCAATCTTTTGGATCACAGTCATTTCAAAGAGTTTATAGTGGTATCTCACTGTGATTTTAAATCAGCATTTCCCAAAACAAGGATGTCAAGGATCTCTTTGTGTGTTTATTAGCCATTCAGATAGCTTCTTGGTGAAATGTCTTTCAAATCTTCTGCCCATTTTTCAATTAGTTGATTTGTCTTATTATTTGTCTTATTATCATTATTGAATTGTAAGTGTTCTTTTCTTCTGGATACAAGTTCTTCATCAGATATATGATTTACAAATATTTTCTCAAAATATTTGGCTTGTCTATTCATTCTTTTAATGGCACCTTTTAAATAGCAAAAGTTTTTAATTTTGATGAAGCCCAATTTATCAATTCTTTTCTTTGTGACCTGTGCTTTTGATGTTGCAACCATATTTTTTTCTTTTAGTGTTTTTATTTTCTTTGTCTTACTCTTTTCTTGATATTGATATTTGTTTCATCTGTATTTATGCCTGAGTTCAGCCAAACAGGTATTTCATAACAAGTGTTATCTCATTGCATTCCTCTTTCTTTCATAAAATTACATGTTAAAAGAGCCCCACTGGGTATTTTAAAGTAAGGGTGAACCTGTTTGACAATTTCAATGAATATATGAGCCTCAAAAGCCAGATAATAATAGTGATTTATCCAGGGCTAACTGTGTGCCAGGCACTGTTTTAAGCTCTTTTGCTGGTATAACTCATTTAATCCTAATGCTCTGATGTAGTAAGTACTATTATTATCACCACTCTAGAGAGAAGCAAACAGACACACAGAATACTTAAGCAAGTTGCCCAGGAAGTGGCGGTGCTGACATTCAAGCTCAGGCAATCCAGTTCCAAAGCCAGCAGTCTTAACCACCACGCTGCACTGCTTCTAAGCAATTCCCCCTCCAGAATGACTCCCCAGATAAGATCTAAGGAATATGTGGTAGGTGTCTAATACAGTGTCAGCCCAGCCCCTCTTACCTGGAAACTGCCTCATCTGCCCACAGGGAGGGTTCCTCTTTCTGTTGTGTGAACTTCTCACTGCACCAATCTCTGCCCCTCCCCCCATACAACCCTTGCTGATCAAGCCAACTGTGAACAATCAGCTAAGCTGAACGTATCATATTCTCACTCTCACTTGAGGCTTAAGATATACTGGAATCAGGAGCCAAGTCAAGTCACTGAGTGCTATAGGCTAGGACTTCTACCAACTGCCACTGCAGTCCCAGGGCTTTCCTTGGCTCCTCCCTTCCTGAGACCTGGCTGTCCCATAATTCCACAGTTCCCTGAGACACCTCCCTAATTCTTCTAATCCATTCCCTTTCTGCTTCAGGTAGCTCCGGTTGGTATCTCCTACTTGCAACCAGCAGACCATCACCACCCCAGGCAGCCGTGACTGAGGCCCACTCCCAGGGTCCCATCACTATGTGGGTTTCGGGACCCCTACCCAGACCTGCTGGCCTCATGGAGCACTGGTGACACTTGCTTGTCAAGTATGTCTTCCCTGAGATAGTCTTTCTAGGCTTTCCAGGAGACAACGAGTTTATCTGATAAACTAAACTGTGCTAATGAGAGACAGAGAGAGAGAGCTGGAAGAATCTCTGCCTGCTTCTGACTCCCAGGTAGCATGTGTATACTGTAACAGGGGCTTTCTGAAGACAATGGCACTTTTGTTTTCCAAACTGAGTGGCTTTAATAGTGGCCACTGCAGGTCAGAAAAGAGGAGAAGGAATATTTCTGGGCAATAGGGGCTTTATTGTGCCCTCTGTTTCACCTCCTCTGAGGAGCAGCTTCTCCCTCTTAGCAGAGGGTGGGTTGGCGAGCAAAGAGCCACCATTACAATCGTCCAGGGACAGCAGCACACTCCAGAAGGTGATTTCAGAACCTGAGCAGCTCCAAAAGTGACACTAGCTCCAGTGACAGTAACAAGTGGCAAGAAGTTCTGGTTTGGGGAGTGTGGTTTGAGAGAAAGAACACAGCCTGGAGCCAAATCAACCTACTTTCAAATTCCAGTTCACTGCTCACACAGGTAACTTCTGAGCCTGTTTCCTCGTCTTTAAAATGCAGTGATGATAGTGGCAATGTTGAAGGGTTGAGGATTCATTCGTTTGCAAAAAGCCTGGCACACTGTCTCCTCTGTATTATTCAGGTTTACCCTTTTCCAAAAGCAGTAACTCCATGGCTTTTTCCACTGTTTCTCCTTCACACACACACACACAAACACACACACACACACACACGCAAAATTATTCACAAAGGGATCATAATTCTGAGTGTAAAATTGAGACATTTCACAATTATGGTTCTGTAATTATTCAAGTTAGCAGATGTATACTCAGTGGCCAGCTTCCTAGAGAGCCATGATCTAGGCTGGGGGAAATTTTCCTGTGGTTGCAACTTGGAGAGTATCTCTTGGATTACACAACAAATGTTACCAAACAACTGAAAAACTATCTCAAGTTTCAGGATACTCAAAAATCAATATTATTTTCCTTGCTACTTATTTTCGGAGAGCTGAGAGAAAGTGGCTGAAAATTTCATTTCCCAAACATAAAGGAATACTTTTATCATTACTCCAATACCTTTGTTTTTTCCACCAAACTTTGCAAACTCATCAGTACTTCATGCTATTCATCAGTATCTCTGGATCAGCTATCCTTGTAGCTGATCTAGATACTGAAATCACCCTCCTGGAACCACATAATTAAGAGATCTAAATCTGGAGTAAATTTCTAAAGCACATAAGAAAATCTACCCATCTAACCTTTAAAAGTGAGTTAAATGTAAATAAATGACCATAAAATTATAGTGGCTAACATTGATTGAGTGCTGACTATGTGCAAGGCAATGTACAAAGGATATTAGATAGACTGTTTTATTTAATCCTCACAAGGCTTTTGTTTGTTTGTTTTTTGGGGAGGAGACAAGTTTGGTTAGGAATTGTTGCTCTCCCTGTCATACATTTAGGTATGTACTCTTCTTATTCCAATTTTTTAGGTGAAGCAACTCAAACTCAGGATGTGGAAATAGTGTGGATTCTCACAGCTAAGAAGTGATGGAGTCAGAATTTGAACCCAGGCTTTCTTACCCAGAGCCCAGGTTCTTAACCAATTTTTTAAATTGTGGTAAAATATAGGTAACCTAAAATCTACCAATTTAACCATCTTTACGTGTACAGTTTTGTGGCATTAAGTACATTTACATTGTTCTGCAACCATCACCACCATCCATCTCCAGAATATTTTCATCTTCCCAAACTGAAACTCTGTACCCATTATACACTAACTCCCCATTCCCCCCAGTCCCTGACAACCACCATGCTACTTTCTGTCTCTATGAATTTGACTACTCTAGGGACCTCATATAAGTGGAATCATGCAAATTTGTCTTGTGGTGGCTGGTTTATTTCACTTAGCATAATAATGTCTTCAAGGTTCACCTATGTTGTGGCATTGATCAGAATTTCCTTCCTTTTTAAGGCTGAATAATATTCCACTGTATGTATACACCACATTTTGTTTCTCCATTTATCCATCAGTGGACACTTGGGTTGCTTCTACCTTTTGCCTATTGTGAGCAATGCTGCTATGAACAAAGTAATCTACTCTCCCTGACATTTCAATTTTGGGGGGAATATATCCATTAACCAAGACATTTAAAATACTTTCCTTCTCTTTGCTATTGGTCAGTTACTCTTTGCTTTTTGTTTGTTGTTTGTGGATGTCTCCATGTATGAATCAGTTATAAACATGTAATTAGCTAGGGAGATTCTTGTGTTATCTTAACCTAGTAGCATGAAGAACAGCAGGAGGAGGCTGGGCTAACTCACAGCTGGGGTAGATGTAGGCACATGCAGGCAGACTGGTGAAACAGAACTTTTCAGGCCAACTATATCTTAAAAATAATTTCTCTCCCTTGGCTAACATGGTCTTTTGACAAGCTTTTTTAGGCATTAAGGACATGACAAGCCACTGAAGAATTTAGATATAGTTAGGAGAGGAAAGGGATCCTAGTGAAAAGAAGTTGTGGTTCTGAGGCCTACAGCGAAGCAGGAAGGAAATGTATAAGCACATTAGTGATGTTAAAGTCCGTCTTAAAAAGGCAAAAGCATGTAATTTAAAAAGAAAAAAGAAATGGACAGAATCAGATAGAGCAGGAGGGCACTCAGAGATAAATGCCCTTAGAAGGCTGCTTCTGCCACTGTTCAACTTTCATCAGACTTTTAACCATTTTTATCAGAATCCCCACTGAGTAATTATTTTCTCAAATATATTATTATCTCAAATAGATTCACCTTACACCAAAATAATCTACTCCCTCTGACATAGACTCGGGTTTTTTGTTTTTTTGTTTTTTTTTAATTTTTATCTCGGTAAAGCATCTACCAGAATTGTCTTTTGGTAGTTTTCCCCCTATTTAAACCATCCTTCATTACTTCATTACTTTATTACTACAGCAGCATGACTGGATGAAGAGACCATGAGTCCCTGGGAAAAAGAGTCCAGGGCTTCAATTCTGGCCTGGCCCTGTCTCAGACTGACACCATAGCCCCGTATTTTTTACTTAGCCTCTCTCAATGTGTTTCTTAACCTGAAGACAGGGATAAAAAACTCAAAGGATTTTTTAAAGGATCAAGTGAGGTAAGTTCTTAGTATGTAGTATATGCACTTCTTATCTGGATTTTGATATGAATAAATAGTTTTCAATCCATCTTCCATATTTTCTTCACATAACATAAATATATGAAAGGGAGGTCCTTACTTACTCAATCTAGCATTTGTAGATAAAGATGTGTAATGTCAAGGCTATAGGATTTTTGCCACAGATATCCACCAAAAGTGATACCATTTATAGAGAAGCTGAAAGATAAGGAAAGGCACATCGCAAAAGCAGAATACAAATGGTCATCCACTCAGCAAATGGAGGAGGGGCTATTAGAGATTGAAAGGGATTTAAGAGGCATAACAATTAAATATCATGTTTGGACTTTTTTGGATGACAAACTGAACAAACCAGCAGTAAGGAGCCATCTTTGATACAATCAGGAAATTTTAAATTTGGACCAGGTATTATATTTCGTTAAGGAAACTTTAAAAATTTTGTTAGGTATGATAACGGCATTGTGGTTATGTTTTTTAAATGTTCGTATCTGTGGGAAATGCATACTAAATTATTTACAGGATTTTCTTTAAACTATTCCAACTAGGAAAAAAAAAGGGAGGGGACAGATGAAACAAGAGTAGCAAAAATTAGGATAAATGTTGAGACTGGGAGATGTGTACATAGAGGCTCCTCTATGTGTAACTGAAATTTTCCATTATAAAAAGCTTCTTTAAAAAATTAAGACCACTTTTAGACAATGGATGGGAAGAAGGGCAAAAGTACATAAACCAATCAGACAATGAAATGGAGAAAAGTGGTCATATTTTAGTGATTTGGGAGTACAGTTGACCCTTGAACAACATGAGTTTGAGCTGCACGGAGCCACTTATTATGAGGATATTTTTCCAATAGTAAATACTACAGTTCTACACTATCTGAGGTTGGGTGAATCTGCCGTGAGGAACTGAGGATCTGAGGACCCCCTCATAAGGAGTCCAACTACAAATTATACTCAGATTTTCGACTGGGTGGAGGGTCAGTGCCCTAACCCCGTATTGTTCAAGGTCAACTGTAGAATCAACAGGATTTGGTGAAGAATTTGATATGTGGAATAAGGCAGAGGCAGTGATAGTTCTCTGTTTTAGGAGCTGGTACCATTTATTGAATGGAGGATTCCTGGAGGAAGAGCATATTTGGAGGGTCAACCAAGGAAAGCTTTCCAGGAGGCATTGCCCTATGCAACTGGAGCTTGGCAAAGAAGTCTGAACTGCGATATAGATCTATGAGCCACTGGCATTTAAATGGCATATAAAGCCATGGGAAAGACTAGAAATGCCTAGAAGAAAGTATCCAATAAGAAAAGGACCAGACTCAAGCTCTGGGGACTCCGACCCTTAAAAGTCAGGAGGAAGAAGGGATAGCGTAAAGAGGGGGAGATGAAAAAGCTAGAGAGAAAAGAACAAAACCTCAAGAATAAGGTGCCATGAAAACTAAGGGAACAGTGTTATAAATGCTGATTAGTAGCAGTTGAAATAGTACCTTTGGAACTGTGTTTTTAGTGTCAATGGATTAAAACAGGTTTTTTTTCAGCTTTCTTAATAATCAGGTAATATTTTAAGGTACCCACACCATAAACTTTATAGCATCGTTTCCATTGCATAAGTATTTTCAAGTTACAAACTACTGACATAAAGAAACTTTAGAACACAACCAATCCTTCACTGAGGACTGTCATAAGCAAAGCAAAAGGAAAGTTTAACAAGCATCTGTTGAACTCTTACCATGTTTGTACAAAGTTTTATTGTGCCAGAGGATGTAGTAGGAACCAGTATTTATTGAGAATCTTTTCATGATGACGTACCTAACATTTACAGAGTGCTTACTTTGTGGTGGGCACTATTCTATTTGTATTGTTAACTCTTTTAATCCTCCCAATAATACCATAATGTAGGTTCTATTGTTGTATTCATTTTACAAATGAGAAAACAGGCACCAGAAGTAAATTCCCTAAGATGAATGGAGCCTCCATTTGAATTTGCAATCTGACTCCAGAGCCAATCCACTTAACTGTTACCCTGTATTACTTCCGTTTTTATACCTGGTCCCTTATTTTTAAAAAAATTAAAACCCTACACTTTAGATACTTTTATGTACATTTTTAAAGATTACTAATAAGAAACTCTGAAAGGTTAAATAACTGCCAGAGGTCACAAATCCACTATGATCAGCTTGGAGAATCAAACCAAGATTAGCAAGACCCCCCAGACTACATTTTATTTATAATATGTGATGCCAGGCAGTATGGTAAATACAAAGAAGTGTAAGATATGCTTTTGGTTCTCAAGGATCTCAGGATAGAGAGAAGACAAAAGCAATTTAAGTAAGGCAATGTCTGATAAGTACCAAATGAGTGGTACAAACAATAATTATTAGGGAGATTCAGAGAAGCAAGAAACCACTAGATCTAGAACAATGACTAAGATTTAGATAAATACAAAAGAGACAGGAGAGATTTTCTGGCTGAAAGAACAGCATTAACAAAGGAATAATAGCACAGCATGGTGCCAAAGGAAGGCAGGCAAACTAAGATATAAATTTCAACTCTGCCCACATATTTATATATAGCCTTGGTCACTTAGCCTTCCTAAGCTTTAGGCTTCTCATCTGTATAATGGATCATTCAAACCAACCTCCTGAAATTTGGTCATCATTATTGAGGTATGTGATTCATACACAAGACTTGGGAGTGACTGGGAGTAGAAGCCAGGACTATCATGATGATAAGTTCTAAGGGGATGCCTAACTCTTGAGCATCTTTGGCATGATTTTATTAGCTGTTTGATTTGGAGACAGCCCAGATTCTGAAAGTATTTATATGCGGTTTTTGAAGATTTTCTTAATTTAAATTTCTTTTGAAAATTTCATGACAGGGGGAATTTCATGAGGCTGGTTCTTCCAGTGGTTTTCTACTTCAACATTCATTTACATGATGGCTCTGGGAATGTCATTTTCATTTGTATGGTTTTTCTCAGCTACAGCTTAAGAAAGGGGGAAATTTTAAGTATAATCTGTTCCTTACACCATAGACATTATCAATGACAAAATTACAGAACTGTTAGAGTTATTTAATGTGGTGTAGGCAGGTTTGGTGGTCAAGCCTACAACTGCTGAAAGAGAGTACAGACAGAATTTAAAATATGTCTTGAGACAAATAAGCAGTTATTATAGCTATTACACAGAGTAGAAAACATGCCAAACTGCCTCATTTTTTCTTATATATAAGTACATGGATTCCCCAAAACAGAAATCTTAGAGAAACACAAACTACCCTAGGAGAGTATGAGTCCTGAGTTGTTTTCCTATAATAGCAATGATCTAATATGCTCTTACCTGGTCTCTCACGTGATTAAGTGCTAGAATTTCTAAAATAACTGCATAGCGTTTGAAACAATCTTGGACCAAGAAAACAGAACAAAACTAACTTGGGATTTAAGTCATTGTTTTTCCTCTTTTGTATCAACAAGCAGCCCTCTTATCCTTCTCAACCTCCAACCCCAGCTATGCAAGGTGTTGCAAAGAAATAGAACTACATTTATATAATCATATACTATACACATACACACACACACATACACACACTTACACAACAGAGGGAAAAACCGGTACCAAAGTGCCTTGAAGGATCAAATTTCAATATTGTTCATTTGTGAATGAAATAACATAATAATATTTAGGGTTAATGACTCTCAATGCTACTGATAACCATGCTTAATTGGAAGTTAAACAGCATGACTCTTGTTAATGCAAATAATCATTAACTGTTAATTAGGAAAATTGTAAATGTGAAGGTTTTTTAAAATCTAATTTTGCATTTGCAATAAGACCTTTATTTATGTGGACTTTTTAAATGAAACTAATGAGATATAAATGGTATTTGAAGTAAAACTTCTAAGGAGGCAAATACATGGAAAATCAGAAATACCATATCAGGTTAAATACAGCAAGAGTTATGGGTGAGCACACTATTAATTCACTTCCCCTAAAAACTAATTTTGAGCTTCTTCTAGTCTCAGGGACTAAGACATGGCTATTTTCTCTACTTTCTCTTACAACAGTTCTGTAAGGCAGAGGTTATATATCCCCACGTTGCAGATGAGAAAACTATGCCTCGACACGATTAAGGAATTTGTGCAAGACTCTGCAGCTAATAAGCAGTGGAGCTGAACTCTGACTCTCGTGTTCTCCACTATTCCACAGTACCTTAGGAACAGAAAATTCAACAATGCCTATTATATGAAAACCACCATACCAAACATGAGAAATATATATCCTTATCTTATGGACTTTATCTCCTAGTACCAGTAGGACCCGCTACATAATTTGAGGGACCTAGGGCAAAATGAAAATGCAGACCTCTTGTTCAAAAATCATTAAAAATTTCAAGATGGGGACTTCCCTGGTGGCGCAGTGGTTGGGAATCCGCCTACCAATTCAGGGGACGTGGGTTCGAGCCCTGGTCCTGGAGGATCCCACATGCCGCGGAGCAACTGAGCCCGTGAGCCGCAACCACTGAGCCTGCGCTCTAGAGCCCGCGAGAGGGAGCCCGTGTGCAGCAACGAAGACCAAACGCGGCCAAAAATAAATAAATTAAAAACAAACAAACAAACAAAAAATTCAAGATGGTGCCATCAGAGCATTAAAAGGATCATGGGGACTTTCTAAGCACAGGTCCCTGTCACATGCCCACGAAGCTGGCCCTGAGTACAAAAGGGCACACAATGACAGCCCACTGCCTGTTTTTGTTACAGACATGAGCTAGGATAGTTTTCACATGTTTAACGATTTCTTTAAAAAGAAGATTTGTGACACATGAAAATTACATGAAATTCAAATTAGTGTCCATAAATAAAGTTGTATTAGAATACAGCCACACTCATTCTTTATGTATCCTGTGGTTGTTTTTGCACAACAAAGGATTTAGTAGTTGTACCAAAGACCATCTGGCCCACAAAGCCTTAAATATTTACTATCTGGCTTTACAGAAAAAGTTTGCAAGCCCTTGTTCTAGTAGGAAGGTAGAAAACAAGTGACAAAAAAAGAGAGCAATAGTGTTATGGGGATTCAATAGAGGAGAGACACATTAAATTGGAAATATCAGAAAAGGTGCTCTTTCTTGAGAAAGTAAATGGACCTTGAATAACGGGCAGAGGTGGGAAGGGGCATTCCAGGCAGAGGAAATCACGTCTGCACACCAGAGAAGTGGGAAAGCACTATGTCTGGGCAAGATGAGAAGTCTGCCTGACCGTAAGGCATTTTTTAAGTGAAGGAAAAATAAGATACAAGCATTTTTAACTTCAGTAGGGCAGGGGAGTAACTGAATGCTCTTTGACGAAGAGAGTGACTTGCTCAGTATGCTTTAAGATAATTCATCTGGCAACAATGTGTAGAGTGGATCACAGCAGGAACAGACAGGAGGCCACAGGCAAGGTAGGAAGGTGCACCTGAAGTCCAGGAGTTGAGAAGTAATGCCAACCCAAACAAGTGTGGTCTCAATAGAAATGAATTGCTATCTAATAGATGTGCCAGTTGACTGATGGTTTCAGGAAAGGCAGAAAAAGGAGTATCAGGATTGAAGACCGGGTAATTTAAAAGATGGCGATATGATTAACAAAAGGAGAAGAAACTGGTTTGGTGACAAAGGAGATGAGTTCAGTTTGCACACATGACCTGTTCAAGTTGCCAGTGGAATATCCTGGTGAAGTTTTCAAGGGGATAGGAACGAGGAGCTCAAACCCAGAAGTGAGTTCAGTGCTTAAGAGATGTACAGTCTGGCATTCTCTGCATAGAGATAATAGCTTAATACGAGTGAAACGATTTCCAGTGTAATAGAAGAAAACAAATGTATTTTTAATTTAACTATTTTACATATTCTCTCAAATTCTAAATAATCCTAGCTCCAATCTTCTGAAACTGACTCTTTCTGGGGAAAAAAGAAAATCAATTGCACAAAGGTCAAAGAGTTAAAAAGAGAGAGAGAGAGAAAAGAAAAAACAGTATACCCAGTAATATTTTCTCCCATGAACTCAGTTTTCAGGCTTTCAGACTTCTCAAAGTTTCATGCAATAAATGAAAAGTTAGTAATGTCAAATTTATTTGAAATTCATTCATTCGGAATTTACAGTATTTCCTACAGACTGCTCTGACACTTGCCTTGAAATTCCCATCAAAAATGGTTTTTCTAAGGAAACAGAAATTACCAAAATATTCAACATATTCAGTTAACCCTAAATCGTGAAACACCTAGAAAGCACTTATACAGAAAACTTAGGATAATTATAGTTCATTCTTATCTATTCCTTTAGTTTTCAATTACTAGTATTCTTAACAGGAGTGAAATTAATCATATTTTTTGCTAATCTTCCAAATTTATAAAAGTTCATAAAAATTTATTTCAAGAATGCCTTATAACACAGGGCCTAGTTAAACTCTGAACTAAGCAAAAATTAGCCTTTAATGACCCCCCAACCCCTACTTTTCCTTGCATATTTGCCCATCTTTGAATATTTCTGCTCTCTTTGAATATTTTTGCCCATCAAAACCCAGTTTTCATTAAAAAGCTAATATCTTGTATAAAGGGTAGTCGTATTTTAGTCTTTTCTCTAATAATGGTAAATTCCACTGTTAAGTTCCCACCCTTTTTGAAACAAGGCATTTTGGAACAGAAAGTCCTTTCTGTTGCCCAGCAGTCACATCATAAACCACCTATGGGTAACCCTTCAAAGTACTCGAGTCACGCATTTAAACGTGCAATTTATTTTACTCATATAAATAGTTGATTTAGGTAAAAAGTTGTTTGGAATCTTGGATTAATTAACTGAGTTTGACAGGATAATTTGCAAAGAGTTGTCCTGGGTGAAGACGCCTTGACAATTCAAGAGGAACCACTTCAAGAATGAAAAAAGACTGTGCCCTAGCCAAGGCACCCCACGGGAGCTCTAGGTGTGGAAAATTGAGCGCTGTTACTTCTTCTATCCACCACTTTCCCAGCACAAGGAGTACGGGGATAGAACCAAATGTTTGGTGGCGTTGGTGACTGAATTATCAGTTTGCATGAAAGGCACGTTTTTAATTCGTACGGTTTTTTAAAGCTCTTCGCACCGTTGAAACCCGCTAGGATCTGGGAAGCCGAGGGGAGGCCGAAGAGGCAGTAAAAGAGAGAGAAAAACACCCGCGCAGGAAGAACGCCGCGAAGGGCGCCGCGCGCTCCCGGTTTGCGCTGCGGGGGACGCGAAGGCCCCGCCCCTCGGCTCCCCTTCGCCCCTCCCCTCGGCCCCGCCCCTTCCCGGGCCGCGCACCCGCGGCCCCGCCCGCGGGCGGAAGCGAGAGCGTAGGCTGAACGCTTGACGTCAAGGCGACACCGCCAAACCTCGCCCAGAGTCAGGCGTGTAAGCCAGCCGGAGCGGCGGCGGCGGCGGCGGTAGCGGCAGGACCGCCGTGGCGCCGGTAGCAGCGACCCGGAGGGAGCGCGAGGCGACGCTGGCTGCGGGGACCCGGTGACAGCGCGAGAGGTTCGCAGAGTGCGTGCGTGGCCGCTGAGGGGAGCGGCGGCGGTGGCCGCACGGGGCGGGGGCCGGGCGCCGGCAGAGGGGAGCGGGTGGGGTGCGGCGCGGGCCGGGCGAGGCGCGCGCGCGGCGGTCAGGGGGCCGGGGAGGCGGCGGCGGCGGCGACGGCGGCCTCGGAGCGCGGCAGGTGGTGCGAGGGCCCGGGCCCGGCCGGCGAGTGCGCTGCCTCCCAGGCCGGCGGGCATGAGCCGCCGCCGCCGCGGGGAACAGCGCGCTTTGCGGAAGGGGTCAAATGTCTGAAATATGGCGGAGGAAGTGAGAGCCCGAGGACCCCCCCCCCCACCCTCCTGCTCGCGGCCGCCGCAGCCTCTCCCGCTGCCCGCGGTCCCCCGCCGGCTCCCCGTAAGACTCGTCCCCTCGCCCCAGAGCCCCCTCGCCGGCCGCCTCTGTTCCTCCCGGGTGTGAGTGGAAGTTAGAACGGAAACCAGAAAGTTATCCTTTGCGTAGACCCAGCTTCCCCTAGTCCCGAGGTGGGGCGAGGAGCGTTCGAGGGAAACCACTCCCCGGCGCCCTGCGGGCTCGAGCCTGACAGGGAAAAAGTTTGCCTGAAACGGGGCTGGTTTGCTCCATTTGTTGCGGGAAGTGGCAGGAGGAAGGCAGCGGAGGGAGCCCCACCTAGTCTGGCAGCGGCCACCGCGTAGAGAAAAACTGTTAAAGGGGCCTTTCCCTTCGTCAGCAAGAGAAAATCTCTTTCTCTTACAGAGGGAGAGAAAATCCAGGAAGTTTGTCTTCTCGTTTTCGCCATCTCGATGTGTGTAATCCTAACATTGACTGTCAGCGCCGTGAATCTTATTTAAAACTACCCCCAGTGAATCGGCCCATCCGAATATTTCTTGTGAAAAAAAAGACAAACTGATGGCTTTTGGAGAAAAGATCATCCTTGCTGAGTTTAAGCAGACGATTTTCTTCCCCTTCTCCTGATCCCCCACTCCCTTTTATTAGTTCAGAACAACATTTTTGCCCTGCAGCTCTTGTGTGAGCATAAGCAGTTCTGTGTTGCAAAAACGGGGAATCACATTTTTAACGGGTTAGAAAGTTAACGCTAAATGAAGATTGTGATTTTAATATTTTAAAATTAATTCAGACTGATTGGATTTTTGTTTTGCTAGTAGCATAGCATCTAATATATAAATATCTAAAATATAATTTATCATGCTTATAAAACTTAAAGCTTCCAACTCGTAAATTCATTTTTTAATCCTCTTTTTTTTGTAATTAGAATGCTATTTGGACTTGTTCAACAAAACCTTAGCTTTAGCAAGAAGTACATAAAAAGGGTAGACGTTCATTTAACTTAAAGCTGGTATCACTCCTAAAAGCTGATCCTTGAATTGTGTTTGAGTCATAATGGAGTCATGGGACTTTTAAGGGCGGAAAGGGCTATTTAGATCATCCAGTCCCACCCTCTGATTTTACGGAGGAGGAAACTGAGGCCTGGAAAAGATAAGATAACTAGTCAGTGGTCCTGCTGACTTGTAGGACAGTAACCTATCCATAATAGAGAACCGGGAGGAAAATATACGACATTTTTATAGTGAATTACATTTTACAGAGGATAGTCGTCCCATCATACCCCACAAAAGGTGAGTACGTTAGTCAAACAGTGTAGAACCATTTGGGTAGTTTCATTACCAGGTTTTAAGAGAGGAAGTTGATACTCAGAATGGTGAATTAACTTTAAGGACACAGAGCCCTGAATGATAGTCTTATTTGAGCCCATCCATGCTTTTGATCTCTGCACTACAGGAAAGTGGTTTCACTTGCATTTTCTTTTTGTCATTCATAATAAATTGTGAAGCTCCCTTATCTGAAGAAGCCGGAAAGTAAGTCTTTGAAACACGTGTATCCAGTTTGGTTTTAATATGCCAAGTATGGGAATACAACTGAAGAACCCAGTAATAAACAGGCTTAATTTTAAACTGTGGTATGGGTTCATGAAAATGATTGCTCTTTCTGTCCCCTCCCACCCTCCCCCACCCTATGAAAGTCATCTCTCTTCCTTTCTGTGACAAGTATCACTTCCTACCTCCTGTTATCATTTATGTGTTTTTTTGTTATCCCACTAAATTATAAAACTCCATGGACAGGATGTGTTCTTTGCACAGAGACAATACCAGTTTGTTAAATGTAAACACCATGAGGGTAGGGACTTGGTCCATTTTATTCTCTACTGTATCTTAGTTACTAGAACCTTGCCTGTGCACACAGTAAGTGTTTAGCACTTAGATTTAGGGATTAACTGTAATAAACATTTAAAGAGATGATATTTGAAGAGAACTTTGTATTCCTTCAAGAAGAAGCATTTCCACATTGGTTTTGGAATCATTTAAGTTTACAAATTGATTTTATTTATCCTCAAAACAGTCCTTTACTGTGGAATTTCAGTATTTTCTCTTAGCTGTATAAAGGGGAAGTGAGCCCCCATGGTTAGGAGCCACCATGTAAGGAGGGTCTAGCAGGGTGTAATAGGGAGGGAATTCATCATAAAAAACTTTGATCCATGTACAGTTGGATCTTACAAGTGTATCTTCCAGTATAATTCAAGATTGGTAGAAGACCTGTGCAGAGATTGATAACATAGTTAACTAATTATACATGTTGTTTTAAATATAAAGTCTAAGATTTGAATGAGAAACTGTCCATGTTCAATTTTCTTTGACTTCTGTTGTAGGTATTTGATCAATATTTATTAAGGCAGTGAAATTAAATAGGGAAACTGGATCTCATACAAATAGGATTTGACTGATTTTGCAAAGGTGTCGTTTATTTTTCTTCCAAAAGTGTAAGTAGGCAGTTTTATCATTGAATATCAAGGTCTTACTGCTATGCATGTGTCGTCATTTTCCCAAAGGCTTAAAATAATGTGTTTCTGTTGTTATGTATTGGTAAAGAAGGGTGGGTATTGATCTGTAGTTTTTAGATTTGATTGGCACCAGGAAGAGTTTTAGTATTTATGAACTGAATATTCAAAAGCTGTCTTTTCTATTATGGCAATAATGTCACATGTTCAGTCTATAGAAAATCTTGATGAAGATTGATCTTAAACTTTGTAAGACCATATAGGGTTTTGACTAAATTTATGCCTTGATTTTTCTTCCCCCTCCTATCATTTTTTTTTTTAATCTATTTATTTATCTTTGGCTGTGTTGGGTCTTTGTCGCTGTACGCGGGCTTTCTCTAGTTGCGGCGAGCAGGGGCTACTCTTTATTGCGTTGCGCAGGCTGCTCATTGCGGTGGCTTCTTTTGTTGCAGAGCACGGGCTTCAGTAGTTGTGGCTCGTGGGCTCTAGAGCGCAGGCTCAGTAGTTGTGGTGCACGGGCTTAGTTGCTCCTGGGCATGTGGGATCTTCCTGGACCAGGGCTCAAACCCGTGTTCCCTGCCTTGGCAGGCGGATTCTTAACCACTGGCCACCAGGGAAGTCCCCCCCTCCTATCATTTTTGAGACCCTTAGAGTCAGAGATTAGGCTGAAGTTTTTACAGTTACCCTTTTCAAATTGGATTTCTTTTAGAAAAAGTTAAGAAACAGATATTTTGGCTGATGCAATGATTCATTGTTAACACTGGACAGATTTTTCAGCACACAGGAGGTCTGTACCGTGGCTTACCCTTGTGCTGAAAGCCTGATGTTTTTCAGTCTTAAGATATTTTGCAATAGTACTTAAAGGTACTAATTACCATTTGAGAACTTAAGTCTTTTCATTTATTAGTCCTTTGGAAATGTTATGAATGCAATGGAAACATTAGGTGCAAGGAATAGGATGAATTTATCTATTTGCAGTAACGACTGGCTTGCTGTATAGTCTCTTGTACTTTGTTTGAACCTAGTTGATCACTGGATTCTAAGACCAATCCCTTTAGTCATAGAATTTGTATTTTAGAGAAGAAAGGTATCAGGAACTTTTTGTGCTGCCTTTAAAAAATTAAAATCACTTCTTAAAATACACCACTAACAAAAGAAATACCACTTCTCCATACTTCCTAACACTGGTGTGTTTATTCCCAGTGTTAGTCAAATTAAGGCTACAACATCAACTGATTATTATTTCAGTAGTGATTTATGAAGAATTTTTCTTTGCATCAATAGTGGATCAAAATTTTTAAACAGTTTCCAAGGAACCTTAAAACTTATAAAAGAAAGAAATGAATATTTGGAGAATTCCCTGGTGGTGCAGTGGTTAGGACTCCACACTTTTACCGCAGAGGGCCCGGGGTTCAATCCCTGGTCAGAAAACTAAGATCCCACAAGCCACGTGGCGGCCAAAAAAAAAATATTACAACATAAATTGCAGAATTTCCATTTGGTTTTTACTATACAGAACAATATTCTGGAGTATTACCACACTTAAAATTATATATGAGGTGCTCGAGTACTAGAAATGTGTTCACCTTTAAATTAATAATTTTAGTCTAACTATACAGAATAATTATCTAACGTTCTGATTTTGAATTTTATATTGGGCTGGTTCCTAACGCTTAACTTTTGTAGTTATGCTGTTTTGTAGTTGTACGTGCATGCGTATTTATTTATTTATTTATTTATTTCAGTAAGACCTTTTAAATGTAAACTGGATTCTGATCCCATGAGATAACTTGCTAGGTAATCTTTTCCAGTGGTGGGGATAGAACGTTTTTAACTGTTGTACAGGCAGACTAAAGATGTTAAAGGAAGAGAGCATCCATTAAAAGCAGTTATACGTAATTTTGAACACTTTCAATTATGACTTCTTGGAATCGTCACTTTTGCTACATCACGGAGCTTCTTGCTGAGCGTTTCAGTAGTTGCCTTGAATATTTATTTCAGTAAATATGTATTTTTAATAAAATAGTTTTCTCTCTTCTATTTAAAACTTAGCATTTTGTTAAGTAACTTTATTCTGAAAATATACAGTGAACTAATTGCCCCATTGGTGGATCACCTTTACCTGTTGCTTTCCTCTTCTTTGCCTTGTGGGAAGGGCACAAAGATGAAAGAAAATCTGTTTGTCCATTTTTTTTTAACCTTTTTTTAAAAAAATTAATTAATTTATTTTTGGCTGTGTTGGGTCTTCGTTTCTGTGCGAGGGCTTTCTCTAGTTGCGGCAAGTGGGGGCCACTCTTCATCGCGGTGCGCGGGCCTCTCACTTTCGCGGCCTCTCTTGTTGTGGAGCACAGGCTCCAGACGCGCAGGCTCAGTAGTTGTGGCTCACGGGCCTAGTTGCTCCGCGGCATGTGGGATCTTCCCAGACCAGGGCTCAAACACGTGTCCCCTGCATTGGCAGGCAGATTCTTAACCACTGCGCCACCAGGGAAGCCCTGTTTGTCCATTTAATAGCAGTTTTTGGCAAAAGCTTCTAGAAAGGAAATCGAAAATGTTATGCAAAATTCTAATTATCTGAGTTTTCTATAATTTATCCTTCTTACTAGAATATATTTTTCAAGTCACTGTACTCTAAAAAAGGGGGTGGGAGTTTCTAAAAGTTCTTAGTTACTGGGAATGAAGACTATAAATATAAGCTCTTTTTGTTTAATTAATAGTTTGTAGGTGTCAAAGTGGTGTGCATATCGCATCCAACTGTTACCTACGTGTTGTAAGATTGCAGTGAGACTACATTATGCTAACATAGTTATAGCTGCTGCTTCTCAGATTTATAAGTTATCATTAAGCTCCTCAGTAACTATAGCAAAACTTGGGAATCCCTCAGGAATCTTGAATTCTGTACTGTACAGATAATAACAAGGGATAGTAATGAGGTATATAAACATGTGCATCTGTTATTCTGCTGCTCTTGAAATTGTTGAACTTGAGATTTTGCACTAAAGTGTTTTGAATACAGAAAAGTATAATGAAGAAAATTAGTATTGCTTGTAATCATACCAGTGCAATGAGTTTTTAGGCAAAGTTTGTAAGCTTTCCGAACCTCTTTGCTTCCTCAGCGGGAAAGATGACATATAAAGCTTCTGTTTACCTGTAGCATCGCTAGTGCCAATTGAAGTTGATTAGATTGCTTAATTTTTAAGATTCCTATTAAGGTATGAATGAGAAGTAAGGAAGAATAATTGTGATTGTGAACAAATAAATTGTGTAGCTCAGTGGTTTTTAAAGTATGGTCCAAGGAATCCTGGGGATTGCCTAGACCTTTTGAGGGAGTCTACAAGTACAAAACTGTTTACAATAATACTGAGATGTCCTTTGCCTTTTCACTGTGTTGACATCTGTACCAATGTACAAAAGCAAAGGTGGGTAAAACTTTTGACATCTGAGAACAAATCAGGTGAGAGTACCTCCCTGTATTAGAAGTCATGGTACATATCCTTCAGTGCCATGCACTCACAGTTTAAAAAAAAAAAAAGAAAGTCTAAATGCACTTGATGAAGAAGTAAAAAATTATCAGATCTCAACTTTGTACTTATCATTTTAATGTACTGTAACAAAATAGGAAGTATGCTTAAAACACTTTTTCTGCTGTCATACTGAAATATGGTTGCCTCTAGGGAAAGCATTTGTGTGATTTTTGAGTTGCAAGCTGAATTAGCCACTTTTTTCATGAACACCATTTTTACTTGAAAAAATGCTTGACAAACTGAAGAAGTTTTTCAGAATTGGGTATTAGACTGACATTTTCTCAAAAAGCGAACCTGGATCTTTAAAAGGAAAAGATTGACAGTATTTACGGGCAATGATAAAGTTCTAGTTTTCAAGTGAAAATTAGAATTTTGGAAGATTTTTCCGATGATATTAGTGATGTTGATGGACATGGTTTTTAAAATGATGTATAATGAAATATGTCAATATTTGAAGATCTACATGACTCTGTAAGCCAATGTTTTCCAAGTCACCAGTGCATGATATTATAATATCATGCAAGGATAAGAAACAAAGTTCTAGCTAGACCAATGGGTCATTTTTTTTTTTAATTTTATTTTTGGCTGTGTTGGGTCTCCGTTGCTGCGCACGGGCTTCCTTTAGTTGCAGCGAGTGGGGGCTACTCTTCATTGCGGTGTGTGAGCATTGCGGTGGCTTCTCTCTTGTTGCAGAGCAGAGGCTCTAGGCGCACGGGCTTCAGTAGTTGTGGCACACGGGCTTAGTTGCTCCGCGGCATGTGGGATCTTCCCGGACCAGGACTCGAACTTGTGTCCCCTGCATTGGCAGGTGGATTCTTAACCACTTCACCACCAAGGAAGCCCCCGAGACCAATGGGTCTTAATATTATAGAGAACATAGTTTATTGATAAGGTTACCGATTCCAATGTATTTCAGCCAATTGAGTTTTGGTATAGTATCAAAGGAGAATAGCCACATTTATCTGAAAGGCCATTAAAATATTCCCAAATGTCCGTTTGGTTATTGTTTACTTTTTTGTGTGTATTACTCATTTTTCCATGCTTTGCAATATATTGAACATATTTTTGTTGGAGGAGTAGAGAAGAATAGGAACCATAGATAAATATGAGGCAGTGTTTTCATGTGCTTTATCTTGGAATCTCTTATTAATATATAATCATTTTAAGTTTAATTTCTTTGCAGTTTTTTCAATTGAGCAGTCCATTCAACTTGCCGTGCTGCGTGGCTTGTGGGATCTTAGTTCCCCAACCAGGGATTGAACCCAGGCCCTGGCAGTGAAAGCACCAAGTTCTAACCGCTGGACCGCCAGGGAATTCCCCCCATTCAACTTTGGAAACTAGTTTCCAACTTTGGAAACTTTGCAGTAGGAAATTAGGTAATTGTTATTTTTTAAGTCAATTTTTGGTTTTAATACTTGTTTTGTACATCTGATTACTCAACCATAGATAGGTTGCATATATGGTCAAGTTTTGATATAACCCTAAACAGATTTTTAATAGTTAACTTTCACAATCTTAGGAGATGTAGTGGCTTTCATGTAGTAAAGCTATGTACTTTCTCCCACTTCTAGTTTTAATAATGTGTCCTTGACCTGAGAATTTGATGTGTTGTCTAGATACTTCTCCAAAACAAATGAGAATGTTTTTACCTTCTGGGAGAAAGTTGTTTCTTTTTCATGTTTATTTAAGAATAATTGTAGCAATCCTTGTTAAACAACTATTTTCATAAAAGTCATGGCTTAGGACCATTCCAAATTTTAAAGGATTTTTAGGACAACCTGCATTTGGTTCAAGTAACGAGTTTCAGGTTATGAAAGAAGTAAGATACATAAGTTGTAGTTTGTACTGCACCCAGTTTCTTGGAAATTTAGTGCCAGTTATTTCCCTAGAAATAATAAAATGGGTGTGAATAAGGAGAGTATTGAGTCTGAACACCACTGTTTGAAAGAACAGGGTTGGCATCAGAGAAAGAAAGAGATTCCGAGTGGTTTAGAGAAGAAATAAGTGTAAAAAACTAGCTTCAGGATAGCTTCAGGGAGTAAGCACTATAGAATTCCTGCCCCCATGAGCTAATCCCACAGTAGGGGGCGTTCATTTAATAGGAAGCTTTAGTTCTCCCTATATTAAATAATTAACTGGTCAGCTGTTCTGAATTAGGGAACATACTGAGATCATATTTTATGTCCTTGACATCCAAATTAGTCACAAAGTTGCCACTCACTATTGCTTATATAGTTTAAGTTGCTAGCTGAAAAATGTTTGAAATTCCCTGTATTTTAGGTTTTTTATACTTAAGCTTTTTTTTCCTCCAAGAGCCCTGTCATCTTACTTGATCTTCGTTGAACAAAGAGAATATAGGATTTGCAAGCTTTTAAGGGCGGAAGAGCACTTATAAAAGTTTTCTATTGTTTACATGAAAGTGATGATGGTGATAATAGTCAGTGAAGAGGTGGAACGGCAGGAAGTAGAACAGAAAAGAGAGTGAAGATGGTGATTAAGAGGTTCTCTTTCTAATGAGCAGGGC
This sequence comes from Balaenoptera musculus, assembly GCF_009873245.2. Classification (NCBI taxonomy): domain Eukaryota; kingdom Metazoa; phylum Chordata; class Mammalia; order Artiodactyla; family Balaenopteridae; genus Balaenoptera; species Balaenoptera musculus. The sequence goes on from NC_045794.1 coordinate 55,583,232, forward strand.
TGCTGTTACTGCTATTCACTTTAGAGTTCTGGTTGAGCAAAAATGATAAAGTCTACTTTGAAAAGCACTTGCGGTGCTTTAGTGATTGATACGTCTTGTCCACCAGTGGGTCCTATGTAGAGGATAAATCGATATTATCTGTCAGAGATGATGGTATTAGAGTAGAAGTTTCATAATTATGCAGTGTGAGTTGAGAGTACTTTTGCTGTTTTTACTCCCAACAGCCCTTATGCACTTTTCTCTGAACCTTCAGGTGCTCGGATTGGACACTTACTTATTTCAATTTTTCTCATAAGTTTTAACTGATTCCATTGAGCATGAGGGCTAACTCTGAGAAATAATGTGCTAGTTTTGCATTTTTTGTTTGTTTGTTTTTTTTTTAGAATATGCTTTATTTATTTTTTGATGTGGACCACTTTTAAAGTCTTTATTGAATTTGTTATAATATTGCTTCTGTTTTATGTTTTGGTTTTTTGGCCCCGAGGCATGTGGGATCTTAGCTCCCCCACCAGGGATCGAACCCGCACCCCCTGCATTGGAAGGCAAAGTCTTAACCACTGGACCGCCAGGGAAGTCCTGATGTGCTAGTTTTGAGTAGTTTGATTCTATGCTATTTAAGTAGCATGGTTTAATAGTGGTAACTTTGACCTGGATGATCTAGGCTTCAGTTCCCTCTGGCACTGGCCATGAAGCCTAGAACAAATTAACTCCTCTCTTAGAACTTACCTTTATGTAGACAAAGTTTGATTAATTGTTGTTAAGGTATTTTTGAGCTCTAAAATCCTGCGTTGCTGTGATATCACCCTTGTTTAAAGCCGCAGTCATCTCTTGCCTGGACTGCTACAGGAACTTCCTAACTTGTTGCCATTCCTCAGTCTTCACCCAGAAGACAAAGTCATCTTTTAAAAATGTAAACCAGATCATGTAATACTCTCCAGTCCCAATTTCCTACCCCAGTGGCTTAAAATAAAAACCAGTCTGTCTGTCATGCTCTTTCTTCAGTTGTCTGCAGTTCTGCCTTAGTCTGAACCTTACATCTCAGTTCAGATGTCTCATCTGCAGAGAAGTTTTTCCTGATCACCTTATATAAAGGTTTATTACCTTCACAGTTCTTACCAAATAATTATATTTATTTATTCATCTATCCTCTCTTCCCCTCTAAAATGTTTGTTTCAAGAGGGAAGGAACACCATGTCACTTTTCCAACACAGTCTCAAATGGTAATTGGCACACATAGTAAGTGCTCAAATTTGTTTTATTTTAATTGAAAGAATACATGAAAACTTCAGTGCTTTGTCCTTATCAATTCCCATCATAGGCTACTTCTTACACTAATTTTTTTAAGTGTTACATTTATTTCCAACTATAATCTCTCATTACTTAGGGCATCTGTCTCGAGGAGTCGTTCATCTGACTGCCTATAATTGGAGCTGGTTGATCTCAGTTGCTGTATGTTATGGTTAAATTGAGTAGTTATGCACAAAAGGTTCTTAGCAAAGACATGAAAATTTAATCATCATGAAATGTAAATAGTTCAAAATAATAGTAATACCCAAATGAGTGATATAGATGAGTGCTTATAGAATCAAAGGAAGAAGTGAAAACCTTTAGGCTTTTGTAGTCCAAGAAGACATTAAAAATGAGGTGGGATCTGTACATGATATTAAAAGGGTATGTAAGTTTTAGACTAACAGTGAATCAGAGTAGACAGTTTAGAAATTGAAAAGTGCAGAGTATGTTTAAGGGAGTATTTTACTCTAGTAGATGTTTGTGAAATGGATTATAGGTCCGTAATACCTTATCTATAACCCTTGGTGCCAGGTATTTTGGAATTCAGAACTTTTTGGAAAGATTTATTTTGAATTTTAGTAAGAGTAATCAAGCACTTAATATTTCTAAAGTGAAATGTGAATAGTTACACTTAATGGGATAAATAAAAACTATAAATAGCCGCACATCAGTGCTTGGGTGAAGTTTTGCTGTGTAAAAAATTTATGTTAGGTCAGGTTTTGCCGCTAAATTAAACTTGCAGATTTCAGAGATTTTCTGATTTCAGAATTTCTGTGAGAAATGGGTCTGAAATAGTTGGAAAGGCTTTACTCTTTATTACTTTGTGTCTTTGGGGAGGATATCAGGGTCTGAAAATGTTAGTTTGAGGCAATTAGCTTAGAAACAGTTTCTGCCAAGGAATTCTTTTTGACAGACTCAGGGTGGAAGGCACTACTGAGGGCAATGAGTCTTTACAGGTATGGGAGAACCACCTAATTCCTTAGAGTCCAGTTAAATGTTTGGAAGTAGTGGAGATTCATCAGTGTATATAGGTGCCTGGAAAATAGTAAATGTTAAAAAAAAGTGTAATGCTTGAGAGCTCATATTTTAGATGCGATTTCTTCTTTAAAGTCTTAAACCCTGCAGTTTGTCTCCCAATTGATAGATTTGTAAGAATTATATAATACATTTAATTGTGAGGTAAGAGCGCAAGAGAAGGTTAGAATAGGAATATTGTAGGACTAATGTAATCTGTTTTAACATCCTTGATGGAATCACTTGGTATTGACAAGGAAAGAAGTAAATATCTGAAGATGCTACTTTGAAACTCAGGATTGATTATAAGAAGTGCCTGCTCACTTTCTGTGTTTTCCCCATGTGCTCTCCTTATTCTTGCAACCTAATTAACACCCAGATTGAGTCCTCATTGTCTTTATCCATTCATTTGGTGTATATTAATGTCCAAGAATGAAGACATGTGTGTGCTATTTTTGTATATTGACTTGTATCTTATAGAATTGCCAAGATAGGCATGTTTCAAAGCTACTTTATAAAAAATAAAAGTGCTTACTGACCTAATAATTATGCAAGTAAGTGGAATAATGTATGGAAAAGCCAAATGTAAGCATTATTTATGGCTTACAAAGTGTAGCGTGCCTTTTATTTTTCTAAGTGGTCTTTATTATACTGGGTACTAAGTGCCTCTTTGAATAAACTGAAGAGGCTAGAGTATAAAAGGAAGAACTGTTACATTAGTCTAAAACAACTTTATAAGACAACTAGCTGCACAAGCCAGTGTGGGCATTAGCTAACATAAACTGCTGCTTAGATTAAGACGTTAAAATTATTAGAGAAAACTATGGGAAGTACCTGTGCTTCCACTGTTTTTTGTTAGTTGGTTAATTTTTCTCCTCTGAACTTGTGGCACATTTACTAGGGGATTTTCCATTAGGAATGTCCTGGTCTTGAAATTTCGTTTAGAATGTCATGTAGATTATAAACCCACAATCTGAAATTATGGCATTCTTATTATGGTTTCAAATGCATTTGGGGGCAGTCATATTAAGCTTTGTCTTAATCTTAGGAAGGTAACAGTAAAATGAAATAAAAAAAATTTTGTAGTCATTTGTTCCTTCTCTCATGAAAGACTAATTCTTTTTATTTCTGAATTCAACCTTGTGTTGAAATAGACTGTAAAATTGTTTTAAAAATGTTCCCCCATCCTTGTGGAGGGTGGTGTATTATAAAATCTGAGTATCTATATTAAAAGAAATATTTGTGGCATTCTTCCAGTCATAAAAGTGGGTGTGGTTTGTTCTGGAGTCCTTACCCTTAACTTGAATTCTGATCTGTCTGCTGGTAGTAAAGAGCCTCACTTCTGATTTCTTAAAATGCATGAAAGCACATATTTTCCCTAACTAATGGGGATATCTCTGTGGTTGATGTAATCATCTCATTCTGCAACCTATTCAGCAAACATTATTGAGCACCTTCGGTGTAAGTGTTAAATTCTGGAATCACAAATTCAGGAGACTTGGAGAAAATGTGGCTTCACTAGGAACATAGTAAAACATCTGGTTAACCTTCTTATCCGTATGCAGTGGTGGTGTCTCTTTTTTTCTGTGACGTGTGGGAGCTAAGATGTTAAGAGTGGATTATTTAAATGACTGAGGATTATTTAAAATACTGATTTCTGGAGACCTGAGGAACACAGAGACCTTCCTTTTCTGTGCTAAATTAGGGGACACTTATTGGAATCAAAGAAGACAAATAATATGGGCTCTGATAGACCCTGATCTTTCTTTGCTAGGGATATAGGTCTTAGGGTCTTAAGGAGGAAGGGAGGTGTTAAGAGTCTTCCAGAGGTGCTTTTTAAAACTTACACACACACACACACACACACACACACACACACACACACACACACACACACACACACACACACACACACACACACACACACTCCCTATGATAATCAGAGAAACCACTGCTCTAATGTCACTTAATTTCTCCCAGGCTTCTGGGTCTTCAGATTTAAATTTGATCTGACCTTGAGACGTCCCCTCCCACCATTCCCATCAGTGACTTTGTTTTGCCACCTCCTCAAATACCCTATGCATGGCTCCATAACTTCCTATCATGCCAGGGTGTGACCCACATGGGCCAGGCTACATCTAACAGAAACAGAATATCTGATGAAAAATGTCTTATAATATGGACATACAGATGTGTGTGTTTACATCTTTAGAGAGACTCATCAGTCTCTGAAAAGACACAGACCTAAATGAGTCTTGGTGTATAACCTTGCTTTATAGAAAATGAAAATGGTAGGTTTTTCAGCTCCCTTGGTAGCTAGGGTGCAAGTACTTGACATAGGACCAAGAAACAAAGGATTTTTCTAAAACAAATCTGAAAGGAAACTTTGCAGAGCCCTAGTGGCATGAATGCTTTAATGTTAAGCTGTTTATTATGTTAACTACTTCCAAAATCAAAGTGAGCAGATTTAATAGATCAGATTTAGCTCCAAATGTAAAAATGTGCTTTACCCAAGATGCCCTTTTCAGTTTTATCTGTAAAACTTGATGGAGTTTTGGGATATGTTGGGGTCTTACATTAGGTTCCCCTAATAACACTGTTTTATCATCCTCACAAATGGCCTTGACAGCTGAATCTGTTGACTAAGTGTATAAGGCGCCTGTTGAATGTTGTAAAATAGAGCAACATCAACTATGCCAGAACCAAAATTGTTTTTGATACAGTCTTAAGCATTCAGGTGGACCATCCTCAGTGATTCCTTTCAAGGTTTTTGTTGTTGTTGTTGAGGTTTTTGCATATTATTTTGCAGCTAACTAATTCATCTTTGTAAAACTATCAGACAACATGCTAGCTATGTGAAATATTCTACAGCAGAAATTTTCAAATGTTTTTTAGTTATAGTCCTGTTTCTCCTTTCCCTAAACCATAGTAGACATTGATAATTGAGAACTGTACTCTTTCCCTTTGAGTCCAGAATCGTTATTAACACTGCACTCCAGGTAGCCATTAATATTTTGAGTTACTGTTTGAGCTAAAACCCATTTGCCACCAGTGAATTAATGGACAAGATCTATCCTTATCTCTTCCAGGGCATATCAGCAAACTTTCTGTAAAGGGCCAGTTAATAAATATTTTAGGCTTTGTGGACCACGTATTCTCTGTCACAACCACTCAACTCTGCTGTGTTCATAGGAGTAACCATAGACAGTATGCAGTTGTATGGCTGTGTTCCAACAAAACATTATTTACAAAAAACAGACATGGTGAAGTTTAGCCTGTGGGTTGGAATTAGCCAACCCCTGCTCTAGGGCAAGAAACTGGTTTTGATTCATTCAACAAATAATTGCCTTCTGTATTCCAGGCACTGTGTTAAGTGTTGGTTATGCAGCAATTAACATTGTACATAGATCTCTAGCCATGAAATATTTAAGCCTTAACTGAGTATTTTTTATGCTTTAGGCATATCCAAAGCAGCTTTTTGAGGAAAAATATGGCCTGGCCCATACATCTGCCTCATTTGTCAGTACAAGTGAGATCTTAGGCAAATACCCTAAGTGCCATGTTCTGTGGTAGTGGTGTTAAGTAAAAGTAATCTCAGTATGCTTTAGATATCAGATGCTGTGGTATCAAAGTTAACGTCCTGTTATTAAAGGGGGGGGGCTTAAGATGTGTGGATCTAGTATCTGTACTGCCTGCACATAGTAGGTACTTAGTGTTCATATGGCGTTGTGGGATAAAACAAATTACCAGTTGTCTTAACTATCTTCTGCCAGTCTCTTGCAACTTCTTTCCTCTATGCAGCATATTGTTTCTGACCTCTTAATTTTGGTTTTCATTTTGTTATAGGTTTTTCTTGCAAATCAATCCATGCATTTTAAAAGTAGGCCACATATTAATCATATTTAATAAAAATGCTTAACTCTTCTAGATGTATTGTCCAGATTTCTGTTAGAACTCCTTTTATTTAAAAAGTAGCTTTAGTTTTTCTCAATATTGGTATGTTTTTCTTCAAAATATCCAGTACTGTTGATTACAAAATGAGTCAAATCTCTTGACTAATACTCAGAGATCTTCATTATCTTAACTGTAGACTCTCTTGCTATTTATTTTTCCTGTCCCTTTGTACCTTGAGGTCCACTCAGACCATGCTTTCTATTGTAGTCTAATCATATTCCTATATTTCGCTGCCTTCTGTGCCTTTACTCTCACTTCTCTTTTCCCTGGTATGTTTTCTTTCATGCTGTAACTTTTAGTCATTTGCCATCTTCTTCATAAATCTGTTCCTGACCTTTTTCTGAATTTCCATAGTATTTTTGTTTTTCTCATGATATTTTCCATGATTTTTGTCTCACCTTTCTTACAAAATTGTAAGCTTCTTGAGAGCAAGTATGTTTTGTTCATCTTTGTAACCCTTGTGATCACTTGCATTTAACGCATATTCAGATACTAATACTATGAAAGCTATACTTTTCTAATTAAGCAAGGGACGGTGTTCCTTCATGACAGATTCCTTGGATTTTTATCCAAATGAGAAAAGTTGTGTCAAAATACATTGTAAATTGTAAAGGCTATACAAATATTGTTTGTTACCATACACACTCAAACTTTGCTCTTATACTAAGTGATGTACACAGTTTGGTTTTTAATGTCCATGTTTTATTTCAGAGAAGAGTATGATCACGTTGTGAAAAAAGATAAGCTTGTAGTACATTTGCAAGATGTTTTCTTTTTTTTTTTTTTATTGATTGCTGGGAAGATTTTTTTATTTATTTGGTTGTGCTGGGTCTTAGTTGAGGCTCGCTGGCTCCTTAGTTGTGGCAGGCGGGCTCCTTAGGTGTGGCATGTGAACTCTCAGTTGCGGCATGCATGTGGGATCTAGTTCCCTGGCCAGGGATCGAACCCCAGGCCCCCCGCACTGGGAGCGTGGAGTCTTAATTGCTGCACCACCAGGGAAGTCCCTGCAAGATGTTTTCTAAGCCTTCACAGTTCCACATCGTTAAAATTATGAAACATGAGAGGAAGCAAATTCCTATCAATATGTATTCCACAAAAGACGACCAGCCACCTTGTTTTTCTCAGGACTGAGGATTTCTTGGGACATAAGACTGAATGCTAAAATCAGGACTGTTGGTCACCCTGATTTCACTTTGATGTGGCTATCTTTTTTGCTTATCACTGTGTTAGCACAGTTTAATAAATGCCTGGTAACTAGACAGTTGGCTTAGTGGGAGAGGGGTGGTGGGACACTTGGGCTTTTATTTCTTAAGTTTCTGAATATTATTTATTTTGGATAGACGTTCTTTAATATTCAAATGAAAATACAAAAGTGCATTTGATTAATTAGGAATATATTTGTGTATGACATCATGGTGTCCTTATCAGAAGGTGGTGCTACTAAATTTCTTAATTAAAAATTGTATCATCTGTCAGATGATTAATGCTTTATTTAAATGTACTTTATTAGATATAGCAAAGTCCTAGGCAGCTTGAAATTTTCCTCTTAACGCGGTTTAAGCTTTGATCACAGATTAACAGACGGTGTTTGTAAGGAAACATCTAAGGTAGTGTGTGCCTAGTCATTCCTGTGCTGCAGTTAGCTTTTGTACGTGTTTGTGTTACGTAAATCAGAGAACACCATGGCTGAGATCTCTCTAATAGCAGGTATATAACTTAAAGTGGCTACCAAAAATCCTTACAAATTTGGTCTGCAGTTGAGCCATTGTGGGACATAAACTATTCTGAGACATGCACTGTGCCTGGTAGTATTGATGAAAAGGAGCCATTAAAAATATTGATACTTATACCAAAAAGATGTCCTTAATTTGATTAATCTGTTGGCTAAAATAGGCTCTTCTGGGATGGTTTGCTTGGTTGTTATCCTTTCATTATTTTTCTTTTTTTTTTTTTTTAAGTTAATTAATTTATTTATTTATGGCTGTGTTGGGTCTTCGTTTCTGTGCGAGGGCTTTCTCTAGTTGCGGCGAGTGGGGGCCACTCTTCATCGCGGTGCGCGGGCCTCTCACTGTCGTGGCCTCTCTTGTTGCGGAGCACAGGCTCCAGACGCGCAGGCTCAGTAATTGTGGCTCACGGGCCTAGTTGCTCCGCGGCATGTGGGATCTTCCCAGACCAGGGCTCGAACCCGTGTCCCCTGCATTGGCAGGCAAATTCTCAACCAGTGCGCCACCAGGGAAGCCCTCATTATTTTTCTTGTTTTAAGAATGTGAATAGAGTCCTTTTGTTATTTTAGCTTTTTATGGTTCTTTTTGCCACCTTGTGAGACTTGCCAGCTTATATCGTGGACCACATTGTTGTAGAAAAATTACTTGAGCCTTTAAAGCAAATGTATCCAACATTATATTCCTGTATAGAAATGTAAAGGTCAGATTTGGGTGATGAAAAGACTTGAGAACACAAGAAAATGGGAACATTTAGATTGAAGTTGAAAAAGAATGGTGTCCTTTTCACAAGAGAAGGAGGAAATCTGCATTTCTTTGCTTGTAGTAGTTTTTGTTGATTTTTAATAGATACATTTTATTTTTAGACTAGACCTTAAAAGAATGTTGAGTAAACACTGGCAGTGGTGTCACCATAGCCGTAGTACCTACTTACTCCTAGAGAAATCAGAAATAGGATGTAAGGTGCTTACTTCTGCCCTGTTTACAGAAGGCTTAAGATAAAGCGGAAAAGGACCAAGGACCAAGTCCAAAGACACAATCTAGCCAAGTGATTTTTATATGTTATGGTTTATTGTACATACAATACAAGCTAGTCACTGAGTATTTTACACTGAGAAGCTCATTAAGCCTAGAAAGATTTTTGGTTTTGTACAGTGCTCATTTTTTCTGTTCATGTTTCTTTTTCTCGTAAACTGGCAAAAGACTCCATCAAAGTTCATTTGATAAAAGCTTACAACTAAAATTATAAAACCTTAAATTGAGATTTGTAATCGTCTAAATAAATTGTATATTTCAAATTAATACACCAGAAATATTGAGTGAAACAAATTACACATGGTGCATTTATAATCTTCCTAAACAAATCAGTGTCCGTTCTGTACCTGAAGCCTTTTGAACACAGGCATTGAGCATCTTCTTTCTAATCGCTTTAAGAATAAAAGATGCTGCTGCCGTGTCCATACTATTGTCAGTTTTTCCTCCACTGTCTTTGAGAACTATTCCAAAAGATAAAAGATACCTACTAAACCAAGTGTGTTCCTCTTAGGTTCCCTATCTGGTTTAATGGTGTCACTATCCATCTGTTTGATCATGCTGCATCTCATCTTCTTTTCCTCACCCAGTGTTGTCTGTCCCCATGTTCTCTTGATTCTGACTTAGAAATTTCTCAACTATCCTTTCTCTTTATTCCTTCTGCCACTACCCTGACTTAGGTCACCATCTCTTACCTGTGGTAAACTCCTACTGAATTCCCAGAGTTCAGGAAACTAATACTCTGCTTCTGTATTCTTTCTAAAACACAGATATGTTCATATCATTTCCCAACTTGCAAACTTTGTTTCTCAGTTTCTTATAGAATGCAGGTCAAGGCTCCCCTTCCTCTTGTACCTAACCCCCTTCCCCATGCACTCATGATGTAATGAATTCTCTCATGCTAGTCCTTTTTCCCGGAATGCCCTTACCTCTCAGTGAACCTCCCTATTCCCTTAAAATATCCACTGGTCTGGCTTAAATATCCACTTAGTGAAACCTTGCCTGATATATCCTTACAGGCAGACAGTTCTCTTCTCTGCACCCATAGCATTTTGTTGTGTAAACTTGTCTTGATTGCGAGCTAACACAGTACAAACACTATAAACATTTTAAAGTTCCATACTTACAAAGCATCTTCTGGGATGTAAAAGCCACTGAAATATAGCTGTCATATTTGTTTTTTTCTCAAATTTCTGGAATGCCCTACCTCTTTGTCTTCACAGTTAAAACTAACATCTCTAATCTGTTCATGGATATTCAAGTGTATAATAAATTAACATTTTCCCTTCTTATTTGCATCCTGTATCCCCCTTTTTTCCACATGAGAAATGAGAGCTCTTATGAGGTAATGGAGTGGAGAGAATGGAATTGATTTCAGGGACATCAGGGTAGAATGTATCAGACTTGGTAATGGGGTGGAGAAGAGAGACAAATGACAACTCAGGGTATACAGTTTTCTGTAGCATAGTATAGTATAGTATGCTTTTGAAGTCTTTTAGGTGCTTCAAGTTTTAAGCACTGTAGACAGCTAGATAGGATAAAAAAAATTTGCAAGTACCATATACTGACTGCTTATTATGTGTTACTCATTGTGTTAAGCATTTTGCATGGAATAATTTATTTTATTTGAAATTTTTTTAATTTTAAGAAGTACTGTTTTTTCCCATTTTCAAATGAGGAAATGAGGCACAGAGAGGTTAAAATAACATGACCAAGGTCACTTAGCTAATATGTGTTAGAACCGGCATTCTGATCCAGGAAATCAGATCTAAAGTCTATGCTCTTTTTTTTTTTTTTTAATGTATTTATTTTTGGCTGCGTTGGGTCTTTGTTGCTGCGTGCTGGCTTTCTCTAGTTGCAGCGAGCGGGGGCTACTCTTCATTGCACTGCGCAGGCTTCTCATTGTGGTGGCTTCTCGTTGAGGAGCATGGGCTCTAGGCGCACGGGCTTCAGTAGTTGTGGCATGTGGGCTCAGTAGTTGTGGCACACGGGCGTAGTTGCTCTGCGGCATGTGGGATCTTCCCAGACCAGGGCTCGAACCCGTGTCCCCTGCGTTGGCAGGTGGATTCTTAACCACTGCGCCACCAGGGAAGTACTGTGCTCTTAACTGTTGTTATATTTTTCTATTTTACCATTTGTTTGTTTGTTTTTTTCAATTTAAAATACAGTTAACTGGGCTTCCCTGGTGGCGCAGTGGTTGAGAATCTGCCTGCCAATGCAGGGGACACGGGTTTGAGCCCTGGTCCGGGAAGATCCCACATGCCGCGGAGTGACTAGGCCCGTGAGCCACAATTACTGAGCCTGCGCGTCTGGAGCCTGTGCTCCGCAACAAGAGAGGCCGCGATAGTGAGCGGCCCGTGCACCGTGATGAAGAGTGGCCCCTACTTGCTGCAACTAGAGAAAGCCCTCGCACAGAAACGAAGACCCAATACAGCCATAAATAAATCTGACAAGAGGAGAAAAACTGACAGGTTAATTTTTAGGACATGTCCAAAGAGCTGGGGAGCAGGGGAGAGGAATCTGTCAGATCCCTCCAAATCCACCCTATTTGCAGGGATCTGATAGAAACTAATATGGTGATCTTGAGCCCCCATTATTTCTTCTTGCCTGATTTTGAAACATTTTTGGGATCTCCATTTTTTTGTCACTTAACTACCTTGCTCATGTATTGTTGACTGAGAAATCTATTAAGATTTCTTTATATGGTTCTTCTGCAGTTGTCAGATTACTGATAAATTTTTATACTGTAGTTAATATATTCTCTCAGAGGTGTGATCAAGTACTGAACTTTGAAAGGTAACTACAGTGAAAAGTCCAATAATAAAACTGGAAACATGACTTTAAATTGCATGTCATAGTATATGTTGGAATAAGCTTCATTTACTGGCACTATTAGTCCATGAAAAGGGCAAAGGAAGAATTTTTTTCCTCCATGAGGTGTTATAAATATGGTCAGAATAGAGAAAATGCTGTAAAACAGTTTGACAGTCTACAAATTCTATGCTCAACTAGATTTAGAAATCTAGTTCACAGAGAAGACCTTTCTTGGCAGAATTTAAATTAGTAAGATTGGAAACATTTTTAAAAGAGGGTGTGAGGTAATGTTTGGACCTCTTAATTTTTCCTCCAAAAAATAATTTTTTAATCTGCTCAGAAGTTTTGAACACTGTCATTGTGTCCAAAAGATTAGTCCAGTTTCTTTTAACATTTGAATCAGTTAATTTTATTTAGGAGTGAGAAGAGAGCACAGTAATCCTCTTTAGCTGCTAAAATACTACTTCGGGAGTTGGAGGCGGAAAGGAGAAATCAAGGATCATCTCCTCAGAAAGTGTTCAGTGGGAGAAGTAGTGTCACTTGACTTCAGGAACCAGTAGTTAAGTGTTTTTACTTAGCCCTTTATTTATAATTTAAGATCACAGAATTTCAAACTGGGGGGGATGAAAGGGGGGTCGTAGCTAAACAACTTGAGGATAGGAAAATTGCTAGAGTTACCAATGTTTTGGGAGAATCTTAATTTGTAGCTATTTAGAGAATTTTAATGGAAAGGAATTATGAAATGTCGCTGATCACTTTTTTTAAGTATTGATTCTTATTATCTATTTTTTACATTTATTAATGAGACTGATTTAAAGAATAAGTTAGATTAAAAATAATAATAAAGAATAAGTCAGATTATGGGGTTGAGAGTAGGTGTCTCTGGAACCCAAAAGTTGTTGGTTTTAATACTATTCCTTTTTTTTTTTTTTTTAAATTCCTGGCTGCTTTGGGTCTTCGTTGCTGTGCACGGGCTCTCCCTAGCTGCGGCGAGCGGGGGCCACTCTTTCATTGTGATGCGCAGGCCTCTCATCGTGGTGGCCTCTCCTGTTGCGGAGCACGGGCTGTAGGCCCCGAGCTTCAGCTGCTCCGTGTCATGTGGGATCCTCCCGGACCAGGGCTCGAACCCGTGTCCCCCCGCACTGGCAGGCAGACTCCCAACCACTGCACCACCAGGGAAGCCCAGAGCATTTTCTTTTCTACTGAAATTACAGTTCCTACAGGGCAAATATAAGAAACTAACATCAAAAAAGAAATTTTTTTTATATGCCCAAAGCATCTCATATATTCTTTCTTCTCCTCCCCTCCTCTCTTTTCCTTTTCTTTTTTTCTTTATTTATTTTTTTGGCCAAGTTGCACCGCATGCGGGATCTTCGTTCCCCAACCAGGGATCAAACCCATGCCCCCTGCAGTGGAAGTGTGGAGTCTTAACCACTGGAACTCCAGGGAAGTCCCCTCATTTTTTTTTTTTTTAAGTCTTCTCTTTTTTATTATTATTTATTTATTTATTTTATTATTTGTGGCTGCATCGGGTCTTCGTTGCTACACTCAGGCTTTCTCTAGTTGTGGCTAACGGGGGCTACTCTTTGTTGCAGAGCGCGGGCTTCTCATTGTGGTGACTTCTCTTGTTGCGGAGCACGGGCTCTAGGCGCGTGGGCTTTGGTAGTGGTGGCTCGCGGGCTCAGTAGTTGTGGCTCGCGGGCTCTGGAGCGCAGGCTCAGCAGTGGTGGCGCACGGGCTTAGTTGCTCTGCGGCATGTGGGATCTTCCTGGACCAGGGCTCAAACCCGTGTCCCCTGCATTAGCAGGCGGATTCTTAACCACTGTGCCACGAGTGAAGTCCCCCTCATTTTTTTTTTTTTAATTTTTTAAATTTTATTTATTTATTTATTTTTGGCTGCGTTGGGTCTTCGTTTCTGTGCGAGAGCTTTCTCTAGTTGCGGCAAGCGGGGGCCACTCTTCATCGCAGTGTGCGGGCCTCTCACTATCGTGGCCTCTCTTGTTGCGGAGCACGGGCTCCAGACACGCAGGCTCAGTAATTGTGGCTCATGGGCCCAGTTGCTCCGCGGCATGTGGGATCTTCCCAGACCAGGGCTCGAACCCGTGTCCCCTGCATTAGCAGGCAGATTCTCAACCACTGCGCCACCAGGGAAGCCCCCCTCATTTTTTTTTAATGTCAAGAATTCCATTGGAATTCATGACATCTGTCAATAACTGATGAACTTAAATGGCAATTTACCTAAAAAAGTAACTTGTTAGTGGTCTTCTAAAAATCTAAGTAGTTCTTTCCTTTGCTGGAAATGAATTATTAGTCTTTATAGATAGTCATTCTTTTATTCAACAAACATTTCTAGACCAAATAGGGAACACCAAAATAAATAAATAATGGCCACTCTGCATCTAGTTGATGATGGTAATGACTAACACTTAAGGCTTTTATAGATAATATATGTTCTTATTTAATCTGCCCATCAACTCTGTGAAATTGGTATTATCATTGTCCATATTTTACACATAAAAACACAAGCCTAGAAATAAGTGACAGGTCACTTGTAAATTGCATAGGTGGCCAGTTCTAGGTCTTCTTATTTCCAGAATCCATGTTTTACCACCCTGGACTACAAAGGTAGTATAATTTTTACTTTTATGGTATAAGGAAAAACTAAGTTTGGTCCTCAAACTTAGCCAAATGGCTTCTTTATTTATTGATAATGAATTAGCCACACTTGGTTAAGGAATGTCTCTAAAAATATCAGTTGATTATTTGTTTTGCTTAAAATATAGGATTGCTTTGTGTTGTTGAAACATAGGTCCATCATTTAAAAAAAAAAGAATCATTGTATTTGCTTTTCAAGATAATCTTGATTTCAAGCATTTTCAAGGTAACCTTGTGGATACAAATTTTGTTACTGGATTAATATAACCAAAGTTTCCTTAATTCCTTTGGTTTGATGGTGTATTATATTTTGTCCTGGATAGAATTAAAGCAGTCTTTAATTAGAATCTATTATTCAGTGTTTTATGGGTCAGCCTTGTGACATTTGGTCCCCACTCCACATTTTTTGCATATTTTGTATATAGACTTTTCCTTTACAACCACTTTTTACTTTTTATATTTTACTTCCCAGTCTTAATCCCCATAATCAATATGTATAATCCCCTATACAACCAATCTCTTCATTTGGGGTGATAGTTGAAGAGAAGTATATTTCCTGAGGGAGAATCTCATGCCCATGCCCTAATCTTAAATTACTTTGAAAGAAAGCTTAACTGCACAAAGCATCTTGGACTAGCATGCCAGAAGGAAGAAGAAAATGTAGAAGGCGTTTGCATCTTGCCTTGGTTGAATGCCCAGTAGTTGTTGACGGATTTTCCCATAGGACAGCCTATGAGTAGGGAGATTGTCCTTATTGTTTCCAGTCTTTTTATTTAGTTTTATCTATATTATATTTGAAAGATGATAATTCTAAAATGTCTATATAATATTAAACCTGCATTATGAAGTTAGGAAAAGAATAGTTACATTATCATTAAATTTTATTACAAACATAGAATTTTACAATTGACCCTTGAACAACACGAGGGTTAGGTGAACCGATCCACATGCAGTCGAAAATTCAAGTATAACTTTACAGTCAGCCCTGAGCATCCAAGGAGTCAACCAACCTCCAATTGTGTAGTATGTATTTATTTTTAAAAATTCATGTATAAGTGGATCCCACATGGTTCAAACCCATGTTGTTCGAGGGTCAACTGTGTATCGTTTTTTATATTAAGAAGAGGGAATATAACATTAGGATACTTCAAAAATTATATCTGTGTATAATTCTTCAAAACTTGATGTAACAATACATTTTGGAATTGAAAGGGACCTTAGAGTTCATCCAGTCCAGAAGTAAAAAACTGGTGTCCAAATCTCCATAACTCAAATAGATTTGTTGGTTTTCACAATATTCACAGTTTTTAGAATTTGAAAGACTTTAGCTGTATAAGCATTCACTCTATTTGGCTGCAATCCACACCATTCCCTAATATTAACACCTTGCTGCTTGAGGCATTTACATGCCTACCGGGCTGAGTAAGGCACCTCTGCTCAATACTTCACTTTCCCTTATTTTCTCATTTTACAGACAAAGGAACCTGGAAATTGAGAATAAAGTTATTTATCTCAAATTATTTAACTTCTAAAATAGAGCCAAGCCTCTTAAATAACAAGATAATGTTGCTTTCTACAGGTTTTTTTCTCCTCTTAGAAGACAAGATAGTGTATAATTAAGTCCTAAAGTATTTGGTGCAGCCTGTCAGAAAGAGGAATGATCACTGTGGGCTGAGATAGTGTGAGGAATACTTCAAAGATGTTTCCTTGACACTACCCTCCTAAGGACTGCATCCTGAGTATTTGTGAGTCAGGAGCATTCTATTCTATCCTGATCTATGTGTTATTCTTTCTACACAATGGGGGGAATCATGAATATCCTCCTGTTCAGAGCTGGCAAAGGAAATCACCGAGGGGCATTGTGTACATGTTGAATAATGGTACCTCATGAGACCAGCTAATGTTTAGATTCCTCCAGAAATCCCATTTATACCCCTATTAGCAAAAGAAGAAGGGGCATTGAAGCCATGAGCTCTCTCGTGGATCCTAGACAAATCTCTGTGACTCTCCCAAATCCGAATTTAACTTCAGCCACAAATTAGTTGGAACATTACCCCACCAAAAATATTTGATTTAAAAATACTGAACAGAACAAAGCCTAATGGTAGAGTGTTTTGTTAAAAATAGGATTTAATATCAGTTTGTTGAAATGACTGGGTACTGAGCTATATAATCTCTCCATTCCCACACTATCTCCCTTAACTTGTTTTATACGTTTTTCTCCATAGTGCTTGTCAAATTAACATATTTTATATTGATTTTATTTGTTTCCCCCCCGGGGCAGTAAATTATTGGGGCAGTGTCTTTTATTCACTGCTTTATTCCCTTTGCCTGGAACAGAGCCTAACATACAGAAGGCACTCACATATGAATGTTGAATATTGAATGGTATAATACAGTAATCTTGATTAGAAGGTGTCATGTCTTAGATTTTCTTTTTTAATCCTCAGGTTCTAGCACAATTCTGGGTTCAGAGTAGGTCTTCAGTAAATGTCAACATGAAGTAAATAGCCAAGAGGTTTTTTTAGTACATCTGTTTATCATTTTGTAATGCTTTTTAAAATTCCCCCGATGATATTTAGATTTACTCTTATAGTTTTTAATTGGGGACAGTAATATCTGAACTTGGGTGTGCCCTAGGTCTTGTTAATGAAAAATATGCAATATAGAATGGTAGATAATTGAATCAGTTGTTTGCTTTTTGATATGTACTTTTATATAGTGAATACATTTAGACTAAAACTTTACTGAATTTTTATTTTCTTTGACTCATAAATGTCTTCAGAATTTTTTGCTCAGAATCTTTATAGCATCCATTATTGTTTTGTATTTTTGTAAAAATGCCAGTCATTTCTGATTGATGAAATATTATCTTAGATAAACTTACTGAACTTTATGTAGAATATGATTGTGTCGTCTTTTCTCAACTTTCATTTCAAGCAATTACAAAGCAGCAACTGAAACTTGACTTGAGAAGGAACCCTAGGGGTTTTATTTTCTTGTCATTACATGTCTTTGCTATGATTTTCTCTGAGACTAGAATTAAACACTTGCTTAAACTGATAAAAAGAACCAATGAAAGCAAAGATAAGTCTCTAATGTATCACTTACTTCGATTCATCCAGGAGTTGGTTGTAGTCATACAGATTTTAGGGGATCTATATAAGTAACTAAAATAAGGAATCTTTAAATGCAAATGACATATAATACCAAAAATTACCCCCCAAATTTTTTTATTCAAAGATAAGTAGCAGAAATATTCACGCATTTGAAAAATTAGTGTAGAAAATGCTTCCAGTTGTAACCATAGTGGAATTTTCCGTGTTTTGATAGTTCTTTACAAATTTAATTGATTTTCTTCATCTGGAATGTTAGATGGTTGGAGAAGCTGTGTGAATCATGCTTCATATTTATAACTGGATAAATGTCTACTTGTATATATGCACTTTCTCGCTGATGAAGAAGTATAAATGAGAAATGGCACTATTGATAAATTCATTTTGCACGTATTCTATGTTCTTGCCTGTTTAGCCACCCCCCAAAAAATGGGGATTTGAGATTCCCTCATTAACTAATGAGTTAATATAATTGGTGAGTTCATAGATTAAAGCTTGATTCAAATAATTCTGGAATTTCAGATTAACATATAAACAGGTTATTGTTAATTTATAATTCATTACAGATAACTTCCAAACTGCATTCAGATTTTTTGGATAAATGCCATTACGTACAAGAAATGCCATAAAAGGGAGCATATATAAACCAACAAAATCAAATCCCATCGCCTACAATGGAAATCAAACTAGAATGTTTTACAGTTGACCAGTAGCACCATAATTCTTGGCAAAATGTTTAGCCGAGATATCCGCCATTGCTGACATCTTCATCTAACACTTTTTGATGGTGTTGCCCTTAACTTGAAGGTTGTTAAAGTCTCTTTCAGTGTCAGTTTTTCTGTTGATTATAAAATAGTTTTAATTGTTCTTCCCATCTCTTTAAATGGCAGTCCACTGCAATAATACATAATAGTCAAAACTCTGTTAATTTTTTTTACTGAAGTGTAACTCACAATGTTATATTAGTTTCAAGTGATTCAACGTTTATATACATTATGAAAGTTAGGAGATGATCACCATGATGTCTGGTTACCATCTGTCAGTAATTTCTAATATACTTCTAATAATTTCTAAGATACTTTGTATCTTTTTGTGTGTCTTAATCCTTATTTCCTACTTATGTACAAGAAGACACAACAGATCAGCAGGCTTCTCAGAATACAATCCAAGTACTTAGAACTTAAATCCTTTGCTACCCTATTTATCTTTTCTTTCTAGATTTTTTAGCATGATAATTAATAAAAAAGACAAATACTGCTTCGACATAAGAGAGGAAAATGTTTAAAATGTCAATATTTACGTTGTATAGAGTATTTCTTTTTCTATAAAGCACTTAAAATAATAAGTTTAATTTTGTAATGTTTAATAGTCAACTCTTAGCCCTTTTTGAGAAGAGGCATACTAGTTATTAAGGTTTAAAAATAGAATTGAAAGAATTTTAATTGGTTCTTCTTTTAAGCTTGTCTGTTTTCTTTAAACATACGTCACAATCAGCATGTTATTTATCTGAAAAATACTTTTTTTGCCAACGTCAGTATTTTATAATTATAATTCATTGTGAGTTGATTGACAGGCTAAACTTGGCATTTTTGATTTTCTAATGGCCACTTTGTTTTCGTGGTTTTATTGAGATAAAATTGACGTACAAGCGCTGTATAAGCTTAACGTGTACAGCATAATGAATTGACTTAGTTACATCATGAAATGATACCACAATAAGTTAGTGAACATCTATCATCTCGTATAGATACAAAATTAAAGAAATAGAAAATAATATTTTCCTTGTAATGAGAACTCCTAAGATTTATTACTCTATTAGCAACTTTTGTATAACATAAGCAGTGTTATATTTATCATGTACATTACATCCCTAGTATGCACTTATAACTGGAAGTTTATACCTTTTGACTGCCTTCATCCAATCCCCCCCTTTTTTTAAATACCAATAGTTACCAATATTTTTAAGTTACAATTAAAATGGAGTAATTACAACTCCACAATTCCTCTTTCACCTTTCAGTTTTAATTTTCATTTGTGTATTTTAAAATTTTACTGTTTATTGGTAATAAAACTGTCAGAAAAAACATAAGCAAAAGAAGAAAGACAATCCACCACCATATATTTACATAAATAAAGTTCAAGAGAATTAAAATTCATTTTACATTACAAGCTCAAGATTTTCTCACTACTCCTAAAGTAGTAATACTGAAATTCTTCCCAGGTCGTCAGAATTACAGTCTGCATAACTTGAAGTACAATAAAGTATATTGACTCATGTAATTAATATTAAGGGTCAGGGAAAACACCAATAGTAAAGGATTTTTGCATAGTTATGTTTTTTAAAGACTTACAGGAGAGTAATTTCCCAGTCTTTCTCCCTAAACTACATTTTAAAATGATTCAAAATACTGATATATAATTAGCTTTTTGTATTGACACGGGAGTTTGCTATAAGGTACATTCAAGTTTCATAGATGTTAAAATGTATTCTAAAAGTGCCTCTTAGATGATACTTAAATAGTAAGTATAGCTAAAGAATTATAATATAGTTCAGTTGATTTTAACATGTTCCAAACTGGTTGTAGTGACAGGAGGACTAAATTAAGGATAGAAACCCACATATGATTGGAAAATAGTTTTAGGCTATGCGTTGTATCTCTTTGCCTAACTAGAGGAAACTTTCTAAATTAGACAAAAGCTGGATAGCAACCTTCCTCCTGCATTCTTAATGTTATTAAGCTAGTAGGTAAAAGGGGAGAGCAGTGATTCTCAACCGAGGGAACATCAATTCTACACTGTACTGAGCAGTAGCCCAGACCATTGCTGTTATAATTATTTTAAAAGCTATCTTTTATTGATTATTACTATGTGTACGTGGTCTTGAGAGAAATCACTATATTTCATTCTCGAATTAGTTGAGCAAATACTATATGTCAGTCACTGTTTGAGGTTCGGGGATATTATAAAACAGACAAAAATTGTTGTTTTTGTGGAGTTTATGCTCTTGTGTATCCATCTCACAACTTTACCATGTAGGCATTACTGTCTCCATTTTCCTTGTAAGGAAAGTGAAGCTCTGAAAGGTTTCATGACTTGCCCAAGGTTATACAGAACGAGGATTTAAAACTTAGGTGCTGTGAACCACTATGCTATGCTGTCAGAATTGTCCCTCTTTTGGAGTTCAGTGAAAGAGAACAATTGTTCTCAATGTCTCAAACAGCAGTTATCACAAATCCCTTTGAAATTCTGATATAACTCTACCCATCTTAAAATTGTGCATGAAATTTTAAAAACAGAAGTAATGGTCATTGCCAGCCAATCAGAGTTGGCATTCATAATGAAATCCACTTTTTATCCCAGGCTTAGAATATGTAAACAGTTTTTCAAAGCTGTGTAGTAGAAGGCACAGATTTGAAAAACAGGTATTAGTTCAAATCTTGGCTTTCATACTGCTAGACTTTTTTATTTTTTTAAGGAAAACAATATCCGTAGTATTGGTATTTATTAGGATTTAAATAAAAATATTTTGGTTGTTTGTCCATATAAGGAAATATTGGCCAAAAAATTAATGAAAGAGAATGACTGTTCATTTGTGGTTCTTACTTATCAGTGTTCCTTGTTAGAAAGCTGCTTATTGGTAAGTTAGATGTGTTTTGTCACTATGTTTTTAAATTTGAAAGTCTATTGATGACTTTCGTATTTCCTACTTCAAAATTTGAAATGTTTTCAATTTCCTGTGATCTTAGAGATCTGCAGTAAAAATTCTTGGTTGAGTTACTAAAATTAAAACAAATTGATAAGCGTTATTTATAATATCCACAAGCTGGAAACAAACCAAATGTCCATGAGCGGGTGAATGGATAAAGAAAATGTTATCTATATCCATACAGTGGATCTGCTTTTTATCAATAATAAGAGATAGAAGGAACAAATTACTGATAGAAGCAATAATATGGATGAACCTGACTCATTCTAGCAACAAGTAATACTCATTTATGGATAAATGAAGCAACTGGGAAGTAGGACCCCAGGCATTGCATTAAGAAATGCAGTTCCTCATAGGCAGAACACTCTATGACATACATCACAGCAAGATTCTTTTTGACCCAGCTCCCAGAGAAATGGAAATAAGAACACAAATAAACAAATGGGACCTAATGAAACTTAAAAGCTTTTGCACAGCAAAGGAAACCATAAACAAGACCAAAAGACAACCATCAGAATGGGAGAAAATATTTGCAAATGAAGCAACTGACAAAGGATTAATCTCCAAGATTTACAAGCAGCTCATGCAGCTCAATAACAAAAAAACGAACAACCCAATCCAAAAATGGGCAGAAGACCTAAATAGACATTTCTCCAAAGAAGATATAGAGATGGCCTACAGACATATGAAAGAATGCTCAACATCATTAATCATTAGAGAAATGCAAATCAAAACTACAATGAGATATCATCTCACACCGGTCAGAATGGCCATCATCAAAAAATCTAGAAACAATAAATGCTGGAGAGGGTGTGGAGGAAAGGGAACACTCTTGCACTGTTGGTGGGAATGTAAATTGATACAGCCACTATGGAGAACAGTATGGAGGTTCCTTAAAAAACTACAAATAGAACTACCATAGGACCCAGCAATCCCACTACTGGGCATATACCCTGAGAAAACCATAGTTCAAAAAGAGTCATGTACCAAAATGTTCATTGCAGCTCTATTTACAATAGCCAGGACATGGAAGCAACCTAAGTGTCCATCGACAGATGAATGGATAAAGAAGATGTGGCACATATATACAATGGAATATTACTCAGCCATAAAAAGAAATGAAATGGAGGTATTTGTAATGAGGTGGATGGAGTTAGAGTCTGTCATACAGAGTGAAGTAAGTCAGAAAGAGAAAAACAAATACAGTATGCTAACACATATATACGGAATCTAAGGGAAAAAAAAAAGCCATGAAGAACCTAGTGGCAAGACGGGAATAAAGACACAGATCTACTAGAGAATGGACTTGAGGATATGGGGAGGGGGTGGGGTGAGATGTGACAGGGTGAGAGAGTGTCATGGACATATATACACTACCAAATGTAAAATAGATAGCTAGTGGGAAGCAGCCGCATAGCACAGGGAGATCAGCTCGGTGCTTTGTGACCACCTAGAGGGGTGGGATGGGGAGGGTGGGAGGGAGGGAGATGCAAGAGGGAAGAGATATGGGAACATACTGTATATGTATAACTGATTAACATTGTTATAAAGCAGAAGCTAACACACCATTGTAAGGCAATTATACTTCAATAAAGATGTTTAAAAAAAAAAAAAAAGAAATGCAGTTCCCATAAATGTTTACTTTTTATAGTCAGTATGCACAAGTTTCCTCACCCATAGGCCCCCATTTCTTAGAAAACAAAGACCTTTTGGTTTAATTTTTCTTTCTAGCTTGTTTACTTTGTGAGGATCTCTGAAAATGCTCAACTATTGCAGATTTTCTAATTTTCCATTTTCAGTTTCCTATTCAGGTCTGAGCCCATTTACAGAAAGAAGGGACATGTCTCCCTTTAAAATTTCCTGAAGTCAATTTTTATTTTGTTTCCTATCAAGTAGTGTTCATTTTGTTTACAATATTAAATGTTGACCAATCTACCCCTGAAATAGTGTATTTCCTAAATAGGTTCTTGTTCTCTCAAGGCCAATTTTTTTTTAACAGGCTGGGCTGTTTGAATCTGGTCTTTACTATCCTGCTGCTTTTAACCTTTTTCCTCTATGATGAAATTAAGTAATTACTAAGTAAGTTGGGATTCTGCAACAAATTTCTGTCAGTCTACCTGAGATTTAGAAAAATCTTTAAACATAACTCCCAACTAAATTCTAGACCAGTCTTTAAATTCAGTTTCTATAGCTCTGACTTCTACTCCAGCAATTTAGAGAGGCTGTTGTATAGTATAATTTTTCCTTTGCTGAGAAACCCCCAAGAAAGGTAGTTCATTTCAGAGGTATGGGTAAGGAGCAGATGGAATAGAAGGGTATTGTGCATAGTATAAAGAGACAATGATTCGGGGAGGGTAGGTTTCCAAAGGTTTGAGCAGGGGAGTAAAGAGAGACAATCTTAGTCATTTTATTTTGAGGCTTCAGAATACCAATTAGAGAAGTTGATTATTGAATGTTATTTTTGTCTCATAATTTTTCTATATTTATAATTCCTCTTAAAGTATTAATTTTGACATTGTAAAAGTTGGCCGTAAGTCCTGTTGTTATGTTGCAGTTGTCAAAGTCACCGTTTTTGTAATTTACCAATGTAAGTGCAAGAGTCAAGATTATATTGGAAGTTTATAAAAGACACAGAAGTTTTCCCTAGAAAAGGTATGGCCTTGGCAAGTAAGAGATCACTAGAGTGAAGAAAACGGTGTTGGGGTAATTAAGTGGGAAGAGGCACATTGGGAAACTGGGTAATGGAAGTGTTTTAATTCTTTTTCTAATATAAATTTTCAAATATTTATTTATTTATTTATTTATTTATTTATTTTGCTGTGTCGGGTCTTAGTTGCGGCACACGGGATCCTTCGTTACAGCGTGCAGGCTTCTCTCTAGTTGTGGCACGCGGTCTCAGTAGTTGCGGCGCACAGGCTCAGTTGCCCCATGGCATGTGGGATCTTAGTTCCCCGACCAGGGATGGAACCCGCATCCCCTGCATTGGAAGGCAGATTCTTAACCGCTGGACCACCAGGGAAGTCCCTGGAAGTGTTTTAAATCTGAATGAGGGCTGTGTTTGTGGTTGTGAGGGTATTGGCATATGCCAAAACTCATTTAACTGTATGCTTAAGATCTCCTTGTTTTACTGGATGTAAATTATTCCTAAATAAAAATGACTTAAGAGTGCTTTAAATTTTTTTTTCCATTGGGGCTTTTTTTTTTTTTTTCCGGCTGTGTCAGGTCTTAGTTGAGGCACGTGGGATCTTTGTTGCCGTGCGCAGGCTTCTCTCTAGTTGTGGCGCATGGGCTCCAGAGGGTGGGCTCCAGAGGATGCGGGCTTAGTTGCACTGGGGCATGTGGGATCTTAGTACCCCAACCAGGGATCGAATCTGCATCCCCTGCATTGGAAGGCGGATTCTTAACCACTGGACCACCAGGGAAGTCCCCATTGAGGCATTTTATTTGCATGTTTTTATTACAGCCCTAGAAAAAGAATCCCAGGATTTTCTCTCCTGTGTTTTATCTTGCTTCTTCATGGTCCGTGATGCCATCTGAAGTTGTCAGCTCACTGAAACCAAACTGATAGGACAGGAGCAGGTTTTTCTGCCATTTTTCTAGGTCTTTGAGTTGCACATCAAATCTAGGGACTGATCACTTCACACTTGTTTGACCTGCCTGTGAGGTTCACAGTAGTTTTCCCAGCCCTGTGATCATTGATTTCAAATTCGCTAATGTAACCGTGCTTCATTATCACAGAAACTGGATGATGACTTGGGAGCACAGCCTAATAAGAACCTGGCACTTGCCTCTCCTTTCAGCATTCTTGATGCTCTTGAGAGCATCAGCTAGGACTTTCATGTGCACCATGATATCAGCACAGAAAGATGGCAGAAAGTTTAAAATTTTTTTTAACAAATGTGTCCTTACAAACAGATTCTCAGGTTCCCTGATCAGGCAGAAGTTAGGAAGGTGCCACATAATAAACCCCTTGGTTATTGACCTTGTAATGCTGTCATGAAAGTTTAAGTGACCCGAGGTGAAGTTTGGCCCATCACTCAACTTTGCCTGAATTGGTCACTGTTTTTACTCATCTTTAACGTTTAGTGCTTGGGGCCAGTTTGAATTGCATTGGAGGCTATCAGGCTTATGCGTCCATCCATTCCACACGGAGCACTCCCTTATTCAGTGAATGGAAACAAGACAGTACAGGACAAAACAAAACATGTGAGACAAAATTTTGAGCAAGTAGATGAACAAAAGCAAAGCAAGTAGCTGAAGAATTGTAAACTAATGGCAAAAATATTTATCAAATAATACACTCCAAGCCAAAGCCAAAAGGCCTAATTGCCTAATACAAAAACCTACTTGGTACAAATCCTAGGGTAACAAAGTTAGCAGTGTGAGCTCAAGACACTGATTGGAGCACCCGTCATTGTTGAGATTGACTCATCTGATAGGAAAATCAAAGAACAAACAAGTTGGACACAGGCAGCCCATTCAGTACACTTGTTTGTCTAAGAGCGTCATTTGGAATGATGCCAAATGAGGGTCTTAGGTTGACTGTCAAAGAATGAGAGACACCATTCAATATCTAAACAAAAACACAAAGCTGAAATCATTGATTACTTAAGGAAAAGCTATCCTGGTCTGATACTGCCTCCCCTGAGCAGAGCAGGCCGCTAGTCTTACAGGGTTTTTAGGGAACTTCAGAGTCCAAAGATTCACAGACTTTCAAAGGCAGGAGTGAGTTAATGTCAACAGTAAGAGCAGTGTCACTCAAGTGAGGCAATTGCTGATTGGTTGGCATTTTGCTGCGTGTTCACTGAAGTGAGTCTTTTTTTTTTTTTTTTTTTAAGTTAATGATAAACAATGACAAAGAAGGCATCAAAAAGTGACACAGCCCAGCTACCTAAAGGATAAAAGATGCAGGGAGATGAGTCTAATTTTATTTGTGTTAAAGTTAGTTGGTTTGCTCTTTGGGATGTTTAGGAAATTCTTGTCCCCAAAGTTACCATATTCCCTCTAGATGGGTTCAGAAACAGAAATTTATTTGAAGGCGTCTTTCATGAGAATCCTAAGTTTATTTTTAAATATTTCTCAAATATTAGTGTAGGTCCATGTGGTTGGCTAATGTGTGCATGGAACTGAATAGAATTATCACCTAAGTAATCCTATTTTTAAAGGATTTTTTACATTAAAAGAAATAAACCTGACTTGAGTTACATGTTTACAAAGGAAGATTTATTTGTCCCAAATTAAATGCACACTACCATGTGGAATATTCTTAAAGCTGGAAGTTGATTCAACTTTTATTTCATATCCTTTTTCCTAAAATCATACCTGGTAAGAACCATGCAGTTCACAAAAGTTATGGAGACAGTGTTCCGGAACTGGAGAAAAGTCTATGGAAATAATGGGTTCAGTAAGTTTCGAAATAAAATGTAGGGACTAGTAAGTGGGAATGTCAGCAGCCGACTTCTTTGGTGGTTTTTATATTTGGTTCCCTGCCCCCCCCCCCCCCCCCCCCCCCATTAAGGAATGAAGAAAGCACAGGAAATAATCCATGTATTTAAAGGTGGAAGTGAAGGAGAAATTTTTGAAAAGAAGTCCTTGGTATTAGACATGGCGTCCTGAGGAGAAATAAAGAGATGGCATATAGAGATAGGTAAAACAAATGCTGTCTTCTAAGAGTATGGACTGGAAGGAAAGAACATATAAAGAGATTTAACACAAAGAAATATTACGCCAAAGTGAGTCCATTCTTAACTGACTGACTTTCAGAAATAAGGGGCTGTCAATAATAGGCTGGTTTGCAGAAGCATATTCACTGAAGCAAATGGTTATTGGTTGGTTAAATGTGTTTAAACCAGTCCTGGTATTGTGTTACTATGACTAAAGAACTGTCATTTCTTGATTAAGAAGGTTTAAAACCTGTTCTGGTGGCTACTTTTGCACCATGGCCACTGGCCAATTATTTTTCTCTAAGAATGTGGGAGCTTTGTATTCTCATGTTATTCCCCACCCTGAAACTTTCGGGATCTTCTTTCTTTCTCCTTAGTGTACTGAAATTTTCTAATGATGAGCCTTGGTATGGATTGTTTCTTTTTGGTTTTGTTTTGATTTCCACCATTTCAGCATACTGAACACTCAGTAGACTTTTTCAGTCTGGGCTTTCATGTTCTTGAGATCTGCTTCTGATTCCTGACCATTTCAGTTTCTTTGTACCACCCCATCCATCCCCCAACCCCACACCCCACACCCCACACCCCACACCCCACACTCCACACACACTTCAGGAATAGATATTTGGTCTGCTTTCTCTGCTAACTCACTTACCATTTATGTATCTCAGAGGCCAGCTAGTTTTTTCTATAAATGCCACATAGTAAATATTTTAGGCTTTGTGAACCAGATGGCCTCTGTTGTAATGACTTAGCTCTGCCATTACAAGATAGCAGCCATGGACAATACACAAATGAATGGGTGTGGCTGTATTTCAATAAAACTTTATGTACAAAAACAGGTAGTGAGTTGGATTTGTTTGCAGACCCCTCCCCTATCATGTTCATCTTTACCAGAATGTTAGCTCAGTTGAGGGCAGGAATTTTTTTGTTGTTCATTGGGTATATCCTTGTACTTAGTAGGCACTTAACTACTTGTGACTCAGGGTTGCAGATGGTTCAGAAAAGGGGGATAGCATGTCTATCACTGCCATCTTATAGCTAACAGAATGCCCCTTAATGCTGTTTTTCAGCCTTCCTCCATTTTTTTCTTGATGGAGTAAATATTTTATTGTAATTGAATTTAGGATAGGGCTAAAAGTCACATCTATAATTCTGCAGGATCTTTCTTCCTCTGATGTTTTATAAAGGGCACTACCAGTAGCATCCTTTAGTAAGTCTGTTTATGAAATGCTCCATATTAATATGGTATAGTAGTCATTTTAAGTACATGCTTGAATGTCTTGTTTATATAAGAAGGACATGAATACAAAGATAGTACTTAAGAATTCTTTTTTTTTTTTTTTCTTTAATAAGGTACTAGATTTTACAAGTTTGCACCATGCGTGAGTATAAGCTAGTCGTTCTTGGCTCCGGAGGAGTTGGAAAATCTGCTCTGGTAAGACATTCTCACTGTACCCAAGCTATTTACTCCAAGACATGTTCTTTTTCTGTTGAGTTTTAGGTTTTGCTTATTTGTCTTTATTTATTTGTTAAGGTGAAATCTCGTAATGATTTTAGAAGTAATATAATATTTTTCTTGTAATTTAGTCAGTTTTTAGTTGTATCTGGGTAGATCATATTCTCTCTGGAACATGGGTCCCAGACCAGAATACAGTTTGGACTAAGCACAGAAGGGAAAGAACATATAAAGAGATTTAGCACAAAGAAATATTATGCCAAAGTGAGTCCATTCTTAACTGACTGACTTTCAGCGCATATAAATGGGTGTCTGCATTTCAGAGCCAGACAGGAATAAATTTTGGTCCATCTCATTGTGAGTTGGCTTACAATACAAATTTTATGTTACAAAAATTAAATACACCTTATTTTAAAAACTTTTTCAAAGATTACCTTTGACTGTCCCACCATGTTTTTTGTATCAAGAAATAGTAAAGCAAGAAAGAAGACACAACTTGACAGTGGTGGGTGGGGAAGGGGAGAGACTTAGGGGAAATAACTTGGTGAACAGTTCAGAGTTTAGCAAAGCCCCACAGTAAGATAGATTGACCATTACTTCGCCACTTAAACACCTAGCACAGAATTTGACATGCTTGGATCAAACTGAGAAGTGTGTACAATGGGGCATGAACTGCTTTTTCATTTGTAAATATACCCAAAGTGATGGGGAGGTGTTGTGAGTGTGCACATAGGTGTGTACACAAGATAATTAGCCGCTTTCTAACTAAAATTCAAATTTAAGCCCTTAGGACTGAAACAGGAGCCATTTAACGATTTTTCAATATATGATCTCTAAGTTTAGACTTACCCAATAAGGAGCTTGGTGATTATTAATTTTTTTAGAAAAAGCTTTCTAAGGTAATTTTCCCACCAAATGCGTATGTTCAAATGTAGTTGTGGTTATGTTTTTTTAATCAATGGTATAACTACCTATATGAAATCAATACTTTAAAATGTGCAGATTTGAATGTGTTCTTTTTGGGGGGAGTATAATGGTATGTTAATTTTTTTCAGACTGTACAATTTGTTCAAGGAATTTTTGTTGAAAAATATGATCCTACGATAGAAGATTCTTATAGAAAGGTATGTTACTTTAGAAGGCCTTTTGCTTTTGACTTTACTATAAATATAAATTCTTGTTTTTAGCTTAATAATTATTAAATGTTGTTTACAGAGTAGGATGAAGAAGCAGAGTTAATTTATAAAATTAGTGGGGGACTTCCCTGGTGGCGCAGTGGTTAAGAATCTGCCTGCCAATGTGGGGGACACGGGTTCGAGCCCTGGCCCGGGAAGATCCCACATGCTGCGGAGTAGCTAAGCCCCTGCGCCATAACTGCTGAGCAATCCCCGCTTGCCACAACTAGAGAAAGCCCGCACACGGCAACGAAGACCCAATGCAGCCAAAAATAAATAAAAATAAATTTTAAAAATTAGTGGGGAAAGATCACACCTGATTATTTCCTGTCATTGTGTGTTTACCAGCTTATAAGAATCTTAAACAGTCACTCTCGTTCTCTGTCTTATCTCTCTCTCTCAAAGAATTTTAAGTTTATACTGACCCCAAAATTGTAATTTGACACACTAACTTTAGAGCTGGGCCATGCATTTCAAATGGTAGCTCCATGTTTCTCTCCCCTTCCTGCCCCCCAAAGACTGAATACTCTCAGGCTCCCTTCTTTTTAATATAAAGATGTAAGTACAAAAGTCTCCCTAACCTTCCTACTTACAACTCCTTGAGAAAGTTCCACTGCTCATAATAGTAGAAAGGTTTATTTCTGTCAATATGTTCACTTACACA
This sequence comes from Balaenoptera musculus, assembly GCF_009873245.2. Taxonomy (NCBI): domain Eukaryota; kingdom Metazoa; phylum Chordata; class Mammalia; order Artiodactyla; family Balaenopteridae; genus Balaenoptera; species Balaenoptera musculus. Next base: position 55,613,495 of record NC_045794.1, read on the forward strand.
GCATGTGACAATAAAACTAAATGTGCAGAGATTTTTTATTTAGCAGGGAGAGAGTTATCCCCCACCTTGACATAGCGGCCAGCCTGGCCCCTGCTGCTGTGCAGACATTGTGTTTCCGTTCCTCCCTCTGTGTCCACAGTCTACCAAAGCAAACTGGAAACCCCTTTCTGCACCCCAGCAGTGAGGCAATATTACTCTTCTTTCCACGTATATAACTTTGTTCCCTAGGAAGTGTTAGGTAAAAAGGGTAGCAGGGATATATAATTTATTTGATAGCTCTCCTCTGCTTCCTTGCTCCCAGAAATTTTGTTGTTCCAATATGGTGAAGGGGATGTGGTTATCTAGAGAAATGAAGGTATATCTAAAGTATGGAAGAATTGAGATAGACAGTTACTTCTGATATTATTGGAACTATTACTGGTTTTACAAAATTTTTTTTGAGCTATTTTGAAATCATTTCCTCTCCAGATTTAAGTGCTGAGTGATTCCTATTGAGGTTGGATCTTGTGTATCTTGTATCAATAGATATCCTTGTGTTAAATTGAGAACACATGGTTTTTGCACCTAATGCAGTTTGGGGGTCAGTAGAACTATTTTCTAGCTATTTTTTTCTCCTGTTTTGTTAAAGTAAGTATTGCTTGAAATTAGTTGTGAAGTTGCTATAATCTGTGTCTCTGTTTTAAATATCATATTAGCTGTTGGGTATATTAAAGTAGTCTTGTATACATTTAAAAAAATGAATATCTATTTTAATTTTTCCCCAAGCAAGTTGAAGTAGATGCACAACAGTGTATGCTTGAAATCTTGGATACTGCAGGAACGGTATGTAAAACAGAGTACCAAAGTATATGCACAGCTTGTGCAGTATTGACCTTTAGATGCTAGTATACTGTAGACAAACATTAGTTAAGCTTATTTAAAAGTACTGCTTACGTTAAATCTTAAAGCTGTCTTCCTTATCCTCTTGAATTCTCCTTTTCTTGTGTGTGTGCTTTGCCATTGCAGTGGGTCATTTACTGAAGAAATAAGTAGAAACTTTGTATGAAAGTTTTCATAGTCCCACTAGTACTTTTAAAACAAGTTAAACTATATTACCATTTATTAAATAATGTGGAAAATAATATTAGAGTATACATTTATTCCTCAGTGGCTGTGTGAAGTATTTTGTATGTTATCTTTCCTCCTTCAGTATATTTACAGACCAACTAGATTTGTTGGTATCTGAAGGTGAAGGGAAAATTTATTCTGGATATGTGGTATTCATTCAACTAATATTTGAGTACCTGATATGTGCCATGGATTGTATTCTTACACTCAAAGGCTCACAGTCTAGTGAAGGAGGAAAAGTGTGGGAAAATGGCAAGACACAGGTAACATGCTGGTGGACTCCATAGAACTAGAGCATTGTGAGCTAGCTGTGGGTAACTTGGTGATTTGATTTGGGTGCCTTACATATTATGATATATTAAAAAGCTGCCTTTAAGTAGCATTTGGAGACAGGACATTTCTGTTCCACTTGAGTATATTTACTGCACATAAATCTGCTCTGGTGTATTATTTTTAAGTAAAACACTTATTTCTTGAAATACTGATTTTTTTCAAATAGCCACAGACTGTAATTTTAAGAGATGTTACATAACACTACTACATTCTTCTTTGAGCTCTAATTATAGACTTTGAAAATTGTCAAGTTATCTGTCAAAACATTTTTTTTAAACATTATTGTTCTTTAATGATTCTTTCTTTCTACTGTAGGAACAATTTACAGCAATGAGGGATTTGTACATGAAAAACGGACAAGGCTTTGCCTTAGTTTATTCCATCACAGCACAGTCCACATTTAATGATTTACAAGATCTGAGAGAACAGATTCTTCGAGTTAAAGACACTGATGATGTAAGCTGGCTTCGTAATAAATAAATATATTTTGTTTCAAACCCTTATTACAGTGATATCCAGCTTAAAAGTTTGAATTTAAATCCAGTTTAAAGTTAATGTATTTTGGGGGCTTTGTTTGTTTTTCAAAAGCTTTTTCCTTGAAGGGGAAAAACATATCTTTAACACTATATGTAGTGTAAAAAGTGAGAAATACCCTCTTCTCCCCTGTGTAAAATAAATTTTATACCCTTCCTGTTTTTAAATCATGCATTTCGTGGAGAAGAAGGAGAGGGTTGGTGGCAAATATTACTAATAGAGCATATGATGTTCTGGCCACATTTCTGGCAGATTTAAGAGCCTTTTTAACAAGAATCAAAACAACATATGAACAGATCTCAAGCAACTATGACAGAAGGAGCATAATGATAATAATAATTTTTAAAGAAAGCCAACAAATGTATTCGATTCTAATGTAAATTTACATGCCCCTTCAGAGTACACCATAATGGAGTTTAATCCCTTTAGGAAACTTCAAATGGATTATTTTAATTCCTCCTCACACTATATATAAATTCATCTTGCATCGAATTGATCTTGCATCAGAATCACCTGTAAAGCTGGTTAAAACAGATTGCCAGGCCCCACTCTCAGAGTTTCTGATTCAGTAGGTCTGGGTAGGGCTTGAGAATTTGCATTTCTAACAGATTTCCAAATGGTGTTGATGCTGCTGGTCTGGGCACTTCACTTTTAAGAACCACCGTACTATGTATAGTTTAATTATAGCAAATATTTCGAGAGCTTGAGGGCACCTATGGGAAATGCTGCCATTTCCTGGACTTTTAAAGCAGGAGAACTTTGGGGGACCCTGACATACTTACAGCAACCTCAGTAAAGCTGTTTACCAGTGTCTCTGTAACTACTATGGTTTTCTATCAGTTGCATTATTGTATATTAATAAATACAATACTATATATCTCTTCCTTAAAAAGCCAAAATTCTTGATTTTCTAGTTTGGATTTTTTCCAAAACTTCTTTAGAAAGACAATCTCTAAATGATTAATAGAAGTTTTGCAGCATAAGTATTATTCTTCCCTGTAGTGTCCTTCTCAAATTACAAACATCACATGTATCCAAACACGTGATAAATATGGTCTAGATTTTTAGTAAATTACGATGATTTTACTTTTTGGCTTTTTAATATAGACTGTATGAGAAGCTAAAAATTCTGCTTTGGGGGCTTTCCAGATTTCTCCTTTTTGTGTTATGAAATTGGGAATGAGTATTTGATAAATACATGTTAGGAAACCAGAAAATTTTAAGTTGATTTATGTGCCTTGGAGAAACATTTTAAAATTGTGGAATATATTGGCTTTTCTTGGTATACCCTTTTGCACTTCCTTTTAAAAAGGTTTTGTGTTTTGCTTACTATAATTAGTTAAAAGTCCACTGTGAGGGACTTCCCTGGAGGTCCATCGGTTAAGACTCTGAGCTTCCACTGCAGGGGGCACGGGTTCAATCCCTGGTTGGGGAACTAAGATCCTGCATGCCATGCAGTGTGGCCGAAATAAAATAAAAGTCCATTGTGTTATAGTTTTAAGGGGTTTTCACCCTCTTTTATAAGTAGATCATAGCTTGTTTTCTAAAAAAATTTCATGTGAAAAGTTATTAAATTAACATTGTCAAGACTTTCATATTTAACTGTAAATTTTATTACACATTATTAACTTAGCATTTTTCTCTGGCATAATATAAAAAGTAATCCTTAGGAGAAACATTTTAATTTGAATTTTGATTTGAATTTATATTGCGTATTTGTTTACTTATTTGTTTTTACCCTTTTTAGGTTCCAATGATTCTGGTTGGTAATAAGTGTGACTTGGAAGATGAAAGAGTTGTAGGAAAGGAACAAGGTCAAAATTTAGCAAGACAATGGAACAACTGTGCATTCTTAGAATCCTCTGCAAAATCAAAAATAAATGTTAATGAGGTATGGTGAAATAGAACTCTTGATTTGGAATTTAGCATTCAAAGTTAATGGAAAATAATGAGTCTGTATTAACACAACCCCAGGTTAATTTGTACTCAGGGTGCTTTGTTGATCATATAGGCAGAAGTCTTGTGTTAGGTACATGCATGTTAGTAAGCAATAATGCTCTTTGAGCCTCTTTATTAAATACTGGTACAGTGGAATTTACCATAAAATGAAGGAAGACTGGACAGAAAATGATAGGGGTGGGGAAGACAGATTAAGTCTTCAGGTATATGAAGGATGTTATGTAAAAGGCAAAGACAAATTCAAAAAGGCATGAACGGTTGTTGCCTTGAAGGGACTTAAAATAATGTTGTAGAGTAAGGATACATAGAGTTGAAGAAGACTACAGAATTGTTCTCTTTGGATGGTGGTGAATGTTCTGTCTGAACTCAGATCCCTGCAGCTCCTTCAACTCAGTATTTATTTTAAAGAGAACGATTTTTAGCCCTCCCAAAAAATAAACAGAAAAGAACTTGGCGATTATAAGAATACCTGGCTTTACTCCTATTCCTTAACTGAACAGAATATTTGCTTTCTGGGGAAAAGTTCATGGAAAGTTCAGTTTTTTCATTTTACTCTTTCACTTTTAGTTTTTTGGGAGCTTTTTTTCCCTGTAAATTTTTTAAAAAATTTAATATGTTTGCAGATCTTTTATGACCTAGTGCGGCAAATTAACAGAAAAACTCCAGTGCCTGGGAAGGCCCGCAAAAAGTCGTCATGTCAGCTGCTTTAATATACTAAATGCATTGTAGCTCTGAGCCAGGTATGTTAATTTATCTTTTCCTCTGTTTTGTTTGTTTGTTTGTTTCCTCTAATTTTTAACCTCAACTTTATTAAGGGTTAAGAAAGCAAATACAGAATTTTCTTTTCTAAAAAAGAAATGGTTACTTCCTTTTTAAGATTTGAGTTAATATGATATCCTAGTAATTAAAATAATTATTTCATTTATATATCATCATCAGAAGTAAGGTATTCCACATAAGTGACAATTCTAGATGAGTTTATCCAGTATATACTCATGCCTCAGTGGGTCAGTGGTTTGTGTTGACAATACAGTGGTGATGAAAACCAGTCTTCTCTGCTTTCTTCTTTGTTGCCTTAAGCTAACTAAGGTCTAGTTGGAGAATTAGACAAACAATTGCAAAATATGATAAATGCTATTGCAGAATAAGTCCAGCATGGTACTGATAATAAAAAACCCCTGATATATTATGTGCCAGGCACTCTTAACTACTGCCTATATATGTTAATTGCACTCTCACAACAATCCTGTGAGGCAGAATTATTATAATTCCCATATTACAGATGAGTGAACTGAGGCACAGAAAGATTGTTACTTGTTCAAGCCCTGCAGTTAGTGAATAGCAGAGTCAGAATTGAATCTAGTGATCTGAGTACATTGCTCAGAATTTGAACTCTGGTCTGGCTCCCAAGTCCATAATTGGTCACTATTATGGGTGCTATTGGAGCATTTAACTGGGGCACCAGACCAGTCAGATGTGAACTGTGGATTCCGGGAAAGTCTGTCAGAATGAGATACATCTAAGTCGAAATCTGATGGATAAGTAGAAATTGTGTAGGGGATGAAGAGTTCCCAGGAAGAGAGAACCACAAATACAACCCTCAGATGAGACAGCAAAGGAAAACTGAGCATACAACACTGTAACATAGTTTTTGAAAACAGTCATATTAAATGAGTTAATACTTGTAAAGCAGTTAGTTCAGTGCCTGGCACATGGTAAACCCTTACCTATTAGCTGCTGTTTGCCAGGTATTGTTAAACCATATCTTACTGTACTCTTATCCTTGGGAACTTTGAATGTTTGTAGCTCTGCTTCTTCCTGTGTTAAATGGCCCTATACTACCATAGAACTCTGATTCTGTATCTCTCTAGAGTTTTTGTCCCTACTCTCCATTTAAGGCTTTCTGTTTAGAGATACAACCTCTCATTTTTTATATCCTCTCATTTCCAACCACGTGCCCATTCTTAGCAGCACACATGTGCCTGAGCTCACACACTCCCATCTGTCCTTTCCAATTTGCTACATTCAACCTGCTAAGATTTAGAAAACTTAGAAAACTCGTTCAGACTCCAAACGAGGGCTTAAAGTTCAAAGCATTTGTGGAAATTATTTCATCAGCTACATCTATATTAACAACCTTTCTGGAGCTTGCAACAAATCTGATTCCCAGAAAACCAGTTAAAAAAAAAGGAAACATTTTTTTAGCTCAGGCATGTGTGCAGAAAATCATCCAAAGTTAAATAAATAAATGACAGACCCGTGAATTCTGATTTTACCTTCTTTACATCACTCAAATTTTTTTAAGTTTAATTAGGTATGATTTTAGTGTAATAACAGCCTTTTCTGACATCTGTCTTAGGAGTTGGTAGAATCTGTTTATATAGAATTAAAAAGTATATAGCTGTCAATTGCAGAGAGCCTTCGTGAAATAAATTCTATTTTGTTCACTTCTCTGCACCAGCTTTTTAGCCACTCTTATGGGAAGAGTAGGGAAGAAAAGTCTTGATTTTCTAATACTAGAAAGCCTGGTTAGATGTGCATTCTGTATTCGTCATGTAATTCTAGGGTTGTAAACACTTACACATCAGCCATTTTGTTAATATTGCTGTCTGTTTTATAATCCTAATTCTAGTAAAGGTGACCTAATGTAAAATTTTAATGTGGTGTTTTTGTTTTTGTTTTTTCCCTTGCTTTTAATCTTTGGAAGGTAATACAGAGAAATTTGCATTAAGGTACACTCAACTTACATTTGACTGACTTTGAAGAAGGCAGCAGAATAGATGAAGTCATTCCAAAAAAAGATGAAAATGTCTACCCATGCTTTGCTATGAATCGTGGTACATGGTCATAATGTAATGACGAGGATAAGAACCTATATTATATTTATTTCTGACACTTTAGCACTGTTGTCTTAATATGTCCTTTGGATCTTTACTGTGCTGTTTACACCCCATGTTTTCAATTAATTTAATTTTCTCATTTTGACAGGTCTGAAGAACTGTTGCCCAATTCAACAGTGCCAGCATTCCAACTTTGTTAAACCTACCAACATCTTAAATGGACTTTCTGTGGTGGTACCCTTTAAGAGGCGGATGAAAGCTACTACATCAGTTTGCACATTCTAATCACTTTCCAGTATCACAAGAGAGATTTTTACTTATATAATAGTCCTAGAGTATGCAGCTGGTAAAACCAGAGGCTACAATCCAGTATTACTGCTAAGAGACATTTTTCATCCACCAATGTTGTACATGTATGAAAATGGTGTACTGTATACTTTAACACACCCCATACTTTGTATTGGAGAGTACAATAATGTAAATCCTAAAAGCACCACTATTTTAGCATAATAAAAGAAAGTCCAAAGAGCTCCTATATAGACTACTCCAGATAACTTCGCTTCTTTGATACTTGTAGCTTATTGTAATTTTTTTTAAGAAATTCAAGGTCATTATCATTGTATTGTACAAATAAGCGCTTTGATTAACACAGCTATATAGTTTTTTTAATTTTTAAAAACCTGTGGAGACAGTGATCTTGTCTTTAAAATATGATAGTCCTTTCAGTATAATGTCTTAGATTAAAGACGTTGCCTTTAATATCTGTTGGGAAGGAAATGTCCAGACTTTTCAAATCTTTTATTATATGTTTCCTTTTTTGTTTACATAGGGAACAATGTTTATAGTTGTGTGTACAGTGGGGGTCTACAACAAGAAGTGTATATTTTCAAACAATTTTTTAATGATTTAACAATTTTTGTAAATCATTTTCAGGCTTCTGCAGCTGTAGATTCTCACTGTGAATCCCCTGCTTGCTCATGCATAAGTGTATTTGCAATACCAAATATACAGGTTTAGTATTTTTGCCTGTTAGTGATTGTTTCACATGTGTAACGTTTTGGTTGAGATGTTAAATGGTGGACGAGTACTGTGGATGTGAATGTGGGAAGTAATTTTAATCATGTGTAATTGGTCACAAGGCCTAAGTTGCAGTAACTATTGCTGTTTTATTTAACAATGCCTTGTTGCTTTGTATGCATTAACGTTTGGGTGTAAAGATTGTGTGTCTATCCAACAGGGAGCCACAGTATTTAAATTGACCAACCTAATGTTACAACTACTTTTGAGGTGGCCAAATGTAAACTAAAAGCCTTAATTAAAGTGGTGCAATTTTGTATAACTTAGCATCAGTAGTTCAATAAATTTGGATTGCCATGCAAGGGCTTGCATTATAATTACTTGCCACTTGAATGTGTTTTGTGTAATGTTTAAAAGTGCTAGTAAATAAATATGGGTTTAACTTCTTTTTAAATGTAATGGGTGCATTTTGCATAGCGTGGTTTCATAATTTAACATTTGGGCAGACTCATTAATTACAGAAATGATGAGAGAAAGATGTCAGATATTGTTCTTAGTATTGTTTGAATATCCACATAACCATCTTTTGAATTTTTCCTTTGGAAAGAATTTTGTAAATCAAGCAATATTACTTATGAACGTATGCCTTCTGGGCAACGTTCAGTAGCTCTTTGAGGTATAGGAGGAAGAATTGAAAATACTTTGGCAGGTGTTAAACTTAGATTTTTTTAAAACTATAGGGCTCAGTTATACTTGTGGTCATAAAAATCTTTTAATGAAGTGGACTCAAGTACTACTTTCTTTTTATATAATGAGTGTTTGTCTTAGATGTGCTGTAATTCAGTTCTTTTTTGAAATCTGTAAATGAATCTTAACTCAAACTTTATCAAAATATTTTCCAGCCACTGAGCGTATTAGCAATTAACTATGATACCATCTAATTTAGGGATGTCTGCTAATCCCCTAAATACTTGGTGTTTGAATGGGACATTTAAAAGCTTTCATTTTAAAAAGAAAAAAGTCTTATTTGTTACATATTTCACTCACAGAGTTCCATGTATTGAAAGGTTCCATGTTATCTAAAGAAAAAAATGCTCTCTCAGAAACCCCACTTAACTAAGAGACTTGTTTTGGCAGAACTGGTTTTATTTATAGTCACTGGTAGAAAATTAAATCCGCCAGAAGTGGAATTATGGAGCACTAAAATCACTTCAATTTATTATGTCCTGTTGTTACATCCATTTGGCCCTCTTTGAGGGCACCACCATTAATTCAGTTACCTTCATAAATGTTTGTTACCTACCAGCTATGTGCCAGGCTGCGTTCTAGGCTCTTTAAAACAGATAAATATCCAACAGATAAATTTGGTAATTTCTTGTCAGCCATTTATTGTTGGGGGCTTCCTGTACATTATAGGGTTTTTAGCAGCATCTCTGGACTCTACCCACTAGATGTCAGTAATCCCACCCCCGCCCCCAAGTTGAGACAAGCAGAATTGTCTCCACACATTGCCAAGTGTCCTCCAGTTAGATTCAGGGAAAGGGGAGAGGGGTGTTGAAGGGCAGAATTGCCCCAGTTTAGAACTGTTGATCTGGTGGGAAACAACACATTAATTACAGATGAGTTTTAGGGGTACAAAGCAGACAGTTTACTATAGTGAATAAGAATGGGCTCTGGAACCACATTTCCTGGGTTTCTAATCCCAGCTCTGCCACCTCCTAGCATGTGACCCTGGTTAGTTTCCTCAGTTGCTTTATCTGTAAAATGGGAATGATAGTAGCATGTACTTCACAGGAGTTAAAGAGAGTGTAGTACATGGCCAGTGTCATCCTCCAGGTCAATATTTTTGTTGCTTTTTATTTCGTATTCTGCTAACAGAAATGGGGCTGTGGTTTGGCAGAAAGCACCATTGTCTCCCATACAAAATAATAACTGCAGCTTAGAAATGCAAATCATATGTAGATTGACTTTTCTGGTACTTAAATGGACAAAAATATTAAAATAAGTCAGAAAACTAATGAGTCCCCTTTTATGTCCCCAAGGATACTTGGAGAAAAGCAAATTTTTGGAGAAAAACAGTGGTATTTCATGTAATTTTTCTAAAAAGTAAAAACCCTGTTTTAACTTTCATGTTGATTCAGTTCTTTTTCTTAAATATATAATCTTTACCACACGTGGATATTATGAGTAGGAAGTTATAAAACCTCTGTTTATGAAAATAAGTTTGCTTTGCTTTTTTTTAAATCATCATCTCTAGATGTGGGGCAGAAAGCTTAGAATCAAAACTCATTACTGCAACATTTTTTCTTCTGGTTTATCTGTCTGTGTCTTCATTGAATTTAATCCCCATCTATTATTCTGCCGCTCTTTAAATCATGGAAATGTAGAGTTACAGTATTTTATAATTAATACTCTTACGACCTTATCTTAGAAATAATCATAGTGTTTGCAGTCTTTTTTTTTTTTAATGTTATTTTTTTGGCTGCATTGGGTCTTTGTTGCTGCACACGGGCTTTCTCTAGTTGCGGTGAGCAGGGGCTACTCTTCATTGCGGTGCGTGGGCTTCTCATCGCGGTGGCTTCTCTTGTGGGGCACGGGCTCTAGGCGCGCGGGCTTGAGTAGTTGCGGCACTCAGGCTCAGTAGTTGTGGTGCGCGGGCTCTAGAGTGCAGGCTCAGTAGTTGTGACGCATGGGCTTAGTTTTAGTTGCTCTGCAGCATGTGGGATCCTCCTGGACCAGGGATCAAACCCTTGTCCCCTGCATTGGCAGGCGGATTCTTATCCACTGCACCACCACCATGGAAGTCCCTGTGTTTGCAGTCTTTATCTCTCAAACTAGCAGTGAGCCTTAACAAACTGTGACTTGTAAGACTCAAAAATTTTTTTAATCTGTTCAATAATTTGTTACAGTGCATCAGTACATCTGGTATTTTATGAATGTATGAGAGAAGTGAAATAGAAAATAGAACTAAACTTCTGTTCCCTTAACTGACCATTGAAAGAACGTATGAGTCCTTTTTATGATATTGATACTTGTCAAAATTCTAAACCTATTAATGGAGCAACTAAGTTTGTAGGCTTGACATTAATTTATCTTTGAAAGGTAGAAATAAAATACTTATTGTTGAATAGGTCAGTTTTCTAAATGCTGCAGAAGTAATCCATATGTTGCACATACTTTGAACTTGTTCCCTTAAAACACCCTTTGTGTGGCCTATAGATTACTGACCTTAAAAATTAAAGACTTTTTCCAAAATTAGGGATATCCACCTGATTTTTGTATCTCAAGAATCAACAAACACATTCGGTATTGCATATTTACCATGGTTCAAGCACTGTTCACTATGCTAGCATGGATGCAGCAGGGATGTTCTGCTCATGTGGAGCTTACGTTCTATTGGTGGGAGGGGGGAGTCAACAAATGAGCAAAACTCAATTGGTAAAACAGTCAAACTGCCTCAGAACTTTCTATTTGGGACAACTTGATTTTAGAAAAGCATGGTATCATTTTTAATATGTATAAAGATGTTATCATTTGTAGGCAGTTAATTTCTCTATTCTGATTTCTTTGAAAGGGTGTGGAGAGAATTTTTACTGTTTTGTTATATTACAAACCTAGTTTAACCTGATTTTCCTCATACAGTGACTTAAATGAAATAATTATCCATATTCAGCATTTGGGTCAAAATGCAGGTTTTTTCCTGAAGACTAAACAAGGCAGATCATACAAGATTTTAATGTGAATAGAGTATTCACTTACATCAAAAGGGTACAGCAGTTTTTTAAATAGGCAGACATCAAAGCCTTCAGTGTTTTTGTCATCTACCATTATTACCCATTGAACTTTCTATTTATAGTGTGGTAGTTTATGCCCCCTGGGAGCACTAAGTTCAGAACAGGAAACTCTGTTTCTGTCAGACTGTTGAATGTGAAATGTGCTGTGCTTGGAGGAGAGGGGAGTAGCAACAAGTAAATGAGAGAATAAACCCAGTCCCTGCTGGCAAGGTGCTTAATGTATCAGTGGTGGGGAAGGCCAGTCAGAAAGTATCAAATAAGCAAAAATCTAGTACCTCATATCTAACCACAGAGAGTTCATGCTCCATTATCCACACTAATCCAAGTGACTAGGAGTAAAAATTGTATTTTGCTTGTATGGACTATTTGATTTATGTTTCTGTTCGTTTTACTCAGGTCAGTGTTAATTAGATTCTCTGAGCAAATCAACCAGTGATGGAAAACTACATGGCTGGCAGAAAAAAATGAGTGTCTTTCCATACTGGAAATGGAGCAAGGTCAGATGGGTACAACATAGAGTGGGAGTAATATGACTAATCAACAGATTTTGACAGCTGTGTGAAAGATAGCTCAGGAGGTATAATGGTCGAGCTGGAGGTAACCCAGCCAGTTTGTAGGCTGCTCGGGTTTGTAAGCATGAAGTGATAGCGTTGGAGCTGTGGTGAGAAGGGGAGCCCACAAAGTTTTAAAAAGGAATAACTGGAGAATTGTTTAATGGCTTAGATGTGGGAGCTGAAGGAAAGAGTGAAATACCGGGTTATATGAGCCAAACCAGAGGGATTGAAACCAATGATGATAAAATACAGAAGCCAACAAGGAATCGTGGTTTTTAGTGCATGAGCGGAACAACTTTTTGGTATGATGAAGTTTATTTTAAGTGAAATGTTTTAAATGGTATCTTCTGAGGAGAGGTGGATTTTAACAGTTAGACTTTGAAGTCATTGACATACAGGAGGCAACCGAAACCATGAGTGTGAATGAAATTATTTTCATAAGGAGTAAGTATAGAGAAAGAAATATAAGAAAGCCTGGCCTCAGTGGGATGGGGAGGAGAAAGGTTGGAGTACAAAGGATTGCTGTTACAAAGACAAGGGCGTAGAAGGCAGCAAATAGCCTTCTATAGTCAGAGAATACAGCATTCTTTTTTTTTTTAATTAATTTATTTATTTTATTATTTATTTTTGGCTGTGTTGGGTCTTCGTTTCTGTGCGAGGGCCTTCTCTAGTTGCGGCAAGCGGGGGCCACTCTTCATCGCGGTGCGCGGGCCTCTCACTGTTGCGGCCTCTCTTGTCGCGGGGCACAGGCTCCAGACGCGCAGGCTCAGTAGTTGTGGCTCACGGGCCTAGTTGCTCCGCGGCATGTGGGATCTTCCCAGACCAGGGCTCGAACCCGTGTCCCCTGCATTGGCAGGCAGATTCTCAACCACTGCGCCACCAGGGAAGCCCCGAATACAGCATTCTTAATGGGAAGACAGTGTCCCCCTCTACTTGGTTTACACGGGTAAGGCCAGCAGTAATTCATTCTCTCGTTGCATCATAATTTATATCTGTCTCTTCATATACTTCTTGGTGGGGAATTAGCTACTAATCTAAGGAGATGATAGGATAGTTTTGGAAGTACCATCCTCTGATTAGTACCAGGTCTGTGGATGTCTGTTCAGCAACTGCAGGCACACCTCAGAGATATGGCAGGTTTAGTTCCAGACCACCGCAATAAAGTGAATATTGCAATAATGCAAGTCACAAATTTTTTAGTTTCCCAATGCATATAAAAGTTATACTATACTGTAGTCTATTAAGCGTGCAGTAGCATTATGTCTTAAAAAAACTACAAATCTTAATTTAAGAGTATTTTATTGCTTAAAAAAAATGCTAATCATCATCTGAGCCTTTGGCAAGGTGGAATCTTTTTGCTGGTGGAGGGTCTTGCCTCGGTGGTGATGGCTGCTGACTGATCAGGTGGTGGTTGCTGAAGGGTGGGGTGGCTGTGGACATTTCTTAACAGAAGACAGCAATGACGTTTGCCGCGTGGATCAACTCTTCCCTTCATGAACGATTTCTCTGTGGCATCTATGCTGTTTGATAGCATTTTACCCACAGTAGAACTTCTTTGAAACTTCAAGTCAATTTTCTCAACCCCTGCTGCTGTATTATCAGCTAAGTTTATGCAATATTTAAAATCCTTTGTTGTCATTTTGACAGTCTTCGCAGCATCTTCACCAGGAGTAGATTCCATCTCAAGAAACCACTCTTTGTTGATCCACAAGAAGCAAATTATCATCCGTTGCGATTTTATCATGAGATTGCAGCAATTCAGTCACATCTTTGGGCTCCACATCTAGTTCTAGTTCTTTTGCTGTTTCCACCACATCTGCAGTTACTTCATCTACTGAAATCTTGAACCCCTCGGAGTCATCCATGAGAGCTGGAATCAACTTCTTCCAGATTCCTGTTAATGTTGATATTTTGACCTCTTTCCCTGAGTCAGAAATGTTTCTTTTTTCTTTAACATTATGGTTTATAATTCCCTTTGGTATACAGTAGGACCTTGTTGTTTATCCATTCTGTATATAATAACTTGCATCTGCTAATCCCAAACTCCCAATCCAATGCTCCCCCCCCCCCCGCCCCCGCCGGCAACCACAAGTCTGTTCTCTATGTCTGTGAGTCTGTTTCGTAAGTAAGTTCATTTGTGTCATATTTTAGATTCCACATATAAGTGATACATAGTATTTGTCTTTCTCTTTCTGACTTCACTTAGTATGATAATCTCTGGGTGCATCCATGTTGCTGCAAATGGCATTATTTCTTTTTTATGGCTGAATAGTATTCCATCATATTATATGTGCCACATCTTTATCCATTCATCTGTCAGTGGACATTTAGGTTGCTTCTGTGTCTTCTGGCTATTGTAAATAGTGCTGCTGTGAACATAGGGGTGCATGTGTCTTTTCCAGTTATAGTTTTTTGGGGTTTTTTAAAAATTAATTTATTTATTTATTTATTTTTGGCTGTGTTGGGTCTTCGTTTCTGTGCGAGGGCTTTCTCTAGTTGTGGCAAGCGGGGGCCACTCTTCATCACGGTGCGCGGGCCTCTCACTATTGCGGCCTCTCTTGTTGCAGAGCACAGGCTCCAGACGCGCAGGCTCAGTAGTTGTGGCTCACGGGCCCAGTTGCTCCGCGGCATGTGGGATCTTCCCAGACCAGGGCTCAAACCCATGTCCCCTGCATTGGCAGGCAGATTCTCAACCACTGCGCCACCAGGGAAGCCCCAGTTATAGTTTTGTCCAGGTTTTGACCCATTAGTGGGATTGCTGGATCATATGGCAACTCTATTTTTAGTTTTTTAAGGAACCTCCATACTGTTTTCCACAGTGGCTGCACCAATTTACGTTCCCACCAACAGTGTGGGAGCGTTCCCCTTTCTCCCACACCCCTTGCCAGCATTTGTTATTCGGTAGACTTTTAATGATTAGCCATCTCGAATCAGGAATGTCTTAATAGCATCGAGATGGTGAATTCTTTCCAGAAGATTTTCAAATACACACAGATCCATCAGAGGGAATCACTATGGCAGCTATAGCCTTATGAATATATGTCTTAATAATAAGACTTGAAAGTCAAAATTACTTCTTGATCCATGGGCTGCAGAATGGATGTTGTGTTAGCGGGCATGAAAACAACATGAATCACCTTGTACCTCTCTGTCAGAGCTGGGTGACCAGGTGCATTGTCAATGAGCAGTACTATTGTGAAAGGAATATATTTTTTTTTTGAGCAGTAGGTCTCAACAGTGGGCTGAAAATACTCAGTGAACCGCGTTGTAAACAGATGTGCTGTCATCCAGGCTTTACTGTTCTATTTATAGAGCACAGAGTAGATGTAGCATAATTCTTAAGGGCCCTAGAATTTTCAGAATGGTAAATGAGCATTGGTTTCAACTTCAAGACACCAGCTGCATTAGCTCCTAACGAGAGAGTCGGCCTGTCCTTTAAAGCTTTGAAGCCAAGCATTGACTTCTCTCTAGCTATGAAAGTCCTAGATGGCATCTTCCAATAGAAGACTGTTTTGTCTACATTGAAAATGTAGCATTTTTTACAATGCTTGGTGTCAGTCTGTTTATCCCTTGTAAAAATAAAGTACAGTGTGTGTGTGTGGAAAAAAAGTGTTGTTCAGTGTAGCCACCTTCATTAATTATCTTAGCTAGATCTTCTAGATAATTTGCTGCAGGTTCTACATTAGCACTTGCTGCTTCACCTTGCACTTTTATGTTATGCAGATGGCATCTTAAATCTCAAGAACCAACCTCTGCCAGCTTCAAACTTTTCTTCTGCAGTTTCTTCACCTCTCTCAGCCTTCTTAGAATTGAAGAGTTAGAGCTTTGCTCTGGATTAGGTTTTGGTTCAAGGGCATGTTGTGGCTGGTTTAATCTTGTATCCAGACCATTGCAACTTTCTCCGTATCAGCAATAAGGCTGTTTAATTTCCTAATCATTTGTGTGTTCGTTAGAGTAGCACTTTTAATTTCCTTAGCACTCACAATTTGGCTGTCTGGTACAAGAGGCTTTGGACATGCCTTCCTCACTAAGCTTAATCATTTCTGGCTTTTGATTTAAAGTGTGAGACATGCAACACATTCTTTCAGTTGAGCACTTAGAGGCCATTGTAGGGTTATTAATTGGCCTAATTTCAATACTGTTGTGTCTCAGGGAATAGGAAGGCCTGAGGAAAGGGCAAGACAGGAATGGCCAATCAGTGGAACAGTCAGGACACACACAACATTTATTAAGTTCGAGGCCTTATATGGGCATGATTTGTGGCACCCCAAACAATTAAAATAGTAACATCAAAGATCACTGATCACAGATGGCCATAACAAATATAATAATAATGAAAAAGTTTGAAATATTGCAAGAACTACCAAAATGTGACACCGAGACACGAAGTGAGCAAATGCTGTAGGAAAAATGGTTCCAATAAGCTTGCTTGCTGCAGGGTTGCCACAAACCTTCAGTTTGTAAAAAACACAATAATCTGCTAATTGTAATAAAGTGAGGTATGCCTGTATAAAGTCTGTTTCAGAGCCAGTATTGACAAACTTCAAATTCAGCTGTACCACGTCCACAAGGCATCTTTCAAATACATGTCATTGAAATATTTCTCCACCTACATTTCCAGTGATACAAACATGTTTGTTCCTCTTGTCTTTCTTAAATGGCACTTTGGTGTTTTACCCACAAAAATGCATTAGGGTGGTAAATTATTATTTATTAACTGGGTTCTCATATGTTGTCGACTTGTTTCTATTATTTTCTAAAAAGACATTGGTGTCCTAGCTAAGCAATATGTGTTAGTTCCTAGGGCTACTATAACAAATTACCACAAATTTGGTGACTTAAAGCAACAAACTTTCTGTGACAGTTCTGGAGGCCCAAAGTCCAAAATCAAAGTGTTGGCGAAGCCTCGCTCCCTCTAGCGGTTCCAAGAGAGAAGTCATTCCTTGCTGCCAGCATTCGTGGGCATTAGGCCTCAATCACTCCAAACTGCCTCCATCTTCATATCGCCTTTGTGTCGCATCTGTCTTTTAAGGACATTTATGTTGGCATTTAGGGCATAGCCGGATAATCCAGGATAATCTCAAGATCCTTAATCACACTTGCAAAGATCCTTTTTTCAAATGAAGGTAGCATTCACAGGTTTGGGGATTAGGATGGGAATATATCTTTGGAAGCCATTATCAGCCTACTACACAGCATTTTACTAATTTTGCAGTAACAAAGACCAGCATGGGTCTACTCTAGGATAATCCGAAACATGCCAAATTGAATCAGCAGACCTAAGGGTCTCCCTAGAGAGATCCCACCTAGGAAAGCCCCAGAATTAAGCTACTCTGCAGAGATCCTTCTAAGGGAAACCTAAAGTCAGAGGAGACCTTCATGAATCAATAAGAGGTCCAGTCTGGGCTAGTTCCACAACTCCAGAACCAATATAGTGTCCATGAAATGCTGTTAACCATTATCCCACTGAATTACCTTCCACTTGGGTTAGCACACATCCAGTCTACCCGACATTTTATATTATTCAGTGATGACAGAAACTTCCCCCTTCTACTGACTTAGTTTTAGGAGTGATATAAATAGTAAACTTTATTTTCTCTTCTTTCATTTCTAGACACAAAAAGCATTTTGCCTCCACCTCACCCCCTCACCTTCAATCAGACATAAATGATTCATATTAGAAGAAAATGAGTGCTTCTGAAACCAGTGTCATGATTCAGATTTTATTCAACCTCTGCACTGAATTGCATGTTTCATTTACTGCCTTTCTTGCTTTCTTTGTTTTTAGAAATGGGAGCAATGGATGGGTACAAGAATTAAATGATAAAAATTCATTTGGTTGGAATAAAGTACATTGAACATTCAAGCAAATAAGGGATTAATTCAACCCAGTGGGATTTGGGGGTTTTATATTTGTTAGTACATCCTGCATTAGGTTTCTGTGAGGTTTCTCAAAAATGACTTTGAACCTTCTCCAGATAGGCCTTATCTGTTCATTATTTCTGGTAACTATTTGAAGTAATGGTAAAAGGAGACAGTAACCATCTGTGGGGTTTACGTGTTTAAGATACAAACTTATAGTTCCCAGAAGTTGATTCAGTCATTCTCTACCAGAACTATTCTGGAAAAAGTTCTCACTTTGTTCATTTATTCCGTTGGGTTTTCTGACTTCACTAAAGCATGACTTGGATTGTGCAAGATTTTAACTGGAGACATAGAGTCTATTTTATTAGACTAAAAGACAGTTATGATTCCTGAAATGCATCTTGGGCTCCTGCAGAAGCTAGACCAGCTGGTAATTACTATGTCAAACACTTAACAGCTAGCTCTTAACTTGTTCAGAAAGAGATGATATTGGCTACCACCATGCCGTTAATTTCATTCCACCAGTGCTGTCATAGAGGATGGCACTAAAGAAGGAAGAGGCACCCATCACCCCTCCCTTCATCCTTCCACTCTGAACCCAGTACAGGATATTTCTGATGGTCAGGGCATTCCTCTCCTTAGCAGGAATGTGGCTAATGCCGGATACAGAGTTAATGATTTTTGTTGCCCTGGGCCCCCTGCCAAGGTTCTTGTTCAGGGAGGGTAAAGAGGACAGGTCTCGGGATGTCATCCAAATAAGATAGAAGTAAAATGTCAAACCATGTCAGCCCTGGAAATTGAAGACAATTTACAGTGCCACCTCCCCGCCCCACTGTCTGCCGGAAGAGAGCTATAGCTACCCTAGAGTTCATCTCCCCAAGGCTATTACATCGTAAGGAAGGACTTTTTTCTTGGCTCAGTTGCTTGTGAAACTCACTGAGAGGAGCAGTAGAATTAGTCACAATTGGCTCAACTGCTTTATCTCACTTCGAGGAAGAAAGGTAACAAATTCTAGGAAGCAAAAGATTTTGTGACAGGTCTCCTTGACCTGCACACAAATTCAAAAACACCCCATGAGTTAAACCAAAACATATTCAGTATCTAGCCTTAAACCTAGTTTGACTATAACGTCTCTTTTCCAAAGGAAGGTAATCTGTGGAATAATAATGATTCCAGAGATTGTTATAAAATAATAACATTATTATGTAATCATTATTTTTTTTGTTAATCTGTTATTATTACATAACAATCTATGGAATCATCCCCAAACATAGACTATTTCCCTGCTCTCCTTTCCTGTCATCCTATCAAGGTGAGAGAATCACAAATAAAAGCTTAAGAAACCTGTTACCCATGCTCCCCAAAACCAATTTAAATGGAGAATGATGAAAGAATAAGAAAAACCATCAAGTGATAGCTGAATTCTTGTTCTTTGGCATGATGTTCTGGTGAGAAACTTGGGATTCAAGAACTCATAAACTCTGATAGTTTAGAAGTAATAACAATATTAGTTATTTCTTGGACCCCTACCATGTGCCACCCACTGCTCTAAGCACTTTACAGGTTTTTATTTAGCCTTCAAAATGATGCTATGAAATAGGGGATATTAGTGTCCCCTATTAGTGCTAATGGATGCCTTAAATCAATAGAATAAAACATTATAAACACTAGAAAATGAAGTTATTATAAATAAATACTTGAAAAGCTCAAAAAGTCAATTAGAATTATTCAGGAACTTAGGTAGCTGGATACAAAATAAATATGCCAAAAATCAATAGCTTTTTTTTTCTATATTCACAATAAGCACTTAGAAGTTGATATGAGGGTAAATATTGTAACAGACAAAAATTATAAATGTCTCAAGGAATAAAGCAAACAACAAAGAGCTATTATAAAGTCATTAAAGAACATAAATCAAGATCTGAACAAACTATATTCTTGAATAGGAAGACAATATCATAAATATCAATTCCCCCAATTAACATTTTAATGTAATATGATTCCAATTTGAATGTCAACTGGTGAAGTTTTGAAATTGAACTAAATGATCTTAAAGTTCAAGTGAAAGAAGAAATAACATTAAGGGACTTCCCTGGCCCTCCAGTGGTAAAGAATCCACCTTCCAATGCAGCAGACCTGGGTTCAATCCCGGGTCAGGGAACTGAGCTCCCACATACCGCGGGACTACTGAGCCCGCACACAACTATAGAAGCCCGCGCGCCTCAACTAAGAGCCTGCCTGCCGTGACTAAGACCCAACACAGCCAAAAATAAATATTTTTTAAAAAGAAATAACATTAATTAGTAGAGTAGAACTGAGTCCAGAAGTAGATTCTAGTATATAACATTAATATATGACAAAATTGTATTTCAGTAAGAAGGAATTTCTTAGTAAATGCTGGCACAACTAGCTATCCATTTGAAGCAAATGAAAGTGCAACCCCTATATCGCACAAAAAGCAAATTCCAGATATATTAAATTTTTTTAATATAAAGTAAAACAGAAAGAAATCTAAGAGACTGGAAGTGTAGTCTAGAGATAGGGGAGACTTTCTTAGCCAATTTAAGAAACTCAAAAGCTATTTTTAAATTAAAATATTTTATATATTTATGGGACTTCCCTGGTGGCCGGTCCAGTGGTTAAGAATCCGTCTTGCAATGCAGGGGACGCCGGTTCGATCCCTGTTTGGGAAACTAAGATCCCACGTGCCACGGGGCAACTAAGCCCACGCATCACAACGAAAGATCCTGCATGCCGCAACTAAGACCTGAAGCAGTCAATAAATAAATAAATATTTTTAAAATATTTTATATATTTAAGATAATGAAATTAAGGAATTTATAGATTTAAAATTTGACAAAATATATTACAAAGTCAGTTCATTTGGGAAAATATAACAAAATATATAGGGTTAATATCTATAAAATACAAAAGGTTCTTAAGAATTGAGATGAAACAATCCAAAAGAAAAATGGGCGAAAGATATTTCTAGGCAGTTCAGAGGAGAGCAAATTCAAATGGCCCATAAACATTAAAAAAAAAAAAAATGCTCAAACTAACTTGTAGACAGAGAGATGCAAAACAATGTACCAAAGAACCCAACACACGGGGAAAATTTGCAAAAAGATAACACCACAAGCCCAGAAGAGAGGTTAGAGGGCAAGAAAGGAGTCATATATTGCTGATGGAAATGTGCCTTGTAGAGCCTTTGGTAAGCAAAATTTTAATTTGCTATCTGCCATTACCTATTGAAAGTCAAAGTAGGCTTATTTGACCCAGCTATCCTACTCCTGATAGCTACACCAAAGAAATAAAAGTATATATATATGTACTTTACTGCTACAGTGTAGTAGAAAAACAGAAATAGGGTGAATGACCATCAAAAGAATGATTAAATTAATTATGATGCATTCATAACAGAGAATATTATGCAGCCATTAAAAATGAGTTTGAGGGGATTCCCTGGCAGTCCAGTGGTTGACTCGCCGCTCTCACTGCAGAAGGCCAGAGTTCAATCCCTGGTCGGGGAACTAAGACCCTACAAGCCAAAAAAAAGAGTTTGATTTTTTTTTTTTAATTAATATATTTATTTATTTATTTTTGGCTGCATTGGGTCTTTGTTGCTGCAAGCAGGGGCTACTCTTTGTTGCAGTGCAAGGGCTTCTCACTGCAGTGGCTTGTTGCGGAGCACGGGCTCTAGGCACGTGGGCTTCAGTAGTTGTGGCACACGGGCTCAGTAGTTGTGTCTCACAGGCTCTAGAGTGCAGGCTCAGTAGTTGTGGCGCACAGGCTTAGTTGCTCTGCGGCATGTGGGATCTTCCCGGACCAGGGCTTGAACACATGTCCCCTGCATTGGCAGGAGGATTCTTAACCACTGCGCCACGAGGGCAGTTCAAGTTGATTTTTTTTTTATAAAGTTTATTTTATTTTATTTGTTTATTATATTTGGCTGCGTTGGGTCTTCGTTGCTATACCCAGGCTTTCTCTAGTTGCGGTGAGCAGGGGCTACTCTTCGTTGGGGTGCGTGGGCTTCTCATTGTGGTGGCTTCTCTTGTTGTGGAGCACGGGCTCTAGGCACGCGGGCTTCAGTAGTTGCGGTGTGTGGGCTCAGTAGTTGTGGCTCACAGGCTCTAGAGCGCAGGCTCAGCAGTTGTGGCGCACAGGCTTAGTTGCTCCGTGGTATGTGGGATCTTTGCGGACCAGGGCTTGAACCTGTGTTCCCTGCATTGGCAGGCAGATTCTTAACCACTGCGCCACCAGTGAAGTCCCCAAGTTTGATTTTTAATGGTTGATTTAGAGGGATTTCTATGAGGTATTTAAAGTGAACAAAGCAAAATACATGGAAGGATTGTGTTACATGTGTGTGTGTTACATGAGCCTGGAAAAGGTACTGAAAAATACATTCCAGGTTGTTAACATGGTTTTAGAGGAGGGGAGGGTTGAGGAAGTTAGAGTTAGGGGGATCTGAGTAGGTAGGGGAAAAAAAAAAAAAAAATACAGCTGTGGGAAAACAAAACAGGATCTCAAAGGCATAGAGAATTCCTCATTGTCAGTGTCAAGTAAATAACAGTTTCTGGAATATAAATTTTAAAAGCTATATGAATCTCATTGCTATATGTAAAATATGAATATCAACATATGGGGGATAATGTGCAATAATAAATATAACTGTCCTAGCCATAGTAATATGGATGACTTTTGAATTATTTCTTTTTCCCTAACATTCTTATACTATCTTTAAGTAAAAATAATTTTTTAAAAAATTAAGTAATTAAGTCATAACTTCATAGCTAAATCAGAAAAAATTAAGTCATCATTCAAAAAGCAAAAGGAGTTTAACTTTCTTCTATTACCTGAAATTCAGTCTTCTTACACAGCTGAAGAACTTCAGTTGATCTTGTGAAGGACAAAGAAGCAGAAGGACTCCCCAAGGATGGCAGGCAGTTTCCTGAAGATTAAACTCAATCTTTTAAAAATTGCAAATAGGAAGCCAGGACAGATTTCTAAGCACAGACGTACCTAATGCCCTTTTGCGGCACAGACTCCAGCTTCCTAACAAGTTTCAAGGGCAGTGTTCAAGACAGACCCAGGTTTTCTTGGCATTATAGTGCACTGCCAATACTTACATTTTATCATTTTATGCTTTTAAATGCTCTTCTATTTATAGAACCTGCATAGTTGGCTCTTATATGTCAATATGTTTGTAGCTCAAAATATCCTCAAAGTATTTTGAAAGTCCATGCCTGCTCTTGATTTACAAACTAAATATACTACATTTTCAATCATTAAAATAACCCCTTGGACTTCCTGGTGGTCCAGTGGTTAAGACTCTGCACTCCCAATGCAGGGGACACGGGTTCAATCCCTGGTTGGGGAACTAAGATTCCGCATGCCACACAGCATGGCCAATAAATAAATAACCTCTTGAAAATTGTGTTGTTGTTAAAGAATAGATTCATAGCATACATTTTCATAGATCATCTAATTAGAGGATATTTACTTATAGAAAAAGATAATTGTACATATATGGGATCCATTCAAGTTTTTAAATTACTTGTTACATTGTTTCTCAAAAGGTTTTCATTTAGATAATGATGTGTTAGTTTTCGCTGTGTTCTTTTTTTTTTTTTAATTTTTTTTTTTTAAGTTGGTTGAATGGATCCCTAAAGATAACTTTTACAGCTACTCTTTTTTTTTTTTAATTATGTATGTATTTATTTATTTATTTTTGGCTGTGTTGGGTCTTCGTTTCTGTGCGTGGGCTTTCTCTAGTTGTGGCAAGTGGGGGCCACTCTTCATCGCGGTGCGCGGGCCTCTCACTATCACGGCTTCTCTTGTTGCGGAGCACAAGCTCCAGACGCACAGGCTCAGTAGTTGTGGCTCACGGGCCCAGTTGCTCCACGGCATGTGGGATCTTCCCAGACCAGGGCTCGAACCCGTGTCCCCCGCATTGGCAGGCAGACTCTCAACCACTGCGCCACCAGGGAAGCCCCGCTGTGTTCTTTTAACCCCTCCCTACCCTCTTCCACCTCACTGGGTATGCAGCACGTGCCTCCCATCTTTCTGACTGTCAGACACAGAGATCTGGACAATGACCTGCATTTGGTAAAGTGGACTGAAGGCTGAATGCCATTATCTGTGTTCTTAGCACCATAGAAGCCACCGCATGGATTCTTATGCAAACCCTAGAGAAGAGGAAAGAACCCCTGTGATGTGTGAGGTTGAATTTCCTGCCTTCAACCCACCAAACCAGGGAGGATGAGGGCTCAGTCAGAAGTAAGACCATTATAAGAAAAAAATTTTTAATGTGACTTTTTTTAGCCAGTCGAATTTATGGGGTAAGGTTTATGCTAGCTACCGTCTTTTCATATTAAAAGCTAAATAGAGTATAAATCATGCTATTTAGAGAAAACAGAACAAAGCAATGCTGTCTCAAAGGCCCTAAGAAATCATTCATCAGGAATGTGAGTGCGTATTTGATTTACAGAATTTCTATGCCAAGCAGAGAAGTATGCGAAAACAGCAAAGCAAAATGCAGAAGCTGCAATAATAGTTTCGTAGTTTAGCTGGAGCATGTCCTGTATCAACAGGGATTAACGATTTTAGTTTTTTGATCGCCCCCAATATCATGTTCACTATTGATGACGCCTGAGATGTCTGTAAATAGTCACTGCAATTGATTTATTTGTCCGGCAAACTTTTTGTCAGCAAATTCACTACCACCTTAAAAATGTCACTGACTGCTCTATGCTTTCAACAGTAGAAGCACAAGCTGCAGTGAAACCTGTATTGAGCTCACCCTTACTGTCAGAATTCTAAGAAGCAATAACATATTTATGATTTCATGTTAAAAATCTCCCAGACATCACTGTTTAAATCACAATTTAGCAATAACAGAGTAACTTGAAATTATGAAGTTTTACATTTCACCATTGTTTTCCTCTTCACATTGAACACAATTTGAAAGGATTAAGAGGAGAAGCTATAACACATAAATTATTCAAGAGTTCTTCCTGTTTTTAAGCTCCACAAGACTAAGATGACAAAGAACTCTTTTGAACTGGTATAGAGTACTGTGAGGTATCTATATATGATAGAATATAATATAAATGAAAATAAATTCAGTCTGATTATATAAATGTAGATATTCTTATTACAATATTTGTTGAGGAATTGAATGCAGTTGTATTGATTGGAAATGACCCACTCATTCAAAAAAATTTGAGCACCTACAAAGTGACAAAAGGTAGAGATGAATAAAACAGATACGGTCCCTGCCTTCTTGGAGCCGAACAAAAGAGCAAACACATACTAAATATTTACTATACGTGGTGCATTATAATATTAGTCTATGTTTATTGATTATTATAGACCAAACGCTGTTCTAAGTGATTTGTCTGTGTAAACTCATTTAATCCTCATGATAAATTTCTCAGGTAAGTACTATCATTTATGTTATACAGAAGCAGAGAGGTAGTTTGTTCAAGGCTCCACTGAGTAAGTGGGGGAGCCAGGATTCAACCCAAGGAGGCTTTGTGTTCTGTGCCACCTCTCAAATTGCTACATAAATAATATTTAATCACGCGTACAAACTTCTGAGGACAATACTCTTATCTCAGTTTTGCAGAAGAGGAAACTGAAGTGTAAAGAGGTGAAATAACTCATCAAATATGAACTGACAAGACCCTACCCACTACGCTACACTACACTCTCTGCTTTACAGGCAAGATAGACACACAAGGGTCAACTAGGCTCCATATTTAAACTTTGACCCCATTTGACCTCAAGGTAAAGCATTTTCCTTCAAACCAGATACTACCCCCACCCCACCCCCGGCAAAAAATGTCATATCGGAAAAGACATAATGTACTCAATCAATAGCTTCCTGCTATCACCACCATGACCACATCCTTTCCTAGACTCCTATCAGTGTCTCAGGGAGTCCTTCCATTAGCGTTTCTCCTATATGTGAGGTTGCGATAACACATCTGTATCTTCGAGGGCACACACGGTTTACGCTCCACACTTAAATATTTTTTTACTCCCCTGATTCATGAGCTGCTTCTTCTTGAAATTTAACATTTTTCTATTTTTGCTCCCTGTTCTCTCCGGACCAAACTCATATCTTGCAGATTCCCCCTAAAATCCATTCAAAGCTCTGTTTTCCTTCCCATCACTGATGTATAACTGCTTTACAGTATCACTGCTACTTGTGCATTAAATGTGTGTCAGCATTTTATTCTGACTACCAAGATCTGATGCATCTTGAGCAGGAAGCCAAATTAAATAAAAAATAATTTTGGATTTATTTTGGTTTATAATTTGGTTTCTATGTTTAAGACTAAAATATTTCCTAGCACAATAATGTGAAATGTATTTAATGCCACTGAACTGCACACGTGGAAATGGCTAAAATGGTAAATTTTATGTGATATATATGTCATCACAATTTTTTAAAATAAATAAATAAAAGAGCTAAAAGAGCTGGTCGACATCAAAATGGAAAAAAAAAGAATAAAACATTGCCAATCAAGCCCTAATATCAATTTACGAGATCTAACAGTTTTACCTCATAACAGGTTTTAAGTAAGAATATTTTAAGAAAATAATGGCCAGGGAATTCCCTGGTGGTCCATTGGTTAGGACTCCACAGGGAATTAAGATCTCACAAGCCACAGCACGACCAAAGGGGGGAAAAAAAAATGCCAAATTGTATTTGGTGACTATAATGGTAATCTAAAATATTTATGTATTCCAAGTTTATGATCAATTATGTATATTTGAATAGGTAAGTTTACATGATTTTTTTTTTTTTTAAATCAGCAAATGTCCTTTTCCCCAATCAATATCTCCCAGCTGCAAGCACAGTGCCTGGTACGTAATTGACACTTGATAATTATTTGTGAATGGTTGAATAAAGGATTCTTCAGGATTATAACCACTGGACTGCTTTATATGGAGAACAAAAGGAGACTTTGCAATTATATTTATATTTATCAATATAAAGTATTAGTTATTTTGAGATCTTTATATAAACAGGGAAAAATGCTTCTGCATCAGAGGCAAAAAGAAAGGATTGGAATTAGTTCAGTTCAATCTATGTTACTAATGTCTCTTTCTCTATGTCTTAAGTTTGATGTTGCAAAATGAACTGATAATTTTTGAACATGTATAATATGCCACACATATAATGCCTGGTACTATTCTAAGGCTTTACACATATTAACTCACTAAATCCTCCTAACAACTTTATGATTTCATACTATTATTACACCCAAAAAGAATAAACTGAGGCACACACTTGCACCGAAGGTCATGTAGCTGGTATGCGGTGGTGGAGCTAGGATGTAACCCAAGTCAATCCAACTCTCAAGTCTGAGCTTTTGACCACTTTGCTCTATTGCTATTTTTGTATTTAGTCCTCACAATTACCCTAAGAGAATATTTTCATTTATATAGACGTGAGGTTTAGAATAGTTAAATAGCTGATAAACTGCAGAACTGAGATTTAAACCTGGGAAACCTGATTTCCAAGATTGCTCTTAACCACCAGGCAATATTGTCTCCTGAGCCAAGCTAGGTCTTAAAACCTACATGTGGTTTTGGTTCACCCAAAATCTGGTATTTGTATTTAATTCATGATTCATGTTATTTACTATCCTTTTGGCTTGTGATTCAATTTAGTTCAAGCCCATGACCTGAAGTAAATTACTTAATCTTACTGTAATTCTACTTCTTTAGATAAAAAGAATATTATGAAATTTTAATAGCATGTTTGCAGTGTTTTGAGCTCAAAGAAGAAAACTGCTGTTTTA
Organism: Balaenoptera musculus; assembly: GCF_009873245.2. NCBI lineage: Eukaryota > Metazoa > Chordata > Mammalia > Artiodactyla > Balaenopteridae > Balaenoptera > Balaenoptera musculus. Next base: position 55,641,313 of record NC_045794.1, read on the forward strand.
GAATTAGAACATGTTAAATTTCAGATACTCTGTATCCTCAAAGTGAACATGCCCAGTAAGCAATTGGACGTATGAGTCTGGAATACAAAAAGCAAGATATGGGCTAGAACTATAGATTGGGAATCTGGGAGGAAAGAGTTGGTAGTTTAAAGCCTGAGGACAGGGCTTCCCTGGTGGCGCAGTGGTTGAGAATCTGCCTGCCAATGCAGGGGACGCGGGTTCGAGCCCTGGTCTGGGAAGATCCTACATGCCGCGGAGCAACTAGGCCCGTGAGCCACAACTACTGAGCCTGCGCGTCTGGAGCCTGTGCTCCTCAACAAGAGAGGCCGCGATAGTGAGAGGCCCGCGCACCGCGATGAAGAGTGGCTCCCGCTTGCCACAACTAGAGAAAGCCCTCGCACAGAAACGAAGACCCAACACAGCCAAATATAAATACATAAATAATTCAAAAAAAAAAAAAAAAAAGCCTGAGGACAGTGCAGAGTTGAAGAAAAGAGAGCTTAGGTCAGAATTCTGGAGAAAATGAATTAACATTTAAGGGAAAGGCAGATTTCAAAAGCCCACATAGGAAACTAGTCAAGAGAAGCCAGAGAAGACTTAAAAAAGCTCATGAGGAAAGTCATGAGACCTAGGGACAGGACTGTGGCAGAGAAGAGAGTGGTCTGCAGTGTCAAATGCACCCAAGATGATGAGAGATGAAAAACAAACTTTTATTGACAAAGAGAGCATTGGTGACCTTGTTTGGAGCAGTTTTATTTTAGCAGTGAGGGTTGAAGTCAGACTGTGTTAAGTTGCATTGTCAGTGTAAATAGAGACAAATTTTCCTCTTTCAAAATATTTGGCTAAATTAACAATGATGCAGATGAAAAATATTTGATATGATTAAAATGTTCATACTGTTAAGTGAAAAAGCAGATTATAAAACAGTGTTATAGTCTGATCCCACTTGTTCCAGTTATCTATTGCTACATAACAAACCACCCCAAAATGTAGTGGCGTAAAACTGAAACAGAAGGGAAGGGGGCAGGGCACATTAAAAGAATGCCTAACTATTGAGGACAAGACATAAACTGGTTAGAACCAACTAGGTCCAAGATGGCATAAGATTCAACTTCCAGTAGACCTTGAGTCTCATTATACACTCATTGTAATTGTAATACATTAGCATCTAAATGACACACCCACAGATGCCATGACAGTTTCCAGGACGACCATAAAAGGCCAAAAAGTGGGCCGGGGCCCAGTTCCTGGAAATCCCCGTCCCTTCCCCAAAATAGTTGGAATAATCCTCCCACTTGTTAGTCTATGAAGTTACCCAGTCATAAACTAACCACCCCATATTTCGGGGCTCACTCTCGCCTTTTGAGATGGACTGCATTCTGTCTGTGGAATGTGTATCTCTCTAAATAAATCCACTTCTTACCTATCACTTTGTCTCTCACTGAATTCTTTCTGTAACGAGACATAAAGACCCTGAGCTTCATTAAGTCCTGAGACCAGGTGTGGGATTTCAATTAAAAGTGGGTTCAAGTCCAAGTCTGAGTTTTGGCTGGGTTCGAATCCCATCCGAGTTGTGCAGTTTCAGTATGGTGTTTATGCCTACTAATCGAGTGTTTCAAAAGTGAACCCCAGTGCACTTTTTAACAAGTGTTCCCTCTTTGCATATGAACTGAACACCGAGCTAATCCTTTGCCCAAAGCTGCTCTTCACTTTTATTGTGTGCCTTATGGTCAATCACTTCAAGTACATTACATGAATAAAACGCATTGGCATTCACTTGCCTGGGGACACATGGCAAGAACCTGAAACACTGGCTCATACTTTGAATAAACCTGCCTCTGGCACTGACAAAAACCATTAAGACCACATTTCATTTTCCATAAGAGAAAAGCGTTCTTTTGTACAAGAAAATTAGGATATGGGAAAAATGAGAGAGCACTAGGGTGAGACCCAAGTAGTTATTGGAGGAGAAGAAGATTAACATTTCGATGACTACCATGTGCAATGCACATTTGACATCTCGTTTTAATCCTCCCAACAACTCTGCGATAAAGGCGTTACCTCTGTTCTACAGATGAGGAATCTGCAGCGCAGAGGTTTCAAGCCTAGATGGAGCCCAAAGCCACGTTTCTTCAAAACCCCACGTCGTCTCAGCGGGAATTAGGTATGAAGAAGCCTTCCTAGAACATTTCCCAGGATTAGAGTGGAATGTAAATGCCTAAGGCAAAACTTCGACTGATTCCTTCAGGGCCAGAATATACTTTTTGCCTATCCTGCACTTTGAAATAGAGGGCAATACCAACATCTTTTATGCTTTTTTAAGACAGGTGATCCTTTTCTCCTTAATAGGGAAAAATACCAAGTAAAGAACAAATAGCCATTATGGAAAACAATTTCAAAAACTGTAGGAGGTTTACACTACAGTTCAAACAAGGTGAGTACAGTAAGAGAGAGACAGGGACCCCCGAGGTGTAGCGCAGAGATTGCACGTCAGAATTCCAGGTCCAGGCTGTTTCTGACAGAAAATACCAGGAAATGACTTCACATTTTTCTAGACTATCAATATACGTCAAGTATCCCAGCAGGATAACCCCGGCGCCTGGACCACGCCCATAAATGCCAGTCAAGCAAAGTGGCGGCCGCACAGCGAGGCGAAACGGTCAGGCCCCGCCCCCTTCCCCACCCCGGTCCTGCCCCGCCCTGCCCAGCGACGTCAACCGCTGGCACACCTTTGCGCCTGCGCAGACCGGACAAGCGGCGGCAGGCGGAAGAAGTTGCGCATGCTCCGAATGGGAACGTTGTTTCTTCTCCCCTCCCGCCCCTCGCCTCTTTTTTCTACAGCGGCTTAGCCAGGACGTGCTTCCGGATCAAAGGGTTTACTTCCGGAGAGCGGGAAGGCTGAAACGCGGCGGCTAAGCTGGGACTGAGTTTTCAAGGTTCTCGGTGGGAGAAGGCTATAGCCATGGACAGGTCAGTTTTGGTGGTGACGGCCGATCCCGGACACTTGTCCCTCCAGGGTGCTGGAGGAACGAAACAGGTGAAACCCGACTCCCAGAGGAAGCCGACGAGGGCCCGGGTGCTGACCCTAGGACTCCTTTTCCGGGCTGGGAGACTGCAGCTGATGGAAGAAAGGCCGCTTGGGTCGGGAAGGGTTACGGCTAATGATGATCTCCTGGTTCCCACGGCGGCTCTGCCACCTACTTACTTTCGCGCAACATTTTTCGCTCCTGGGGTGGGCGAGGTAGGAGGTGGCCCGGCATTCGAGATGCTGAGTGACCTGCCCGAGATCACAGAGCCAGTCAGTGATGGAACAGGGATCTCAGCCCAGACTTTCTGATTACAGGTTCCAGCACCAGATAGTTATTGAATTCTTTCTATGACCCTGGCACTATGCCAGGCACCTGCGTAAAAGATGAGTTATTCAAGGTTCTTGGCCTCGGGGGAATGTGTAGTGGAGGAGACAGCCGAGCAGTACGGAGTGATAAGTGTTTTGTACTGCTCTGTGGGAAAAGAAATGGGGAGCAATGAAGTCTCCCTGTCATGGGAGGTATCAGGAAGACCTCTCAAAGGAGAATACTTTCTAGTTGGTGTTTGAATAGTAGCAGTAGCCTACACTGGTAACTTAAACGCTTTAAATATATTATTAGCTAATTTAATTTTTCTAACAATCCTGTCAGGATAGCTACTATGATCCTCTTTTTACACCTAACATTGGGGCTAAAAAAGGTTAAGGAACTTGGTCAGTTAGGAAGCTTACAAGTAGAAGAACCAAGTTGCCAACCTGGATCTGTGTGTCTCTAGACTCCAGGAGGCTGTTTGATGAGTAAGTATTCACCAGGTAGACCAAGGGGGCAAATGTAGGCCTCTGTAAAAGAAGCAACATGTACAAAGGTGTAAGGATATGAAAGCGTAGCTGAATGGTCATATGCAGTGTATGTTTGTATGGAGTGATGTTTGTGGCTGAATATAAGGCTGAACTGGTAAGCTGGGGTCAGATTGTAAAAACCATGCTAGGAAATTTGGACTTGATTCTGTAGGCTAGAGATAGATATCTGAAGATTTTCAAGTAGAGGAAATGAATATTAGATTCTTGTCTTAAGATACAGGCCTCTTAATTCACACAATTTATTTTCTAGACTTTGGGCAGAGAATGACAAGGGCATGGTGACTACAGTAGTGCTGAGACAGGAGACACCCTTAGTGTAGTCTGGGGAGAAAAAACTTGAAGGATCATTTCTCTCCAATTTACTAGATTTCTTTTTTACTTAGCCTCCCAAGTCACCAGCTTGAATAGTAGTATCCATGGTTTGAAGTATTTTGGAAACTACAGAAGATTCTTTTAAGAGTTCCTGCAATTTTAAGGACCTCAATCCAAAGAGGAAAGGTTTACCTTCATGAAGCAGTTATCTAAAACAGTGTTATAATATAGATTTAGATTCCACGTGTTAAAGTAATTCCACAGGAGAAAATAACAAGTATTAGAAAGTCAAAGAAGTCTTTGTGCAGGTAAAATTTGAGCAGGACTTTGAGGGATAAGCAGGATTTGGAGCCAGAGGGGCATTATCAACAAAAATATCAAAGACTTGGCTACTGGGATGATCTGCATCTTGGCTGACTTAGGATCCTTTGGTCCAATCATGATGATAAAGTTTTTTTGCAAATGCTACATTCTCATTTCATTCACATGAGCTTGATTATGCCATTTTAGGAGTGACTTTGGAGAGATGTCATCTCCTGTGATCCGGGAGGCAGAGGTGACTCGGACTGCACGAAAACAGAGCGCTCAGAAGAGAGTTTTAAGTATCCTTTGCATTTTAAGCATGATTATAAAAATTGCAACATGTTTAGAATCAGGATTATAGACTTTTCTTTTTATGAGAGATATTAAACACTAGCTATAATAATAAAATGCTATGGACATTAGTTTTAGTTAGTTTTTTTTTTTTTTAACTTCCCAGATGTGTTCTTTTGTAAGTATAATGCTGAAATTCAGTGAGATTCATGTTTCCCTGAAAATAAGGATGTTCCATTTTACTGCTAACCATCATACTGTGGTTAGCTTCTGCTGAGATTAGATTTTTTTTATTATTTGAAATCTGACTAACAACTTTTAGTTCAATGTGTAGCAACCTAAGACTGATAACTGAGAATTTAAAGGGGAGAGGGAATTATTTACTCTTTGCATAGAAAATATGGTAGCCATAAAATACCTTGCCCTTGAAAAATGTATTCACATATTTTGAATAGTGTAAATATGGTTGATGGTGTCTTTTCTACATGAAAAACTTTTCTTAACTTTTCCTGTAGTTCGGGCATCCCAAGATGAAATTTTTGCTAATACTACACCAAGAGACCAGGTTATCCCCCGAACTCCCAGCTCATTTCGACAACCTTGTAAGATTTTTTTTTCTTGCTTTTAAAGCATTTAATAATGATAATAATAATAGCAACTAATACCGTAATATATATTATATTTTATAAATTATCTTTAATTAAGAACAAATAATAATGATTGCAGTTACTATTTGTTGAACTCTTACCATGTGTAAGTCACTGTTCTTTACATAAATGCATACTAACTATGACATAGGTATTATCTCTATTTTGCCAAGACCGAATGTGAGACTTAGAGAAGTTGATTAACGCAGATAACATAGCTAGGTAAGTATGTAAGTAATGGAACCAAAATTCGAACCATAATCTGCTTACTCCAGGGCCCATGTCCTCTATACTATAGTATGCTTTATAAAATTAGAATTTGGCAAATTCATGGACTCATTAGTGTCCCTTTTTTTTATGCTCAATTATGCTATAATGAAAGCATCTCTGTTTGCAGTAAAGTTTTTCTTGGTGGGCTCAGTAGTACTAAAAGTTCATATTTAGAAAAATAAGTTGAATCTTCATATGATGGAAATGTTAATATTGAAAGTATTTATTTGGTTAGAATCTAAATAATTGAAAAGTGAAAATTATTCTTTATTGTTTGTTTGCTTGTTTTCTTCCATGATCAAGGCTCACGCATTTCGAATTCTTTTTACTAACCTCTTCCTAGTAGTTACTCCAACAAACCGAAGCTTACTAAGGCAGCCAGATGTTTTCTGCATTCTTGGAACTGGAGGGAGGTCTCCTCGGCTTACACAGTCTTCGGGGTTCTTGGGAAATCTGTCTATGGTATGTAGAAAGATGGGGCTGAAATTTTCTTCCTTTTTATTAACGTAAGATATTTAGCTAAAAAGCTTTTAATGAGAATTGAAGTCTTATTTGTCATAAAGTAATCCGGTTATGTTAATTGAAATCAGTTTTTGATTGGAAAGACTTTCAGAAAACTGAGACCCTTAAACATACTCATGTCATAGGTGGAAGCTGTGGCACCAGTGGCAGTTAGTTGCCGACAAAATGTGTTAATCTGACAGTTTGCTGATCAGAATAAATCAATTCCGATTGGTTGCTATTGGTATAAAAGCTGAGCCCAAGAAGCATAGAAGAGAAGGAAGCCAGGAGTAATCAATGAAGACTGTCATAAGGAAGAAGGACAAAGCATTAAAGGAAAGACAAGAGAAAATTTTGGGAGAAGTAGATGAGACACTCTTTAGAAATCACTGTGATACAATAGTTAAAATAGCAAAAGAAATGTCTTATAAACTGTGATACAGAATGACTTGACCTAGGTGCTTAAAATACCCTATAGAAAAAGAAAGAATTGTATCTAACTGAGAAGAAGAAAACGGAAGACTTTTGTTGGAGTAGTAGAGTATTATGGCCCATTTAGTTCCAAAAACAAGATAAAAATGGCTCTTTATTTGGCTCTGTGCTTATTAAAAAGAGGTTTTGCATGTTAAACCTCTCCTTGTCTTAGAAGGTTAAATCGATCTTAGAAATATTTATTACAGTCTTATGAATTTTTAGACTGTTAATATCTAACAGTGATCTAGTCATTGAACAGTTTTACTTTGCTTATGAAACTGGTTTATTTTGGCAATGTTTATTCTTATTCTTCTTAAAAACATGAGTGAATTGACTGCTTCTGGGTTTAAGCAAAAGAAGATGAGTTTTATTATTTACTGCTTCAGAACTGCAAGATTAATAGTAAAATTGTTACTCTTTTAAAGGCTAGGATAGAGTAAATATGTACTGATTATTACAAAATGTTTGGAAATTACTTTGTAGTCAAAGATACTGTCTTGATTTGTTTTGCCTATTTTATTTTATTTTGTAATATTTATTTTCCTTATTGTTTTGGCTGTTTCGGGTCTTAATTGGGGCGCACGGGATTTTCGTTGAGGCATGCGGGATCTTTTCTTTATGGCACGTGGTCTCTTTGTTACGGCGCGCGGGTTTTCTCTCTCTAGTTGTGGTGCGCGGGCTCCAGGGTGCGTGGGCTCTGTAGTGGTGGCGTGCGGGCTCTCTAGTTGAGGCGCGAGAGCTCAATAGTTGTGGTGCATGGGCTTAGTTGCCCTGTGGCACGTGGGATCTTAGTTCCCTGACCGGGATCAAACCCGCATCCCCTGCATTGGAAGGCGGATTCTTTACTACTAGACCACCAGGGAAGTCCCTGTTTTGCCAATTTTGATATCAGCTGTGAGAAGTGGTCTTAGATATACAGATTGCCCTGAAGGAAGTACAGTATTTGCTATGTTGATTTTACCATGTGTCTACCTGCCAAGATTTGGTTATGGACCAAAGTATTTTTCTGAATGCAAGATATCACTGCTGTGTAAGGTTTTCAGTTTGATCTTTATAATAATGATGATGAGTATCCAGAAGGGAGTGAACTATCAATCAGTCTTCGGTAGCTGAAGCTAAGCTCTCCTCAGCCCATAGTTACTACCTCACTAATATGTAGGGCCCCAGCACCCATCTTTAGCATTTTTCCTTGGGGAGACTGATTTAAAGGTACATTTTTATTGTTGCTCATGCCTGGATTTTAAGTAAAGGTAAATTTAAAAAAGATTTTTATTACTATTTTTTAATATGTCCAAAAATACAATAGTAGAGTAAGCCTCCATGTATTTATTGCCCACTTTCAACAGTCATCAGCATATGGCTGATCTTGTTTCATCTACACCCACAAGCATTTCCCCCACATTATAGTTCCCAGATTTCATACCATTTTATCCATAAATACTTCAGTAGGTATCTCTGAGACATAAGGATGCTTTCTTTAACGTAAGTACAATATTGTTAACACGTCTTACCCCTCCCTACACACACAGAGTAAGTCCTTTATCATTTCAAATAGCCATTTTATGTGTACTTTTTTCATTACAATACATATTTCATTAAGTGTTCATACTTCTTCAGTTGTGTCAGACTTTTTAAGTTGGTTTGTTCAAATCAGAATCCAAACAAGCTCAACGCATTGCATTTACTTGGTATGTCTCTTAAGTATTTTAATCTATAAGTTCCTCCATCATTCTTTTTTTCTTTACCATTTATTTGTTGTAGAAACTGGGTCATTCATCCTGTACTATTTCCCAAAATTAAAAAATTGATTTGAACTAGTCCTAGAGCAATAGGACTAAAGCTGATATTAGTTTACTTATTAATATCAGCTTAAATATTACAAAATGGAATCTTTATTGGCTTTTTATTTTAAAGTATGGGGTAGTGCAAAAAAGAAAACAAAAAAGCTGGGACTGGAACTTCCCTGGTGGCGCAGTGGTTAAGAATCCGCCTGCCAGTACAGGGGACATGGGTTCGATCCCTGGTCCCAGAAGATCCCACATGCTGTGGAGCAACTAAGCCCGTGCGCCACAACTACTGAGCTTGCGCTCTAGAGCCTGCGAGCCACAACTACTGAGCCCGCGAGCCACAACTACTAAGCCCGCATGCCACAACTACTGAAGCCTGTGCGCCTAGAGCCTGTGCTCTGCAGCAAAAGAAGCCACCACAATGAGAAGCCCACACACCACAATGAAGAGTAGCCCCCGCTCGCCGCAACTAGAGAAAGCCTGTGCGCAGCAAGGAAGACCCAGCGCAGCCAAAAATAAATAAATAAATAAATAGATATTTTAAAAAAGAAGGAATATACTGCCTTTTTTAAAAAAAAAAAAACCCACCAGGACTTCCTTGGCGGTCCAATGGTTAAGACTCCGAGCTCCCAATGCAGGGGGCACAGGTTCAATCCCTGGTCGGGGAACTAAGATCCCACATGCCTCATGGCATGGCCAAAAAAAAAAGCCATGATTTCCTTAATAAAATGGCCCCATGGCTCTCTTTTAAAAGTGAAAAACACATACCTATGGTCTTTAAAAAATTTTAATAGTATTAAAGCCTTTATTCACTCAGCAGCAATAACCGCGTTACTTTTCTGTATCTTCCTGTTATTTTTTCAGGTAACTAATCTGGATGACAGTAATTGGGCCGCTGCATTCTCATCACAGCGTGCAGGGCTCTTCACAAACACAGAGCCCCACAGTGTAACAGAGGATGTAACTCTCAGTGCTGTTATGTTACGGGAGGACGATCCTGGAGAAGCTGGTAAAACTTCGTTTGTAACACAGTAGCTTGTCCTTTTACTAAGATCAAGGAAATTATCTCCTATTCCTGAACATCATTAAAAAATATTTTTTGTTAAGCCAACTAGTTATGGTAATGGCTACGACATTTGATGTAGTAGCTCTAGAAGGTTGAGAACCTCACGTTAGTTCTCAGCTGGAGCGGCATTTTGCCGTTTAATCTTTCAGTATAAGTAGTAGCATGTTAGGTTATTAGACTAGTCTCTAATATTTTTATTCTTTCCATATTTGTGCTGTTGAAAGAGCTTCTCTTTTTCTTTTGGTTTAATTTTTATCTGACATTGTTGACGTGTTTTATTTGGCCTGGATGCTAGTGCTGTTTCTTCAAATAGTACTGTGACTATTCTAACTTTACATTGGCTATTACCATTCCCTTTTGGAAAAAAAATTTGCTTTTAGTGTCTCTACCTGCACATTATGACCTAGGTTCTTCTTCATTTTATCATTATAAGCTAACATATATGAGTGCTAGTCAGTATGCTAACCACTGTGTGAACACTGACTCCTTTCATGGTCCATTGAATAGATACAGTAACTGTTTCCATTTTCAGGGAAATGAAACTGCGGCTCAAAAAGATTAACCTGTTTGAGCTCACCTGGCTAGGAAGTGATGGCACCAGGATTTGAAACTAAGCAGTTTGATTCCAGAGCCCTTCTCTCTCTCTCTTTTTTTCCTGATAAATTTATGTATTTATTTATTTATTTATTTTTGGCTCTGTTGGGTCTTCGTTGCTGCGCGCAGGTTTCTCTGGTCACTTCGAGCAGGGGCTACTCTTTGTTGCAGCGCGCGGGCTTCTCATTGTGGTGGCTTCTCTTGTCGTGGAGCACGGGCTTTAGGCGCGCAGGCTTCAGTAGTTGCAGCACGTGGGCTCAGTAGTTGTGGCTTGCGGGCTCTAGAGCGCAGGCTCAGTCGTGGCGCATGGGCTTAGTTGCTCCGTGGCATGTGGGATCTTCCCGGACCAGGGCTCGAACCTGTGTCCCCTGCACTGGCAGGTGGATTCTTAAGCACTGCATCACCAGGGAAGTGCCAGAGCCCTTCTCTTAACACTGTGGTGACCACTGCTTCTTTGTAGTATTTGCCAGTTGTAATTACTCAGATATTGAGTGACTCAAAAGTACTTTGTACTTAATCTATAAAATATTTCATTTTTAGTATGAACCATGGCTGAGGCCTTAAATATTATACAGTATTGTAGTAGAGTGTATGTATTTTCCCTGAGTAAAACATGTCATTTTAGTATCTATTATAACTTTCTCAGCTACTTTGTTATGGTGTACTTAAAATACAATTCAGATGTTTCAAAATTTGGCTCATGGTTTTGTAGTAATGGTCAACAGACTACTGAATAATACATTTTGGAATCTTAAAAGACTTGTAGGTAACAAAAGACAAAATAAATTGGACTACATCAAAGTATGTGTCAAAAGAACAATAGAGTGAAAAGGAAACCCACAGAGTGGGAGAATATATTTGCAAATCATATATCTCATAAGAGATTAATATTCAGTATGTAGAAAGAACTCCTACAACTCAACAATAACAGAAAACAAACAACTCAATTGAAAATGGACAGAGGACTTTTAGACATTTCTCCAAAGAAGATATAAAAGTAGCCAATAAGCACATGAAAATTTGCTCAACATCAGTAATGTTGCATTATTAAGTAATAATTTGCATTAAGGAAAAGCAAATCAAAACCATGAGACACCACCTGAACCCATTAGGATAGCTACTGTCAAAAAACCCCACAAAAACAGAAAAACCCCAAACAAACAGAAAATAACAAATGTTGGCACAGATGTTGAGAAATTGGAGCTCTTGTACATTGTTGGTGGGAATGTGAAATGGTAAACTGGTGGTTCCTCAAAAAATTAAAAATAGAGTTACCATATGATTTAGCAATTCTACCTCTGGGTGTATACCCAAAAGAAGTGAAAACAGGATTTTAAAGAGATTTGTGTTCCCTCATTTATAGCCCCATTATTCATAATGGCTAAAAGGTAGAAGCAACCCAAATGTCCATTGATGGATGAAGGATAAACAAAATGTGGTATATACTTACAGTGGCATATAATTCAAACACATGCTACAACATGAATGTACTTTGAAGACGTTATGCTAAATGAAATAAACCAGTGGCATAGGGACAAATACTGTATGATTCCACATATGTGAGGCACCTAGAGTAGTCAAACTCATAGACATAGAAAGTAGAATAATGGTTGCCAAGGTCTAGGGAAAGGGGAGAATGGGGAGTTATAGTTTTAGGATTTTTTTTTTCTTTTTTTTTTTGAGGTATAATTGACATAACATTCTGTAAATTTAAGGTGTACAACATATTGCTTTGATACACTTGCATATTATTAGTGTTAGCTAACACCTCCATCATACTTTCACATCACATAATTATCATTTCTGTGGTGAGAATATTTAAGATCTAGTCTCCTAGCAACTTTCAACTATGTGATACAGATTTATTGATTATAGTCAATGCTGTGCATTAGATTTCCAGAATTTACTCATCTTCTAACTGCATATTTGTACCCTTTAACCAACATCTCTCAATTCCCCCACCCTCTAGCCCCTGGAAACCACCATTCCACTCTCTGTTTTTATGAGTTTGGCTTTTTTAGATTCCTCATGAGTGATATAGTACAGTATTTGTCTCTCTCTGTCAGATTTATCTTACTTAATGCCTTCAGGGTCTATCCAGGGTCTATCCTGTCACAAATAGCAGGATCGCTTTCTTTCTCATGGCTGAATAATATTCTGTTGTATATATATACCACTTCTTTATCCATTTATCCGGTGATGGACACTTGGGTTTTTTCCCTGTCTTGGCTATTATGAATAATGCTGCAGTAAGTGTGGAAGTACAGATACCTTTTTGAAAGCCTGTTTTCATTTCCTTTGAATATATACCTGGAAGTGGTATTGCTGGATCATATGGTAGTTCTATTTTTAATTTTTTGAGGAACCTCCATACTGTTTTCCATAGTGGCTGAACCAGTTTACATTATCATCAATAGTGCACAAAGGTTCCCTTTTCCCTTTTCTCCACATCTTCACCAACACTTGTTATTTCTTGTGTTATTGATGATAGCCATTCTAACAGATGTGAGGTGATATCTCATTGTAGTTTTGATTTGTATTTCCCTGATGATTAGCGATGTTGAGCATCTTTTCAGGTACCTGTTGGCCATTTATATGTCTTTGGAGGAATGTCTGTTCAGTTCCTCTGCCCATTTTTAAATCAGATTGTTTGTTTTTGAATTTTATGAATTCTTTATATATTTTGGAGGTTAACTTCTTATCAGATATATAGTTTGCAAATATTTTCTCTCATTCCATAGGTTGCCATTTCATTTTGTTGATTGTTTGTTTAGTTGTATAGAGCCTTTTAGTTTGATATAGTCCCACTTGTTGATTTTTTGCTTTTATTGCTTGTGCTTTTGGTGTCATATCCAAAAAGTATTGCCAAGACCAGTGTCAAGGAACTTTTTCCCTACATTTTTTTTCTAGGAATTTTACAGTTTCAGGTCTTATTTAAGTTTTTAATTCATTTCAAGTTCATTTTTATGAGTGGTCTAAGATAGGGGTCTGAGTTTGTTTTTCTGCATGCAGTTATCCAGTTTTTCCAGCACCATTTATTAAAGAAACTATCCTTTCCCCATTCAACATTCTTGGCTCCCTTGTCAAATATTAATTGACCATATATGTGGGAGTTTATTTCTGGACTCTCCATTCTTTTCCATTGGTTTATGTGTCTATTTTTATGCCAGTACTGTTTTGAATACTATAGCTTTGTAGTGTAGTTTGAAATCAGGAAGTGTGATGCCTTCTGCTTTGTTTTTTCTCAGGATTGCCTTGGTTATCCTGAGTTTAGTTTTGCAAAATGCAGAGTTCTGTGGTCCCATGGTGATGATGGTAACACAGCACTGTGTATGTACTTACTGCTACTGAACTGTACGCTTAAAAATGGTTAAAATGGTAAATTTTGTTATCTGTATTTTACCACAATTATATATTTTTAAAAATACAGCAGTTAAAAAAAAGGATCTGTAGCTATGTTTTTAAGTTTTTTTTTTTTTTTTTAATTATTTATTTATTTATGGCTGTGTTGGGTCTCCGTTTCTGTGCGAGGGCTTTCTCTAGTTGTGGCAAGCGGGGGCCACTCTTCATCGCGGTGCGCGGGCCTCTCACTATCGCGGCCTCTCTTGTTGCGGAGCACAGGCTCCAGACGCGCAGGCTCAGTAGTTGTGGCTCACGGGCCTAGCTGCTCCGTGGCATGTGGGATCCTCCCAGACCAGGGCTCGAACCCGTGTCCCCTGCATTGGCAGGCAGATTCTCAACCACTGCGCCACCAAGGAAGCCCTAAGTTTTTAAAACAAACAGAATTACCTAGAAGTATGTCATTTAACTCTTTCTGTTCCTTTTCTTTTTATTGTGTTCTAGCATCCATGAGTATGTTTTCTGATTTCCTGCAGTCTTTTTTGAAGCACTCTTCAACTACAGTTTTTGACCTTGTGGAAGAGTATGAAAACATTTGTATTAGTCAGGTAAGTTAATTTCACTGCATTGCTGGTCAGACTTCAGTACTCTTAAGTTTTTTTTGAACAGCATCAACTTGTGAATTTCTATGCCAAATTTAAGGAGGATGTCTTGGGGTGTAGTGACAAGTGTGGCATGGTTAGGAGGTCAGCCAGAGCAGCTCTGCTTTTTACACTTTGAGAGTCCGTATAATATTTCTTTTAAGGACAAAAGGATTCTGCATCTTTGAAAAAGGAAAACCCAAAATATACAAAAAACTTAAAACTCAACAGTAAGAAAATGAACAATCTAACTGAGAAATGGACAAAACATGTAAACAGACACATCACCAGAGAAGATCTACAGCTGGCAAATAAGTATGGGAAAAGATGCTTAACATCATATGTCAACACAGCATTGTAAATCAACTATACTCCAATATAAAATAAAAATTAAAAAAAACACATCATATATCATTAGGGAATAGCAAATTAAAACAAGATGCCACTATACGCCTGTTAGAATGACCAAAATCCAAAACACTAACAAAACGAAATGCTGGCAAGGGTGTAGAACAAGAATTCTCATTCATTGCTGGTGGGAATGGAAAATGGTACAGCCACTTTGGAAGACAGTGTCTCAGTTTCTTACAAAACTAAACATACTCTTACCATATAATCTAACATTCATACTCTTTGGTATTTACCCAAAAGAGTTTAAAATATATGTCCACACAAAAGCCTGCACATAGATGTTTGTAGCAGCTTTATTCATAATAGCCTACATTTGGAAGCAATCAAGATGCCTTCACTAAGTGAATGGGTAAATCAACTGTGGTTCATCCAGACAGTGGAATATTATACAGCCCTTAAAAGTAATGGGCTATCAAGCCATAAAGAGATGAGGATTAACCCGAAATGCATATCACTAAGTGAAAGAAGCCAATATGCAAAGGCTACATATGGTGTGATTGCAACTATACGATACTCTGGAAAAGGGAAAACTTAAAGAGAATAAAAAGATTAGCAGTTGCCAGGGTTCAAAGGGCGGTAAGGATGGAAAGTGGAGCACAGTGGATTTTTAGGGGAGTGACATTATTCTGTGTGATATTATTATGAGGGATACATGTCATTATACATTTGTCAAAACCCATAGAATGTACAACACCAAGAGTGAACCCTTGTGTAAACTATGGACTTTCAGTAGTAATGACATGTCAATGTAGCTTCAGTGACTGTAACAAACGTACCACTCTGGTACTGGATATTGATAGTGGGGGGTTAGGTTGTGTGTATTTGGGGGCAGAAAGTAATGGGAACTCGCTGTACTTCCTACTTAGTTTTGCTGTGAACCTAAAACTGCTCAAAAAATTAAGTCTCTTTTAAAGGAAATGAAAGGACTTCAAGAAACTATTGCATTCAAGAATAATTGAAATAATAGTAATAGCCAATATTTTTTGAGCATTTAATATTAGTTCAATAACCAATTTCTGAATTGTTCCATTATAAAAGCAGTAGCTTCATTAAATAACAAAAGCAATAATAATCACCTAGTGAATCACTGGAGTTAGGATTCCAATAGAGAATTTATTAAAGGAATGAGAAATACAGATAATACTTTTATTAAACACTGGCCTTAAGACAGAAGTAACATTACTTTGTGAATACTTTTTAAAGGGTGGGGAAACCTGTTGTTTTGGTAGTGATTCTTCATTTTCTGAATGAGACCAATCCTGTCTCTTAATTGCCTTTGATAAGGAGGTAATATTCATAACCTTTGAGAAAGGTTTCTTTTACCCTGGGTCCTTAAACCTCCTATTAAATAATTTGGTGTGTGTTTCTGTGAGGAACATCCGTATCTTTCATTAGACTTCCACAAAAAGTCCTCAAATGGCTAAGGACTACTGTTTTACAGCAAGGAGGGATTTTGGTTAAGGTTTGGTTAGAAACAACAATGTTTTGGTACCAGTCTTAGGAAAATATTTTTCTTGATTTTTTTATATGGTATAAATTTTTCAGATAAAATTTGAGGATACCTTACTTTTAATTTTCATTGCTGCTCTGTTGGTTCATGTTATGATTTTGTTGGGTGTAGGTTAGATTTAGCTTATCTTCTGGGTTGATGTACAAGGAGAAAAACGTACTCATGGCTGTTATTGTTGAATCTGAAGTCTAGAGTCTGTTAAACTTTTACATATATACCCACATAAACACACCTTACTTCAAATTAAGGCCATTTCTAGTGGGAATGTTATATTACACTCAATTTAAAAAAGACAATAGACAGGAAAAATTTATAATATAAATAGGTACATATATAAAATATATATAATTAGTTTTAGCACTATGTACTTGAAGATACAAAGTTGTGACTCAAAATTATAGAAAACCTTACTACATTTGTATTTTTAATTCAGGTGAATATACTGAGTAAAATAGTGAGCCGAGCAACACCTGGACTTCAAAAGTTTTCAAAAACAGCCAGTATGCTCTGGCTTCTTCAACAGGAGATGGTCACGTGGAGGCTGCTGGCTTCTTTGTATAGGTAAAGTTGTGTAGGACTTCAAAGAGAAATAAACTGGCAGATTAACTTGGAAGTTAGAGTAAGATGTGTTTGGAAATAGGTTCTGTCATTTTGTGATACTTACCATTTCTAATGCCTTAGTTGTCAGAAGTGAGTTAACGAGGAAAGGGGAATATTAATCATAAAGCCGGTAGCTACCAAAAATTGGATACGTGTAAAGATTTAAGGAAAGTGCTAAAAATATGGCAATATTTAGAAGAGGATAGATTAAGAAAAAGAACTGACAGATACACTTTATGTAATGTGGAAGTTTGAGAGAAGTTAACCAAATTTTTCTTCTCTCAGATGCTCCTTGGTTTGGGCTCTCATTCTGTTACTTTCTCATCCTAATGAGAAAATCTTGAGAGAAAATTATATTTTTTCATTTTGGCCCTGTGAAAACATATTGAAAAGTGTATGCTTTAGCAGGTAGCCATTAAAGACTTTGCAGTTTGTATCTTCAGTAAATATCATTTTTGTTCAGATGTCAGTATTAGATTCAGAAGGCATTTACTACTTGATTTTTGCTTTTAAAAACAAGTTGGCTAAGTTAATTGGAAACTCATTTGTTTACAGTGGATGGAATGCAGGTTTCTGCATGTATCTAGCTTAAAAAGGTGATTTCATTTACTCATGTGAAATAAGGCTTTTTCATTTTGTGTTATTTTTCCCCAGAGACAGAATACAGTCTGCATTAGAAGATGAAAGTATGTTTGTAATTACTGTAAGTTTTATATTAAATTTTTTCCTTTATAAATGCTTAAAAATTCAAATATTTTTAGTAGTAGAATTTGATTTTTGACCCTCCATCTAGAGTTTCTTCATTTAAAAAATTTTACAAGTAAATAAAAGATACAATAATCAAAATTGATCTACATTATAGAGTAAAACTTTAAAGTTCTCTTTTATCCCTCTCACTGTTCTAACAATTTAGTACGTATTCTACCAGACATTTTTCTCTGCATCTTTATACATATATACACACACAGTTTTGTGGGGTTTTTTTTGAAGATCAAGTTGAGAATGTCATTTTGAAATGTTTAGTTGAACCTTGGGAAGGTCAACCACAGTGTTCTAGAGATGCCTTCCTTCAGACAAAGGATCCTCCAAGACAATGAAGGCTATGCCTCATTATCCTCGAAATCAAACATTGACCTCCTAGGAAATTTGAGGGAGTTATCCCTCAGGCCATTCAGCAGAAGCCTTTTTTTAATGCAGTCTGGGTGAAGTGTTGCAGGATTCAGTGACTTGGGTCCTAGTAAAGGTATTAGTCAAGTTGTTAAATTGTGCAAACTTTTCTGCAGCGCTAGAATATATTTTGTTCTCTCCTAGAGACTCCAAGCAGAGAGAAGATAGAGCCTGAAGGGAATGAGTCCCCAGGCTCTGTCTCATTCTGTAAATGGTCTTTCCATATTTTTCTTTTCCTCCCAGCAGACCCAGGGGAACTCAGCCATGTTGCCCCCCTTCACAAGTCAGCACCTTCTACAGTTAACGTTTGAACAACATGGGTTTGAACTGTGTGGGTCCACTTAACACACAGATTTTTTTCACTAAATACATACTGCAGTACTACATGATCTGCAGTTGGTTGAATCCTCAGGTACAGAACCTCGGTTACAGAGGAATGAGCAGTACAGAGAGCCAACTGTAAAGTTACATTTGGATTTTCGACTGTAAGGAGGATCGGTGCCCTAACCCTTGCATTGTTCAAGGGTCAACTGTATTTCTTTCTTTTAAAGCAAAATAATTTTCAAGCACTGTAACTCCAACCTGTCAAAAGTCAAACCCACTTTGGTCCTTCAGTGGATGGCACCATAGCCAACTTTCCAAGGAACCCAAGTGTTCCCTAAGCCAGCACTTCTCAAACTTTACTGTGCACATGAGTCACCTGGGGATCTTGTTAAAATGCAGATTGTCGTTCAGTAGGTCTGGGGAGGGGCCTAAGGTTCTGCATTTTTAAGAGGCTCGCAGGTGGTGCTGATGCTGTTGGTCTGTAAGCCACACTCTGAGTAGCCAGGGTTTAGACCCTGCTCTGCCTCATCTCAAAATTTAGTCCATCATCAGATCTTGCTCACTCTAGCTCTTCTGTTCCGACCCTGAACTCTCATCTCTGTTCCTGTTGCCACCACTTAAGCCAAAGCCTTCATCATTTTTTGCAGGAATTATGGCAATAGCTTCATCTAGTCTCCCTGCTCTATACATACACGTAGTTTTTGGGGGAGGGGGGTTGGTTTGGTGTTTTTTTCTTTTTTACCATATAGTATGATTTCATTTATACCTTATACTGAGAATTTTTTATTATTCATCAATATTTCTTAGTTTTTTTCATGTCAATTTGTATACGTTTACCTTATTTTTTCATAGTATGCCAAAGTATAAATGTGCCATAATTTTTTTCAGACATTCTGCTGGACATATTTGTTGCCAGTATTTTTGCTATAGTTATCAATAATGCAATGAACATTCTTCACACTTACCTACATATTTGAGTATTTCCTATATTTCTGGAAGTGAATTGTTGGGACAAAGTTTGATAGAGTTTGTCATGTTGCCTTCCTAATGAAATGTACTAGTTTACACTCTCACAGTGTGTGAAGATGTTTACTCTGCCATCAATCATTTGATTTTGCCAGTTGGAAGGAAGTTACCTTGTTTTTTGTTTTTCTAATTAATTAATTTATTTATTTTTGGTTGCGTTGGGTCTTCGTTGCTGCGTGCAGTCTTTCTCTAGTTGTGACGAGTGGGGGCTACTCTTTGTTGCCGTGCGCGGGCTCCTCATTGCGGTGGCTTCTTTTGTTGTGGAGCACGGGCTCTAGGCGTGTGGGCTTCAGTAGTCGTGGCACGTGAGCTCAGTAGTTGTGGCTTGCGGGTTCTAGAGCACAGGCTCAATAGTTGTGGCACACGAGCTTAGTTGCTCTGCGGCATGTGGGATCTTCCCAGACCAGGGTTTGAACCCATGTCCACTGCATTGGCAGGCGGATTCTTAACCACTGTGCCACCAGGGAAGTCCTAAAGTTTTAAAATGTTAGTTTCCTAATATGCCCCATGACTGCATCCTACCCTTTATTATGATTTGCTTCATTTTGTTTTGTGTTTTATTTTTCCCGAAAACAACATCTCTGGGGAAATAGAACTTAAAAATTTTAAGCAAAACCAAGAATTAAAATATCAAGTAAGAGCAGCTGCACATTGATCTAGCAGTTTGAAACTTACTTATAAAATTTTTTCAAAGGTGAATGTACAGATTTGCTATGTTAAAATGGTTATGGGTGGTTAAATATACTTATTTCAGATTCTCTTACCTTTCTGTTGAAATAATGTTCTTGAGGATCTTCTTTTCTTTCTTTCCACCATTTTTTTTTTTTAATAGGTTCTTAATGCCAGTGAAAAAGCAGTTGTGGAAGCATTATTTCAGAGAGATTCACTTGTCCGACAAAGTCAGGTATGACTAGAATTTTTACATTTTTTTTGGTGAAATATGGAGAAAGGTAAATGACATAAAAGAAATGAAGTTTTTTAAGTCAAACTTTTTTCTTAATTTTTTTCTTTTTGATCTTTTAATTTATAATTAAAAAGAAGTAAGAACCTTGTTTTTTGTTTTCAAATAATAGCCCCACCATTTCCAGGAACAGCCTGTTAAAAACTATTATTCCTATAGAAAATATCTTTTACCATAATATTTATACATCTTTAAAAAGTAAAAACAGTGATAGAAAAAATTGTTACTTGGTATTTTTGAATTAGAAACCCTTTTTAAAAAAATTAATGGTAGGAGTAATACTACTTCAAATAAAATACTTACAGATTTTATAGTTAATACTCCTTTTCCCCCCCTTTCCTAGCTGGTGGTAGATTGGTTGGAGAGCATTGCCAAAGATGAGATTGGAGATTTTTCGGATAATATTGAGTTTTATGCAAAGTCAGTATATTGGTAAGTCACTAAACTTTTATTGTTGAAGTCATTTAATGTTGGTTTTGTTTATTCATCTTTCAACAAATATTTATTCAGTTCTTACTGAACTCAGTCTGTGAGCAAAACAGATAAAAACCCTGCCTTTGTGGAATTTATAATTGTATAGGAGAGTTAGACAGCAAATAAATATATATCCTATTGGGTGCTAAGAGCTTTGAAAGAAAAAAAAGAATCAGAGTTGATGGATAGAGGATGGTAATGGGAGTTACTTTAAGTAGAAGAGGTGACCAGGGAAGGCCTCTCTAAGGAAGTAACAGGTAATAAGAATAAGAGGTTTTTAAGAAATAAAGGAGGGGCTTCCCTGGTGGCGCGGTGGTTGGGAGTCTGCCTGCCGATGCAGGGGGCACGGGTTCGAGCCCTGGTCCGGGAGGATCCCGCATGCCGCGGAGCAGCTGGGCCCATGAGCCACAATTACTGGGCTTGCGCGTCTGGAGCCTGTGCTCTGCAGCAGGAGAGGCCGCGGCGGTGGGAGGCCCGCGCACCGCGATGAAGAGTGGCCCCCGCTTGTCACAACTAGAGAAAGCCCTCGCACAGAAATGAAGACCCAACACAGCCAAAAATAAATAAATAAATAAAATAGGTTGCAGTTTCTTTAAAAAAAAAAAAGAAAGAAAGAAATAAAGGAGGCCAGACATGCAAAAATTTGAGGGACAAGTGTTCAGGGCAAGAACAGGAACTACAGAGACTCTAAGAAGATAAAGCATTTGCACAAGGAGGCCAGTGTGAACACAGCAAAGAAAAGAATGGTAGGAAATGAGATTGAAGAGAGCCAGCTTATATAGGACTTTTACAGGTAGCCAAGGTAAGGGTTTGGGACTTTATTCTAAGTGTGATGGGAAGCCTTGAGAATAAAAGAATGACATGGTCTGATTCACGTTTTCAAACAATCACTTTGCCATATTTTCTTAATAATCATAATTTGATTATCAAGAAGACAATTCTCCCATGTTTCTAGCTACTTGTATGTGTTTTTGTTTTTGTTTTTTAATTTCTTTTCCCTGCATCCTTCAGTGCTTCTAAATTATTGTAAGACCTTGAAACCAGAAAGCAAGCACCCCTAGGTTAAAGGGACAGTTTATTTCAAGACTTAAAGAAAAAGTTCAGTTTGCCTTTGAATTCAGTAACATTATATATGTATCAAGTCTATAAATCAATTTTTTTTTCTCGGCTTAACTAGGAAATTAGTGCTACCAAATTTTTTTTTTAATTAATTAATTAATTTATTTATTTTTGGCTGTGTTGGGTCTTCGTTTCTGTCCAAGGGCTTTCTCCAGTTGCGGTGAGCCGGGGCCACTCTTCATCGCGGTGCGGGGTCCTCTCACTATCGCGGTCTCTGTTGTTGGGAGCACAGGCTCCAGACATGCAGGCTCAGTAGTTGTGGCTCACGGGCTTAGCTGCTCCGCGGCATGTGGGATCTTCCCAGACCAGGGCTCGAACCCGTGTCCCCTGCATTGGCAGGCAAATTCTTAACCACTGTGCCACCATGGAAGCCCAATTTTTTTTTTTTAAATCTTAAATCTTGGTTAGTTGTGGTTTTTCTGAGAGAAAGAGAAATTTTCATTTTCAGAAAAAAAAATTTTTAAGTTAATATGTCCTGTTAAGGTTTTTACAAGTTTTTTATGAGTTAGTCTCCTTTTCTTGCCAATCAATAGAAGAGAATAGAGAATCCTAAAACAGAGCCACACTTCTGTGGTCATTTGGTTTTTAATGAGGCATCAAAGCAATTCAGTGGGGAAAGGAATGTCTTTTGAACAAACCATGCAGGAAAAAACTGCATATCTATGTGAACAAGGATTAACCTTGATGCCTCCCTCACACTGTACCCAACAGTTAATTCAAGATGGATCATAATCCCCAATGTAAAAGCTAAAACTGTAAAGCTCTTAGAGGAAAACATAAGAGGACATTTTTGTGACTTGGAGAATAAGCGATTGTCACAGAAAGCAGTAATCAGGAGAAAGAGATTGATTTGACTTCATCGAAATTAAAACCTCATTAAAAGACATCATTGAGAAAAGGAATTGGTGGCAATCCGCAGACTGGAAGAAACATAAAGAACCTGTAGTTCATAAAGAACTACAACTCAGTAGCAAGAAGACAGCTGGATAAAAAGGACAAAGATTTGAGCAGATTCCTCACAAAAGCAGATAGGTGAATGGCCAATAAGGCATGAAAAAGTGCTCAACATCATTAGTCATCTGAGCTAAAATGCCCTTTTATATTAGCGTTTTGCATGTTTTTTCTGAGTTTGTGCTCTCTTTCTTTCCTTGACTTGACTTTTTTAAGTAGACCTATTAAAATTCCTCGTTTAAAAAAAAGTTGTACTTATTCTTTAAGGGAAAATACTCTGCATACCTTGAAACAGCGGCAACTCTCTTCTTACATAGGAAGTGTCCGTCCTCTTGTCACTGAATTGGTAAGTGTTCTTTGAAATGGAAGTTGCCTTCAAAGTTAAGTGATTTTTATTCCTAAAGGCTGAGAATTTTTATTTTCTTGGATCATTGTTTTAGTTTCCTGAAGGGCTGCATATACTATTTAACTCTAAAAAGTACTAAGTTGCGTTTGAATTTGATGGCATATATTTGAACCCATCTGTGGCCTATAGATTGTAAATTGTAAAAGAAAGTATAGAAAGTGTTCTTGATTTGCCAGCATTAAAACAAATTAATTTTGACTTTATAGCAAGGTTTGACTCTGCAGCTGTAAGGTGGTGACCTATGAAAGCTCTTTTATATAGAAAGCAGGGGAAAAAAATAAAGCTTTGTGAATTAGCTTGAGGTTAGAAGGGTCATTCTAGGATATGAGTTATAGGAGTAACAGTGGATTTGAAAAGAACGGGAGTCTAATTATTGTAGAAATGAAGGAACAGAGCTTTGTGATAGGTGGAGGCATGTGAATTAAATGTTTATAGTGAAGAGTGAGAGAAGTAAGTAGCAGTCGAAAAAATAGGTAAAATTCCATTTGGTAACAAAAGTGTGTTTTGATGAAAATTATTTGGAAACTACTGAAAGTTCTTGTAATAAATTGTAGCAAAATTACCCCTGTAGCAAGCAACTAAAAATCATTTACCCTTAACATCTGGAAAGTGGTGATTTCCTTTTGCCAGAAAGAAACCATGTTCCATAATTGAATGATTATATCTGTCTGCAAAATATTTGTGAAACTAGCCAATTGACCCATTATGCCTTCCAGTTTTTGAATTGATAATGATATTACTCAGTAACATTTGGAATAAGAATTACTCCTCTTTTAAAGTCACATTAAGATAGCTTTTCATCTCAAATTCATCATGTAGATCAGGGGTCCCCAACCCCCGGTCCGCAGCCTGTTAGGAAGCGGGCCACACAGCAGGAGGTGAGCGGCAGGCGAGTGAGCGAAGTTACATCTGCCGCTCCCCATCGCTCCCATTACTGCCTGAACCAGCTCCCCTCCCCACCCCCCCTGCCGTCTGTGGAAAAATTGTCTTCCATGAAACCGGTCTCTGGTGCCAAAAAGGTTGGGGACCGCTGATGTAGATCATGTGTGCTCTTTGCCATAAAAGTGAGGACACTATGTTATCCCCAGTGTTCAAAGGCACATTTCTTTTTATTTGTGAAAGGTAGTTGGTAGGAATAACTGAGGGTGGAGGTATTTATTAGAAATCTGTTTTAAAATTTCTTTTGTTGGGTGTTGGTGTGCTTTGTGTAGCATTAGTCCCATACTGGGCTCTCTTCTCATATGTTCTCAGAAAGAACCAGCTAAGCACCTTCTAGTCACAGAATGCATTGTGATTCCTGCAGTTTCTCCTCTGCTCATTCTCCATCTAGGCCTCATTCTGTTTAGGATTAACTGGGCCATGTAGTTGCTACAACAGGGTAAAGCTCCAGTCAGCTTGAATTATGAGTAGAATTTCTAGAGCTGCTGGGCTGGACTAGGGCTGTTTCCAGCTTGCTTGACTGAAGTATGCACCTTTGTGGGCCAACAGAGTCTGTTTTGAATGGGCAGCAGACAGCTATGTGGCTATTTGGGACACTTGTGACACTTTCATTCCCTTTGTTACTTGACTAAATTCAGTGAATTTATTTCAGTATGTAATTCAGGAGACATTTATCATCTCTTGATGATGTTTAAATTGTATGTGCATATAAAGAATTTATAGTTGATGATTTAATTAATTAATTAATTTTTGTAGGACCCTGATGCTCCCATAAGACAGAAGATGCCCCTTGATGATCTGGATAGAGAAGATGAAGTCAGATTACTTAAATATCTTTTCACTCTGATTCGTGCTGGAATGACAGAAGAGGTAAATGATGTATACCCTGCTTGTCCAATATCAAAAAGTCACAGAGTGTAAGTTGGAAAGGATCTTTGTGACCACTGAGAGTGCCTCCTCAATGCAGTAATCTTTTTCACAGTATTTCTGGATCTAACTCCCGTTCCAACATTTCTAGTGATAAAGAACACATTACTTCAGAAAGCAGTGCACTTCATTTTACACAACTCTGGTAGAAAATTCTTTGTAAGAAGTCAAACTTTGCCTTCCCATTAGTGTACTGCATACCCTAGGCATAGCCCCATTATTTCTAGTTTGGATTTTTTTTTTTAACAAATTCTATGAAGACTTTTTTTTTTTTTTTTAGTACATTTATTTATGGCTGCGTTGGGTCTTCATTGCTGCACGTGGGCTTTCTCTAGTTGCGGCGAGTGGGGGCTACTCTTCATTGCGGTGCGTGGGCTTCTCATTACGGTGGCTTCTCTTGTGGAGCACGGGCTCTAGGCGCACGGGCTCAGTAGTTGTGGTGCATGGGCTTAGTTGCTCTGCGGCATGTGGGATCTTCCTGGACCAGGGCTCGAACCTGTGTCGCCTTCATTGGTTGGCAGATTCCTAACCACTGCGCCACTAGGGAAGTCCCTATTTCTAGTTTGGATATTTAAGAGTTAAGAATAAGTCTGACCCTAATTGCTCTTCTAGTTGACACTGTCTAGCATTTGAAGACTATGATCCCCTCAAATTTCTTCCTTTTAACACCTCTTTAAAATGTAACCTCCTGGGCTTCCCTGGTGGTGCAGTGGGTGGGAATCTGCCTGCCAATGCAGGGGACATGGGTTCGATCCCTGGCCCGGGAAGATTCCCACATGCCACAGAGCAACTAAGCCCGTGTGCCACAACTACTGAGCCTGTGCTCTAGAGCCCGTGCTCTGCAACAAGAGAAGCCACGACAGTGAGAAGCCTGCGCACCACTCGCTGCAACTAGAGAAAGCCCGCGCACAGAACAAAGACCCAACACAGCCAAAAATAAAAACAAATAAATAAATATATTTTAAAAAAAAAGTAACTTCCTTTGTGATAGTTAAGGTCTTGTGTGTAAGATGTGAAGTATGTGATTAGACAGCTTACTGGATGGCTTTGTGGACTTTTTAGATGAGGTAGTCTGATGCATAGGAGCTTCAAGCTTCAGATATTATGTAGTACCTGTTTTGCTGTACTCTCGGCGATGTTCTTTAGATAGAAATATGTTAGCTCAAAGTGTTGTTTGTTCTTCTGTGTTACAAACCACTAGCATATATTAAGTAATTTTTATAGTAGTAAGTGTTGGATTATTAAACATCATTCTTATTTTTTAATTAAGGAAAGAAGGGGAATTCCCTGGCGGTCCAGTGGTTAGGACTCCGAGCTTTCACTGCCGAGGGTTTGGGTTCAGTCTCTGACTGGGGAACTAAGATCCTGCAAGCCACGTGGGTGGCGCGGCCCAAAAAAAAAAAGGAAAGAAAGAAAGAAAAGAAGTAACACGTACTCATTTGTTCAGAAAATATTTGAGTCCCAGCCACTCTGCCAGGTGATGTGCAGGATACTAGGAATCACAATGGCAAACAAGGATGTATTTTTAAAAACAAAAATATAATCACATTATTGAAAGCCTTGAAAAATAAAAACTCTCAAGGTCCCACTACCTTTACATAATCACAGATAGTGGGGTTTTAAAATTTACTGACAAACCTTTTTCTTTCGTACATCTTTTTAATATAATCGTAAACATAGTATACTTCCAGGGTTTTTTTTTTAACATCTTTATTGAGATACAACTCAAACACCATACAACTGACCCATTTAAAGTGAATAAGTCAATAGTTTTGGTATATTACAGTATTGATTTTTTCATAGTGATAAAAGATATATAACAAAATTTGTCATTTTAACCAGTTTCAAGTGTAAATTTCAGTGACGTTAATTACATTCACAGTGTTGCGAAACCATCACCACTATGTTTCTAAAACTTTTTCATCACCCCAAGCAGAAACTCCGTAACCATTATGCAGTAATTCCCCATTTCCCCTTTCTCTCAGCATTTGGTAACCTAATCTACTTTGTGTCTCTATGCATTTGCCTATTCTAGCTATTTCATGTAAGTGGAATCATACAATATTTGTTCTTTTGTGTCTGGCTAATTTCACTTAGAAAAATGTTTTTAAGGTTTTGCATTCAGATTTTGTCCTGCCTTTTTTAGATAGCATATCAAATATTTTAAAAATATTTTTCCATGTTGCTACATAGCTTTCATAATTTTTAAAAGTCATAAATCCAAAATGATGTTTTGGGTATGATACTTTTTAACTGGTTCAATTTTTTTTTAAATATTTATTTATTTATTTTTATTTATTTGGCTGTGCCGGGTCTTAGTCACGGCATGCGGGATCTTCGTCGTGGCGTGTGAGATCTTTTAGTCGTGGCATGTGGGCTCTTAGTTGCAGCATGTGGGATCTAGTTCCCTAACCAGGGATCAAACCTGGGCCCCCTGCATTGCGAGTGTGGAGTCTTCACCATTGGACCACTAGGGAAGTCCCTTAACTGGTTGTATTAATCAGATTCTGTAGGTTCAAATGACAGAAGCCCAACTCAAATTACTTACAGGTGGGGGATTGATTGTCTCATGGAACAGAGAAGTATAGAAGGTTATATCTGGTTGTAAAAGCAAGATTCAGGGACTTAGAAGATGTCATTAGGATACTGTATCTCCCAGGCTCTTGACATTCCTCTCTGTGGCTTCATTCTCAAGAAGCCATTTGTGTCAGTGATGGCCACCAGCAGCTCCAGCCTTACATCCTCCTGCAAGCTAGCAACCCCAGCAAAAGGAGTGTCTCTCTTTCCCAACATCTCCGGCAAGAGTCCTGGGAGTGATTCTTGTTAGATCACATGCCTAATCCTTGAGTTCAGAGATGGAATCATATGACCTACTCAAACCATATGAACTAAATGGGGAGAGATGGTTCCTAAAGAGATGATGGACCAACAAACATGTTTCTATCTCACTGGTATGTCAAGCTCATCTGATTGGTCACATTTAACATGAAGAAATATCATCTTTATGGGCTGAATGAGCAATAGCACCCTGTCATTATAGAGACTAACAGTGTTTTTGTAATACTTTTACATAAATCAGGGGTCATCAGCCTCTTTAGCCCATTTGTCTCTAGCAGAATTACATGCCTGTGGGCACCATGGACACCTAGTGGTAAGCCCAGAATCAAAGAGCAAAGGGACTATTAGGGAAAGAAAGAAAGGAAGGAAGGGAGGGAGGGAGGGACGGAGGGACCACATGGAGGGAGGGAGGGAGAGAGGGAGGAAGGAAGGAAGGAAGGCAGGCAGGCAGGCGCGCAGAGACCACAGAAAGACATGCATATGGCTAAAGTGAAACGCCATTACTGATTGTCTACACCATCCTTTGTGACATCTATGCCATAAGTTATCTAATCCTCATAAATTGCTTGTACTTTTCTCTAAGGCACAAGTCCTTCTTCAGTACTGCATTGGTTATATGACCAACCGCTCTTTCTTGTTTCTGAAGGCACAACGACTCTGCAAACGCTGTGGTCAGGCATGGAGAGCTGCAACACTTGAAGGCTGGAAGCTCTATCATGACCCCAATGTTAACGGAGGTATTTTAATTGATTTTATTCTGAGAGTTGGGGATATATTTCGCTCTAAATGGCAATTTTGTGAAGTATAGCTTTTGTTTTTAGAAATTGTTGAAATTAGGAGATCTCATTTTAAACTATAAACTTTATTTCTTTTACTGTTTTATAGGAACAGAATTAGAACATGTTGAAGGGAATCCATATAGATGCATTTGGAAAATAAGTTGTTGGAGAATGGCAGAAGATGTAAGATATAATAAAATATTTACTGATACTGATTTTTACTCTTAATTCACTGAAGGCCTGCTGAAGATGCTATGAAATGTTGAGAGTAGTTTAAGACTAAAGTTCCTGTTTTCGAAGAACTTCCAATCAAATTGAAGAACAGGGCAGGCTTTACGAATCAGTTATTCAGACACACTGAGTACTAAGAATTAAGCACTGAAATAAGGCAAAAATACAAAAAAATGTAGCAAATGAAGTCACAGATTAAGCACTGGGCTGGCTTCCAAAGAGAGAGAATTGAATCGATCTTTTAAAAATTACTAGGATTTGAGTTGTTGGGCATGAAAAGCAGAGGAAGGAATTCTAAGTAGGATGCCTAGGTTGGGAAAACTCAAGGGAAGGTAGGTTTAGCAGGTTGGAGCAGAAGGCTCACAAGAGGAAATACAGTCAGTTCTGTCATGACACCACCTACGCATTCCTGAAAATCACTACCGCATGACAAATTGTGCAGAAAATCCACAGGGCTTTTAGGGAAAATGGAATTAAGAGCACAGTACTCAAAAACCACCAGTGACACATAAAAAGTTAAAAACTTAATAAAAACAGCACAGTGTCACACTGTTAAATAAACACATAAATGCTGCAATAAATATGGCAGTTTACCTTGAAAAAGAACTGGAGTTTGCTTGTGGAATGAGGTGTCAGAGGGTTGCAGCTTGTGAGTTATTGAGAAGTGAAAGAAGGAGGTTATCTGAAATGAAACAAAATTGTAACAGTTGATGTGGATGGATTTAGCTTATCATACACCTGGAGAGCTCAGGGAGCTGGTAGATGTTTGAGGAGTGTCAGTTTTGTGTATTTCCAAGTGGCTTGGTTCAGTTAGGTGTTGTTTTCTGTATTCAGCTAATGTTTCTTGTGCACAAAATTGTGCATAAGGAAATGGGAAGTTTATATTATGTTCAAATCGTTCCTTGATATATCAGTTGCATTGGAACAAATTCACATTTTCAAAACAAGCATTGTAGCAGAACTGACTGTAATGGGAAGATGACTGAAAAAGGTAAATTAGGAGCCGGCAGTGGTGGTCCTCAAGTGCTGCTCTAAGGAATGGGAACTTTGTACCATAGGTAGTGGTGAGCCATCAAAACCTTGAGGGCACATGACAGCAGTGCTTTAAGAAGATTAACATGGCAGTGGAAAACAGGCTTAAAATTGAACGAATTAAAGACTGAGAAACTAGTTAGGAGCCTGTCAGAGTTATTCAGACACTAAGTAATAAGGGCCTGCCCTGGGTTAATATGGAGAGTAGAAAAGAAGGGAACAAAAATGGTCAGGACCAGAAACTGGAAACAACGCAGAGGAGGACTCAGTTGTATAGTGAGAGTCTGTGAAGTCTCTTGTTTGGATGATGAGAAAACAGGAAATGTCATTAATAGAATCCAGAAGTAAAATGGGATAATTTGATGAATATAATTAATTCTACTTAGGAATTTGATGCAAACGGATGCGTGACAGGCTCCAAGTGTGCCTTGTTTGGATGTTGTTCTTAGGTCAGTATCAGGTAGTATTAGGTATTTAGAAACTTAATAGGGGAAAACACCTATACAGATTCTATCTGGAATAAAATTTGACTGTAATAAATAATCAAAGCATCCATTAGATTTGAATCTGCTTTCACTCTGTATTTGAAATTTAGATATTTGACTTTTCAGGAAGATTTCAGCATTGGCTATATCAAACTAAGGGGTCCTTCCTTCTTATTCCCCAACTAGATCTTTTACTAAAGTTTAGAAACTGTCAGGTGAGTAAATAAGTTCATTTTAGAAGACACTACAGATTTCCAGATTATGAAAAAAGTTGACATACTAAGAAAAACAGTAGTTCAATTTTATTTATATTCATTGTATTTCAGGAGCTTTTTAATAGATATGAGAGAGCAATTTATGCAGCTTTAAGTGGGAATCTGAAGCAGGTATGCAATTTATTTTAATAATTTTTTTTCTATGGAATGAAATCATATATATATGTCATATATATAACCATATATAATAATCGTATAAGCTTAAGCTACTAATAATAGCAGTGATAGAGATAATCATGAAATAGAATAGTAACTTGAAGTACTTAATGTGATGTATCTCATACACCAAATGATGTTTTATTTATTTATTTATTTATTTTAATCTTACCTTTTTTTTTTAAATTAATTTATTTATTTGGCTGCGCTGGGTCTTAGTTGTGGCACGTGGGATCTTCTTTGCCACATATGGGATCTTTAGTTGCGGCATGCAAACTCTAAGTTGCAGCTTGTGGGATCTATAGAGTTCCCTGACCAGGGATCAAACCTGGGGCCCCTGCATTGGTAGCGTGGAGTCTTAGCCACTGGACCACTAGGGAAGTCCCCCAAATGATGTTTTAATACATGAAATCAGATTTCAGTTTCTAAGAATTGTAAATTTAATTCCAATACACATTTATTGATGACTTATGGTTCCCATAGCTTTATCCAGAAGTATTCCACAAAGGCACAATGACTGTTTGAATTGTCTCACATGTGTGTGCGCTTCTCACAACTCCTACTACCCCCTACATTTTACAGCTGTTTTGAGGAATGTTACCATAATTAGTTGAAACACCATCTTATATCAGCATGGAAAATTGATGCTATTGTGTACTCATCATGGAAAAAATCATAATAGTTCAGACTTCTTAGAAGATGTGGTTTGAGGGACTTCCCTGACGGTCCATTGGTTAAGACTCTGAGCTTCCACTGCAGGGGGCATGGGTTCAATCCCTGGTTGGGGAACTAAGATCCCTCACCTCATGCTGTGCAGTGTGGCCAAAAAAAAAAAAGGAGATGTGGTTTGAGGGGTGGAGGGAGGAGGGTATTTTGGTATGATATTTTACAATCCACAATGTCTTATGTCATTATAGTGACTTTATAGTCCATATAAGTGGGTATAACTGCTTTTCCTTTCTTTTTTGTTGACTATGTCTGCATGTTTCTGTTTTGGAATGGGGTAAAGCTGCTTCCTGTCTGTGACACCTGGGAAGACACAGTGTGGGCCTACTTTCGGGTGATGGTGGACAGTCTGGTAGAACAGGAGATCCGGACATCGGTAATAACTCTGGATGAAACTGAAGAACTCCCTAGAGAATATTTGGAAGCAAAGTGAGTGAGTTGGTTTGTTTTTCATCATGAGGATTTGTAGTATTCTCTGTGCAGTTTTATTTTGTAGTCTTTGTTCATATTATTTATTAGCGTTATTTTATCCCTTTCCTTGTTCTTTCTTTCAAAGTTGGACATTAGAAAAGGTTTTTGAAGAACTTCAAGCTACTGATAAAAAGGTAAATATTAATATTTTAGGATAATTGGAATACGAAACTAAATGTTACATTGTTGTGCACTGTAGCTGAAAGGCACAAGAGTATGTCAAATCTTGTTATAGTTTCCTTTCCTTACCTCTTATTCTTTTTTTTTTTTTTTTTTTTTTTTTTTTTTTTTTAAATAAATTTATTTATTTATTTATTTTTTGGGTGTGTTGGGTCTTCGTTTCTGTGCGAGGGCTTTCTCTAGTTGCGGCGAGCGGGGACCACTCTTCATCGCGGTGCGCGGGCCTCTCACTGTCGCGGCCTCTCTTGTTGCGGAGCACAGGCTCCAGACGCGCAGGCTCAGTAGTTGTGGCTCACGGGACTAGCCGCTCCGCGGCATGTGGGATCTTCCCAGACCAGGGCTCGAACCCGCGTCCCCTGCATCGGCAGGCGGATTCTCAACCACTGCGCCACCAGGGAAGCCCACCTCTTATTCTTATAAGAGATATTCTTTAAAAAGAAAAAACTTAACTGCATATTTAAATGATACATCATTTCTGTTTATTTGGTTTAGGATTGGTTTCATCTAAATATATGTTATGCATGTAAGCTAATTTATCCCTTTCTTTTTGAAAAATTAAAATATATAATGGAAAATTAACAAGACTTTCTTTTCCTAGATCTCAAAATAATCTAGTATTTTTTAAAGTAATATTCTTAAAAATTTTTTTAAATAACCAAAGTATGTACTTGAAACAAAATAATCTAAAGGTGTGTAAGTAAGGCCTTTATAAAACTTCCTCCCAACCTCTTTATGGTTATTCTCATTCACTGAGATGATAAAACATTGATATGTATCCTACATATCCTTCTCCATAATCTTACAAATATATGTAGATAATGTAGATATTCCAGTATAGGATTTTGGTTTTTGAGGTTGTTTTTCACATCATTCTACCTACATTAGTCTACGGCGCTTTTTTTCCCCCCATTTAATGATACTGTCTTTGAGTTAGTGAATATAGATTTAACTTAACCTAACTTATTATTTTTAATAGGTATATAATGTTCTATAGAATGACGTATCCTTTTTTTTAATCATTCCCCTTTTGGTGATATTTCGGTTGCTTCTAGCACTGCAATGAACATTCTTGTTTATTTATTCTTATTTTTTTATGCTTGTCTACTAGTCCTGTTTCTTACAAGTTTCCTGAAAGCAGCAGGAATGTTGGGTTAAAGGGTGTATGTATATTAAGTTAATTCCCTTGTTGTAGCAATTAATTCATACTCCTACAAGTAATTTATTAATGTGGCCATTTCCCTGCATTCTCACTAGTCCCAGATATCACAGTTTTTTTATTTTTTGCCAATCCATCAGATTAGGTGGGAAATAGAAACTCACTGTTCTTCTCGTATTTCTCTGTCTATTCATAAGGCTGAGCAAATTTTCCTATGTTTATTGACCATTTTTGAATTTCCTATTTAGAGCTTTCACCTATTTTTCTGTTGGATTTTATCTTTTCTTTATTATTGTATAAGAGCTCTTTGTATAGTAAAAAAAATGTAATGCTTTCTCTATCAAGTGTTTTTTTTTACCAGTCTGTTGTTTTGGAGGTTCCAATGAATGAAAATAAAACAAGAAAGTCAAGGAATAGATACAAATTTAGAAACGGGGGAGCATTTACATATGATGAGAGTGTAAATCTAGAAACTCAAGATGCAGTAAGTTACTACAATTAATAAGAGAATTTTTAAAGTATCTAAATTCAAGACAAAGTTATGAAAAAAATCATATCCTTTTTGTAATTGTTACAGCTAGTTAGAAAAGGATTTAGCTCCCTGCAAAAGTCCCATTTAAATTACTGACCAAAACTATAAGATACCCAGGAATAAAATTAACCAAGGGTTTGAGGACCTTCATAAAAAAAACTATAGAATCCTATTGAAAGACACAAATAAATAGATATACCACATTCCTGGATGAGGTGATTTGATATAAATATCAGTCATTCCAAAATTAACATTGAAACCTAATGCTTTGGGGCATTATTTCTGAACAGAAAATTTCCAAGTAGAAGAATAAGTGAGTATGGCGAGAAAAGAACAATAGTTAATAGGGTATTTGCCTTCCTCAATAATAAAACAATATAAAGATACAATAAAACAGTATAGAATTATCACAGGAATAAATAGATCATCGGAATATGAAAATCCGTATTAGATTCAAATATATATGAGAACTTAATAGATGTAGATGACAGAGATGACGTTTCCTTTCAGAGGAAGAGGGATGGTTTATTTACATACATGGTATGGACATAATTGACTTTCCATCTGGAAGAAAACAAAGCTAGATCTCTGCTTCATGCCATGTATTAAAATCAGTTCCAGAGGGAGCAAACATTTGAATGTAAAAAAGAAAAAATGCTGGAAGAAAATCTAGACAAATAAAAATCAAAATATATTTGACCAAAAATATATGAATTATTTGCTTCAGAAAAAAATCCAACAGCAGGTTACTTGTAAATTTTTTCTGCTCAGTGCGTAATCGCTATTTTGATGGGTTTTGTTACTTTTGGTGCCATTTGCAGAAGAGAATACCCAAAGAATGCTTTCAAGAACCACTGTTTATGTTGAAGGAAATCTTACAGTTTATTTGATTTGGTCGCATGTGCCCTTCTTTTCTGGTTCACCATGGGCTGCCAAGGAAAACTGTAGTAAAATATAAAAAAAGTTTCATAACATTCACAGAGATTAAATTGTTTTATTGCAATTCTCTGCTTTCAGAGATAATGTTCAGCCTTGAGTATATATTCCAAGGGCAGTATCTTTCTCATATTTTACTTTATTTTGGTCTCCTAAGACCCTTCATTTCCAGCTTTTTCTTTGTATATGTTCCTTCAAAAGTTGACATTTTTAGCTTACCAAAGAGTACATACTGCAGAATGACCATAGTAGATTTATGGAAAATGTAAAAATTTTTTCAGAGAGTTCTGGAAGAGAATCAAGAACATTATCATATAGTTCAAAAATTCCTTATCCTGGGAGACATTGATGGTAAGATATATTTTATTTCACTTTGTATGAGTTCTTTGTTTTCTTTAGTAATTTTGTAAAAAGTTATCAAAACAGTGCATATGACTTACCACATTTTATCATCTCTATAAATATCAACCTATCTGAATGCAACTATTTACTTAATTTTTAGAAAATAAAGTTTGAATTTAATCCAGAGTCTGTTTTATATGATGGTTCTTAACAATGAGATAGTGAACTGGTAGTGGTATAGGAATACAATAAATGTCCTTGGATAGTGTTTATATCTCTTCTTTTGATTTTTATCCCTATTGTTGCATCTTTGCTTTGATGGCTTATAGGTCTGATGGAGGAATTTAGCAAATGGCTTTCCAAAAGCAGAAGCAATCTACCTGGACACCTCCTTCGCTTCATGACTCACCTCATTTTGTTTTTCCGCACTCTGGGACTACAGACCAAAGTAAATAAAAATGAGCTGTTTACCGTTCTCTACAAGACTGATGCTTTATACACCTATTGTCAGGAAAACATGCTACTTTTTGGTTGCTGTTTTCTGGAAATGGTGACCACAGTCTCATATGGTCACTCGATGATAATTCACTGCAGGTTACTTGTTAGGGTTCTAATCTGTGGCTGCAGAATGCTGGTGGTTACCTGGTTTTTGGACAGTTTATAACTTTAATCCTCATCAGTACCCAACTCTAAATCAACCAACTAAGCTAACTGAACCAGACTAAGTTCTCTGAGATCTTAAACCTTTGTTTTCTTTTTTCTTTTTCTTCTGTCCTAAATGATTGGTAACATTTTGGTCAGAGTACATGTAGAAGGCAGAATGATACAGTAGTTGAAATCTTGGGTTTTGGAGTAAGAATCCTGGATTCACATTCTTACTCAGCAGCTTCTAGCTGTGTAATTCTGGGTAAATAAAACCTCCTTAGGTCTTAGTTTCTTCCTCTGTAAAATGTGAACAATAATAGTAACTACCCACAAAGAGTTAGGGTAAGGTAATACATGAACTTTGCTAAGCACTTAGTTATTGCATGTAGTTATTGCTCAGTGGTAAATATTAAAAGTCATTAAATCATTATAGCGGAATTTTTATTAGATATATTGCTGGTACACATAAGCAGTTGTATTTATAATTTAATAATTATATCTTTTTTTCCTATGAAGGAAGAAGTTTCCATTGAGGTTTTAAAGACATACATACAGGTAAACTTTGAGAAACCACAATTATATTCTTTTTTTTTTTACCATTTTAATGAAAACAAAAATCAGAATGATAATATTTTAATATCTAGTGGCAGGAGAGTCATCAAAACCATAAAGGTCTTTTAATTGTCATAAATACTTTCTTTTGGAATTTAAAATTCTGTTTAGCAGCACAGATCTATATCTGTATGAATCTCTCCTAAATATATTTGAAATTTTGAAGTGAACTTTTTAAAAAGCACTGTTGATCCTAGAACTTGTTTTATTATTGACATACTTTGATCCTTTTTTTGTTTTTTAGCTTTTAATAAATGAGAAACATACAAATCTCATAGCATTTTATACCTGTCATTTGCCTCAAGACCTTGCTGTTGCCCAGTATGCATTATTTTTGGAAGGTGTTACAGAATTTGAACAGCGCCACCATTGCCTGGAGCTGGCTAAAGAAGCAGGTAAAAATGGTTGAGAACTTCATCTACTGGGCTTTGTAGGCAGATTATCATTTTGGCTTTAGTAACATTTAGCCTTCTAGTTTTTTTTTTTTTTTTTTTTTTTTTTTTTTTTACATATTGAATAATATGTTTAAGTAGCTAAACTTTGCAAGTTCAAAGAGGAGCCTTCAAACACATTCTCTAGTTAGAGTCTTTTTTTTTTTTTAATTTTATTTATTTATTTATTTATTTATGGCTGTGTTGGGTCCTCATTTCTGTGCGAGGGCTCTCTCCAGTTGCGGCAAGCGGGGGCCACTCTTCATCACGGTGCGCGGGCCTCTCACTATCGCGGCCTCTCTTGTTGCGGAGCACAGGCTCCAGACACGCAGGCTCAGTAATTGTGGCTCACGGGCCCAGTTGCTCCACGGCATGTGGGATCTTCCCAGACCAGGGCTTGAACCCGTGTCCCCTGCATTGGCAGGCAGCTTCTCAACCACTGCGCCACCAGGGAAGTCCTAGCCTTCTAGTTTTAAATCCTATTTCTCTTACGAGGTAAAAAAGGAATGAGGTTTTCAGTGAAATTCTGTTTTAGGAATGAAATAACCTATACTGTAACTTGTGTAAAGTATCTTTTAATTTTGGCATTTTCTTTTATAATGTCTTTCATACTTTATATATTTTTAAAGAATTGTTATCCCAAATTTACCAAATCATTGTGACTGTTTAGAGGATATTAGTGTGAACGATTAATTCTTGTTTTTGTTTCTTCAAAAAATTCTTCAGATTTGGATATTGCAACTATAACAAAAACCGTAGTTGAGAATATTCGAAAGAAAGATAATGGTGAATTCAGTCATCATGACCTGGCCCCAGCCCTAGATACTGGCACTACTGAGGTAACATGAGGGGAGGAGAGAGGTGTGTTATATAACTCATGATAATCCCTCATGTTATGCTTTTGTGAACTTCTACCTTAAAATACTCTGGCTTCTTTCTTTTTTTAAGAATTTTTCTTTGTCAGCCAAGTTTATAAAAATTGGCAGCAAACTTAAGGTCTTGTGTAAGGAATTGCTTAATAGTAGTATTATGTTAAGGGAAGTTACTTAAATAGAAAAAACCTGAGCATTGGATTTTTGCTCATCAGATTATTCTAGATACTTGATCAGTCACTAACTTTTTTATTTTTTTGGCTGAGTCGGGTCCTAGTTGCGGCACTCGGGATCTTTTCATTGCGGCATCTTTTCATTGTGGCGGGTGGGCCCGTCGTTTCGGCACGTGACCTTCTCTCTAGTTGTGACATGTGGGTTTTTTCTCTCTGTTTATGCCGTGTGGGCTCCAGAGCGCATGGGCTCTGTAGTTTGTGGCACACGGGCTCTCTCATTGAGGCACGTGGGCTTAGTTGCTCCGCGGCATGTGGGATCTTAGTTTCCTGCATTGGAAGGTGGATTCTTCACCACTGGACCACCAGGGAAGTCCCGATCAATCACTAACTTTTATGTAGCTTACTTATTCCTGTTTTCAGAAAAGAATAGAAAATTTTATCTAGGAAAGAAAAAAATTTTAGAGTAGCACTTAAAGGAATTACGTAATTAAGTTGGTGGGACATCACATATATAATTCCAGATTCACAGTCCAGTAAGTTTTTTCTATACTTTAATAGAGACCTATTAAATGTGAAAATAAACTAAGAAAAGCTATTTTCTTTCATTATTTTGTATAACCTGAGGGAAAATATTCACTAGAAGTACAGGCATAAGCTGGTTCTACTAATTTGCAGAATATCTTAGAAAAGACACAATTGACATTTCTTTTTTCCAATTAAATGAATAGGAGGACCGTTTAAAAATCGATGTAATTGACTGGTTGGTATTTGACCCATCACAGAGGGCGGAAGCACTAAAACAAGGCAATGCCATAATGAGGAAATTCTTGGGTATGCTGTATTTTTATATTCTTTTTTTTTTAAGTTTTTGTTCTGTTTTAGAACTTTGTTGTTTGTTTTTCCAACCCTTCCAGTAGGGTAAGGTACAAAACAGCCACTGTTATGCCTGGTATTATGAAACAAAACATATTTAATAGTGACTTTTCATGTCCTACTCAATTTTGCATATAATCTCAAGGCTTTGAAAAAATTGAATTGCTTTTTTTTAAGACACAGAAAAGTATGTAAAAGTAACTGCATTTAATGAATCCTTTTGTGACTGTTACATTGAAATAAGGAAAAGCCCAGCCATTAAGTAGAGAGATCACCCAGACCTTTAACAGAAGTACCTTGAGACCTGAAATGGTTACAGGTAGCTGTGAAAGTTGCAAACCAATAATTTGATTCCTTTAGAAACCATGACACAGAAATCCATATGTATTGAGAAACTGTATATCTTTTTCACAGCATCAAAAAAGCACGAAGCTGCAAAAGAAGTATTTGTGAAAATTCCTCAGGATTCAATAGCAGAAATCTATAACCAGTGGGAGGAACAAGGAATGGAGAGCCCACTTCCTGCTGAAGATGATAACGCTATCCGAGAACATTTGTGCATTAGAGCTTACTTGGTGAGATTGTAAAAACCACAAAACCTTTCTTTATGATGACTTTCCTGATTCACTCTCAGACCTTGAACTGTTTTTCCAGAAGTGGTGATTGACTTATTATCTTAGCTCCCTTGCGACTGTGGGACTGACTGATCCATAAGAACTTTGAAGACAAGACCTGATCTTCATTTGCATGAGCCTCTAATCAGTGCTAACCAACTAAGAACATTTCACATGGTAGATAGTGTGTGTGATGTTTGAAACGTATGTTTTCTTAAGATTCTTTGAATGCTTCTCTCAACTTTAACATTTCTGCTTTTGGCAATAACTGAAAAAAGCAAGATATTCTGTATTGTGACTAAAATAACAACATACTCATTCAAAATTCATTCAACAAATAATGAAGTGATTGGCTAGGTTCTAGGACTAATTCTGGATGTCTTTCTATCCTTGCCCTCTAGAAGCTAATAGGCTCGTCAAGAAGACAGACAAGTAAACATGTGAACATCACAAACAAAACACTTACCATGATTTTTTTTTTTTGTATAAAAAAGAAATATTAAACGATTTTATTTCTTGCTACTGAAAAATTATTTCTAAGAAGCAAATTTTCAAAAACTTTGTTGAACATATGTGAACAGTTTTTTTTTTGTATTTCTCTATTTTATTTTGCATTTTAGGAAGCCCATGAAACCTTTAATGAGTGGTTTAAGCATATGAATTCAGCTCCACAAAAACCTACTTTGACACCTCAAGCAACTTTTACTGAGAAAGTGGCTCATGAACATAAAGAAAAGAAATATGAAGTAAGTTGAATGTAGATGAGACATGTCTATTGCATCTCAAAAATACATGTCATATATTTAAAGAGATCATTTTTTCAGCAGTTATATTCCTATTATAACAAGTGATCTTCCTTATTACTGTTCTACTTTGAAAAAAAGCCATCCCTTTAGTTACTTTTCTGTAGATAATTAACCAAACATGAAACATACCTTCAGGTGACAATAGTGCTCATTTACATGGTTAACATTTTAGTGTTTTATTGAACTGCAATCCATCGATGTTTGTTTTTATATTTGGCTTACTGAATGTCAACTATTTAGAATGATGTTCCATATATGTATATTCCTGTCTGTACTTTACAGATACATTATAGTCTGTTATATATCTACCTTATGTTTGTTTTGCAGATGGATTATGGTATTTGGAAAGGGCATTTGGATGCTCTAACTGCTGATGTGAAGGAGAAAATGTACAATGTCTTGTTGTTTGTTGATGGAGGGTGGATGGTGGATGTTAGAGAGGTAAGCTGTGTGCATTGTTTATAGCTAAAAGCAAAAACAATGTCTTTTTTTAAAAGTTTTTTGAATAGGAGCAGCTACAGATCTTATATAACCTTTGTACTTATAACTAAACATCCCATAATTTAACCTGAAATACTAGTTAGGGAATATAGGAATGTTTGACTCTTGGGTAAACTATTTTTCCATATTTAATATGTTCACTCAGGATAGTAAAATCTAATTTTTAAAAAAATATTTATTTATGTATTTATTTGATTGTGCTGGGTCTTAGTTGCAGCAGGTGGGCTCCTTAGTTGCAGCATGTGAACTCCTAGTTGCAGCATGCATGGGGGATCTAGTTCCCTGACCAGGAATCGAACCCAGGCCCCCTGTATTGGGAGCGTGGAGTCTTAACCACTGTGCCACCAGGGAAGTCCCAAATCTAATTTTTTAAAGTTCTGGACCTAAAAATTAATTATATATGTATTCAACTCAATTTATGGATATGAAGATAAGTCTAGTAGAATGAGTAAGACATATATAAAGCAGTGGTTTTCACCTCTGAGCTGTCTATTTAAATGATCTGGAGAACTTTTAAAAAATACTGGTTTGGTTCCACTAGTGGTTACCACTAGTGGGGAGCGGGGAGGGAGGGGCAACATAGGGGTTGCGGGGTGGGGGAGGTAGGAACTATTGGGTGTAAGATAGGCTACAAGGACATATTGTACAGTATGGGGAATATAGCCAGTATTTTGTAATATCTATAAATGGAATGTTGCCTTTAAAAATTGTATTAAAAAAATTTTTTTTAAAGAGTCCTGAAAAGACATAACAATTAAATATAGTACGTGATCCTAAACTGGCTCCTGCATTGGAGGAAGAAAGATGCTATAAAGGAGAGTGTTGAGTCAGTGATGTTAAGGTATTACGTCACTGTTAAATTTCCTGACGTCATTAACTGCATTGTGATTATATTAGAAAAACTTCTCTTTATTAGGAAGTA
Organism: Balaenoptera musculus; assembly: GCF_009873245.2. Taxonomy (NCBI): domain Eukaryota; kingdom Metazoa; phylum Chordata; class Mammalia; order Artiodactyla; family Balaenopteridae; genus Balaenoptera; species Balaenoptera musculus. The sequence goes on from NC_045794.1 coordinate 55,682,827, forward strand.
AACACTGAAGTATTTAGAGGTAAGGGAACATGATTATGCAGCTTGCCCTCAAAGGGTTAAAAAAATGTGTATTTATAGATACACATACAGATGCAAATCATAAAGCAAACAGGGCAAAGACTGAACAAAGGGTGAGGGTATTGAGATATTCTTTGTACTATTGTTGTAATTTAGTTTGTTTGAAATGATTTTCAAATAAAATATATTTTTAAATACTAAAAAAAAATACCGGGTTCCACTTCCAGAGATTCTGGGTTAATTGGTCTCAGATAGGGCTGGCTGGCTTTTTCTTTTTTTTTAATTACCTGGAGAGCTTTAATATGTAGCCTGGGTTGAGAAACCAGTTACAGAAGTACTAAGTGCCATAAGAAAAGCACAGATGAAGCATTTTGTGAGTTTAGGAAAAGAAAAGGTTCCTGCTACCTGGAAGAGATCTGGACAGAATGCTTGAAAGGTGTAGCATTTGACTGAACCTTGAACAAATTGGGTAAATTTGGATGAGCTGAGGTGGGAGAAAGGAAGGATGCTGCAGGTAATAATGGTGTGAGGGAAAGGCATTGAGGCTTGCTCATGGGGCATGACAGAAACAGGGAGTAACTCAGTTTTACCTCTGCAGACCTGATGATCTGTCCAAGGATTGTAAATGCTGGATTCTTGGATATTAGGTATATTATTTTGAACAGAAAAATCACAGGAGTATGTTTGGTATCTTTCCTTCTGCATTCCCTGAATCTTAGTATAGTCACTCCTTTTTTACACTTGATCTTAGCCAAAAGGCTGAGAAGCGATCATCACTCCTTTTTTATTGTTTGTTTTGGTTTGGTTTTTGCTACTACATTTTTCTAGTTCCTCTGGCTTCCCTTTTTTGACCAGAAGCAAAAACATTAGGGACAGGAGGCTAGATTTGAGCCCCTATTTGCTACTATTCCTGATAGAGTAACTCTGCTGGCTTCATAAATAGTTTTGAACCTTTAGCAGGTTCCTTGGGTTTTCTCTTCTATTTCATGCTGCTGCTCATGAAGATAAAATTTTAGTGTTGCAAAATGCTAATTAAATGGTATTTAAGGTTTGAAAAGACTTGATGCCTTATTTATACATAAATCTTTGTTATTCTAATAATTAATCTTAGATTAGGGACTTCCCTGGTGGTGCAGTGGTTGAGACTCCGCGCTTCCAATGCAGGGGGCCCAGGTTCGATCCCTGGTCAGGGAACTAGATCCCACATGCATGCCACAACGAAGAGTTCACATGCCACAACTAAGGAGCCCGCCTGCTGCAACTAAGACCCGGAGCAACCAAATAAATAAATTTTAAAAAAAGATAGTGAAAGTCACAAAACAGACACTCTGGAGTGTTTTAAAAATAGAGTAGGAGTGGAAGGCTATGAATGATACCATTTTGTTTTACCAAACATTTAAAAATCAATATTCAGTCTCAATCACTTCTTCAAATCTAATCCAAACAAGAAGAGATTTCTTGAACAATCAAATGATAAATAATGATATTTTGAGTTGAGTTTAGCTTAATACTCTTACATACTCAGCAAAGCAGGAAATTATTCAGGGCTCCTGATAGCACTTATATCACTTGTATAAAAATTAGGAAATGGTATCCATTCTCTTACACAGATAGATTCCATGCCAAGTGCACATGACCTGTAGACTGGAGCATGGATTAGATTTCAGCCCCCACTCACTCACCTGGCTAGCACCACGTGCAAGGCACAGCTGTTCAACAAAGCCCCGGCCTTATATGCTGACTCTTACATCTGTACCTCACTTTTTACATAACTGCAGAACGGGCCCATTCGTGTTGGAGGCTGGTGGCACACAGGGACGGCAGGGGGAATGGAGGAGGCAGCTCATCTTTACCTACTTTTCACCACCTCTGCCTCAACCACATTCTAGTTGAAGCCTCAACTGTCTTTCCCTTGCTTCCACTCTTCCTTACGCAGTCCCTTCCTCATATAGATCAGCTAGTAATCCTTTTAAAATCAAAGAGGTATGACTCTCCTACTCAGACCCTTCTGATGGCTTCTCGTTACACTTTGAATAAAACCCAGAGTTCTTTTCTTGACCTACAAGATCACACATCCGCTGGGCCTTGACTGCCTCCCCAGTCTTGCATCCTACTGCTCTCCCCTCACTTTGTTCTGGCCTTCTGGCCTCTTTGCCGTTCTTCTGCCTAGAGTGCTCTTCCCCCCAGATATCTGCATGGATGGCTTCCTTACGTCCTTCAGCAGTCTGCTCCAGCGTCATCTCTCTTTAGAGACCCTGCCCCACCCCCAAACCCCCTATCCTAAGTAGGACATATACATATATGCACATATATGTACATAAACACATCAACACATATCAGTTAATGAGCTTTTCTCACATATAAAGCACTACATGTCCCTGATGGAAAGAATCTTTTTGTTTTATATATTTACAGGATTTTTCAAATTTACAGGATTTTTTTAAATTATTTATTTATTTTTATTTATTTAATTTATTTATGGCTGTGTTGGGTCTTCGTTTCTGTGCGAGGGCTTTCTCTAGTTGTGGCAAGTGGGGACCACTCTTCATCGCGGTGCGCAGGCCTCTCATTGTCGCGGCCTCTCTTGTTGTGGAGCACAGGCTCCAGACACGCAGGCTCAGTAATTGTGGCTCACGGGCCTAGTTGCTCTGCGGCATGTGGGATCTTCCCAGAACAGGGCTCGAACCCGTGTCCCCTGCATTGGCAGGCAGATTCTCAACCACTGCGCCACCAGGGAAGCCCTACAGGATTTTTTATTCAGATGAGAAAAATATCATAGGTTGTAGCAGAGCAATTTATTCCCTTTTCCTTGTGGCAAATTGCTGGGCCCATCAGGCATGATTCTGGTTGGTTGATGGTTGATAGCAGCCAACCCACTGGTATGGAAATCGCCTGTAGTCAGCAGAAGAGATCACACCCTGATATTTGGCAGCAACAGGATTTCGGAGAGGCAGGTGCTAGAATCCATCCTATGAAATGAGGTTATCAATAAGCAGGTGGAAAGGAGTCTAGGGGCCAGGGGTACTTTGCTTCTTTAGCATAGGGGGAAAGAGTACATTGGAGTACAAATGGAGTGACCCAGAAAGAAGCAGTCTTCTTATTCTTACTAGGCCCCTAGTAGGATTCACTAATATGAATTATGAGTAAGACCCTGAGGTGTTTTAAATCCTCCTCTGAAGGTGGTAAGTTCCTATTTGAGAAAATAAATGAAGGTGCTTTCCCTTTTAAAGCTAAGAAAATACAAAGCATGCGTTTTAATATTTGCTTCTATGTATCTATATCTCAAAACAGGACAAAAAGATTGATACTAATTTTTCATATGTGTGGAAACCTGACCTATGTCAGATTTAGTACAATTATTCCTTGGTATAATTTCCAGATTACATTCTGTTGCTTCACACCTCCACTTACATCTACCTTTGAAAATGTTTTAGCAATTTAATATTATAGTCTCTCACATGAAGAGATTTTTAGTGGTTAATATAATTGTCATAAGGAAAAAATTTTTAATTAATTAGGTGTCTTATTAGGCTTTTCAAAGGACCAGTTGGTATTTTTGCTTGTCCTGTTTTCTGTTTTGTTTTACAGTATGAGTCCTATGGATTTCCTTCTAATTTTTAAGATTATTTCAGAAATTCTATTGTGGTTGGGTACCTTTTTATTATTTTAATTATTTTAGTTTTCAGTTTTTTATAAGAAAATGTAGTGGGCATAAAAGATCTGTTCTTTTTTCTGCACTCTTAGTACCCACAAAATTTTTTAGAAAGATCCCTGTATGGTTATAAAGAAATGCTCACTGTTTTCTCTACAGTGTTTTCCTCATGTATCTGTTAGTTCTGTCCCATGCAAATCTTCAGATTCTTTTAATTTTTCTATTTTTAATAAATTATACAAAGACATCATAAATTCATTCTCTGTTTAAAGAAACAAAATATGTGCAATGAAGTTGTCCTCCCTGTGCCCCTCTCCCCTCATCCTGATCCTTCTTCCCATCAGGAGTCACTGCTGTTGGTATGAAAAGCCCTCTCAGTCCTCCTGGTATCTGTCTGTATTTCCTTCTGTATATATCCAGGGGAACGGTTGTTATTTTCTGTTCTGATTTTTGCTCTAGTCTCTGTTTTTCCTTTTATGCATGTTTTTACTTAAGATGTAGTACAAATTCAGAAGCATTCTGTTTTCATTATCAGACTTCTGACTCCTCTGAAGATACCATGATAGAAACCCTGCCTTGTTTTATTTTTAATTAGCATGATAAGCTTTACAGAAACACTTTAGCTTTTACCTGTTGCTTTTTGGTTTGATTCATTGACTTTTTTGTAAGGGTATTTAGCTTAAAGTTGTTAGAATGACTACTTGATGTCTGTCTGTAGGATGCTGAGGAAGACCATGAAAGAACATATCAAATGGTTTTACTGAGAAAGCTTTGTCTGCCAATGTTGTGTTTTCTGCTTCACACCATATTGCATAGTACTGGTCAGTATCAGGAATGCCTGCAGTTAGCGGATATGGTATCCTCTGAGCGCCACAAGCTGTATCTGGTAAGTTCTAGAGCATTTGCACTTTTAAATTTTCGTGATTTGATAACCTCTGTAATAATATTTAAGTTTGTGAGATGTGTTTATATTCTTTAGATGTTCTTAGATTTTCTTAAAGTAGGGATCCAGTTTTAATGTTTGTGCTTTTTTATCCAAAATATGTACACATTTCTAAGCAGTTAGAAGTATATAGACCGGTCCAGAGAAGTAGCTTTGAAGTCCTGGGCTATCCTAATATACTGGCCTCTGGCTACATAAATCTTAAAGAGGAATTTCTTCTTGCATTAAGCTGATCAGGTTGATTAGGTGACTGTAAATTCACACTCTTTTTTGTTCTCATTCTTAACATTTTTCTCTTTTTTAAAAATCAGGTATTTTCTAAGGAAGAACTAAGGAAATTGCTACAGAAGTTAAGAGAATCCTCTCTAATGCTCCTAGACCAGGGACTTGATCCATTAGGATATGAAATTCAGTCATAATTCGTCTGCTGTTTGTAATCTCAATAATTTCCATGATAAATGGAAGTTTTTCTGTAAATATATATATTTGTAATTACTGGGTTTTTTCTTTTGCCTTATGGGGAAAATGTTTATGAAATTTAGGCATTGAATTTTGTACTTTTAAGAATATTATGGTGACACTTTGAAAATTTAATGTATTATATAATTCCCTGTGTTTATTAATAAAACTATATAAAAACTAAAATTTTCTGTTCGTATGAATTCCAGGAACGTCCCTCTATTATGTAATAAGAAATTAAATTTCCTGTTATCCTACTTTTTCCCTGTGATCATAAGTACTCTGAAATCTTAAAATAAAGAGGATGGAAAGTAGATACATTTTTAAGCCAGGTATATAAGTCCTCATCATAAAATTTGGTGTTTTTTAAATATTACAGTTAATTAGATGAACATAGCAAGAATGTTTTCTAAAATAATATTATGCTATTGTTTCCTTTATTTTGAAGACATTTCTCATTTATTTATTAACTTTCATTCAGCAAACCTGCTCTAAAATAAGTTGGAGCATGTGAAGACTTAGAATAGTATCTGGCACACAGCAAGCAGTGAATAAACTGGGGAATACACAGTGAGTAAGATCTCATCTAGCCCTTCCAGCAGGGGAAATACAATAAATATATTTTTAAATGCCATTTTAAAATACAAGTAATCCAAGCAGGAAGAAACTATTTCCAGCTAAGAGGTTTCTGAGGAAGTAGCATTTGAGCTGGGGTCTGGGCAATGCACTTAATTTGCAAAGACAGAGATAAAAGCACAAGAAGGGTAGGGCACTACAGATTAGGAAATCGGTATGAGCAAGGCCTACAAATGGTAAATGCATGTTTATGAATCAGCATTTATGTTGAATTGACTAGAGTGTAGGAGTTATAAATGGGAGATGACCTAAAGAGAGAATGTGACTCTAAGAGAAAACATGATGTAAATGGATTATAAACCTGAATATAAACGCTAAAACCGTAAAACCTTTAAGAAAAATAGAGAAAATCTTTGGGACCCAAGGGTAGGTAAAGATTTCCTATACAAGAGACAGAAAGCAATTACCATAAAGGAAAAAACTGATTACTTAGACCATCAAAATATAAAACTCTGCTCTTCAAAGACATTAAGAAAATAAGTAAGCCACAGACTGGGAGAAAATATTTGCAGGACGATAACTGACCAAAAAAACTCATGTCCAGCATATATAAAGAACTCTTACAGGGCTTCCCTGGTGGCGCAGTGGTTGGGAGTCTGCCTGCCAATGCAGGGGACACGGGTTCGAGCCCTGGTCTGGGAAGATCCCACATGCCACGGAGCAGCTGGGCCCGTGAGCCACAACTACTGAGCCTGCGCATCTGGAGCCTGTGCTCCGCAACAAGAGAGGCCGCGACAGTGAGAGGCCTGCGCACCGCGATGAGGAGTGGCCCCCGCTTGCCGCGGCTGGGGAAGGCCCTCGCACAGAAACGAAGACCCAACACAGCCATAAATAAATAAATTAATTAAAAAAAAAAAAAAAGAACTCTTACAACTCAATAATAAAAAGGCCAAAAAAATTTTTAAAAGTGGACAAAATAGTACAACAGATGATTCTTAAAGGAAAACATACCTAACCATGTGCCTGTGAAAAGTGCTCAAGTCAATGGTGAATGCAAATTAAAACCATGAGATACCACTATACATCCATCAGAATGGCTAAAATCAAAGACTAACAACCAAATGTTTGGGAGGATGTGGAGCAACTGTGACTGGGACACCTTGCTGGGGAATGTAAAATGGTACAATCTTTGGGGAAAGTTTTGACTATTTCTATTCTTGTGGATAACTGTCTATTTTATTGGCCTTTTCAAATATTCTATTATAAACAACCATCTACCCTTTAACCCAGAAGTTTCACTCAAATGCATAATGTTTAGAATAAGTAAAGTGATGTAACAACAGATGAAATAAATTGAAAATATGGTAGAATACCATATACAATTCTGACCAAGTATATTAGAACATCTAAGTAAAATGGACACTTTTCTAGGACGATGAAAAACCAAACATTGATTCAAAAAAAAAAATCTGAATAGTTTACTAACCATGATGAGTATATGAGGGTTCATCATACTGTCTACTCTTCTGTATGTTTGGAGTTTTAAAATAAAATGTCTAAAAATATGGTTTCAAGAAGTAATGCTTTCCCCTGTCTGGCGAGGGCTAAATTTGCTCAGCACCAACAATACCTAGCAAGTCGACTCAACAGACACAGAAAATACCAAACAAGAAACGGGTCCCAGATTGGCGCAGCCAGGTTTAGGTAACCCAGGAGGTAGTGGACCAAGGACGCAGCTCTCCGCACCCATAGCTCAACGCGCCTGCGCAGGTAGAAGCCACTTCCTGAACTGTTCAAGGGCGGAAGCGTGGGCTCCCCGAGTCACGTGGCCGCGGGCGGAAGGGGGCGGAGCGCGCGGGACGTGCTGCCGCGTAGTCGCCGGCTGAATGGGCGGTGGCAGAGCATGTGTGATCCGCTGAGGCTGCTGCTTGCCTGGGACCCAGAGGTTGCATGCCTCTCCCCGGCCGGACCGTAAAGCCGGGGGCTGCGAGGACGCGGCGACGGAGGAGGAGGCAAAGGGCAGCTGGAGATAGGCCGGGCGCCCCTTTCCGAGGGTGAAGGGCCCCCGCTCTGCGGGGGTCATGGCAGCGCTGGCGGACAGAGTACGAGGCAGCGGGCGCATCGCCGCCGGGCTCCTGCTCAACCTACTGGTGTCCATCTGCATCGTGTTCCTCAACAAATGGATCTATGTCCACTACGGCTTCCCCAACATGAGCCTGACCCTGGTGCACTTCGTGGTAACTTGGCTGGGCTTGTACGTCTGCCAGAAACTGGACATGTTTGCCCCCAAAAGTCTGCCGCCTTCCAAGCTCCTCCTCCTGGCCCTCAGCTTCTGTGGCTTCGTGGTCTTCACCAACTTATCTCTGCAGAACAACACCATAGGCACCTATCAGCTGGCCAAGGCCATGACCACGCCGGTGATCATAGTCATCCAGACCTTCTGCTATAAGAAAACCTTCTCCACCAAATTACAGCTCACGCTGGTGAGTAGCTTCAGCTGGGCGAGGCGCACCTCTAACAACCCACCTCCTGCACAGTCTTTCTCCCCGGGAAATTTGAATGGTTAACCTTGCGCCACGCTCTTTCCCGTGATCTGGAAATCCACACGAGTCCTTTGTGAGCAAGTGAACTTCAGGCTTATTTGGGGAAGGTGAAAAAAAGCCATCATGGCGCTCTATTGGGCTTTTAGCCCAGTAGAGTGTGCTTGTGTGAGTTTTAATAACTACTCTTTGATGGAAATCCTTAAATGCTATGATCGGTAAGAAAAGAAAGCTGTGTTGGGTGATGCAAATCTGTATGGGATTAAGTGCAAAAGCTCAAACTGAAAAACTGAAAAACTTTTATGATAAACGTAAAATGTTAAGTCTCAGGATATGTTTTGGGCGACATACTGCAGAGGCTTCAGCGTCTTTAAATAAGATAGACTAAAATAATCTTAGCACTTCATAACTTACAGCATTTAAAATCTTAATGCTTTTGTTATATGTTTATGTTTATATATTGTTTAGACACTGGTTTTGGGGTCCATTTACTACTATGTGCACGCATGTGGTATTTTCTTGCAAAGTGTAATGCATCGACTCATTTTACCCAGAATTTTAAATAGAATTAAATGTGAGCGTAAATATAGAATTATCATATTTCATTTTGAAGAAATAGGATTACCAGTCCGTTTTTTTAAATGGAAAAAATATTTATAGAGGTTCATTGTTTCCTAATGATGTTTTTATGATTAACCTTTCAAGACACTGTGAAAGGAATACTAATTTTATGTCTCATAAATTTAATCTGAACAACGTTTACCTCTTTTTCTTTACAGATTCCTATAACTGTAGGTGTAATCCTAAATTCTTATTACGATGTGAAGTTTAATTTCCTTGGAACGGTGTTTGCTGCTCTTGGTGTTTTAGTTACATCCCTTTATCAAGTGGTTGGTAATTTTTTTTTTCTTTATGTGCCCTTTTTAGCAGATTTCATAAATTTTGAAGCTGTGCCCCAAGGTTTAGACAATACAGTATAGAGACAATAGACTGTTGGGAAGAAAGCATAATTGCATAAATTGTCTGACTCAAGGTGAAGAGAAGAAAGGAGACAGAGAAACTTGGGTGTATGATGCTCACCAAGTACCTCCCTACCTGTTTGTAAGTGTATATTACCCATGCTTAACAGTCTGAGTTTGGGGTGATGGTATATATATTATTTTCTGGGAAATCTTTACAAAATGAACAGTAAGACTTTTTACTTGAGGATTGAGTCCATTGGTTGTATTTACCATTTACTCTTTAATTATGACATTACTGTGAAGGAGTGAGTACAGGTGCAAAAATTTGAACAGGAAAGGAAAATTTGAGATTTATAAATCTTTGCCTCAGAAGATATGCTGCTGTTACAGCTTGTATATTCTAATCATTTTTCTCCGTCAATATTTTATAGCAATGGGTATTTCACTTCTTGCACTAGCGCGGTGCCTTGCCTGTAACGGCCATTTATTTGACATTTGTTCATGGATTCACTTACTTCATTACCATAAAATCTCAACAAGTATTTTTGTTTGTTTCTTATGTAGTGGGGAAAAGAATAGTGAATGGCGAAGGGTACAGTGAAACAGTGTTTCCTCTGTACTGAAAACCTTGGACTGGAAATTCTGGTTTCCAGTGCCTGCATATGGGGAATCAGAGCCAAAATGTGTGACCAATTTTACTTTTTTCATAAACATCCACTGGTTATAAACTAAGGCATTCTTGTTATGAATGCTAGGAGTTTAATAATACAGCCTTAGCATCTTAAATTTTCTAGTACTGGTCATTTCAGAAACATCGTTATGTGAAAATTCTGGGGTTGAATACATTTCTTAGTGGCAGAGAAGCAGTTTAAATGAAAGAGAGCAGTGACATGAGTGGGTGGAGAACCCGCTCAATCTTGTCACTTGGCCTCAAGATATTCTGTCTTTTACTGCAGAGAGAAATCAGAGGAAGCTCAGGTTTGTGCTTTAAGAAAATTGCATTTGGGCATACTTCAGTGAGTTTAAATTTAAAGTTTTTAATTAGATACAGTAAGTAAACATTCCTATTTCTCTTTTTTGTTAAATGGACTATTTTTGACCCAGTATGGATTAATTATTTATTAGATATAGCAAGAAATTTTATTTGTTGAACGTTAGAATTTCTTGTATTCCTTACACATCACTTCAATTCAGAGCACTCACTGTCCGCGCCAATATGACCATTTTGTTCACACAAGTTTCAAAATTGCTATAGGGTGGAATCAAAGGATTCTGTATCTCTCAGGTAGATATTTGAAATGAGATTGACCGAGGAATGATTGTAGACTAAGTCATGGGCAGAGTTTTTGATTATCAGTAAATGGTAAAAGTACTGGTACAGAATAGGTGTATTCCCTCCCAAAATTCATTTTAAGGAAAGTTGTATTTTCCCATTGTAACCTCGTATAATTTCTAAGTTATTTCTTCTTATACTGCTAGGGCATTAAAAGGAATTAAGAGATGAATGACCAGCTATTAGTTTTAGTTGTAGAAAGATGGTTGACTCCTTCATTCATTCAGCAGACATTTCTTCTGCTTTATGCTCAACCTTGATACAAAGATAAAGGGCAGCTATAATCCAGCATTGCAGAAACACATGGAGACAGCTGATGACAAGTAGTATAGCTCAGAGTATGAGGCAAGTTCTGAGGAGCACCAGGGAAGAAGTGGTAGTTCTGCAAGAGGGCGGTAGTGAGGTAAGACTTTATGGGAAGGTTAACAATTTAAATTGAAGAATGCACAGGAATTCGCTTAGCAAAGAAATAGAGCAGAGGTCTTTCTTTGCAATGATGTGTGAAAGTACAGAGCATTTTTGGAGAACTTGATTTGTTTGGTGGGACCGGACTCTAGTTGCGTGGTGGAAAGACAAGGCTGAGGGGTGGGTGAGACCAGATGGCAGAGTTTTGAGTGTTATGCTGAGGAAGTGTGCCCTTTATCCTGCAGGTACCAGGAGAGGAGTTCAGATGGGCAGTGACTTGATCATTCCCTGTGTTTTAGAAACTTCACTCTGGTGGCAGTGAAGGATGAATAAGAGGGACGACAGGGTGACAGGCAGAGCAGTCAGGAAGTGCTCCATGGTTTAAGGGGAAGACAGGAGGGACCTGAACAAGGACAGTGGTACTGGACGTGGAAAGGAAAAACAGACTTCAGAGACCTTTTGGAGAAAGAATTAGTAGGACCTAACTGAATGTGAGAATGAGGAAAATAAGGAGTCTGATCCTTGGAGGAGATTATGTCATTAATTATTGGACCAACACAGGAGGAGCTAATTTGGAGAAGGAAGTAATCAGCTTAATCTCAAACAAGCTTCTTCAGGTGATCTGACTGAAGATGACCAGTAAGCTGTTGAAGGTGGGACTTGAAGGATGCTCAAGGAAGGAGGTCAGAGCTGTAGGTGTCAGTGGATAGTAAAAGATCAGTCAGGGAGATGAAAGAGGAAAGCCAGACATCTCCCTTACAGATAGTAAGTGAGGGAACATTTGAGTGAGGAAGCAGCGCAAACCAGAAGTCAAGTTCTTCCAAGAGAAATCTGCAGGTTCTGCAGAGGGCTCCGGCCGGAAGGGGACCGAGGGCAGTCCTTCGGTGTGGCCACTAGAGGTGAAGGTGCCCTTTTGGGGAGCAGTTTCATGAGAGGGTTGGTGGGCAGAAGCCAGGCTGCACGGCAGGTGGAGGCCTGAGAGTCACCACCATTCCAGGCTGTCTGTCCTGTGTCAGAGACACACAGCTGCCCAGAGAGGCTGCTGGAGCAACACAGGGCTGTGCACATACTCTCTGCATTCATTTTTGTTTACTGCGGTGTCCCAAGCAAAAGAATCAATTCTTTGTCCTTCATGTTCACAGCAGACTCTTATTAAGGCTGACAGGAGTATGCTTCAGATTTCTTGCTCTTCTATTTTTGTCTTGGTGAATTTCTATAGACTTAGCGTTTATGTAACAGGATACCCGGACCTACAGGAAAAAGGATTATGTAGGAGCAGTTATTCAAAAGCCTGGCTGTTCCTGCCAGATCTTATTCAGACAGTCCGATCAAGCTTTCTCTAAAGCCTCCTTTTCAGTTATCTTTGTGAAGCATTTTGAGAACTGATGGGATTTGAGGCTTTGGGGTGTTGGTTCTACAGAAGGATAGTCTTTTAAAGTTTGTGATTATCTAGTTTATTGAGGAGTATTGGTGTGGGATTACCCACAGAAACGTCAGCCATAAAGAGGAATGTTCCTTCTACCATCGATTGGGTTTTCTGAAGTGAATGAAAAGACCTCACATACCTTTCTGGCCACACATATTGGCAGCCACCTGGGATAACTGAGGTTTCTGTCTAATCTGTAATTAGAGTCCGCCCTGCCCCCCAGTCTTCGTTTTGGGGGCCATTTTTAGAAAGAAATGAAGTCTGACGCTGCATCTGTATTCCTGCTTATCCTGCTTATAAATATTAGCCTGCTTAGAAATTTCCATTCCTGCCTAATTTTCCCACGATCGCTGATGCCTGTGGGCCCTGGTATGCACTGACTTTCCCCATCTACTCGGATCAGGAGGGAAGGGAGGATTTTTTTTCTCCTTTATAATTGAGAAGAAAATGGATTATCAGACATTGAATTTATAAAGCTCCTTTCATCCAGGGAGCTTAAAGGATATACATATATGTTATTGATCTTTGAAATCTTGTAGACTCATTAGGCATTTCCTCTTCCCCCCGCCCTGCCTCACATTCCCACGTGTGTGGCTAGAGTTGCATCTTTTGTTTGTTGAGTAATGCTATTTTTTTCTGCCTAACTCGTTCTCTCTCCTAATTTTCAGTGGGTAGGAGCCAAACAGCATGAATTGCAAGTGAACTCGATGCAGCTGCTGTACTACCAGGCCCCGATGTCATCTGCCATGTTGCTGGTCGCCGTGCCCTTCTTTGAGCCAGTGTTTGCAGAAGGAGGAATATTTGGTCCCTGGTCAGTCTCTGCTTTGGTAAGTTCTAATTGTTTTGGTGTCTAAGAAACAAGATAATAATAAGTTCTCCATTATTAATGCAATTTTTAGTTTTCAGAGCACTAGCTCAGATCCATTCTCACATTTAGTCTTTATAATCACCCTTTAAGGGAGGCAAGGTAAGGATTATTCATTAGATGGAGAAACTGAGGCACAGAAAGATTGAGGGACTTGCTTAGGGTTAAATTGCCAGTCAGTGGCCAAACCAGGACTAGAATTCAGGTCTTCTGATGTCTGGTTACTGTGCTGAGCCCGCCAGGCTATTGCCCACCAATACTTTGGGCATTTTTTTTTTTTAAATAATGAAAATGTAACTTTGTTGATTTTCTTGTAATAGTATAAGTAGTACATGCTCATTGTATGCATTTTTGAACATACATAAAATTATAAAGTGAAGGTCCCCCCGAATCCTGCCACACTAAGATAAACACCGTTACCGTTTTGGTGATGATCATTTCATGGATCTCTTTCATATACACAGACACACGCATGTGTGTGTATGTTTAATTTCATATGTATGTAACCGTATTATATATGCTGGGTTTTTGGGAGGTTTTTTTTGGCTGCGCCGCATGGCATTTGGGATGTTAGTTCCCCTACCAGGGATCGAACCCGTGCCCCCTGCAGTGGAAGCGTGGAGTCCTAACCACTGGACTGCCAGGGAATTCCCTATATATGCAGCTTTTATCATGGATTCCTTTTCCTCAGCCCTCCTACCCATACACACATCAACATCCCATTACCTCACCCCTACCCCTTGAAATAAGTCATGTTAACACTCTAGTGTTTGTTCTTCCATGTTTTTCTCCGTGCTGTGCATACCCACGTGTAAACACATACAACATACACAGGCACACATGCACGTATGTACACATAAATTACACATTGGTTTTTTTACAGAAGTGGGATCATATTACACATGATTTTCTGTATCTTGCTTTTCTCACTTAACAGTGTCTCATGCAAATCCCTTCAAATCATTCTTTCAGTACCTGTATAATAGTTCCAGTTCTTAACCACTATGAACAGTATTACAGTAAACATCCTGTGCGTGTGTCCTCATGAACTGGTGCTTTTTATTCTATGGGATAGAGTCCTAGAGTGGAATTGCCAGATCAAAGGGACCTGTACTTTGGGGACATTTTTTTAATAAAGTTAGAAAGTATAATCCCCCTATTTAGGAAAGGAACTTCTGCTTCCCATACTTTTAACACAATCAATGGGAACGTCTTTTTTGCTGGTGGTGTTGATTTATCCAAATTGCATTGCCCTTACTCTGCTCCAGGCACTATTCTAAGCTCTTTGCAAATATTAACTTATTTGATCCTCATAACAACTTTATTAGATGTTTACTGATGAGGAAACTGAGAGACAAAGCGTTAAGTAACTGACTCAAGGTCCACAGCAGAGCCAGACTTTGAATCCATGCATTCCAGATCCAAAGTCCACATTCTTAACCACCCTGCGAGGCTGCCTGTGAGCAGATTGATAGTTGTTTCGAATTCATATACTTTAGCATTTGCGCTTTTTTCCCAAGGTAGAAATCACTGGACCATGTCTCAGGTAATATCTCCCCTTGCTTTTACAAAAGTTACCCATCTTGGTCATCTTGCCTATCAACCACTGCAGCTTGAGCACCTTAGACTAGAAGGGGAGAGGCTTTATGTGACTGGCCCTCCGACAGATTTGAAAACGAGGACCTCAGCAGAAAGGCCATAAAAAAGGTCAAAGAAACAAGAGCACAGCAGTCTGAGGCCATTGAATAAGGGAAAGTCACCTGCATTCCTTCTTGTCCCTAGAGGGCATCATTGCCTCAAAGCAGAGCATGTCATTGTGTTTTTAATGATGTGCCAGGTCATCAAGAAATTGGCATGTGACATCCTGTGAGCTCAATAAAATTAACAAGGACACATTTCTAGAAACAGTTTTTAAAATCTTTAAGGAGCAAGTTTCTCTTAGTTGAAGATTTAATGGAACTCACTGTTGTAAAACAAATAAGGTGTTACTATTTCTACCTAAATAGGCTGCAAATCCAATTCCCCTGGTCTTCTTCTGACTGCACTGATTTAAAAACTGAGAAAACCCACATGGGACAGAAAGAATCTTCAAATATGACATTTTCTTTGCAATTTAAACTTCTTACTAATTCAAATTGTAACTAATATTTTCTCTAGATTCTCTTATTTCAGAAATAGAAAATGGTTTTATAACTTTTAAAATGAAATTGTGGGATACGTTTGGACAGAATGTTGTGTGTGTCTACAGTGGTACAGCCGCTTTGGTCCCCCATCTCAGCCGAGTCGGTTTATGCACCATCCCATGCACACACCTGGGCTTTCACGCCTCAATGCTTTGACCCATACTGTTTCCTGCCCCCGTTATTTCTTTCTCTAATCAAAACATGCATTTGAAATCCAAAGACTTTTCTTGCTATCGCAGCCCAGAAGGACATCTCCTGTCTAGAGAGTCCTACAGAACCTATCGTCTGTTTGCCTATTAATGAGGTAGAGCTCAGGACTCATTTTCTTTTCTTGCCTGAGCTGTTCATCTTGTATTGCACTCTCTCTTTCATGTGGTTAAGAGGTAGCATAGCAGAGCAGGTTAGGAGCAGGGACTCCAGTACCTTGGCCCTTCTACTTACTGGCTGTGTGTCTTAGGCAAGTTGCTTTACCTCTCTGTGCTCTGTTTTCTTGTCTGTAAAAAGGGAAGATATTTTACTCCCTCATGGCTGTTTGCAATGATTAAATGAGTTAATATATGTAAAATATTTAGAACAATTCTTAGTGCATAATAAGTACTATATAAGTATAAGCTATGATTATCAAGATTTTTATCATGTCCTCAAGCGGTTTCTAAGATCTTTGAGGGCAGGAACCCATTGTGTTCCTTACAAGGCCTGGCCTAGTTTTGTAGATACCTAATGAATGCCTACTGACTGAATTTAAATAAGAATAAATATGAACAATTCAGTGGAAAAAAGATCTGGAAGGATATATACCAACGTATTAATAGTGGTGAGTGGTTGGGATTTAAAGAATTCCTTATGAGTTCTCTTCACAAGGAAAGAACCTTTTTTTCTATTTCTTTTTCTATTATTTAATTTTGTATGCACGTGAGATGATGGATGTTCTCTAAACTTGCTGTGATAATCATTTCATAATGTGTGTAAATTAAATCATGATGCTGCACACCTTCAACTTACACAGTGCTGTATGTCAGTTATATCTCAATACAACTAGAAGGAAAAAAAGAATTCTTTATATTCTTCTTGCTCATCTTTATTGTCTGGTTTTTCTGTAATGAATATATATTACTTTTATAGTAAGAAATTATTACAAAATAATTTTTCTTTGGATAGATGAGAAAAATGAATCTGGAGATTTACATGCAGAGGCAGGATATTGTTGGAGAATTTTCCATTCTGCATTTTGTAGACAAAATTACATTTGTGAATACTGCTCATTCTGCTCTTTAACCCTCAGTTCTTGCTGTCTCCCAACTTGAGTTCTCTCTTTTTAAAAATCTTGTTTTTAATGGTTGATAGAAGTGCCTGATGAAGTGTATTTTCACTTGATGATTGCAATGATGGCAGCTGCTTTGCATTAATGATTCTTCTGGTTTATTTGTAGCTGATGGTCCTGCTCTCTGGAGTAATAGCTTTCATGGTGAACTTATCGATTTATTGGATCATTGGGAACACTTCACCAGTCACGTATCCTTTTCCTAACAACTTACAAATGCGTAGTCTTTTATATTCTCCAAAACTCTGTCACATTGATTTCCTTATTTGAGTCTCACACTTTCTATTGCATGCCTGAATTGAGTAGAGTGAGTTATTTTTAGTCTCTTACTAGAGTCTGTGGAAATTTAAAGAACTATGAACTGGGGAAACGGGTTAGCTTTCTGCATGATAAATGCTTTTGAATTTTCTTAAGGAATAGGTGACCTTTTCCCTTATCAGAATTAACATAGAGCACCATTCCTTGTGCATAGTAGGGTTAAATAAATATTTGTTGAGTGAATAATGGGGTGGATACTTATGTTTTCCATCACTTTTCAGTTATCGATAGTTCGATAATAATAAGGTAAAGGTGTGGTTAATCAAAATAACAGAAAATAATTTCAGACCAGTTACTCTGACTTTTGAGCTTGTTTTTGTACTTATCTGGCTATGGGTGTGCCTGCTTTTCTCCATATTACTTCAAATCAAGAAGTGGAGTCATGACTGGAATGTCTGAATCAAACTCAACTGCCCATTTTTAACATTTTGCTTTTAATGAGTGAACATCAAGATGTCAACAAAGTAAAAAAGCAGCGTATTTGCCAACTATCAGTAAATAGTGATAATAATAATAATGATAACAGTGATAATAATAATAATAATAATTTTTTTTAAAAAACCAACACTTGGGGACTTCCCTGGTGGCGCAGTGGTTATGACTCTGTGCTCCTGATGCAGGGGGCCCGGGTTCGATCCTTGGTCCAGGAACTAGGTCCCACATGCCGCAACTAAGAGTTTGCATGCCACAACTAAGAAGCCCACGTGCCGCAAATAAGGTGCTGGTGCAACCAAATAAATAAATAAATATTTTTTAAAAATTAAAAAATAAACAACACTTAATAAATGTTTATTTTGTGTCAGGCACTGTTCCAAACATCTTGTGTGTATTAAGCATTTAGTTTTTACAGCAGCTCGAAGAGATAAATTCTATCATTTTATTCTACAGAAGAGGAAATAGAGGCACAGAGAGGTTGAATAACTCACTTGGAGTTACCCAGCTGAGAAGTGTGGTGTCCAGATTTGAGCCCAGGTAGTCTAGCCCCAGGATTTATGCACCATGCTGCCAAATCAAGGCATCCAAGTATGTGCCCTGATTAAGAACATCCATTCATTCATTCAACAAATACTTATTGAATGCCCAGTATAAACTGTTCTTTGACTTAATAAATATTCACATACTGAATATCTACTGTCTGTCAGGCACTGGAGATATAGTAGTGAACCAAAGAGACAAAAATCTTTGCTCTCACGGGCTTAAATTCTGGGGAGGAAGACAGGCTATATACAAGAAAAGTAAGAAATGGGCATATACAGGGCTAGATTGTGTTAAGTGATAAGGAGAAAAAGGTTAAGCAGGAAAGGGGATGTGACATGTTGGGGGCAGGGATGCAGTTTTACGGAGGGTAGTCGGGAAGGCCTCAGCAAGACGGGTACTTTTGAGTAAAGACCTGAAGGAAGTGAGGTTGCTCTGTGCAGAGCAGGATGGGTAGCATTCCAGGCAGAGGGAACAGCAGGTGAGAGGCTGGAAGGAACAAGAAGCCTGTGTGGCTGGAGCAGGAAGAACAAAGGGTGGGTTCTTTGTCCCTGAAGAGTAACAGGGGGCCTGACTGAGCAGAACTTTCACACGAGGACTCCTACACCAAGTGAGAGAGGATGGCGTTGGAGTTTTGAGCAGAGAAATGCCATGATTTTATGTCTGTTCTAATAAGATCCTTCTCAGCTACTGTGTTGAGAACAGACCGGGGGGGGCTTTTCAACTCCAGTGCTATTGGCCTTTTTGGTCCAGTGGACAGGCCTCTCCTGTCCACTGGAGGATGTTTAGCAGCATCTCTGGCCTCTGCCCACTAGATGCCAGTAGCATCCCTTTCCCCAATTATGAAAACCGAACATGTGTCCAGACCTTGCCCAGGTGACAAAATCACCGCTGGTTGGGAACCACTGTACTGAAAGCGGCAAGAGAAGAAGGGAAGCCATCAGGAAGCCATGGTGGTTTGGTACCAGGACAGTCGCAGTGGACATAGTGAGAAGTGATTGGGTTCTGGATATATTTTCAAGTAGAGCCAGCAGGTTTTATTGGCAGACTGGATGTGGAGAATGAGAGAGGAAAGAAGGTTGCCACCCGGTTTGGGCCTGAGCACCCGGCAGGGTGGAGTTGCCATGGACTGAAATAGGACAGCCCCCAGGAGGTTTGGGGGTGGGGAGGAAGACCAAGTGCTCAGTTTTGGGTAAAACGAGTCTGAGTTCAAGGTCGAGGTCTCGGCTGGAGGTATTCCGGAGAGAGTCAGTAGTGTGTAGATGTGGTCTGAAGCAGTGAGCCTGGCTGAGATTACCAAGGAAACAAGTGAAAGAAAAAGAGGCGCCCACAGCCCGAGTCCTGGGTCACCTCGGTGTTTAGAGTTTGGAGAGATGACAGGAGCCAGGCGGAAGGGGCAGAGAAGGAGCAATCAAGGTGGAAGGAAGGAGGACAGGGTGTAGAAACCAAGTGAGGAGGAAGGGGAGTCCACTGTGTCCAAGGCCGCTGACAGGTCAAGCTCGAGGAAGGCTGGAAATGCATGGAGGAAGGGGTGTGGTGCGGTGGAGGGCACTGGCGATCTTGACGAGAACTCAGCGTGTCCAGGGGGAAGCTGAGCGGAGCAGAGTGGAGAATTAGAGAGAGGAATTGGAGATGTCGGGTATAGATTGCTCCCGTTTTGTTTTATTTTTCTAATTTACAAAAGGATTCATTGAAGAATTTCTTTAAATTTACCTTTCCTCTCGTATAAATATTTTTAACAGATCATGACCACTTCAAAGCGAGGCTGAGGAGTAAGGAAATGCTGAAGTGTGGGAGCCGGTTCACTTGAAGATAGCTCATAATTGAGAACGAAGCCTGGTTTATTACGGTTATAATTAACCTCCTTGGGAAGGTCCTCCATCCCGCAGGAAAATTACCCCTATTGGGTCAGGCCAGCACAGGTACCCTGGTGACTCAGCCCCTGCTCTCCTGCTCGGAAGCAACTTCCAAGCTGCTTAGTTGGGCTCAGAACAGAGGAGGGAGCCTGGGCTTTGAGGTCGGACAGGTCCAGGTGTGCCAGCCCGGCCCCGCCGCTGCCTGTGGGCCTGGGTGAGTTGTGGGAGATCTCGGGTCTCACTCTCATCACTTATGAAACGGGGGTTGTGGTACCTACAAAGTTGGGTGAGTGCTTGAGAGAATGTGTCCAGCACCTGGCAGATGTTTATTATGCCTAAGTACTGCTGTTGATAGCTGACCCACAGGGTGCTCACTGGGTGCTCGAAGCCTCGCGCACATTAGCTGAGTTAATCCTCACAATGATGCTGAGGCACAGAGTGGTCGCTCTTTCTAGTATTGTTTTTAGGAAGAGTAGATGGGTACATATCAGACATCTGAAAAATAATAAAGTACTAATCCATATATAAAAAACTATTTAAAATACGGGAAGAGAATAATTTATAAAGGAACCATTTGTGTGTCTTTAGTTTGTCTTTTAAATGAACAGTGATTTGGAAACACCCTAATCCAGCAGCAAGTTACTGGCAGTCTACTCGTCTCAAACATGGACTTTGGAGTTAAATAGACCCATCTATGTTTGACCTCTGGCTCTGCCACTTACTAACTCTGCGATCTAAGTTACCTAAAATCCTCAAGCCTCTACAGTTGTAGATGGGAGGAGTGATACCACAGTGAAGGGAAATGTGATGCTTAAATAAAATGGTGTTATATATGCACCTGGCGTAGTGCCTGGCCTGTATTGGTGCTCAGTGGTGTTCCATCCTGTGTCCCCGATTCCCTCCTAAACTTAAGCACACTGGCTGTGTTGACCTTGCGTCAGCCATCTGGCGCCTTTCACGTCTCACCTTATTTGCCGAGGGAAGTTTAGAAATGGCGCCATGAAACAGCATCACAAATTGCTCTACAGAAGACCTTCTCTGTACCTTGTTCTGAATCCCTTCCCCACCCTTGTACTGCAGCCCTTTTTCTCTTCTTTGGAGAGGTCAACAGGGAGAGTTGAGGCAGTCTCCTGTCACTGATTAATTGCTAAAACCTGCCTGAAGAAGCTAGGATCAAGCCAGCACTTCACTGAAGTTCCCGTTCTTTAGACGGGGTGGGAGAGGGGGCGATGGGGGCAGGGGTGGGGCCGCTGTTTAGTCTGCATTTCGTGCACTTCTCTCCAGGCACAGGAAGCCTTTGCTTCGTGTGTGTGTGTGTGTGTGTGTGTGTGTGTGTGTGTGTGTGTGTGTGTGTGTGTGTGTGTGTGTGTGTGTGTGTGTGTGTGTGTGTGTGTGTGTGTGTGTGTGTGTGTGTGTGTGAGAATATAACATCTAGCTTGTTCTTTTTTATCCTTATCCAAAAACCTCAGCTATAACATGTTTGGACACTTCAAGTTCTGCATTACGTTATTTGGAGGATATGTTTTATTTAAGGACCCATTGTCCATTAATCAGGGTCTTGGCATGTTATGTACACTATTTGGCATTCTTGCCTATACCCATTTTAAACTCAGTGAACAGGAAGGAAGTAAGAGTAAATTGGTGCAACGTCCTTAATTAGGTTTTCGTAGAGAAAAGAAAGTCGCCTGAAGAAGATAAAAAAAAAGTATTAAGTGTGCAAGTTACTTTCAAAGATGAAACAAAAATTATATTGCAAAATGCATTAAATAATGGTTTGAAAGAAGTTAAGCAAAGGAAATTTTATTCATAAATCTGACTCTCTTGGGACTTACCTGGTGGTCCAGTGGTTGGGACTCCACGCTTTCACTGCCAAGGGTGCAGGTTTGATCCCTGGTCAGGGAACTAAGATCACACAAGCCATGTGGCACAGCCAAAAATTAAAAAAAATTTTAAATAAAAGTAAAGTAAAATAAATATGACTTTCTCTTTTAGAGTACCTTTTTTAAAAAACGTAATTCTCTAAAACATGGCTCATGCTTCTTTTCAAAGATGATTCTATGAAGTATACAGAATGTTTGGTTATATCAAATGAAGTACATGAAATTAAAGTTCTGTAATGGTGACAAAGGAATTCAGATCACTGTACTACAAACGTGTAGTGGTTTTTAAGGAAGGACACATAGGACTCCTCTACTTGCTCGTAGGTGGTCCCCAATGTGAGCTCTGTTATAATTTAGGCCAAAGTATTCAAGTCAGAATTTAAAGCTAGCATTTCTATTGATATTTTAGTTGTTTTAGTATAACTTCCGGCTTTTTTCATTTATAGATATGAAATAACATTTCTAGAAAGCAAAGTGTAGTAAAGGGGACCATAAGCCAAAATCCGGTTCTAAAAGTACCATTTCTCTAGTAGAAAATTGGTGTAAGAAGTTAGATGTTATTAAAAAAAAATACAGTTTCTGTAGGTATTCTCTTGTTTTGAGCTCTCAGTGAACTCTAGAAACTATACATGAAGTTAAAAAACAAAATAGCTCCATGTTTAAATGGCTCAAAGAAAAGACTACAGGAGGAATTGAGCAGGTTTCTTCTTATCCTGGTGACTGTTCTTCTGGCCTCTTTGAGCATTTCATGTTGGTAATTTCTTAAGACTACCTTCCTGCTGTCATTCCCTACCCGCCACGTGTGAGGCATCCGTCGAGCTTTCTTTGGCACTGAAGGATTTGGAGTGAACTACGTCAGCCTTTCTAAGGGGGCTGAGGAAAATTCTTGAGCAGCAAGTCAAGGCAAATGTTATCAAAGACTAAGCAGAAGCTTGATGAAGATACGAGGAAAGATTTGAAAGAGAAGTAGAGAAACAGTCAATATTTAACAAGTTCCATGAGTTTTTTAAAGGGATAATTTAAAAAAATGTTATAGGGGAAATACATGATACTTAAGGAAATAATTGTGCCACATATTTAATTGCAAAGTCTATTTCTGCCTTCCAACGTTTGACATTTGAGAATTCAAAGCAGTTGTTGATAACCTCTCACAATAAATTGACTGAAACAGGTAATCCCTCTTGTAATAAGTAATTCTTTTTCTAAACATTGTTTAGAAACTTCAAGTGAGAACACAACACTTAGGAGGACGAAGAACCACATGTATAAAATATGCCTTTTAGGATTATTTTTTTCCTGGCCTGTTTGAAATGAAAAGCCTCACTGAAAATCTTATTTTGACAGAATTTCAATGTATCAGTCAATCTGTTGTGTGATTTTTATGTGTGGTTTTCTGTTTTTGTTTTAAATACTTTTGGTTCTTCTCCGTTTCCAAAGATACATTTTATTGTGCTAAGAAATACAAAGCAGATTGTCTTGCCAGATGAACCTCAGGAGTTATGTTTGTCTAAGAAATGTTCTCTGTGTATGTTTAAATTAACATATAATTATTTCCCAAAAGCTGGAGAAAAGTATTTCAGCATTTCAGAGGATTATGCGACTTCTGTGCACTAACAGCTGAGTTGATTTGTGCCATGTACAAATTCTTCTTAACTGTAAATACAACTTGGGGAGGGGATTTATAATAAATGTTGGAGAGTTATAATAAATGACTGATGTCAATAGGAATGCAAGGAAGGTTGGAACAAGATAGCATGGGGGGGTATGTATTTATAAGTGAATAAAATATGTACTCCTGGAACTAGAGTCTGATAAACATTTTTTGCCCTGAAGACCATCTTCCCATTGAAAAGGAAATTCCTGGGGGAAAAATGTACCAGACCATAAGGACCAACCATAGAGACAAACCAGAAATGCAGTGCTATGGAAGAAAACATGCTGGCTGTCCTTTTGTTACGGATGTAACTGCACTTGTTTTTTATTGTATACTCGATGACTGGGCTTCAGCTGTTACCTGTTATAAATAAAGAGAACCTGATGTTTTTACTTTCAAGTTGCACGTTAGAACCGGCAGAAGAAGGATGGCATCCGTGTATATGCAGGGGTAACAGTGGCCTGTCCAGCTCCCAAATATGCAGCATCTAATGAAGCAAAATCCTCATCTCCCTTTTAAAATAACATAAAGGAGAAATCTTTTCCTATGAAATGAAGCAAGCTTTTTCCTGTTGCATTTTTAAAAATACTTTTTAAATCTTGCTAGTTTCAAATCAGTGGTCATCTTTTCTAAAAAAAATCTACTTAAAAGCAACAGCACTAATCGAGCACTCCACATTGACCCCATCGGTGAATAGTTGTTGGGTGAATGATTATGGCCAAAGGAGAAAGTCTGATTAAACGAATGAAGACCAGATTTATTAGATAGATTCTGTTTTGCATTTCTGTTTCCAAACTTGAACTGGATTATACTTGCTAACGTCAGGAATACAATGATCATTTCATTCATTCAACAGAGTTTTATTGAACATATATTTTGTGCCAAATACTGTGCTAGGCACTGTGCAAAGACACTCCTGTGTTCCCTGTGATCTTAAGAAACATTGGTCTACCAGAAAAGATAGACATTAATTAAATTAAAATGTGAGTTTATTATTACAAACTCAAATAGTTAAAGGGACATGGTTCTCTGGAGCATATAACAAAAGAATCTGGCCCAGGATTGGCTGTCAGCAAAGGTGTCCACGAGGAAAGGACAACTGAACTGAAATCTGATGGGCATATAGAAGTTAGCTAAGCAAAGAGAGGGGGATTGCATTCTGATAAAAGGGAATAGCACATACAAAGGCCCATTGGTTGGAGGAGTTTATGATGAGTTTAAAGAACTGCAAAAAGGATGGAGCGTAGCAGCTACATTCAGGGAAGGGGAGATGTGGTATGACACGAGACTGGAAAGGGAGGCCAGCCTCGGACCATAGAGGACCTTGTAGGCGTTGTTAGGCATCCAGTAAGAGCAAGAAGGGAGTGTTCTGAACGTCACCACAGTCGACCCCTTCGTTTTGAAACAGTTGGAAGAGAACCAGAGAGATGCTAGGAGACGTGATCGCTTGAAGGGGTGGTGGTGAGATGACGAAGTCGGTAGATGAAGAGGATTCAGTAGATGGGATCAAGTAGACTTGAGATGGATTGGATATGGAGGGGATGAAGGCAAGAATCACGCGTGTTTGATTTGGGCAGCTCGATAGAGGATGGCGCCACTCTCTGAGGTAGGAAACGCGAGAAGACAGTTGGGGTGGGGAGGATGGAGCCCGAGTTCATACATAGCCGTCTCGATTTTGAGGCATCTTTGAGAAATCCAATTAAAATTATTAATCAAGTAATCAAATATACAGGTCTAGAAGTCAGGAGTGTTTTCTTTTTAATTGAGGTATAGTTGATTTACAATATTAGTTTCAGGTTTACAGCTTGGTGATTCAGTATTTTTACAGATTATATTCCATTAAAATTTATTACAAGGTAATAGCTATAATTCCCTGTGCTATACAATATACCCTTGTTGCTTATCTATTTTATACATAGTAGTTTGTTTCTTTTAATCCCATAACCCTAAGGAGCTCCTCCCCCCTTCCCTCTCCCCACTGGTAAACACTAGTTTGTTTTCTATATCTGTGAGTCTGTTTCTGTTTTGCTATATACATTCTTTTTTTTTCTGACTTATTTCACTAAGCATAATGTTCTCTAGGTCCATCCACATTGCTACAAATGGCAGAATTTCATTCTTTTTTATGGCTAATATTCCATTTTCTGTATATGTGTGTGTGTGTGTGTGTGTGTGTCTGTGTATACACACGCACCACATCTTTATCCATTCATCTGTCGATGGACACTTAGGTTGCTTCCATATCTTGGCTGTTGTAAATAGTCCTGCTATGAACATTGGGGTTTGTGGATCTTTTCAAATTA
The DNA here is from genome assembly GCF_009873245.2 of Balaenoptera musculus. Lineage (NCBI taxonomy): Eukaryota > Metazoa > Chordata > Mammalia > Artiodactyla > Balaenopteridae > Balaenoptera > Balaenoptera musculus. The sequence continues at coordinate 55,708,496 of NC_045794.1, forward strand.
GAGTTTTCATTTTTTTCTGGATATGTTTGTACCCAGGCGTGGAATTGCTGGATCCTGTGGGAGTTCTATTTTTATTTTTTTGAGGAAGCATACTGTTTTCTATAGTGGCTGCACCAATTTACAGTCCCATCAACAGTGTACAAGGGTTCCCTTTTCTCCACATCCTCATCAATACTTGTTATTTGTAGACTTTTCGATGATGGTTATTCTGACAGGTGTGAGGTGATATCTCATTGTTTTGATTTGCGTTTCTCTATTAATTAGCAATATTGAACATCTTTTCATGTGCCTATTAGCCATCTGTATGTCTTATTGGGGACAGGAGAGTTTTGGTTGGAGTGGAGATAAACGGGTAGTTACTGGAGTATGCCTGATGAGGATGAAAGCATAGACCAGGATGAGCTTACCTAGAAAGACAGTATAATGCAAAAAGTCTACAACTGAGCCTTCAGGAACTCCAGCATATACTGGCAGTGGTAGGTAATTCTGCAAAGGAAACTGAAAAGGAAGAGTCAAAGAGGTAGGAGGAAAACAAGGATGATGATATAATGGGAGAGAGGATGGCCAAAGGTGACAGTTTTGTTGAGAGGTCAGGATAGACATACACAGAAAAATAACCACTGTATTTATTGACAGTTTACTGTGGACCTTAGTAAGGCTGTTTCAGTGGCGTGATGGAGGCAAAAAGTGGGTTGGAGAAAGCTGAGTGGTCAGTGTATGAGAGTTAAGGAAATGGATCCCAGGGTATAGACAATTCTGTTGCTATTGCAGAACTGCAATATTTCAAGCAATATTGAATGTTGCTTGACATGAATGGGGGCTTTTTGTGTGTGAGTCTACGACTTTTTTCATAATGCTAATTTATTATTACAGGATTAAAATTGTAAAGCACAAAATATCCCTGTGTAACCCTGGAAGAAGTGCACATACTTCTGTAACAGGGATGATCTTTTACTCTGAAAAGGAGTTTTGTTTTTGGCTCCTGAATATACTTGAAATGTGGGTTGCTATTAATAAAATCAACAGTTAACTTTTGTGAACCACCAGCATACCTTGGAAAAAAACAATCTTGCAAGCCCACTAAGGGGTGATCAGTTACGCATTTTCTTGTCTCTATCACTGCTGAGGTTCACAAAGGGGAAAGAAACCTGCCAAGAGAAAGGCCAGTCTGTTTGGGAGCAGGGCTGGCTTAGACATCAGGATCATGGCCTCCAGTCCAGACTCTGCCTTTTTGACCAGGGTGGCCTTTGGCTTTGGACAACTCCCTTGCCTCTTAGGTCTCAGTTTCTTCATTTATAAAATGAGGGCTTGGATCCAGGTGATTTCCAAGGGACCCTCCATCTTCAGAATCCCCTGATTCTGCTTTTTCAGATTAAAATTGTAATTTCTCATTCACTTACATTGAGAGCATATTAGATTAAATTAATGAGAAAGATTTTGTTTGGTCCTTATGAGAACTGTTTTCTTGTTCATATGCACTTCATTACTCATATATTGTTTTTTAAAAGTCTATGCAAAACATTAATTTTCATATTTGTTACATTAGAAGACATGGTTTCGTTTGATTTATCCAGTCTGCTTTACACTTCACATGAGATCACTGGGAGGTGAATTATTGCCAATTCAACTAATTATTTATGGGTATTTGGAGGATGTTTTTTGCTATACTGTTTTTAATTTGGAAAACAGAACATCACCCAAACCATAGTAATTCACATTTTTCTATTTAACTAAAAATATCTCATAAATACTAGGTATACCACAAGAACAAGCCTGCATAGTTATTTAACCAACCAGGACTATGCCTTTTTTAAAAAGAACTTTATCGGAATTCCCTGGCAGGCTAGTGGTTAGGACTCCATGCTTCCACTGCAGGGGGCACGGGTTCGATCCCTGGTCAGGGAACAAAAACAGGAATAGGTATTTGGTTAGGAAATACCCATACCACAATTACCACACAGCACGGTCAAAAAAAATTTTTTTTAATAAATAAATAAATAGGACTTTATTTCTTAAGAGCAGTTTTAGATTCATATTCACTTCTAAATTTTGAATTATTTTGTTACCTACATGAGATTATTTTTCCTTTTAAAATCAAATGATCTGTATCAACCAAATGTCTTCATTTTTTTCCTGTTCGTTCTTACACTACCCCCAAAAAGTCAGTTTCCTGTTTTCTCAATTCCTGTTTTCTCAGTTTAAAATTAGAGACAGCAGTTCAGTGCAGGAGAGTGATGGGTGGGCCTTAACCCAAGAGATGGGAGGCTCAAAATCAATGAGTCTGTTGAGATCTCCTGGGATATCCAGAGCTGCAGTTTACCACAGGAATGAGCAGACTCTCCAGGTTTTTCTCTGCCTGGAGTTTGGAAGCAAGACTAACCTTGGGACTGGAGTTCTTAGAGAATTATGGAGTGACGCCTTGGCCATATTTGTTAGAATCGGAAAGCTTTATACAATTTCCCAAAACATTATACAGAGAAAAGTAGGCAAAAATGCTATGGAAGACACAGTTGGTTTCCTAACCAAATACCTATCCCTGTTTTTGTTCACCTACCCTCTAGAGGCTAGACATGCTAAATTCTCTTATTACCATGTTGCCACATCCACAGAACATGGATATCTAGAATTGTGCTGATTGGTAAAGGAGCGGTGAAAGAACCTGATCCAGAAGTGCTGAGCTGCTTAAGCAATGCCGCCAGCTGCCTATCTCCAGTCTTATTCTAGATGGAAATAAACCCTGATTTGTGTAAGCCACTTTTTTTTTTTTAATTTATTCATTTATTTATTTATTTTGGCTGTGTTGGGTCTTCGTTTCTGTGCGAGGGCTTTCTCTAGTTGCGGCGAGCGGGGGCCACTCCTCATCGCGCTGCGCGGGCCTCTCACTATCGCGGCCTCTCTTGTTGCGGAGCACAGGCTCCAGACGCGCAGGCTCAGTAGTTGTGGCTCACGGGCCCAGTTGCTCCGCGGCATGTGGGATCTTCCCAGACCAGGGCTCGAACCCGTGTCCCTTGTATTGGCAGGTGGATTCTCAACCACTGCACCACCAGGGAAGCCCTAAGCCACTTTTAATTGATACTTGCAGCTAAAATTATGCCAGTGAACTTTTGAGGGTAAAAAGGGGTAAAAATGGAGGACTTGATCTATCTGATAGATTTTACAATCCAGGAAGCAATAAGTAAATGTAACTGGTTAAAAGTGAAGATAGGCTAGTGGCTAGCCTGACCCCAGCCATCCTTGCATTCCATAGAGCACCAAACCCCAGCGAGTGAGGTGGATGGAAGAGAGGGAATGATCTGATGGACCTGGGGACTTACGAATGGGGTCCAAACATGGGGCTATTGCTGGCTTGGGGTGAGTGAACCAGTTCCAACCAGGAACAAACTTTCCAACCAAGTGGGAGGTGGCCTACCTTGCCCTCCACCATCCTCTTTGTGCTCCCTGACTTTGGTCATCCCCAATTACCCAATGCTCCCCTTGCCCCAGCAACCTTACACCTATTCAGTCACTACCTCATCCCCACTACTTACCCCAGTTCTTCAAGTTAAGTTGGTAGATGAAGGAAGCAGTATCACCAATGACTACAAGATCATGCCTAGATCTTGGAGCCGGGCATCAATATGAAGGTTCTACAGATATTCAATAAGAGGACCTAGGAAAAACTCACTCTAATAATGGTCCAGGGCCTCCATAAAACCATAGGAAGAGGGAACTTCACTAGAAGGTCTCCCAGTGCTCACACACAGGACTGTGGACATTGGTGAGGACCTGTGTGCTGAAAGGAAATGTCTGCTTATTATCACAGAATGTTTGTCATGGAGAATTCAGCCAAACAGAGGACCATTCTTCTGTAATCAAAGAACATCTTGAGGACATCCAGCGCTTGTACTCAAACAGCATTCCTCACAGGGGTGTCAAGCCTGTGAATTTCTTACACCTCGAAAATTGCGAGGAAACTATGAGCTAGAACTTCTGTCCACTCTTCCCCTGACACAGCGCTGTGTGGCTGTGGAGAAGTACGGCCTCTCCTCATGGGTTCCTGAATGTTGTCATGTTTATCTCCATTCTAACCCAACCTTCGTCTCCCCCTTTTCCCTGGTGTGAAGATGCACATCCAAGTGGGACAGTCTGAATATCCCTGCCCTAAGGGGTCAGAGAAATCAGGAAGTCAAGATGAACATCTAGAACCTGCTAGAAATGAAGTTCACTCAAAGAATGACCATCACAGGGTTTATGAACTACTCCTGGATCATACAGGCCATAAAAGTCCTCTAGGCCAGTGCCATTCAAGGTATGGTCTGTGGACCAGTGCCAGCCCATGAGCAGTTTGTTACCTGTTCAAACAAAGTACGTACAGAAATTGAGAATCAGTGTTGAGAAACTTCTGTAGCAGTTGGGTACTGCTGTGATAGCCAGGCATTTGATTTTGTCTTTTACAAAAGTATCACTCTGCAATGGACTGAAAGTAAAAAACTCGTCTTCAAACAGTTCGTGCAGGACTGCCTCCGCCCATGTGGGGAGAATACGAAGGAGATGGCCGGAGTTTGGGCCATGAGGTGAGTTGATTATGAGGGACTTTGTGATTAAAGCCTGGCCTCTCAGTTACTTGGCTGACCGCAGGTCTTCTCTTAGGGGCTTTGAATTCCCAGACCTCCCCTGCCCACTAGAGTCTTGGAGTTTAGTGGAGGGACAAGGAGAGCATGTGAGGTGGAAAGTTTGGGGCATCTCATATACAACTCGTTAGTCCGATGACCTCCTCAACATCTCCGCAGTCCAATAGACTCCGGGCAGTCCAATAGATATCTCAAACCGACACACCCAAAACCAGACTGATCTTCCCCCACCCCAAACCCACTCCTCCTGCAACATTCCCTTACCGTTTGCTCGGATGAAAAATCTCAGAGTCATTCTTGACATTTCTCTTTTTCTTACCTTCTTGCCCAGTCTGGCAGGCTGGTTGGCTCTACCTTCCAAACATATCCAGAATCCAACCTCTTCATCCATTTCCACTTATATTGCAATGGCCTCCTAAAGGATCTCCCCGCTTTTACCCTAACTCCCCACAGTTCACGATACAGCAGCCAGAGCGATCCTGTCGTGTCCCCCCTTTGCTTGAAACCCAGCAGTGATGCCCCCATTTTACTCAAAAATCCATATCCTCAGAGCGGCCTCAGGGCTATGTAGCATGTGACCTCATCTCCTCTCACCCTTCAGCCCCTCCTCTGCCCCCGCCATCGGCCCTCACACTCTGCCCCTGCACGCTGCAGGCGCACTCACAGCTTGGGACGTTTGCTCCAGCTCTGCCTGGGAAGCCCTTTCTTTGTTGTCTGTGTGGCTAACTCACTTCCTTCTAGTCTTTCCTCAAAAGCCTCGCGTTTTCCACGAGGCCTGCCTCACCCTCACTCCCAGCAATCTGGACTCTCCTTACCCTGCCCTATACTTTTTTCTTTTTTCCATAGAACTTGTAACTTTATACTGTACCATTTTAACATAGTCATATATTTATGGTTTACTGTCCGTCCCCACACCAGAGTGTAAGCTTCACAAAGATAGGGGTCTGTTTTATTCATTGATCTATACAAATGCAGGCACTTAAATACTTGACGAATGAATGCATTTCCCTACAGCAGCTTTTATTAATTCCCTGAAGAATTCCCCCTAAACCTCAATGTTACCTTAGAGGAAGGAAAGCAGAGAGAGGGAGAGAGAAGGAGGAATGAAAGAGCTATCCCTAAAATCCAAGGTTGAATTGTCCACCAAAAACTGCAGGAGCTGCTTGTGCTCTGCCTCACCCTCCGGGTCTCGCTGTCTTTCGTTGCTCCTGTATTCCATTCTCCCATTCAGGAAGGGCCAGAAACACAGAGGTGACAGGTGAAGGATGAGGACTCATCCTTTGACAAACTTCTGGACTTCGCGTAGACAAAGCAGGAGAGTGCATGAGGGGCTAAATCTATTTCTCCACTTTCAAAAAGTACATTTGTGCCAGAAGTGACTGGGTTTTTTCCCATCAGAGCAGGAGTTTGGAACAAGCATCCAGATCCTCCCTTGCATCTCTTCAACAGAAAGTTGGAAACGATGGGGGAAAAAAAAGCAAAGGAAAAGTGTAACAGAGAGAAAACAATCATGAACAACATAACAAGCAATAATAAAAAGGATAATCGAGATTTTTAACACACCTCTGTCAGAAGTGGATAGAGCAAGTGGCCTGAGAGTGAAGTTGTCTAACAGGTTTCATGAGGACCCTTTTCTCAGCAAGCAGAGGACACACATTCTTTTCAAGTGCTTGTGGAACCTTTAACAGTAAAGATTAACAGAGATGGTATTATAAATGGTTGGTAGGTTGAAGAGTTTTTTGTTTTGTGTGCATTTATTAAAATAATAAAAACAGGGAATTCCCTGGTGGCCCAGTGGTTCAGTCCCTGGTCAGGGAACTAAGATCCCACAAGCCGTGTTGCATGGCCTAAAAATAAATAAACAAAAACAAACAAACAACTTAAGGCACGTTTTATTGTTTTGGGATACTTAATGCTGAGAATGGACTAGAATCTTTTTTTATATATTTATTTTATTTATTTGGTTGCCCCAGCTCTTAGTTGCGGCTCGCGGGCTCCTTAGTTGCGGCACATGGGCTCGTTAGTTGTTGGCAGGCAGGCTCCTTAGTTGCACTCGTGGGCTCCTTAGTCGTGCTGTGAACTCTTAGTTGCGGCATGCATGGGGATCTAGTTCCCTAACCAGGCCCCCTGCATTGGGAGCACAGAGTCTTAACCACTGTGCCACCAGGGAAGTCCCCCTGGACTGGAATCTTGAATGATCAGATTTCAAGGTACAGGTGTTGAACCAGGTGATCTTGTGGCTTCAAGGAGGCTTTGGAAGTCACTACAGGTGAGATTAGAAGTCTTAGGAGTGGACTCTCTGACCCAAGATATGTGGCTGGAACCAGAAAGGATGTAAGCAAAGTGTGAGGAAAACAGCTCAGGAGGAGGGAAATGGTGAAGCCATTTGCAGAACTTCTCAGGAAGATTAAAAGAATGAATGAATGAATACCTACATACATGTGATTAATAAATAAATATGTGTTGCTGCTAAACATGGAGTGACCAAGAGGGACATTTTGGGCCACTTCTCTGGCCCCAATTTCTAATATTATTCCTAATGCGGAACAGCTGGTTGTCCTAGATCTGTTACTCCTTCTATTAATTAATTAATTTATTTTTTAAATATCTTTATTGGAGTATAATTGCTTCACAATGGTGTGTTAGTTTCTGCTTGATAACAAAGTGAATCAGTTATACATATACATATGTTCCCATATTCCCTCTTGCATCTCCCTCCCTCCCACCCTCCCCACTTCTATTTAAATTAGTTCTAAAATTTTATTTTAAAATCTCAGTGCATAATTTCTAAAATTTTAATTAAAATTAAAAATGTTCCATATGCTTTTCCGGGAGCCTTCTTTTCTAATTGGAAGAGTTTTCTCCATGACACTTGAGGTTGAAGGAATGCAGTTTGCTGCCCTCAGCCTATGAAAATGAGACTTGTTTTCTCCAGCATCTGCCTCGTAGGGCACTGATTCAGGCTCAACAGCCTCAGACTCTGGGCTAACCCAGAATGCATGCACAGTCACAACACGGACGACGGGAGAAAGTCTTGTTTAAACTCTGGTTGTGGCCAATGTCTTTGGGGAAGAAAAATGCAAGTTGAGTTTATTAAGAGGATTATTTTTGAAAGAATAAGATTTGTAAATGTAAGTCACTTTTTTAAAAATTCACTTTTATTGGAGTATAGTTGATTTACAATGTTGTGTTAGTTTCTGCTGTACAGCAAAGCGAATCAGTTATACATCTACTTAAATCACTTTTGGAATGATACAACGATGTATGTGACACAGGGATGAAAAATTAATCGTCATTCTTATTGTGAATCTGACAAAGTGTTCATAATTAGGGATACCTGTGGTATTGACACTTGCCCATTAATTCAGGATGTTCTCGTGTTGAGAATTCTCTGGGCGAGCAAGGATTCTCTATTAAAGGAAGAAAAGCAAGATCCTTTAAAGTAGTATTAGTGTGAGTAGAATCTCATTTTGCTGGATAAAACCATTACAGTTACAGTTATCAGAGGATTGTCTCAACATTTTGGCATGTAGCCCGTAACCGCTCTGCTTTGCTAATAAGCAATACTGCTTGCAGAAATGTTTCTTTAACTAATGCATTTCCTAAGTGGTTTCCTGTTGAATTCTCTTTTACTTCCTTGCCCCTAGCCTTGAATATTCAGCAAACCTCCATCCTGACCTCTTTCTTTATTCTCTTAGAAGCTCCTGGAGAGGGGCTTCCCTGGTGGCGCAGTGGTTAAGAATCCGCCTGCCAATGCAGGGGACACGGGTTCGAGCCCTGGTCTGGGAAGATCCCACATGCCGCGGAGCAACTAAGCCCGTGCGCCACAACTACTGAGTCCGTGCGCCACAACTACTGAGTCCGTGTGCCACAACTACTGAGCCCGTGTGCCACAACTACTGAAGCCCACATGCCTAGAGCCCGTGCTCCGCAACAAGCGAAGCCACCGCAATGAGAAGCCTGCACACTGCAAAGAAGAGTAGCTCCTGCTCACCGCAACTAGAGAAAGCCTGCATGCAGCAACGAAGACCCAACACAGACAAAAATAAAATAATTTAAAAATTAAAAAAAAAAAAAAAAAAAAGAAGCTCCTTGAGAGCAGAAAACTTGTCTGTCAACCAGTGGGTAAACCAGTGTCAGATACTTATTAGACATTATCTTTCACTATCAGTTCTAAGCTGGTAATTCTCAAAACCACATCTTTAGTTCCGTGTTCCTGTCCATGATTTATTGTTGTTCTATCTACTGAAAATTATGTCCATGAAAAAAGCACTTTACTCCAGCTCATAACTCAATCAGGAGTGAGTTCTTCCTGAAAATAACCAATGTACGTACTTCAGTGTACAGCCAGTGTTTTATGTGTACTTCTCATTTTATCATACAGAATCCTGAAAAGTCACGTACTCAAGGGAAATGACTAAATAAAATGAATAATTTTGACTGCTTCTTCGAGGACATTCTTAAGTGACTTCTAAGTGAAACTGGCCTTTTTTTTTCCTGTGAGTACATGGAGGTGAAGAAGAATGTAATGACTGCTAGTACAGCTGGTGCCACGGCCTTGACTTCATGCCAAGGGGCCAACAGTTTTACCCACCATTGCCTTTGCACCATCAGGGCAAAAGTCAACACGGTGAAAAAGCAAAGGAAGTCTTACTATTATTACGAAGAGACTTTTGACCTTACAAGACCCTTCCAGGGGGTCCATGGACCATACTTTGAGAACCGCTGCCTGAGGCCTTCATGATGTCATGGCAAACAAGACAACAACGTCACTGCCCCTGTGGAGCTTAAGTTCCAGTGATGGAAGACAATCGACAAGTAGAGAAGTAAACAGGGTGACTTCAGAGCATGATCGACTCTGTGAAGAGCATAAACAAGGAGAATGTAGGGGACTTCCCTGGCGGTCCAGTGGTTAGGACTCTGTGCTTCCACTGCAGGGGAGCACGGGTTCGATCCCTGGTCGGGGAGCTAAGATCCCGCATGCCGTGCAGTACAGCCAAAAAAAAAAGGAGAATGTGATAGACAGTCTCGAGGGATGGAGGAGGGGCTGCTTTTAAGAAGGCCCCTCTGAGGAGGTGACATCTGAGCCCAGAGCTCAAGGATGAGGGGGTCTGCCATGCACAAGGCTGGGGAAGAGATTTCTAAGATGATACAGCAAGGGCCAAAGCTCTGAGGCAGGAAAGAGCTTAGCATTTGAGAGAGATAAGAAAGAAGGCAGTCAGGACTGGATAACAGCCCTATTTTTTATGGCCCTTAAAATTCCTTTAGGGGGGGATTTCCATGTTTTTATCATTAACAATAATAACAGTATATGTATTAACTTATTTAATCCTTGCAATAATCCTGTTATCCCCATGCTATAGATGAGGAAACTGAGGCATGCAGAGAATGGGAGAGTTGGTGTCGAGCTAGAACACCAGGCAGTATGGCCATGGAACCTATACTCGTAAATCTTTAGAGCCTCTTTTTTAGAAAATAATCACTCAGTAGGGAAAACTTTCTTGTTAGTGCACATAAACGCATAGTGTGTGTGTGTGTGTAGTATATCTGATGTATCCCTCTTTACTTTGGGTCTGGAGAACTAGAAGCTATCAAGTCACAGACAGGAATCTATCATTTGAGGAAGGAACAGTAGCCATCAGCGCAGTGAAAGGAGTTTCTCTGAATAATTCTCCTGGAAAGTTTCTCTCTCGGACTTCCCTGGTGGCGCAGTGGTTAAGAATCCGCCTGCCAATGCAGGGGACACGGGTTCGAGCCCTGGTCCGGGAAGATTCCACATGCCGCGGAGCAACTAAGCCCGTGCGCCACAACTACTGAGCTTGTGCTCTAGAGCCTGCGAGTCACAACTACTGAGCCCGTGTGCTACAACTACTGAGGCCCGCGCGCCTAGAGCCCGTGCTCCGCAACAAGAAAAGCCACCGCAATGAGAAGGCCGCACACCGCAACGAAGAGTAGCCCCCACTCACCGCAACCAGAGAAAGCCCGTGCGCAGCAACGAAGACCCAACGCAGCCAAAAATAAATAAATAAATTAAAAAAAATTTTTTTCTCTCTCAATGTGAGCAGTCTGAGATACATTGATTCTTTATGAAGCTTGTTTTATTCTAAATGCGATATAAACAAAGAGCAGTGAGCTTTGAAGCTGAGCAGTCTACTCACCACAAGTTCCTCTTGCAGGTTGGTTGTTGAGTGACTAGTCTAACCTCCGTGGTGGTCTGATAGGGAGGTTACAAAAGGATGGCGTCCTACGGCCAAATCTATGCAGAGAAGCAGGAAGGTTGTAATTTCCTCTCTAGGAGCCAACCTGGCCTGAGATACCCCTCCACTCCCTCACCCCCACCCCAGCCCTCAGTAAGGGGACCTAACTGTCAGCTTTGATGGGAAAGGGCAACCTTCCTGCAAACAAGGGCAGTGAGACCACCCATGTCACATTCTTGAGATGATGCTGACCCGTGGCATCTCTTTAATCCTCTCTTTGTGGAATCTTCTCTGCTTTGCTTCTTCTCAGTTCATCACCACCCCAATCTGCAGGCACTGGGCGAAGGATGGAACCTGGCTCCAAAAGTCACTGTCACTTGAAATCAGACTTACTCCCTGGTTGTGGGCAGTCTGTCCTCTGGATTGCAACAGAACTGTGTTTCTTATAAGAGGCCAACCCCAGTCCAGGGTTTCACCATCTGTACCTTAGCCTGAATAGTAGACTCTGGCTTCAACTCACCAGGAGCCCTGCTCTGGGCTTCTGGAAATTATGTGGCTAAATCAAGGTGTGACACTGTGCCTAGTCTCTCCTGACAATAAAGAAAATACAATACATGCTTGATTAATTTTCTACCTCTGACTTTTGTAATATGTAGACTATAAGCTCCACGAGGGCAAGGTCTTGTCTGTTTCTGCTCACTTTTGTACCCCCAGCCCTGGCACAATGCCTGGCACGCCCTGTTCATTGATTATTCATTTAATGACTGAATGACTAAATGAGTGGTTTCACTGGACACATGGAACTACACATTTGAATGTAGTGGAAAATTTATTCAGCCACTTGGTCTTTTATTCACTATTCCACAAATATTTATTGAGCACTGATTATGGCAGACACTCTGTTAGATGCTAGGAATGCAAAATCCATGAGTGAAGCAGTCTAACCAAGGGGACTTTCCCAACTAGGCAGACTCAAAGAAATAGTCCTTTATTCAGTGGGTAGCATGAGTCAAGAGTCCTTTGCGTGCAGCACACTGTGCTAAACCCAGGAAAGTAGAAAGAAATGGAAGACATTCCCTTTCACCACAGAGCTGTCAATCTAAAGTCCAGAGAACACAGCCCTATGCAAAATACTAAACTGTTGTGCAGTGACACATATATGAACAAGAAAATATTAACATGTCCCCAAACGCTGCAGCTCTCTGACTAATCAAATGATCATTACTCATGGTGTCTCTGTCAGAGTTTCTGTCTCCTGCAAAGCTCTCCCCACCCTCTGCTTAGATAGCTTCCCCTAATGCAGATCTCAGGAAGGCTGTGTCTACATCTACGTCCAGATGCCCCTCTGTTAGTCTCTCTTTTAAGAACCTAGTTCTTTTCCTTCCAGATCTTCATCCCAATTTGCAATTATATATTTACTTGTTTGTTTCTAGCCTTTCTCCTTCACTGCCCTGCAAGCTCCAAAAAGGCGGGGACTTTGTGTTTTGATCAGGCTGTCTTTCAGACATCTTGTACTGTATAAATATTTGTTTTAAAAAAATGAGTTAAGGACCACAGCCAAATTCCTGCTTAAAATATTTTGATACCTGGCTGAGAAGGTTGCGGTGGCAATGCAAGAGACTCCTGACACAGCTGGTCACGGACGCTTTCCTTTCCACATTATTGCTAAATGACTATGCCGGACACAGTTCTGATCTAGATCCTACTTTCCTTTTTTTTTTTTTTTTTTTTTAACCTTATTTATTTATTTTAAATTGTGATAAGGAATCTACTTTTTTAAAAATTGGTGTTTAAATTTTAAGGGATTTGTTTCCACAATTGAAGTCATATTGGCTTTACTGAAATTTTAGAAATAAATGTTTTTAAACATCCACTGATGTAGAAACATATCACGAATCAAGTAAAGTGATACCGCAGAAGATGATATAAGTGGAGCCATTTAAAATAGAGCTGGAGCAGGTATTCCAGAGGAACTGCCTTGCATGTCCTGTTTTCTGACTTCTGAACTGGACCAAACTGCCAACAATCCAAGAAGTCAGCAAAGAAATGAGAATATTCTGCTGAAAGGACCAGGACATATCAATGGACTTTGACCTAGAGACCGCTAGCTTTTCCTCATCTTTTACCAATGAACACTTCACCTGATCGATTACCTCATCTTGCACCAGCAAACTCCTCTTAAAAAACAACTTACCCCATCTTCTTCTTTTCCCCGTAAAAACTCTGAGCCCTTCTCCAGCAATCAAGACCCTATTTGGGTTTCTATCTAAATCTGTGTACCCCAAATTGCAATTCTTTGATCCCGAATAGACGCTTTGCCTCTTGAACTGGATTCCTATTTCTTTAGGTTTACAATACTCTGTTTTCTTTTTAAATTTTATCGGAGTATAGTTGATTTACGATGTTGTGTTAGTTTCAGGTGTACAGCAAAGTGATTCAGTTCTACACATACATATTTTCATTCTTTCTCAGATTCTTTTCCCACATAGGTCATTACAGAGTACTGAGCAGAGTTCCCTGTGCTATGCAGTAGATTCTCGTGGGTTATGTGTCTTATATATAGTGGTGTGCGTGTGTTCATCCCCAGCTCCTGATTTATCACCCCCACAACGTTTCCCCTTTGGTAACCGTTAAGTTTGTTTTCTGTGTCGGTGAGTCTGTTTCTGTTTTGTAAATAAGTTCATTTGTATCTTTTTAAAAAAATATTAGAGTCCACATATGAGTATCATATGATGTATGTCTTTCTCTGTCTGACTTACTTCAGTTAGTATGATCATCTCTAGGTCCATCCCTGTTGCTGTAAATGGCATTATTTCATTCTTTTTTCATGGCTGAGTAATATTCCATTGTATATGGATATATGTACCACATCTTTATCCATTCCTCTGTCGATGGACACTTAGGTTGCTTCCATGTCTTGGCTATTGTAAATAGTGCTGCAAGGAACATTGTGGTGCATATATCTTTTCGAATTATGGTTTTCTCCGGATACATGTCCAGGAGTGGGATTGCTACTATTTTTAGTTTTTTAAGGAACCTCCATTCTGTTCTCTATAGTGGTTGTACCAATTTACATTCCCACCAACAGTGCAGGAGGGTTCCATTTTCTCTACACCCTCTCCAGCACTTACTGTTTGTAAAGTTATCAGTGATGGAATACTCTGTTAAATAGATATCCATTGGTCTATCTTGTTTGTTGTTTTTTTTTTGTTTTGGGTTTTTTTAACTTGCTTTTATTTTTTATTTTTATTTAGATATAATTGACATATAAAACTGTGTCAGTTTAAGGTACAACATGTGATTTGATACATATATTGCAGTATGATTGCCACCATAGCATTAGCTAATACCTCCGTCACCTCACATAATCATCACTTCTTTTTTGTGGTGAGAACTTTTATGAGCCAGTCTCTTAGCAGCTTTGAAATATATACTACAATATTGTTAACTATAATCACAGTGCTATGCATTAGATCCCCGGAACCTATTCATCTTCTAACTTCAGGTTTTTACCCTTTGACCAACGTCTCCCCAATCCCCCTACCCCAGCCCTACTTTAAAAAAATAGTCAGAAATGTACTTTTTGAAATTGTTAATTTTTGTTCCTATTTTTATTTATTTATTTATTTATTTTTGGCTGCGTTGGGTCTTCGTTGCTGCACACGGGCTTTCTCTAGTTGTGGTGAGCAGGGGCTACTCTTTGTTGTGGTGCACGGGCTTCTCATTGTGGTGGCTTCTCTTGTTGCCAAGCACGGGCTCTAGGCGCACGGGCTTCAGTAGTTGTGGCACGTCGGGCTCAGTAGTGGTGGCTCACGGGCTTAGTTGCTCCGCGGTATGTGAGATCTTCCCAGACCAGGGCTCGAACCCGTGTCCCCTGCACTGGCAGGCAGATTCTTAACCACTGTGCCACCAGCAAGTCCCTTTTCCTATTTTTATGTGACGTATTTAGATTTATGTCTCTAAATAACTTAAAAGTGATGAGGACACTTTAAGTAAGGCGATGAAAGATAGAAAACAGCCTGACCAAGATTTTTAGAAGAAATGACAGCCTCTAAGGTTGAAAACAAAACCACGGTTAGTTTGTAGCATTTTCTGGTCGTTAGAGGGAGCCATTGCTACCGTTGGTTTTCTAAACCTTAAACTTATTTATAAAGAAACTTCCTCTTCTGTCATCTTAAAACCAAAGCCTCTTCAAAGTTTTAAATTTTAGTTCAGTGAATTCCCTTAAAGGGGGAAAATCCTAAGAGGAAGAAAGAAATAAAATAAGTAGTCAACTGATTTATTTTTCAACATTCAGAAATGCTGCTTATTAGAATTTGAATTCATTCTCAGACTTTTCAGAGAGATTTGAAGGGCCCTGCTGTGTTTATTAATGACATAATGACCAGTTAGAAAACTAGGGAGGGAACCGTTGAAAAGGAAGGAACGACTAACGTCAGAGGGTCAGAGCCCTAGAATCCTGATGACTTAGCAAGTTGCAACATGTGGATTTTCCCTTTAAAGAAACATTCTGTGCTGATTTCTCGTTTTGGCCCCAGTAATTACTCCTCAGCCTGTAATTATGCTTGCTCTTTCATTTCCTCCTCTAATGATAAAGGATGCTGTAGTTGCTCAATGTTCGAACTGAAAACATCAGACAGGGCAACTACACAAGAAAGTGGGCAAGTACAAGCAGGGCACATGGTGGCAGGAGTCGGGCCCTCTCATGTCTCCATCATTTTCCTTTCTCACTTTTGCTCTTTTTGTCTCCATTTCCTATCGTCTTACATTTTTGTCTTAACCTTTTCCATCTTTTTTCCTTCTAAGACACCTCTGCCTTAAACCCACAAGTTAAAGCGCACTTCTGATTTGACTCAGGAATTTTTTTTTTTTTTTTTTTTTTCTCTTGGCCGGTTGAGTGGCATGTGGGATCTTAGTTCCCTGACCAGGGATTGAACCCACGCCCCCTGCATTGGAAGCATGGAGTGTTAACCACTGGACCGCCAGGGAAGTCCCATCAACTTAGGAATTTTAATACAAACGAACAAGACTCCAGCAATCATTGTAATATAATGTAAAGTGAATTCCTTTTTCTATAAACACCATACAGGTTTTTTTAACTGATGAAAATAGTTCTGAAATGAAAAGTTAAATGGAAATTTTCAACATATAAAATTGGCAAACATTTTGTTTTCATTTTCATAGAGACCTAGAACTCCATATCTTTCCAAATTTAGTAATCAAGGGTATGGGAAAACAAGTACCCTCTTATATTGCTCATAAAACTGTAAATTGACATAGCCTTTCTTTGACCCAAAGAATCCACTTGCAGGAAGTTAAGATGTGTACGAGGATTTTTGTCTAGGGAAGTTTATCACAGAACTATTGATAATAGCAAAAAATTGGAAAGCACCTAAATGTCCAACAGTTCTTGGTCCCCTAATCTGTGTGATTCCCCAGTCTTCTGGAAAGGCCTGGAGTTTTTAACTTTGTACTTGACACATGAACCTAAGCTGAATGAGTGGGACCCTGGAGGTCCATGGTCCTCTCCAGTTAATGACTGCTAGTCTTCTCTCATTTCTGAGTGCAGATAGCTTGGTTTCCCCACTGTGTTCAATCTGCTGCTTAGAACTTCAACTACTTGCAATTGCAGTTCCCTCTACCTTCCACTCTGGTTAAATACAAGAACTGTGGTGTTTTTTGTTTTTTGGTTTTTTAATTGTATTCCTCGGAGATTAGCACCGTGGTTAATCGGTACTTAGTTAATTTTTATTGTATGAGTGAGTAAATGAATGAGGTATTTGCGATCTGCCTTGAATGTGATGAGCTCTACTTCAAGCTGCAGGCCTGTATTCTACTGCAGAAAGAAATCATTTACACAGTAATACTAGGGGGGGAAACGACTATGATTCATAGCATTTCAACTGTTAACCTAACCAAACAACAGTGATGGTTTTAGCCATCCATTCATTCAAAAAATGTACTGAGTATTTTCTATATACCAGGCACTATGCATGCACTGGAGATAAAACCACAGAATTAGAATTCCAGAAAACTGTATGGCTTGACCTGTTTAAACTACACAATTCAAGTCTCTTAAAGGACTGATTTGTACAACAGAGTATCAATTTTTCAGTTAAGAAAGATAGATTTACTCATATCTTCTTTATGGGCATCCCCTCCTTTTGCATCAAGGTACCTATGAAACTGGAGAAGCTAGTTGAAAGTTTAATGGGCATATAATCAGAGAGAAGGGAGTAGACTAAGGTAGAAAGCGATTTCTTTCAAACTATGGAAAGGCCTGGAAAATTTTATGTATTTCTCTAGTGAATTGATCAAGTTCTTACTATTTATTTCTCCTTTTTATATGCTTCCTGTATATAAATGTAACCCTCCTTTACTATATAGAGTTGGCCCTCCGTATTCACAGGTTCTGCATCCGGGGATTCAACCAACCTCAGATGGAAAATATTTGGGGACAAAAATTCCAGAAAGTTCCAAACAGCAAAACTTGAATTTGCCGTGCACTGGCAACTTTTTACATAGCAATCAGATGGTATGTACAACTATTTACACATAATTTATATTGTATTAAGTATTACAAGTAATATAGAGCTGATTTAAAGTTATGTGGGAGGATGCACATAGATTATATGCAAATACAGAATTTTATATAAGGGACTTGAGCATCCATGGATTTTGGTGTGGGGCTGTCCTGGATCCCATCCCCCGTGGAGTTCAAGGGACAACTGTATTATTCCAGAGAGGCTCTGAAATAACTAAGTTACTATTCTCATTTTAAGGACACATCCTGCTCTCTTAGATAAGTCTGGTGTATTTGCCTAGTTTCAGCAGCCGACGTGTAAGCCTTTTCATAGTGTGGGTTATGCCTGCAGATGGCTATTTCACCCAAGTTAGAATGGTATGTACAATAAAGATGGAGGCAGTTTCAGTGGGGAAGTTGTAACAACTCAGTAAATGGCTTTGGGACAGTTGATCATTTGTTTTGATAAATTAGATTCTCTACCTAACTCCATTCATGAAAATAAATTCTAGAGGGACTAAAGACCCAAACGTAAAGAAGCAAAACCCTAAATATATCAGAAGAAAACGTAGGGGAATACGTTTATGGCTGGGAAACTAGAAGTCGTTTTAAACTAGGCCCTAAATGCAAAAGACATAAAGGAATAAATTGATATGTTTGACTGCATCAAGACGGATAAATTTGAACAGAATGTAAAAGTTCTCTACTACAAAAGGCGTCATAAGCCTTCAATAATATGTCCAATATGTTTAAGTGTAGTTCAGAGACAAGCGACAGATTAGGAGATAATATTTGCCATACATATAATGCAGAAAAGATTAGTTTGTGAACCATAAGACACACCTACAAAAATGGAAAACTCAAATAAACCAATGGGAACATGGAAAAAAATCATAGGATAAGTTATTTATAGAAAAATAAATACAATTGGCCAATGGACATATAAAAAGAATCTGAATGTCACCAATTATCAAGAAAATTTGATTATATTTAGAATATTGAGATAATTTTCAACCATTATACTGTCAAAAGTTAAATCCATTAATAAAACGGGTTGACACGGGTGTGAGAAGACATACATACACACTGCTAATGGGAATATAAAACTGACAGAGCCACGTTGAACAGGGAAATTTGGCAATATTGAATAAAATAAAAATATACATATGCTGTGAGCCAGCCATTCCAGATATTAGTCTCTACTTTTGAAAAACACTGGCACTTGTGCACAAGAAAACATGTACAAGCATGTCCATTGCAGAGTTCCTCATATGGAGAAACAGGAAACACTGAATCATGAATAGAAGAATGGCTAATAACGTATACACTCAAAACTGTGTATGTGGTGGTTTGAGACAGTTAAAGGGTATGGTAGGTCTGTGCCAACCTGGATAGCTCTCCACAGCATGCAGTTGGGTAGAAAAACAAGTTACAGATATATTTCTACGAGGGACAGGAGTGTGGGTGGGACTTGACGGGGATTTGCTCTTATCTATAATGATGCCCCCTTTTTCAACAAAGATAATTTGTGTATTACTTATTTTAATTTTATTTTTAAAAATTTAGTCTGTTTTCTGATTAATAACTGCTGTAGATGAAATATGTATACTCCCTTTAAACACTTAGAGATGCTGCATAAAACATCAAATAAAATTTAAATACATATAAATATAAATTTAAATACACACAAGTACATATATAGCATAACTTGAAATCAAGAAAGAGATGTTTTCTTTTGTACCAGAAATAAACAGGGAGCCCCCAAATCTAAGCAGTGAGTAAGTGCTAAAGCCAAGGGGCTCACAGAGCAAGCGAATAGGATTAGACTTTATTAGTAGGGTTGGGGCTATAAGCTCTAGATTGTGGCATCAGAAGCTAACAGACTGTGGAGTAACCAGGTGGTCAAAGGACATCAGCCAGCTGGAAAGCAACAGATGTGAGCAGAATTGACACAGAACAACACATGCCAGGACCACCTCCACTCCCACCCCAATACTAGCATACCAACTTAGAAAAGCAAGGGATGAGGGAAATCTAAAAGAAAGATGAGCATTTCTATTTATCTATCTACCTACCTATTTATTTTTTAAAACCAGACTATTTATTGCATGACTAATCATTGAAACTCTTAGGATAAACTGTTAAATACCACAAGCTCCTATGAACATTTCTATTTAAAAGAGACTGGACACTGCAGCAACATGGATGGAACTAGAGATTATCGTATTAAGTGAAGTAAGTCAGACAAAGACAAATATCATATGATATCGCTTATATGTGGAATCTAAAATATATATATATATACAAATGAACTTATATACAAAACAGAAATAGACCCACAGACATAGAAAACAAACTTATGGTTACCAAAAGGGGAAGTGGGGGAGGATAAATGAGGAGTTGGGGATTACACACTACTATATATAAAAGAGATAACGAACAAGGACCTACTGTAGAGCACAGGGAACCATACTCAATATTTTGTAATAACCTATAAGGGAAAAGAATATGAAAAAAAAGATATATATGTATGTGTAACTGAATTACTTTTGCTGCACACCTGAAACACAACATTGTAAATCAACTATACTTCAATAATAAAAAAAATAATTATGACTTACCTTTAAAAATAGTAAAATAAAAGAGACTGGACACTGTTTAAATGATTTGAATAACCAGCTTTAAATAATATTGGACATTTAATTAATTTTCCTATTATATTCCAAGTACAGCCTCAGAAATAATTGTAGACAAAATTAAAGTGTTATTTTTTATTTGCCTGTCTGAGCTGTGGTGAGTTAAATTTTCAACCTCATTAGTTATATAATAATCCATTACAATATTGTTTACAGATCTATTTCCCTCATCCTTTCAGTGCCATCTATGGTCACAGCCAATTAGAGTTGGTAAGGTAGTTGTCCTGTTTGCTCCAGCTAATGAGAGTAAGTGTACTATGCTGCCAAGACTCTCAGCCAATGAGTATCCTGAGCTATCCTCTGTTGAGCCTGTACTGCAAGATGGGTCATTTGTGCTTTTTCTGTTTAACTTTCTGCTGCTTATTTTGGGTTCTAGGGAACAGTTTGACCCAAAATGTCTGACATAATCTATGTAAGTGA
Organism: Balaenoptera musculus; assembly: GCF_009873245.2. Taxonomy (NCBI): domain Eukaryota; kingdom Metazoa; phylum Chordata; class Mammalia; order Artiodactyla; family Balaenopteridae; genus Balaenoptera; species Balaenoptera musculus. The sequence goes on from NC_045794.1 coordinate 55,728,942, forward strand.
TAGTGTTGGCTCACAATCAAGAAACAAAAAATATCATGGCATTAAAAACAAAGAAGCCCACAAGTGTTAGGGTGACCTGAATTAGGAGCTAGACAAATAGAAGTTGGCTTCCCCTTCTAGGTTTGGCCACATGAGGAAAAACATGAAGGTCCATGTGCCTATGAGGCAGCTCCTCATCATGGAGAAGGCACAGTGTCTTTTGAACCACTTTGAGCATCAACAGTAGAATCATCTGGAGCCAGGTGTAGATGCTAGACAATGCCAAACACCTCAGCGACCAGCAACAGTTTAAAGGGAGTAGTCAAGCAGAGACTGCTGACCTCCAGGGCAGGAATTCTCTGACCCACTCAAGGCATCCACTGAGCATGGCAACCACCACCCCAACTTGCCCTGGGAGGATGATTCTAATGCCATCAAAGACTATTCCACAGTCCTGCAAGGCAGTACTACTTTTGTGAGATTTTAATTTGAAGTCCGTGTGGACCTGTCATTCAAAGACACCTATCTCTGCCTAAGCCAGATTTTCCAGTTCTGAGTTGTACCATAATTTTTTACTCAATACAAAATTACATTAGTCATAATTCTGAGTGGTAAGTCTTGGAAACTAACTATATTAGTTTGCTATGGCTGTCTTAGCAAAGTGCCACAAATTAGATGGTCTCAGCACAACAGAAATTTATTGTCTCAGGGTTCTGGAGGCCAGAAGTCTGAAATCAAGTTGTCAGCAGGGCCATGATTATGTTACATCACATGGCAAAAGGGAGATTGTCTGGGTTGGCCAATTCTAATCATAGGAGCCTTTTTTTTTTTTTTTTAATTTTATTTTTGGCTGCGTTGGGTTGCTGCATGCGGGCTTTCTCTAGTTGCGGCGAGTGGGGGCTACTCTTTGTTGCAGTGGTCAGGCTTCTCATTGCAGTGGCTTCTCTTGTTGCCGAGCCGGGCTCTAGGCGCGTGGTCTTCAGTAGTTGCGGCACGTGGGCTCAGTAGTTGTGGCTCACGGGCTCTAGAGAGCAGGCTCAGTAGTTGTGGCGCACGGGCTTAGTTGCTCCGCGGCACGTGGGATCTTCCCGGACCAGGGATCGAACCCGTGTCCCTGCATTGGCAGGCGGATTCTAAACCACTGTGCCACCAGGGAAGTCCCATAGGGGCCTGTAAGCTCAGAGTTTTCTCTGGCTGGTAGCAGAGGGGTGAGTCAGAGATTCACAGTACAGGCATACCTTGGAGACATTGTGGGTTCAGTTCCAGAGCACTGCAGAGAAGTGAATATTGCATTAAAGTGAGTCACACAAATGTTTTAGTTTCCCACTGAGTATAAACATTATGTTTACACTATACTGTAGTGTGTTAAGTGTGCAGTAGCATTATGTCTAAAAATCAATGTACAAACCTTAATTTAAAAATACTTTATTCCTAAAAACTGCTAACCATCATGTAATACTTCAATGACTTGTAGTCTTTTTGCTGGTGGAGGGTCTTGACTCGATGTTGATGGCTGCTGACGGGTCAGGTTGCTGAAGGTTAGGATGGCTGTGGCAGTTTCTTAAAATACGACCACAGTGAGGTTTACCACATTGGTGACTCTTCTCTTCATGAACAATTTCTCTGCAGCATGCAATGCTGTTTGATAGCTTTTTCTAAATCCTTTGTTGTCATTTCAATGATCTTCACAGCAACTTCACCAGGAATACATTCCTTCTCAAGAAACCACTCTCTGTTGATCCATAAGAAGCAACTCCTCATCTGTTCAAGTTTTAGCATGAGATTGCAGCAATGCAGTCACATCTTCGGGCTCCACTTCTAATTCCAGTTCTCTTGCTTTTTCCACCACATCTGCAGTTACTTCTTCCACTGAAGTCTTGAACCCCTCAAAGTCATCCATGAGAGTTGGAATCAACTTCTTTCAAACTCCTGTTAATGTTGGTATTTTGACCTTGTCTCATGAATCATGAATGTTCTTAATGGCATCTAGAATGGCGAATTCTTTCCAAAAGATTTTCAATTGGCTTTGCCCAGATTCATCGTGAGGAATCACTATCTATAGCAGCTAAAGCCTTATGAAATGTAGTTCTTAAATAATAAGACTTGAAAGTCAAAATGACTCCTTGATCCATGGACTGCAGAATGGATGTTGGGTTAGCAGGCATGATAACAACATGAATCTCCTTGTACATCTCCATCAGAGCTCTTCGGTGATGAAGTGCATTGTCAGTGAGCAATAATGTTTGGAAAGGAATCTTTTTCTCTGAGCAGCAGGTCTCAGCAGTGGGCTTAAAATATTCAGTAAACCATGTTGTAAACAAATGTGCTGTCATCCAGGCACTGTTGTTCCATTTCTAGAGCACAGGCAGAGTAGATTTAGCATAATTCTGAAGGGCCCTAGGATTTTCAGAATGGTAAATAAGCACTGGCTTCAACTTCAAGTCACCAGCTGCATTAACTCCTAGCAAGAGGTTCAGCCTGTCCTTTGAAGCTCTGAAGCCAGGCATTGAATTCTCCTCTTTAGCTATGAAAGTCCTAGATGGCATCTTCTTCCAATAGAAGGCTGTTTCATCTGTACTGAAAATCTGTTGTTCAGTGTAGCCACCTTCATTAATGATCTTAGTTAGATCTTCTAGATAACTTGCTGCAGCATCTACATCAGCACTTGCTGCTTCACCTTGTGCTTTGATGTTATGGAGACAGCTTCTTTCCTTTAACCTCAGGAACCAACCTCTGCCAGCCTCAGACTTTTCTCCTGCAACTTCTTTACCTCTCTCAGCCTTCATAGAATTGAAGAGGGTTAGGGCTTTGCTCTGGATTAGTCTTTGGCTTAAGGGAATATTGTGGCCTGGTTTGATCTTCTTTCTAGACCACTACAACTTTCTCCATATCAGCAGTAAGGCTGTTCTGCTTTCTTATTGTTTGTGTGTTCACTGGAGTAGCACTTTTAATTTCCTTCGAGAACTTTTACTTTGCATTCACAACTTGGCTAACTGATTGGTGCAAGAGGTCTAACTTTTGGCCTATCTTGGCTTTTGACATGCCTTCCTCACTAATCTTAATCTTAGCATTTGATTTAAAGTGAGAGACATGCGACTCTTCCTTTCATTTGAACACTTAGAGGCCATCGTAGGGTTATTAATTGCCCTAATTACAATACTGTTGTGTCCCAGGAAATAGGGAGGCCCAAGGAGAGGGAGAGAGAAAGGAGGATGGTTGGTGGAGAAGTCAAAACACACACAACATTTATCGATTGAGTTTGCCTTCTTATATGGGTGTGGTTCGTGGCGCCCCAAAACAATGACAATATTAACATCAAAGATTACTCATCACAGGTCACCATAACATATATAATAATAATGAAAAAGTTTGAAATAGTGCCAGAATTACCAAAACATGACACCCAGACATGAAGTGAGCAAATGCTGTGGGAAAAATGGTGCTGATAGACTTGCTCAATGCAGGATTGCCACAAACCTTTGATTTGTAACCAAAAAAAAGGCAACATCTGTGAAATGCAATAAAGCGAAGCACAATAAAATGAGATATGCCTCTATAAGGGCGACTCAACATACTGTTGCCGCCTTTAAGATGAAGGGAGCCATGTGTCAAGGAATGCAGGCAGCCTTCAGGAGCCAAGAGTGGCCCCCACTGACTGTCAGCAAGGAAAAGGGGGCCGTGGTTCTATAATCAACACAATCTGACTATGGGCCCAAATCTGAATGAGCTAGAAATCATGTTCTTTTCTAGAGCCTCCAGATGAGAGCTCCAGCTGGCCAATCTTGAGTTCGACTTTGTGAGACCTGGAGCAGAGAAACCCAGCTGAGTTCACTTGGACTTCTGCTACATAGATCTGAGAGCTAATACATTTGTGTTACTTTAAGCCACTGTGTTTGTGGTGATTTCTTACACAGCAATAGAGAACCACTACATTACTCCTTTGGTATTGGGTTGGGAAGGTGGAAGGAGGGGAAAATGATTGCCCTTGAAGTTTGTTTCCCTTATATGAGTTGTACATAATCATGGTTCCTTTATATGAACAATCCCAGCTAAATGATGGAGATATTTCTGTCCCCTTTCTGTTGGTTGTCCTGGATTCCTGTTTACCAGTTGGACATCAGTTGCCTCCATGTGGCAGGTGTCCAAAAGCTAGTTCTCCAAAGGGGTCCTATGGCTTGGTCCTGGCGGGAAATTGGACAAGGGGGATCTGAATGAAGTTCAATTTCTTTTGCCCCAACTGAGCACATTCCACCATACATATCCTACAGTCTTTTGCTGCCAGGGTTCTATTACAAGGCAGTGTCCATTTTAGGGGCTACCAGTAAAACTCCTAACACCCCTGCCATCTTCTTAGGGACCACTGACCTGTGAGAAACTCCTGCAAACTTTCCACATCAAGGCAGAGGATGCTACTCAAACTCACTATGTCTCTTCTGCCAGTTGAGTGGTTCATCAACTTCCAGACAAGATATGATCACAAGTTTCAGATTTAGTTGGGGGTATGGGATGTTATAAACTCTCTGTTCCTCCAAAAGGTGACCTATTTTTTCCTGGTCCTCCCTTTAAACTCTCAATGGTAAAAGTTATCAAACTGGCTGAACCTGTATTGCCCCTGTGGGAACCAGAGTCTCAAGTCAAGAACTGGGCCTAATTTGAACTTAGTCTTGGAGAACTGAGTAACTGTCCTCAACAGTACAATATCCCCACTGAAATCCTCTAAGGACTGTAGCCTCTGGTAACCTCTGAGGACAGGACATCAGTTATGCTCCATATTATCCTGTTGCACAATTCTTGTTACAAATTTAATTCATCAGTGTCTTTAAAAAAGAGAAAAAAAGCCCTAAGTAACTAATAACTAAGTAGAGTTTATCTGAGTAAATACAAGGATGATTCAGTATTATCAGATCTATCACTATAATCTTACCATATTAACAGACTGAGGAGAAAAACACTTGATCATCTCCAGATGCATAAAGAAGTATTTGATGAAACTGAACACTTATTCATATATTTTAAAAATTAAAAAAACCGTGAATAGAAGGAAAGTTTTATAGTGTAATAAAGGGCAACTACCTAAAACTTACAGCAAACATCAAACTTTAAAAGCATTTTTTATTGAAGTCCAGCATAAGACAAGGATGCCCACTTTCATTGCTACTATTCCCTGAAGAAATAATTTTTATAATGATTTTAAGACAAGAAAATAAGGGAATTCCCTGGCGGTCCAGGGGTTAGGACTCTGTGCTTTCACTGCCCAGGGCCCAGGTTTGATCCCTGGTCGGGGAACTAAGATCTGCAAGCCACGCGGCCTGGCAAAACAAAAAACAAAAAAACAACTGCAATACACACACACACATATACATAAGAAAGGAAGAGACAAATTGATTTTTACAGATGAGATTATTATTTACATAGAAAATTCAAAAGCATCTACTGAAAAGCTAGTTATATTTATAAAACAAAATGCAGCAGTGTTGCTGGCTCTAAGATCAAAATACAAAAATCAATAATTGTCCCATATGTCAAAAATAACCAACTAGAAATAAAACAGAAAAAAGATATAATTTATAATAGCAGTAAAAGTTATAAATTACCTCAGAAAAACTAGCCAAAGATACTAGAGACCTAGGGAGAAAATGGTTAAAACATTATTAAAGGATGTAAAAGGGAGACGTGAAAAAAAAGGAACAATACGATATGTTCTCATTTGGGAAGAATCCAAACTGAAAAGATGTCAATTTAATCTATTAATCCAATGCAATTTGAATCAAAATCCCAGTAAGATTCTTTTTTATGAATTAGACAAACTGATTCTAAAAGTGACATTCAAGAAGAGCCAAAACAATAGTGAAAAAGATAAGGACAGCTTTCCCTGTTAGATATTGAAACTTACCATAAAGATTAATACCCTATGGGCCAGCAATTCCTTTTATATGTATGTGTATATGGTCTATTGTGCTGTTTATAGAGGCAATGTATAAAAACGTGGACTCAGTAGATAAACATCAAGTTGATAATTATTATTGTCTCAAGAGAGGGAGGGGAATGGGATTAGGAATGAGAATAGGGGAATTTCAACTTTTTTTATGTTCCCTTTTTAAAATATATCCAAAGCAGAAATGACAAATGTGTATTATAGGCAGTGGTTACATTGGATATTAATTGTTTTGTGAATATTTCTGCATACTTGAATCTTGCCAAAATAAACAAAAAGTTAGTTGATTAATTCTCCAAATAGAAATAAAAACCCTGTATTTATAGCCACCATTTGCTGGGTTTTTGCTTTTTAAATAACACTATCTCCAGATGTCTGCAAATACATGAGGAATTTGAACTAATTCTGTAATTTTAGACGGTCTCATAAATACTGCAAAACTTTTAGCATTCTAAACATTGTTTCTGAGATAAATCTTGTTTATTTTCTACCATTCTTTAAAGATTAGTCAGTTGTCATTAATAAATGCAAGTATGAAATGGCTCTTGGACCAGCATAAAAGTCTATTGTGCATGTGTCTGCAGAGTTTAGGTGCCAAGAACATAAAGATGCTCAAGGTATCTCCATCTCTTAGAACAAAGGAGGGTGTCAAGAACAATGCTACGAAATATTAAGCAGAAGATGCCCCCAGAGAAGCCTCCAGGAAGCACAGCAAGGGCAGAGTGACATACGACAACAGTGGAATGCAGGGAAACAGCAGCAGCTGGTCTGCATTTTTTCATAACGTTAAAGTCACAAACAACAGGAACTGTTTTTAGAGTGAGCAGATCCAGTGTGTTTTCTCATTCTTCGTTTTCTTTGACTTCTGCAGTATTCAGTACTATTACTTGGCTCCTCTGGTTTTTTTTTTTAGAAATTCACGTTCTTTTATTTATTTATTTATGACTGTGTTGAGTCTTTGTTTCTGTGCGAGGGCTTTCTCTAGTTGCGGCAAGTGGGGACCACTCTTCATCGCGGTGCGCGGGCCTCTCACCATCGCGGCCTCTCTTGTTGTGGAGCACAGGCTCCAGACGCACAGGCTCAGTAATTGTGGCTCACGGGCCCAGTTGCTCTGTGGCATGTGGGATCTTCCCAGACCAGAGCTCGAACCCATGTCCCCTGCATTGGCAGGCAGATTCTCAACCACTGCGCCACCAGGGAAGCCCCGGCTCCTCTGGTTTTAAGACGCCACCATACGGTCCTGTGTTGGTTGGCTTTCTGGTCATTCCTCTCATTCTCTGCTGTTTGTTCCCCTGCTGCCTTATCCCAATCTAGTCTCTTCTCTCCTTTGGGGAACTCATCAGGTCTTAAGTGTGGAGCCAACCATCACCTTGATAGCTCTGTCGCCAGCCTGAGCTTCAGTTCTACATTTTCTACCACTGAACTCTTCATTCTGTGGTACATCATCTAAAACTCAACAACTCAACTTCATTTCCTCTAGACTTTTGGTCAGCAGTATCATTATTCTCTTTGGGTGGAAATTCAGAGTCATCCTGCTAAGTTCTATGATGGCAGGTGATATGACCATCTTGTTCACCAATAGGGGCCTTGGGGAGTGCTTGGTACACTCGGTAAAATTTCAATATCAATTCCTTGAAAGATAGAATCCTTGCCTCATTCATCTCTTCCCCCAACACTCCAAATCCTATCACTTCATTTCTGCCCTTCTTTTTTGGTTCCATTAGAAGAAAAAGACTAATCCTATCAGTTCTGCCCTTTTGTTTCTGCTCTACTAATTCTGCCAGGAGGATTTTTTCAGAACACAGGGCCAAAGAGAAGGGGGAAAGTTGGTCCAGAGGAGGCTGGCCAGGCTATTCATGAATTTGGTCATGGTGGTGCTGTTAAAAACAGTTTGAAGCAACTCACTTGTTACGTTCTTCCCCCCTGACCACTGCCTACCCTGTCCAAAGCCCAAATTCCTTTGCTTGACATTTAAGGAACCTCCAAATTCTGAAAATTTTTTTTTCTTGGTTTTTCTTTTCCTTGGTTGTAAGTCAAACTTATTGTTTCTCAAATGGTCCTTTACATTTTCACTTCTGAGGACTTCCCTGGCAGTCCAGTGGTTAAGACTCCATGCTTCCACTGCAGGGGGCGCAGGTTCTATCCAAGGTCGGGGAACTGAGATCCCACGTGCTGCGAGGCACGGCCAAAAAAAAAAAAAAAAACAGAAACAAAACAACATTTTCACTTCTGGGCTTTCTGGAGAATATTTTCCTTGTGCCTGGAATATTCTCCTCTGTCTTAATTTAAGTCTTACCATCCTTCAAGGCACAAGATATATCTTAACGTGTCTGAGGCCTTTTTGAACCACCTGGGTATTCACTGAGCAATCCTGTCTTGTAGCACATACCCGTTCCTTCACTTGGCATTAACAAATGCCAACTTGTATAATTTATCTTTTTATGCTATTTTCTCCATCTCTTGAGATTTTCTTTTATCCTGTGTCAAGCACACGCTTTTACAACCAGAAACCTCACTATATTTGATTTGACAAAGAGGAGATTTTTTTAAAAAGCCAAACCAAATCCCTGAAGATAATGTTAGCAATTAAATTAATTGAGCAACCACTATGTTTAAGGAAGATTGCTTTCTAGTAGGCTAGGGTGCGGGAGAAAGGAAAGATGTAACTTTATCAAAAAGTTCCCCGTTCACAAGGAGCTAGTCACTTCCTTGCCAAAGAAGCTGTTCTTTGCGATGACTGTGCTTTTTGGGGTGAGCCAACTCAATTCTCATGTCCTGGCTCATATCTGAGACTGCCATGCCTATGTGCCAAAAGGGGCAAGTAGGTGAGTCTTTCAGTACTGAATGCCTAATATAGAAACAGATATTTTTAATGGGAATGAATACATTCATCATATAAACAAAAGAAACCCAAACACTCTAAAAGCATAGAGTAACCGTTCTTTACCCCACCCATCTCTAACGGTAACCACCAGCCTTTTATTCCTCCAACTAGAATACTGTATGCATCCCTGAATAAGCCCATACTGTGCTATTTTTAATCATACTTTTTAAAAAAACAACTCCAGCGGCTGGCGGTGCGGGCTTAATATATCGCACAGCTGTTAATTGTGGTTTCTTTTTTGGTAGCGGCACTTAGATACGTATTTGCCTGAGTTTCCATTGCGGTAGGGAGGTGCAAACACAGAAATACAAAAATAGCGCCAAGGGACAAAGAAGTCCCAAGCTTGGCGCACCAAACCAGGCGGCGGCGGGAAGTACCAGGGCTCAGCTCCCCCCGAGAAAAAGGGCAACCGACTCTGGCGGGTCGCGCGCGCTCAGCAACCCCTCCCCACCGGCCGAGGCCGCTTGCCCAATTCCGGGACCGCCCCCTTCGCCGAGGCTGTCGGGCCCAGCCCCGCCCCCAATGGGCGGGGGCGGCGGGGATTGCGCGCGCAAAAGCCCGGATGGGCCGCGGCTTCCGGCGAGCTGCGCTCGGACGGCAGGGGGCGCGCATCCGGCGCACCTCGGCCAGCTCGGCATCTTTGGGGGCCTATGCGGCCCGGTGTGACTGGAAGGAAAATGGAGCAAGACGCCTAGCCTGAGGGGTAGCTCTTACCCCTCTGACCGAGGTCCTGCCGCTTTCGCCGCTAGGAACCTCCTTCTCCTCCGGACCTAGTGCGTTCGAGCGCCCCGGCGGCCTGGGCCCGGCGAGTGGAATGGTCGCCGAGGCCCAGGGCGTCGGGCTTCCGCGCGCCCCGTGACGGGAACTAGGGAGCCTCGAGGGACAGGTCCCTCACCCACCCCGCCGACTCCGACTCCAGGCGCGGCAAACCCCAATTAGTGAGCAGCAGGTATCGGCCTGGAAGCGCGTGGGCAGTTCTGGGTTTGCTTTGTGACTTGGGTCTCCCCGGTCGCTGTCGTCCCCCGCCTGTGCCCCGCGCGCAGCCTTTGTGCATTTCGTGGTGGGGGGCGCCGGGCACATGGGTCTGTGGAGGTTTTGTTGGAAGGAGGCGAGGTTGTCGTCGCTCGGGAGGAGGGCGGGTTTTTGGGGCCGCGCTCCCAGCGGGCGGGGGTTTGGGAGGGGGTTCCGCGGGCACGGGGGTAAAGGTCAAGTGCGCGGGGGGCGCTGCAGGGGGCGGGGGGGGTGTCGTCAAAATAATGACAGGTGCCTGTTCGGTAGCTTGTATCTACCGGGCGCTACGTCTGGGCGAGATTGGACTGGTACTGGGGGCAGGTTGACTCAGCTTTTCCTGTGGGGCTGGTCAAGTTCGGACACGTTCCGCGTCGGCAGTAGAAGGAGCTAAGCCCTGACTTGTCTCCAGCTGGGGCTATTTAAACCATGCCTTTCCCCAGCTGTATTCACTGGCTGTTTGAGAGAGAGAGCCTGTGGTCACCGAGCTGTAGCATTTTCTGCTGATCCAGGTGAGGACCCACTTGCTAATAAAAGCATTATTTATCTCATTTCTATATGATTTGCCTTTTTTGTTTTTGTTTTTTATACAGGTGTTTCAGTATTTCAAGTTTTTATCGTGTGTTTTCTTTTCGTACTCGTAGGCAAATGTGCAATACCAACATGTCTGTGTCTACTGATGGTGCTGTAAGCACCTCACAGATTCCAGCTTCGGAACAAGAGACCCTGGTTGGTATTTTTGTCTCCGGTGTAACTTTAACAAAAATTTATTTTATGAGGTGATCAACTAGATTTCATAGACCCCAGTTATAGCATGGCTCTTAGTGAAGTTGTAGTACATAGCTTAAATTCCTGCCACTCAGGCATAACTGTGGAGCAAAAGTTAACTGTAAGAATCAATATTTATTTTCTTAGTTTTTTACCACACTGAATTAAAAGTCAGTTTCGTTATCTTCTTAAGTATGGATGCTGAAGTTATGTTTATTATATGACTGGTTTTTTTTTTTTTTTTTTTCTGTTTTGACCTGTCAGTATTTAACTTTTGTAGAAGTCACAGAAATAATTCATGCTTGTTGTAAAGATGTTAGGCATTACAGAAAAGTATAAACTAAAAACTGAAAATTCCAGTCTTTTGACCATTTCTCCTTTTTAGATCTTTATCTGTGTGCATACCCACATATATATATGCACATGTGAGTTTTAATCTGTCGCGGTTCAGTTTGTTTTACTAAAATAGGATTATACTAGAGATGTTAAGCAAATAGCATCTATGTCAATCAATAAAACCTACAGAATTCTTTTTTAACAGCTGCATGGTAATGCACAGCATTAGTGTACCATTTAAGAAATTTACGCCTTTACTGATAGGTTTTCTAAAATTGCCTTTAGTTTTTGAGTATTACAGATGGTGCTGCTTTGCATATGTATCCTAACACAAGTGTTATGTGTAATAGTTTTCCTCTCTGTCAAAACTGAATATTATCACTATTATTTTGCCCTTTTTTGGCAAAAGGTATTATATTATTGTTTAAATGTGTATTTCCCTAATCTTTGGTGAAGTTGGGCATCACATCATTGGTTAAGTCATTTGTTTCTTTTGAGGTTTGCTTGGTCTTATCTATACACTTTTCTTTTAGGCTTATTGTATTTTTCTTAACAATTTGTAATAGTTCTCTGTGTTTCAAGTGTATTTAATTTTTATCATTTACAAATGTTAAAAATTAACTTTGCTTATTTGTTCTTTTTCTCATTGAGAACATTTTTATAAAGTAAAGTTTGACTTTTGCTGGCTTTTGAATTTCATATCATGTTTTGGAAGAACTCTCCCATCCCAAGATTATACAGATATACTGCTGTATTTTCTTCTAGTATTTTTTATTTTTACATCTAGATTTTTCTCATCTAGAATTTATCTTTCTGTTCTTAAATGTAAGATTAATAATGGTATTGTCTTTCATAGTAGTTTTCTTATTAATGGATGTCTTTTTAGTCAATAAAAAGCTGATGGCTTTCCATTGGAGACTTTTACTTTGAGTTGTTTTATGTAATTTGAAGTTAATATATATAAAATTTTAGGAGGGAAAAAAGTAACTTTTTCTGTTTTCTGGGATAATTCATTCTTTAAATAGCCTGAGAGTAAAGCGCATATGTAAGCCCATAGGAAAAAACATATGATCAGAACAATTAATGATTCAATACATTTATTGTATATTTTATAACTTTCAGTTATTAAATAATATTCTGTTGATTAACTGGAAATAGGCAGTTTTCTTAAATCTAGTTTTGAGGGTTAGATCCCAAACTGGGTTGCTGTCAGATTTCAAAGTTAGACAAGACGGGAGTATATTGAAGGGAGTGCGGAGGCACCAGTCTGTATAGGGGTGGCTGTGTAGTTGTAAAGATACTTGAGTTTTGAAGATTTTGATACAGCAACAGATAGGGAGAAAGAGCATGAACACATTACATCCCTGCCCCCTTGCCAGTTACTTTCTTAGTACAACTTGCAAAGCCTCTAGGTCAGAGGCAGGCAAACTACGGCCTATGTGCCAAATTTGGCCTGCTGCCTACTTTTGTGAATAAAGTTTTGCTGAAATGGAGCCACACCCATTGGTTTACATATAATTTACGCTTCTGAGTCATACTATCTGGCGAGAAAAGCTATAAACTGTTTACTGTCTGGCTCTTTAAAGAAAAAAATTGAACCCTGATCTAGTTGGCTGGCTCCTTCAATACAGGTCATATGTCTTATTTGTCATTTGTGTGTGTGTGCAGTATCCAGTGCTGTCTGGTGCATGGCAGAAGCTCAATAAATGTTTGTCAAGTAGATATTTAGAATGTAGACCAACTAAAAGGCAGCATGATATTATAGTAGGAAGAAAATGCTGGCTTGCAGTTGAGGGATGTGAGTCGCAGTCTCCACACCTGTTCTTAATTATCCGTGTCAGCTTGGGTTAAAGTTCCCCAGCCTTCAGGAACCTAATCTGTAGAAAGAAAAGATTGGTAAAAGCACCCACCGTAAAGATTTACTGTTTTCTCTCGTATTTTGTAATTTAGCTTATAGTAAGCTCATTGGGGTATTCCATTTACCATTGAGTTTGTAAGGTAATAAGCAGATGATAGAAATAGCTGGAGGGAAAAGAATAATTTTCACTGCCCTGGCATGGGTACTGTTTTTGATGGCAACTGATGATACTTGAGGATTCTGTGATTATTTGCATAATAATTAGATCCCAGCATTTTCTTCCCAAACACAGTCTGTGGTATTCAGTTTACATAGTCTATTACATTTAGTGAAAACATTATGACTTAGTTTTTGAGGTCTCTAACCTTGTGAGATAACATTGTGTTTGCTACCTTTATTGAAATTCTTTATGGATGAGTTTCCTGCAGGCTTCTAGTTCTGGAATAATTTGGAAGTATAATAGCAACTCTTTGTCCTTTATAGGTTAGACCAAAGCCATTGCTTTTGAAGTTGTTGAAGTCTGTTGGTGCACAGAAGGACACCTATACTATGAAAGAGGTAAGCTGAACTAAGTTAAAAAGATAACTTAATGTCTTACTAGTTACATATAGCCACGGGGAGAAATTGGCCATATAGAGGGATTTTCAGTAAGCAGGAATATTAAGTATTGTGGTCATTTGGACTATAATTTGAAGCTGAAAATTCAGTTTATACTCGAATTTCATTTGTCAGCCAGGAACTCAGACAAAGGGAAGCTGTTTAGGGGTTCTTAGCCATTTTGTGCTGTGAACCCACTTGATGCACTGGTAAAGTCTTAAGATTTAGCAGCAGATCTAATAAATGTAATTTGGAAGTAGTGAGGAGCATAACTGATATTTTGAGACGTTTACATCAAGCATAGTATGTATGATATGAAAAACGCTTGTGATTTTATTGGTGACAAAATCACAGTTATTGTTAATACTTTGTGATTTGTTGCCTATATTCATAATTGAAGGGCAAGCTAAATTTCAGTTAAAAGTTAGTGAAAATACAGACAAACATTTTTTTTCCCATCCAAATTAATGGACCCCCTGAATTCTATCCAAGGACTTATTGGGCATCCATGGATCCCAGGTTAAGAACTTCTGCACTAGAGATACATGAGTACAGTGTACTGATCTTTCTGGGATAGAGGTGAGCTGATTCGTGAACATATGTTCTATTTAATGGATACATTTCAATGTATTGTGCTCTAGCTTTAAATTTGTGCACAGAAGCATGCTGTTCATTGAGAGATGGGCCATCTTGGGGAAAATTTCGATGTGAATGAAATGTGCCTCTTCCCCATCTCTCACACTTAGTTTATGGGGCTCAGATTACTTAAAACACTGAAGGACCTTACATCAGGATAGTGGGCAGGAAAAGATTCCAGACCCTTTTCCTTTTTAACCACATTCAGAAGTTTCCTTATGGGATGTTTGGTAGAAAGAGTCTAGGTTCTCCTCCTTCTTCCTTTCCACTGTCTACCATCTCTTCCATCCATAGTCACATAGGAATATTCCTTTAAGTCTGAAGCCTGCTTAGCCATTTAAGTCTGTAGACGGTGCTTGCAGGGAAGTGTCAAGGTAAATGATGTTTTTGGGATGTTAACTTGGGTTTAACCTTACATTATCATTATATAACCAGTTAAGGAAACAAAAAAGTATGACTAATAGTAGGTAGAAATAAGGAGAAAATTGATCAAGGTCATCATAAAGACTTAGAATGCTTATATTAAATCGTGTAACAGGGATGTATATATTGTTTGACACAGTGTTCAGTTGTAGAATCTTTGTTCTGTGGTATGTGGGAGAGTAATGAAAGCTAGTATGGGGTAGTAGAAAGCACACTGGGCTAGAAGTCAGAAGACCGAGTCAGTTTCTTATTTCTCATATGGTGATAACAATTCTATGAAAAATCAGAAGAATGAGACAGTACTTGTAAAAGTACATTGTAAACTGTAAAACACCATATGTGTTTAGGTGGTTGTTAATAGGTTTGTATGTGGATGTCTTAAAAATGTATTGCCTACTTTGTTTTAATGGAGCACACAAAATATAATTTAACTGTATGTGCATGATTCAGGGTCATTATTTTGATTATTTATTGTGTAGATTATAATGATATCTTTAAGGGTTTATTTCATTCACTGAATTCTCCCAAACTGTTGTGTAGACGTAATTGGTCATTGTCTTCTCATCTGTGATGACCTCAGAGGTTGTCGAGGTATATGGTGTGCAGGACTATTGACTAAATGACTCCAGGTCACTACTATATTTTAGTTGATGTTTTTGATTCTGCAACTTTTCATTGTGATCAGTGGTTTTGCATTTTGCTGCCTTTTCCTTTCTTCCTAATAAGTAGTACCTAGATATTTGGGCAAAGTTAAAGTCTGCCCAAAAAAAAAAAAAAAAAAAAAGACACATTTTAAAGTTTAAGTAAATCAGAAGCAGTGTCTCTACTTTGATCAAATTAAAAGAAAAATATATAAAATCAGTTTTTTTTTTTTTTTTAGGAGTACAGAATGGTTGTTATTTAGATGGTTATTGATGTGGTTGCTGGTTGTTTAACCCTCTTCAGATAAATGAGATGTTATTGAATGTATTTGAAACTAACATTTAATTTTCTTTAATGCTCAGAAATCATATTTCTATTTCAGGTTATATTTTATCTTGGCCAGTATATTATGACTAAACGATTATATGATGAGAAACAACAGCATATTGTGTATTGTTCAAATGATCTTCTAGGGGATTTGTTTGGAGTGCCAAGCTTCTCTGTGAAAGAGCACAGGTAAGTTCTTTAGTCTATTGTAAAATGCCAGCTGGGCAAACATTTCAGTTCACCTCCATCCTTACTCTCTTTTGTCAGAGAAAATTGTTATAATATATATAAAAGATGCTGAAATTTAATTTCTTAGTAAAATAGCATATTACTTGAGAACCTGAGTTCTGGAATCTTACAAGCCTGGGTTTGAGACCCAGCTTAGTCATTTACTAGCTGTTAGACTAGGTAAATTGACTTACCCTCTTTAAGCCTTAAGTTTCCCCTGAATATGAAGTAGGAATAATATAAATACCTTATGTGGAGGTTATAAAGAGGCAATGTGTAAAAAGCATAGTGTTTGGCACATGGAAAGCATCTAAATATTAGCTACAGTAACTGCATATTAAAAAAATATTATTATTGCAGTCACTTCCAAAGACAGTTTTTATAATACCCTGTGGTAATGGCTTAAATTTGAGCCCTAGTTACTTTGGAGATCATTTTCTTTGTCATATGCCATTATGGCACTTAATCAACTGAATTTAACCCAGATAACATTTCTAGAATTACTCTACCAGGAACTGAAGACATTTTTTTTCAGTCATTCTTACTTTACATGTGGAATTCCTTTTTTCATTTTGTTAGTCTCTTTACAGTGTATCTTAATTAATGAGAATACTTTTCACCTGAAACATTTACCTAGATTCTACTAGTGTTTAATGCTCAATAATATTACAGCTAAAAAGATAATTAAGTGGGATATTTATAACTTTAAAATAACTTTATTATTATATGTATATATTCATTATTGAATATTAAAAGACAAAGCTAATGATAGGGGAAAAAAAGAGTGTAATTTGCCATTGAAAGGTATTTTTACTTATTGTTTTTACAATATATTATGCACAGATGTGTTTTAACCCCATTGTGAACATACTATATTTAATTTCATCCTGCTTTTAAATTAATATACAAGCTTCTTTCCATTGACAGATATCTGTTTAATATTTATGTTATTTTATACTTGGCCTTGGGATATAAGCTCTAATTTTATAAGTTTAAGAAATAACTATATTGATAATTTTGCACCATCTGAGTATTGAATCTTGATAATGTTTGGAGCTGTAATTTCTGATACTGAAAGCACAAATTTAAAATTATCTTTGACTTGAATTCTAATGTGTTGAGAGGTTCAACACTGGGGAAACTACTGACTTGGGAAAAAGATATGAGTAGGAATATCGATTTTTTTTGTGGGTTTAAGGAGCTGTGTCGTCAGTCCCAAGAATGAAAAAAATTAGTTGGGATTGGCACTTTCTCCTTAACCTTGAGAGTTAGAAATGATATCTTGTGACCAATAAATGTTCTCTAAAGTCATTAGTTGATAAAAAAGAAAAATGTACCATGACTTCATTGAGTATTGGCATAAATGAATTGTTTCCTTATGCTCCGGGAGGGCAGAGATTCGTTTTTATTTCATTCTTTGTTTTCCCCTATTTCTAGAACAGTGACTGGTACTCAGTCTGTATTAAATGACTGTATACTGCTCTATCTTTTAATAACTTTTCAGATCAAGGAAGAAAATCCATTAGATGATTGGTCTAAGGTTGATAAAAGTCAAAACTATAATGAAGTTCCTATATAATGGGTTTTGCATAACCTGCTACTTTTTTAAGCAGTCTTCGTCTATGCCCGGAGCTAGATAATTTCTTTTCTGTTTGAAAATAAGTATGTTAACCTGCCTCGTGTGTTCACACCAGTTCTCTGGGGACTTTTGCTAAAGTCTCAACAAGGCATGTTTCAGGAAATGGAGATGTGAAATCTTTGCACTAGGGAGACCTTAGTGATTATTAAAAGTGGCTGTGTTTAATCACTGAGCAAATAATTATTATGGTGGTTTTTAGTGTCTAGAAGCTTATCAGTACTTGAATGTAGTGATTTAAACTTTGGGTTGTAGCACGATAGTTTATACTAATATGCATTTAAAAGTCTTGTTAAAAAAAAAAAAAAAAAAAAAAAAAAAAAGTCTTGTTAAGTCTAGTTTAATACATTTTTAAAATGTACATCTCTTTTTTTTTCTCTCTACAAGGAAAATATATACAATGATTTATAGAAACTTGGTGGTAGTCAATCAGCAGGGTAAGTTCATTTTGAATTCCATAAGCATGTACTGTAAAGATATATTAAAGACATTCTGTGGATGTGCAGACATCTTATAATTGTGATTTTCTTTAAAAGTTGCTCTCATTGTATATTTAATTATAGTAAGGGTATGATAAATTTAACAGGAAGAAATACACATGAGCTAAAACAACAGAATACTAAGTTTCTTATGCACATTTATTTGCAGTGGATATTTAAATATCCTATTACATAAATTTAAGCCTTGGGATATCAGGTTAGAATTTGTTTTGAAAGGTAGATAATTTCAAAATCTTCTGCATAGTAGAGATAGGAGCAAACCTTGAAACGTTTTCAAAGGCTTTGGGAAGTAATACAGATACCTAGGTAGGGCCATTTGAATGGAAGGGTCCTTGTCTTGTGTGTTTTTTATAATAGACAAAACTTTGTTTACCAGTTTGTTCAGGTAAGTGCCATTTTACTTCCCTTCCTTTAGACTTGTAGTTCTTAACTGGTTATTTTTGGGTAACATATCCTGTTGATAATCTGATGAAAGTGCTAGGTTCTTATTCCATAATGATACACCTAAACATACACAGTGATATGCTGGTAAATGTTTAACAATCCACTCTCCAGGGGGAGAGCCTTGATTTGCGGTTACTGGTTTCCATATATAAATACCCTCACCTTGACCATTTCAGCCCACAACATGCAGTTGGGAAGAGATGTACACAGTTTGCTTGGGAGTGCTGGTAGGAGCTGGCACTACAGGCTTTTTTTTTTTTTTTACTTTATTTATTTATTTTTGGTTGCATTGGGTCTTTGATGCTGCGCGCGGGCTTTCTCTAGTTGCAGTGAGCAGGGGCTACTCTTTGTTGCGGTGTGCGGGCTTCTCATTGTGGTGGCTTCTCTTGTTGCGGAGCATGGGCTCTAGACATGCAGGCTTCAGTAGTTGCACCACAGGCTTCTTAAAGGCCATTCTTTTTTTAATTTTTGGTTGCATTGGGTCTTTGTTGCTGTGCGCGGGCTTTCTCTAGTTGCGGTGAGCAGGGGCCACTCTTCGTTGCAGTGCATGGCCTTCTCATTGCGGTGGCTTCTCTTGTGGTGGAGCATGGGCTCTAGGTGCGCGGGCTTCGGTAGTTGTGGCTTGCGGACTCCAGAGCGCAGGCTCAGCAGTTATGGCACACGGGCTCAGTTGCTCTGCAGCATGTGGGATCTTCCCGGACCAGGCCTTGAACCCATGTCCCCTGCATTGGCAGGTGGGTTCTTAACCACTGCGCCACCAGGGAAGCCCGAAGTCCATTCTTGATCTATAATTAAGAACTGTTCTCAGAAGCTTGTTTACTTTACAGAACGAACTGACCACTCCTTAGTGCTCCCATTATTTCGTATCTAGATTTTATTGTTATATTACTTTGTTACACTTACTTATACAAGTGTGTCCTATTCAGGTTTGCAGTCTGCATTACACAGTACAGTGTTTATTAATACGATGTTTAGTAAATTTGTTGAATTGAATACTTATTCTTCCAAAGTTAGGATTTAAGACCCAGAAAAGGGCATCACCGTCTTATCCCAGAATAGAAGTAATTAGTAGGCTGGTGACTTGACATTTTGTTTTACAAAGCCCTTTACAAAAAAAAAAAATCAAAAAAAGGCAATCAAATCAAAGGAAATCAAATGAAGGCAAATAAACAACTGCAGTATCTGTTGTAGTATTTTCAGTTTTCTGAAGTATTATTGTCCCTGATATATTCATTCATTCATTTAAATCTTGGTTGATTGCTAGGAAAATTATATTAATGAGATGGTAACCTGTAGAGTACTTATGTTATTTCCATTCTGAGTTTGTTTCAGGTTTTAGTTTAATATAATTAACTTCAGAACTCCTATATCATTGTTCTCAAACTTGTCACACCTAGTGCTTCCTTTTTATTTCATCTGTTTTGTAACATCTCTTATACTAAAACAAAATATAACCTACTTATATGGACAACTTAAATCAGTATAATACCTTGCCCATAATATAAAAAATAAATAAACTCTTACGATAATGCATATAATTTCAAAATGTTAATACTCAGAGCGGGCTTCAGTGTTAAGACGAAAATGTTTCCAAGGGAGTAGTAAAGGGTATTTGATTATGATCTTAGGTGATGGTATATATCCCACATCTGAAATTTTGACTTGAGCTCCAAGTCTGTACATCCACATACAGACTAAACCTACCTACCTGAAAGTTTTATCCACTTTTCAGTTTGTTATCTTCCCATCCAAATCTGTTCATCATCTGAAGTTTGAATGATACTACCCATTTATCCACCCAAGGTAGAATCTTGGAATTCTTGACTCCTTTCTCCCTTGCCTTGTATGTCAGACACCAGGTTTTTGTCAGTTTTTACCTTTTTAATTTCTCTGGAATTGATCTTTTTTCCTTGTCTTACTTTAGACTTTAATGCTTTTCATTTGTGTTATTGCAGTTGCTAATACTGGTTTCCCTGCCTCTGTTCTCTTTTTTCTCCTATTTTGGCAGAGGGAGTTGTCACTCTTCTGCTTATAGTGACCATTTAGGGGTTCCTTATCTCTCGATGGGTGTAAAGTACTTGCTGTGAACTAGCAAATCAATTTTATCTCTTAGATTAAACCTTTTTAATGGTGCGTGGCTGGAGCAGTGCCTTAGGGAGGAATGTGAAGTATTAGCTGGGAAGGTTGCAGTGATTTGGGATTGGTGGCAGGAGTATTGCTTGTTGATATCTTTGTGCTGTTTAGCAAGACAGGCAGGATCCTTTATGATCCTGCTTACATTCCCATAGTAATGAAGTACCTGTAGTTCCTGCAACAAACACTGGTAGTTCACTTCTGAATGCTTTTTTCACAGTGTTTCCTCAGTCTGGAATAGCCTTTCCCAGTCGTACTTCCACATATTCTACTATGAAACCTCTCCTGATTGCTTGTTACTCAGACCTTGCCGCATCTCTACCAAATAACCATTGCTTCGTCTTCTCCATTAATTTATCTTATAATACTTCTTTTAGTGTGCTTATTTTATTGTACTTTATAATTGAATTATCTATTTACATCTCTAGTATTCAGCAAAGGATGGCACTTGGGAGACTACACGTTCAGTGTTGGTTAAAAGGTTAAATTGTATGAGGAGTTTGTTCTGGATAACCTCTATTGAATAACCCTTGCTTTCCTAGTTTGTGATTCTTTGTTTTTATTTTCTGTCAGAACCATCAGATTCAGGCACATCTGTGAGTGAAAACAGGTGTCACCTTGAAGGTGGGAGTGTTCAAAAGGTAATCTTGAACTCATTCTACTTTGATGTTTCTTGAAAATTGGGAGTGTTTAAAACAATGAATTTTTAGCTTCTTGGTGTTATAAGTTTGTGGGTTTATTTTTGTTTTTTCTCCCTTGAATGCTTAGGACCTTGTGCAAGAGCTACAGGAAGAGAAACCTTCATCTTCAGATTTGGTTTCTAGACCATCTACCTCATCTAGAAGGAGAGCAGTTAGTGAGACAGGTATATATGAATATTTAACTGGCACTTTCAAACAGCTTTTCAGTGTTCATTCTTTACTGAAATTAGTGCATTTAGGCTTCATGAAATTGTGCTTTTTTGGTTTAGATGAATGAATTTGAGTTTCTTATTTTTATATGATTTATTTGGTTTACAAATTGCTTCCTTAGCAACATTTTTCTGGTTGACTACAGCAGGCACAGTTTACTGTGTCCTGCTGGATTTTATAGTTAGCCAGCTCTTTGCTATGCACGATAACAGAGGACAAGGATATAAACTCTATTTTAGTCATCATTCTTAGTCACCTTAGCAGTTAAAGTATTTGTTGTTTCTAATAAATAAAACACACCAATGAGTTTAAAAACAGAAATAGCATCTTAGAAATGAGGACGAGGTAAAGAAAATAGCTGAGAGCATTTTTAACAGAGAAAAGAGTAGAGGAGGAGGCGGTTGCCTGATGAAAGTCATGATAACTAAAACTGTATGATTCAGGTGAAAAAAAAGAGTTTGGCAAATCAGTGAAGTAGAATAGATAAACCCAGGGTAGAGTTTTGTACATGAGGGCGAAGGGCAGCAAGTGCAGAGTAAATACATGGGAGTAGAACAAATGGTTATTTGGGGGGAAAAAAATCAAGTTATATCTGTGCCTTATGCCAAAATGAATACTAAATGAGTTTAAAAGATAGGTGAGTTTAAAAGATAAATGAAAAAAATTACAACATATTGAAATAGATTCACTTTAAATTTGACAGTGTTAATATCCTTATTATAAGTTTCCAAAAGTCAATAAGAAAAATATTAAAAATCCAACTTGCAAAAAAAAGTTTTTTCATAGTAAATAGAAATGACTGATAAATATGAGGAGGAGTGGATTTTAGTGATTTAGGTTTATAGGTAACAAAAAATGCAAAAAAGGTGTCTTTTCTGGTCTTTCACATTAGGAAAGATGATTTTTTTTTTTTTTTTAACTTATCCTTGCTAACTGTGTTGGCACTGATGCACTGTTGGTGTATCAATTGGTGTAAATTGGTTAACCTTCATGAATTATAAAAAGGCTTGGCGTTCTTACCATTATCACAGCAGTCCACTTCTAGGAATCTATCCTAAGGATATAATCAGAAATGCAAAGATTATATGTAGAGATATTAATTTTAGCATTATTCATAGTTGAAAACATATATGATGCTAGAGAATGTCATCACTCTAGTCCAGGCCATTGTCATCTCTTACTGAGACCACTGCAGCAGCTTCTGATTTTCTGTTTCTAGTTACTTGCTCTTTCTGTCCTTCATCGCAGTACCAAAAGGGATCATAAAAGGTAAATTGGGTTGTGTCACTTCCCCACTTTGTTTATTTACCATTGACCTTCAAATAAAACCCACACTTTCATGTTGGCTTACAAGGCCCTGATCTACCTTTAATCTGGTTTTTGGCCTTTTTCCCCACCTTCACTGTGTTTTAACTGCACTGATTGGTTCCTCAAACAAGTCAGCATTCTTTCCTGCTTTAAGGCTGTTTGCACAGTTTTTTTCTGCCAGAAGTTCTTCTACCTCAGTCTTGTAAGACCAGCTCCTCATTTTTCTATTTTTGCTTAATTATTACTTTCTCAGAGAGGCTGTCCCTAACCACCCGGAAAAGTGGATCCCCTCTTGTTATTCTTTCCCTTAGCACCCTGCTTGTTTCCTTCATAGCACTCATTATAGCTTGTAAATGATCGTATTTTGGTTGCCTTGATGTTTGAACGTAAACTTCCTCTGGTGGTAGGGATGATGGCTGACTTCATTTTTGTATACCCACTGCCTGGCACCGTGCCAGACAGAAAGAAGGTGCTCAGATTTGTGGACTGAATGGTTCAGTTATGATGAACCTATATTATGGATACCATATTCTGCAGCCATTAAAAATAATGTAAAAGAATGTTTAAGAAAAAACAACCCCTGGGAACTCCCTGGCAGTCCAGTGGTTAGGACTCAGTGCTTTCACTGCAGGGGCCTGGTTTTGATCCCCGGGTGGGGAACTAAGATCTTGCAAGCCATGTGGCATGGCCAAAGGAAAAAAAAAGAGAACCACCCCAAATTGTACATATAGTGTGATATAAATATGTTTTTTAGACGGAAATAAATTTTTTAAATGACAGCTGGAAAATTATTATGCTAAAATGTTAATAGTAGTTATCTCAATGGTAATATTATAGATGATTTACATTTAAATTTTTTTCTATTTTTTAGAGATTTCTACTATGAGTAATATAGTACTTTAATAATCAGAAAAAAGCCCCAAATGTTATTAATAGAGTTAAAAAATATAGATCAACAGCATGGTTTTGGCCTTCTAGCCCACATCTTTCAACCAAGATCACCTTTTCTTATAGGGAATACAAACATTAATAACTTATATCAAGAACTTGTGATCTTGTAGAGATAAATACAAAATTAAAGTCGAGGATATAAGCGTGTTTTGGGAATTCAGAGGAAGAAGAGATAACTTCTGACTAGGAAGGTCAAGAGAGGGAAATGGAGTGAGCAAAGGTGTGAGCTGTACCTGTTTCAGGCATATGGATTATATTTAATCTCATAACCCTATTAGATACTTAACATGTAAGGCTGCAGTGAGCACCCTTGCTCATAAATCCTTAAATGATTATGCAGATATTTGTCTAGGATAGAGAAACTGCCCATAAAATGTTACACTGTTTTGCATTTTTACCAGTAGTGTATAGAGACTGTCTCTCATTTTAAGTTTTGTCATTCTCATGGGTGTAAGTAACATGGTATCTCATTTCAATTTGCATTTCCTTGATCACTAGGAGGTAAGCCATTTTTTCATGTGTTTATTAGTCATTTGTGTTTTATGCATTGCCCTTTCATATCTTTGACTTTTTTTAAAATTAAGTTTGTCTTTTACTTGGTTGGTAGGAGGACTTTGTATAAAGTGGATATTAACCATTTTCTATTATATGTTGCAGATTTTTTTTAGTCTGACATTTGCCTTTTAACTTTTTTTTTATAGTATTTTATTTTGCCATGTAAGCCTTAAGTAACTAACTTAATCTTGATAGTCTTTTTCTTGAGGGCTTTGTAGTGTCACATCATATTTTCCCACCCTGGTATATTCTCTTATATAAGTAGTTGGATGGTTTTGTTCCTTGTGTTTGGTTTTTAATCCACTTGGAATTTATTTTTATGTCTGGTGTAAGGTAGGACCCTCATTTATGTTCCTGACAGATTTGGTAACATTCTCACTTTAAGTCAGAGATAATTTCTTATTTAAAATAAAATGGACCAGGGACTTCCTGGCCGTCCACTGGTTAAGACTCCGTGCTTCCGCAGGGGGTGCAGGTTCGATCCCTGGTTGGAGAACTAAGATCCCTCATGCCGCGCAGCCAAAAACTAAATAAATAAAATAAAATGGACCAGTTTTAACTGGTTTTGATTCCTGTTGAAAATACTGGATACTAAGGAAATTGAAACATTAGGAATACCTTCTAAGTAAGTTAAACAGTTTTGGTTCTTTCCAGGAAAAAAAGTGAAATCTTATATCCTAAATTTTGATTTTGACAGAAAAATCGTAGACTGGTTAATAAAAGGTCTAGATGGATTAAATTAATTGTGAGTTGATAAAGTTCTGAAACAAGCTTAAAAAGCTTTTAAAAATGTAGTGTTCTGCTATAACTCTAAGTTGGACAGATCCAATAAGAGTGTTGACTTTTGAAACAGTAATTCACTATTTTTCTCTGTTTAATTTCATTGAAACAATTTTAGTACAGATAGGTAACTTAAGACAGCTCAATTTCTAAATACATTACAGTATAGCAATTTAATTAACTTGTTTTTCTTTACATATTCAGAAGAAAATTCAGATGAATTACCTGGTGAACGACAAAGAAAGCGCCACAAATCTGATAATATTTCCCTTTCCTTTGATGAAAGCCTTGCTCTGTGTGTAATAAGGGAGATATGTTGTGAAAGAAGCAGTAGCAGTGAATCGACAGGGACTCCGTCAAATCCGGTAATCCTCTCATTTTAAATAAAACAGGACTCTTATTTTTAAAGTCTAGTTCTGGCAGTCCTAATAAGCATCCAGATAGAATGCATATGTATGATATGTGATTGCTGCTTGATTGCTGCTATACACTTGGTAAAATTTTCTTTCAAATGAAACTGTATAGATCTTCCCCACTCCCAACCCCGGGTTTGGGGAGAAGGGTGGAAGATAATGGAGTTGCACTGGAGTGTGCTGGTAAAATTAGTACCAATGTTAGTTATTAATGTCACCCTACATATTGGAGAACCTTTGTGGGCCACTGCACCAAAGATACCTTAAGATTCTAAGCAATTTTGTCTCGCATATTTAGAGTAAAAATATCTTATTACAGCTCTCAGCAAGTAAGTGAACATAGCCTGATCTCCACATTTGCCATACGTAGGTCTAGACATCAGGGAAGGTCTTTTTAATAAGACTGTGAAATATTGGTATATTATTGCATGCATGATGGGAAAGTATCAGTACTTTTTGATCATTGATACAATATTCCAAAGTATTAGCCAGCATTAACATTCTTAAGAGATATCACTGAAGGAAGTTTTATAAAGAAGTTTTTGCTAACAAGAATGCTTGACAAATGGAATGTTTTCTTTCTTGTCATTACACATTTGTCTTTAAAATGTTATTAAAATTGGGATCTTTATTGTGATATGGCAACATCTCATGGTGATTATTCTGGATATTAGTGATTATTTTATAGTTCTCTAGAAGATGTAAAGGATTGAACCAATTGTGATAGTAACCATATTCTTTTTATGTATTCTTTATTATCTTTACATTTTTTTTCTTCCAAAGCAGTGATTTTATGGATGCAGAGGCGCCTTCTAGAGTTAGTATTTAATAGAGCTGTTACTCATGTAGGCCACTAGATGGCATGGTGAGCTCCTCCAAGAGCAAGTTCTTCATTCAGTAGATATTTGTGTCTTTTCTATGCCAGGTTCCATTTGGCACTGGAGATACAGTGGTGGTCAAGGTAGTTATGATCCCTGCCCTCATTGGGAGATAGGTCATCAGCAATCAAACAAATAATTAAAACAGTGAATAAATGCTATGAAAAATATACAGGTTCTTGAGAGCAAATATGTGTGATCTAAAAATTGAATCCAATTAAATAAAACTTGATGTGTCACCAACTTCATGTTTGGATAATTTTATTCCTTACGAATGGTTTTAATACAACGACTATGCACCATTTAAACTTATAGTCTTTGTTAAAGTTGTTTCAGAATTCTAACTAAATGGTATTAAAAGTCCTTGTTCTTTCTACCTGGGACACTGCCTTGTTATCGAAGCAGTATAGAGGGTATTTCTTTTTGTTAGTCCTATTCTACGCTCTCTTCTAAAAATCCTCTCTATTAAAGATCTATTGTTTTTCAGGCAAAGTCCCTAGTTGTGAAAGCTTTTGGTAAGGCTAATTTTTTTCCTTCATTTTAGCTTATGTCACATTATTTGGTCTTGTCATTCACCAATTTGTGAAGGGAGTTACAGGAAAGTGCATTTGCCTCCCATCTTTTCTTTCTTTTGGGTTTAATACATTGGGAGAACTAAGGCTATATCCTAGGCTCTATACCAGGCAATTAACATATTTTATTACCTCAGCAGCCTCAAACTCCATTTATAGATGGGAAAACTAAGACTTGGGTGTTTCAAATAACTTGTTTAAGATCACATAACTAGTAATTGTCACAGTTGGAATTCAGAAAAACAGGGATTTTAAGATCTTTCCAGATCAGGCCTGTCTGATACTTTTTAAATATACAGTATTTAAAAGTTTTTAGGTTTTTCTTTTTTGAACATTAGCTAAAACTTTTGAAAACCTTTTTTTTAAATTTGTTTATTTTTGTCTGCGTTGGGTCTTCACTGCTATGCGAGGCCTTTCTCTAGTTGCGGCGAGCTGGGGCTATGCGCGGGCTTCTCATTGCCATGGCTTCTCTTGTTGTGGAGCACAGGCTCTAGGTGCGCGGGCTTCAGTAGTTGTGGTTCACGGGCTCTGGAGCGCAGGCTCAGTAGTTGTGGCGCACAGGCGTAGTTACTCTGCAGCATGTGGGATCTTCCCGGACCAGGGCTCGAACCTGTGTCCCCTGCATTAGCAGGCGGATTCTTAACCACTGCACCACCAGGGAAGTCCTGAAAACTACTTTTAATTTTGCTTTCTTCATAGAACCCTAGAATAGGAGTGGGCAAACTTTTTCTGTAAAGGGATGGATAATAACTATTAGGGGCTTTGCAGGCCATATGGTATCTGTTTCAGCTACTCAGCTCTACGGCTGTGAGGCAAAAACGGCCATAGACAACAAGTCTAATAGACAACGGGCACGGGTATGTTCAGGAAAACTTTATTTATAAAAATAGATGGGTGGTGAGGCACAGTTTGCTGACTCCTGCCATAGAAGATGCTTTCTGAGACTTAATGTTTATCGTGATTTTTACCCCCTTATTCTAAACATAGTACACTAAAGCCTAGTTAATTGAAGTGTCCAGTTTCTTAGGTTATTAGAGCTGTTATTGTATTCTAGCTTGACTTGTGAATTTAATGTGATTGTTAATAGAGCCTTTTTTTTAGGAATTAGAACTGCAGTTCAATGAATGTTGCTTTTACTACTACTTTCCTATCATCACAGTTTAAAACAGTCTTTTGACCTCAGTGGTTGTAAAATAAATACCTTGTTTTTGTTTTTATAAATGATGGGAATATTAGAGATCATTTAATCCAAACTCATGTGTCATAGATGAAATAGCTATGGCCTTTACAAGTTAAATATGTCTAGGTTGAAAGTTACTTTGTGGCAAATCTAGAATAAGAATGTATGTATCCTGACTACTAGACCAAAGTACTTTTTCTGGTTCTAGCCTTCTTCTTTGTGTATGTTCCTACCCTTAGCCACTGATGGCAAATATTATGGGACTGAAGGTTCTCTTAGGTTCTTATACTATTAATCGTTTTAAAATGAATCACATGAGCAAATACAGAATTTTAAAAATAGATTTAAAAAATTATATCTGAAAGCTCTTCCAAAGAAATTATTCTCAAAGTTCATTAAACATAAATCATAATTATTGTATGTGTTGTAGCTACTAGCATTCTACCAGTTGGAAGATACAAAGATGATTGAGACATGGTCTTAACTCTTACAGTATGTATAATTCAGATAAGAAATGTGTGCAAAATTATGTTTTGTGAAATTTGTGTGTGGAAATATATAATACTCAATAATATAAGTAGTACAGATAATTAAAGGTGGGGAGTGCTCTTTTAGTTATAGTATTGACAAAGGCTTTGGCAAAAAAGGATGAGCAGAATTTGAAAACTGTGAAGTTATTCCAGCTAGAGAGGGAAGGTGTGGAAGTTGAAGTTTGGTTTAGGAAACAATTTAGATCTGGTTAATGTTCTTGTTTAGTGGGGGTAGGGGGGTGTCTAGTTGGATATAATATGAAAATGTTAATATAGACTTCCTGTATGTACCTTGAATGCCAAGGGAATTTGGCCTTTTCTTTTATATAATGGGGTTTTGAACAGAGAAAATATTTATCTAATCATAACCCAAAAGCTTAACCTAGTGTCAGTGTGCAGGATGGAACTGAGGGGGAATTAGGTGCACAGGGAAGAGTTAAGCTGTTACAGGCCAACAGGTAATGTACATTAAGTCACTTTTTTTCCCCCTCGATTTTAGGATCTTGATGCTGGTGTAAGTGAACATTCAGGTGATTGGTTGGATCAGGATTCAGTTTCAGATCAATTCAGTGTAGAATTTGAAGTTGAGTCTCTTGATTCAGAAGATTATAGCCTTAGTGAAGAAGGACAAGAACTCTCAGATGAAGATGATGAGGTAGTTTTTTTTTCTGATTATATTTTAAAGTTCTTAAATACTTTCCATATTCGTTGACTGATGAGATTGAAATAATAATGTATTCAGATTTCGCATCACAATCTTTGACTCTTGATTTATTCAAACTAGAATATTGATTTGAGGACTTGAGGCTTTGTAATTCCTTGTTGTCTTATTTATATTTTTAAAAATTAATGTCAAGAATTCAGTAGGCCTTAATGAGCATTCTTACAATAGTCTACTCGTTTTTAAAAATATTTAATTCAATTCTCCTTTTTCATTTTTAATTTATAAAAAAGTAAAGCACACATGCAGTTAAAAGTCACATACTATCACCAGATCTGTTTCCTGGAAGTGACCGGCTTCAACATTTCTAGCTATTTCACTGTAATTTAATACTTCCATATTTATAAAACAAAAATGCTTGTACTGAATATTTTACTTTATTCATTTTAAACATCCCTGTATGTTGACTTTTTACCATAGTGGGTGAGGATTTAACTGTCCTCCATTTCTCCCCCTTTATATTCACTCATTCCATGGGACCTTTGTCTCAGATTTCGCATATATAACATAATTGGACCTCGGTATTTGCGAGTTCCACATTGGCGGATTCAACCAAGTGCAGATTGGAAATACTGGAGTAAAAAAAAAAAATTCCAGAAAGTTCCAAAATGCAAAACTTGAATTTGCTGTGGGCCATCAACTATTTACATAGCATTTACGTTGTATTTACAGCTTTTCACATGGCACTTATATTAGGTATTATAAGTAATCTAGAGATGATTTGAAGTGTAGGGGAGGATGTGCATAGATTGTATGCAAATACTATGCCATCTTACATAAGGGACTTGGGCATCTGCAGATTTAGGTATCCTTGGGGGTCCTGGAACCAGTCTGCCCACAGATACGGAGGGATGACTGAGTACATGTTGTTTGTTTAGGACTTATCACTAAGAAGCCTTACTGGTTGAAGAAAAAAGGTGATGAATTGATGCTAATGTTTTTTTTTTGTTTGTTTTTCTTTTTCTTTTTCTTAGGTATATCGAGTTACTGTGTATCAGGCGGGGGAGAGTGATACAGATTCATTTGAAGAAGATCCTGAAATTTCCTTAGCTGTAAGTATACATTTACTTTTTCAAGGAATCAAACAATAACATTGAAGTCAAGATTAGAAAAATATGTCTAGTCTACTACTTGACATGAGGTAGTTTTTATAAAGTTAACATTTTTTTTTTAAGTTTTAATGATTTAAAATACTTTTGTTCTTTTATTGGGTTGGGATCTGTTGCTATACTTTTTAGTTTTTTTGTGTTGGAATTTGAACTTTTGAAGAACTTCATTATGGAAAATTTTGGGTATGTACAGCATAGAGAATAGTATAATGTATCTCCATTGTACTTATCACTCAGGTCTAACAGTTACCAACATTTTGCCAATCTTATCAAATATGAATATCATATTGATTTGTATTAGAAAATGTGGTGGGATTTTCTATTAAAGAAATCTGGACTTAAACATTTACATTGCATGCTTCACAGGGTTCCTCAGGTATTGGATGTGTGTTTTTTTAACTAAATATCATTGCTTTAATTTTTGTTCTTAATACTGCCTTTTGTTATATTTGGATAGGAAATCTCATTTTTCTCTTTCTGAGATAGAAACAATTATTAATTATCCAAATACTAAAAAGGAGGAGAAATTGTAAAATCTTAGGAAAATATTTTGCTATATTAGAAAATAATTCAAGTAACTAGTTGAGTCATTTGATGTCAGGCTGAGTGAAATGTTTTAGACATAGATCTTGTAATTTACCGGACTCTTGAAGCACTTTCTTCCCGTATTACAAGACCTTTGTCTTTGGTTTTATCATTTAGTAGATAACCTGCTTTTACAACTTGAGAGAACCATTGTGGGAGAATGAATAGTTTCCACCCTTATTGCTAATATCTTATGTCATTTGTCAGGCAACTTAAAAATGGTTACATTATTCATGGCAAGTTTGGAAGGACCTCTTATGGCAAGTTTTACATGTACAGTGTCCTCAGGCAAAAACCATGCTTCTCGTAAGGCAGGGAGATAAGGATATGTTCAGTAAAGAGGCTTGGAATGTGGGGGAGTTTGTTATCCAGATTGCATAGTGGGTGGAAAGGTTTGGGAAATAAGTTGGAATAAGGATGAAGCAATGAGCAGTTACAGAGACGAGAACACAGAAAAGGATAGGCAAGTAAGGGGCATACATTTTGGATAGTGACAAGGATGGCAGTTTAGCTGGCCGTGATTGCTGAAAAGAATGTTTTAGCATTTCCTTTGTGGGTGAAGTTAGGGAACACCCAGTTGAGCCCTGGTTTTAGAGCACTTCTAAGAGAGTCTTAGTCAATGGCAGACTGGTTGATAGTTTTGTCTAGATTGATTTGGTGGACTGGGCACAGTATCAGGTTTGAGCCTTTAAGGCAGTGGAGTGGGTACAGGCCTCATTACAGAGAAGATCCCATAGCACTTGCTTCAGCGAAATGAACCAACGCTGTCCTTGAACAGATAACTTTACAGGTACATGGTTAAGGTCATGGTGAATACGTTTTTCATTTTAGAATTCTTAGCATAGTTTGGCTGGGAAAAAAATGTATTTACAAGCTCATGCTTGAGGAAAGACTGTTGAGTGCTTTATATAAGACATGGAATGCTGAAAATTGAGCTGTATGATACATTTTACCTTAGACATATTGAACAAGTTGCTAGTGTTGCTGTGACTGGTTATTGAAGGGTTACAGAAGCTAACTGTCTTGTTTCCTTGAAGGACTATTGGAAGTGTACTTCATGCAGTGAAATGAATCCTCCCCTTCCACCTCATTGCAACAGATGTTGGGCCCTTCGTGAAAATTGGCTTCCTGAAGATAAAGGGAAAGATAAAGGGAAAATGTCTGAGAAAGCCAAACTAGAAAACTCAGCACAAGTAGAAGAGGGCTTTGATGTCCCTGACTGTAAGAAATCTACAGTGAATGATTCCAAAGAATCATGTGTTGAGGAAAATGATGATAAGATCACACAAGCCTCCCTATCCCAAGAAAGTGAGGACTATTCTCAGCCATCAACTTCTAATAGTATCATTTATAGTAGCCAAGAAGATGTCAAAGAGTTTGAGAGGGAAGAAACACAAGACAAAGAAGAAAGTGTGGAATCTAGTTTTCCTCTTAATGCCATTGAACCTTGTGTGATTTGCCAAGGTCGACCTAAAAATGGTTGCATCGTCCATGGCAAAACAGGACATCTTATGGCATGCTTTACATGTGCAAAGAAGCTAAAAAAAAGGAATAAGCCCTGCCCCGTATGCAGACAACCAATTCAAATGATTGTGCTAACTTATTTCCCCTAGTTGAACTACCTATAAAAGTAGAATTATATATTTCTAACTATATAAACCCCAAAATTTAGACATGAAATTTATTTTTATTTTTTTAGCTGTATCAAAGCAAGAAAGTATCTTACTACATGTAGATTTCTCCCAATAGTGAATAGTTACTTCCTTTTAGGAAAATGCCCCTTCTGTTGATATTTTATATTTGGGTTTTAATGTAATTTGGATTGGATATAGAGTTCATCCTTTGCCCCTCTACCCCTTTTTTTTTTTTGGGCTGCACTGCTCCACACGTGGATCTTAGTTCCCCAACCAGGGATCAAACCCGCGCCGCCTGCAGTGGTAGTGCAGAGTCTTAACCACTGTACCATCAGGGAAATTCCTACCGCTCATTATTTTAAATAATTTCCACTTTCTCTTAAATGAGAAGTATCTTACCTTTTAAAAAATATATAAGTAGGACATTTAAATGTAACTTATTCAGTACCTTTCATGTAAGGAGGAAAAGTTCGTGTGAAAGATTTAATATTTAAATTTTACATACTCTTAAACTTTCCAATCCTTAGTTTCTCTAGTCTTTCAGAGCCTCTTAAAATATAAGTCCCCTACATACAAACCTTCAAATTGCCAACTTTCAAAGATGTGAACGTGAGCTGGCATGTCCAGTCACGAAAGGTCACGTGAGTGGAGTACATTGTCACGTGCGTGCATCCTCTACAAATGGTTGTGCTTTTGTGTACTTTATAGAGTACAGTAGTATAGTATCTTTATTTCAAGCCCAGGATGTCCGGAAGCAAGCATAAAAGCAGCAGTGATGTAGCTGGTACTGCTGATGGAAACAAAAGTGAAAATAATTGAGAGAGTGGAGTGACAAGAGGAAGAAGTAACAGAAGAACCAAAGAGATTCACGACGCAGAAAATGGCAAGGGTTTTTTCTTTATTTGAGGAGGCACTGTTAGTTTTTGAGGCACAGGACCCGAACGTAGAATGGTACACGAAGGTTGCAGCAGCCATTCAGAATGCAGTCCAGTGCTCCCGTGTTACCTATGAGGAGAAAAAAAGAGCTACTACCCAGACATCATGGGATCGTTTTTTCCAGAGGGTAGGTAGAGTTGAATCCAGCAAGGAACCAGAACCTGTGCCATCAGCGTCTGGTGTGAGTGAAATTGCAGCTTGCCCTCATCTCCTGTTGCTGACAATCCTTCAGCTCTGTCATCTCCCACCTCCTCTCCCTCCTCCAGTCAGTAACTCTTCTTGCCTGTTCACTTGATGCTAGCCCCTGTATGCCAGCTGTTGTACTGTACTACTGTACTTTACAAGGTACTGTACTGTAAGATTAAAAATGTTTTCTTTATTTTTTGTGTTTGTTTTTTATGTGTTATTTGTGTGAAAAGATTATAAACCTATTACAGTACAGTACTATATAGCCGATTGTGTTAGTTGTGTTAGGTACCTGGGCTAATTTTGTTGGACTTACGAACAGATTGGACTTAGGAACGGGCTCTCGGAACTGAACTCGTTTGTTGCAGGGGACTTACTGTATTCTTTCTAGATAAAAGAAATAGGTAGATCGTTTTGGTGCTATGTAAGTAGCACTTACATATTTCTCATTCTCCAGTCTCTTTGATATGGTAAGGGATATAATAAACAGAAGGACTGTTTGTTTTTATACTAGCTGAAATTGTCCTAACTTCTCTCTAAATTGTCCAAAAATTATAAGAATGACATCCTATAAGAATGACAGGATCAGAACATAAAATTCTGAAATAACTCTCAAACTGTATAGATTAACATCTTGATTTATATTAAATCTTCAACGAAATAGTGGAAAATAACAACTTTGATTTAAGGTCCCAGTGTATTTCTCCCATATATGTCAGTCGTACATACTCAGGTGAGGACAATAAAATTAACTGAGCTGTGAGTTTA
The DNA here is from genome assembly GCF_009873245.2 of Balaenoptera musculus. NCBI lineage: Eukaryota > Metazoa > Chordata > Mammalia > Artiodactyla > Balaenopteridae > Balaenoptera > Balaenoptera musculus. Next base: position 55,763,293 of record NC_045794.1, read on the forward strand.
GAATAGAACTGAGGGATAATTTTGCACAGCAAGTTTGTGTGCCAGTTACAGAACATTGTATTAAACTTTAAAAACAAAAACCACACACACATATGACTTACCCATGTATGGATATGTAAGTAATGGCTGAAGGATCAGCACCTTAGCCAAAGAGTGGTCCTCAAATACAGTAAAGCTTTATTAATTTGGGATTTATAATACTTCAACTAGAACTAAGTAGAATTGATCCTCTCTGAGGACAGAGAAATAAAGATGAGATTATAAACATTGTACAGTCAGCCCTCCATACCTGTGGATTCAGCATCCATGGATTTAACCAACCATTGGTTTGGAAATATTCAGGAAAAAGATTCCAGAAAGTTTCAGAAAGAACACTTGAATTTGCTGTGCACTGGCAGCTACATAGCATTTGCATTGTGTCAGGTATTTAAATCTAGAGATTTAAAGTATATGGGAGGATGTGCATAGGTTATATGCAAATACCATACCATTTTATCTAAGGGACTTGAGCATCGAAGATTTTGGTGTCCCGGGGTGTGGGGGGGGGGCATCTTGGAACCAATTCACCATGGATACTGAGGGGCAACTGTATATTATTCAGTGATTCTGCTGTTTACAAAACATTCAAATTGGTGCAAATAGAGTTTCATTCACCATATATATGCATTACTAATGCAGTCTTGATTGTCTAAATTTTTAGGTGTAGCATACGTTTTATTGATTTACAAATAAAAGATTAAATGTTTAAGAATTGTTTAAAAAATGTGATTATTGGATCTTATAGGCAATTTTCCCATAATAATGAGTTTTTTCTTCCAGTATTATTGAGGTAATTGACATACAGTACTGTATAAGTTTTAAGGTGTACAGCATAATTTGACTTGTTTACATTCATGAAATGATTATTACAATTAGTTTAGTGAACATCCATTATCATAGATACAACACTAAAGACAAAATTTTTGTTGTGATGACAACTCAGGGTTTATTCTCTTAACTTTCATATATAACATACCACCTGTTAATTATATATATCATGTTGTACATTATATCTTTAGTACTTATAACTGGAAGTTTGTACCGTTTTATTGCCTTTATCCATTTCCCTCTCCCCCCACTCCCCGCCTCTGGTAACCAAAAATCTGATCTCTTCTATTTATTTGGTTTTTTTGTAAGTATAAAGACCTGCAGTACTATCAATATGTTAGTTCATGTTACACAAGAGTGGTTTGGTATTGCTATACATTTTCAAATGATTACCACAGTAAGTCTCATTATGATATGTTGCTATGCAAAGGTATTACATAGTTATTGCCTATAATCCACACTGTAAATTTTACACCATGACTCATTTAAATACTTTGCAACTGAAGGTTTGTACCTCTTAATATCCCTCACTTACTTCTTTCCTCCTTTCACCTCCCTTCTCTCTGGCAACCACCTGTTTGTTCTCTGTATCTATAACTCTTTCTGTTTTGTTGTGTTTGTTTTATAGATTCTACTTATAAGTAAAAGCATACAGTGTTTTTCTTTGTCTGACTTCTCACTTAGCATAATACTCTCTAGGTCCATACATGTTGTTTCAAATGGCAGGATTTTATTTTTTATGGCTAATATTCCGTGTGTGTGTGTATACTACACCTTCTTTACCCATTGTTTGCTAATGGACACTTGGGTTGCTTCCATATATTTCCCGTTGTAAACAGTGCCGCCGTGAACGTTGGGGTGCATGTACGTTTTTTTTTTTTTTGGCTGCACCACGAGGCATGTGGGATTTTAGTTCTCTGACCAGGGATTGAACCTGTGACCCCTGTGTTGGAAGTGCGGAGTCTTAACCACTGGACCACCAGCGAAGTCCTGCTGCATGTAAATTTTTGAATTAGTGCCTTTGGTTTTTTCTAGATATATGCCCTGGAGTGGGATTGCTGGAGCATATGGTAGCTCTGTTTTTAGTTTTTTGAGGAAACTCCATACTGTGTTCTGTAATGGCTGCAGCAATTTACATGCCCATCAACAGTGTACTAGGATTCCTCACCAACACTTATTTGTTGTCTTGATAATAGCCATTCTGACAGGTGTGAGGCATATCTCATTGTGATTTTGATTTGTATTTCCCTGATGATTAAGGATGTTGAGCGTCTTTTCATGTACCTGTTGGCCATCTGTATGTCTTCTCTGGAGAAATATCTGTTAAGGTCTTCTGCCCATTTTTTAATAGGATTGTTTTTTTGATGCTTAGTTGTATGACTTCTTTATACCAGTATATTTTAGGTTTTAATCCTGTGTCAAATATATCATTTGCAAGTATCTTCTCCCATTCAGTAGGTTGTCTTTTCATTTTGTTGATAGTTTCTTTAGTTGTGCAAAAGCTTTTTAGTTTGATGTAGTCCCACTTGTTTATTTTTTGCTTTTGTTTCCCTTGCCTGAGGACACATATCCAAAAAAAAAAAAAAAAAAATCACTAAGACCAATGTCAAACAGCAAACTACCTGTTTTCTTCTAGAAGTTTTATGGTTTCAGGTCTTACATTTAAGTCCTTAATCTATTTTGAATTTATTTTTGTGAATAGTGTGAGAGCCTAGTCCAGTTTCTTTTGCATATAGTTGTCTCGATTTCTCAACACCACTTATTGAAGAGGCTGTCTTTTTCCCATTGTATATTCTTGCCTCCTTTGTCACAGATTAATTGACCATAAGTGTGTGGGTTTGTTTCTGGACTCTGTATTCTGTTCCATTGATCCATGTGTCTGTTTTTGTGGCAGTACCATACTATTTTGATGACTAGCTTTGTAGTATAGTTTGAACCAGGGAGCGTGAGACCTCCAGCTTTGTTCTTTTTTCTAAAGATTGTTTTGGCTATTCAGGGTTTTGTGTGTGTGTGTGTTTCCATACAAATTTTAGAATTAGTTCTAGTTCTGTGAAAAATACCATTGATATTTTGATAAGGATTAGATTGATATGTAGATTTCCTTGGGTAGTATGGTCATTTTAATAATGTTAATTCTTCCAATCCATGAATACAGCATACCTTTCTGTCTGTGTCATATTCAATTTCTTTCATCGATGTCCTATAGTTTTTTTTTTTGAATTTTTGAATTTTATTTTATTTTTTTATACAGCAGGTTCTTATTAGTTATCCATTTTATACATATTAGTGTATATATGTCAATTCCAATCTTGCATTTCATCACACCCCCACCCCCACCCCCCTGCAGCTTTCCCCCCTTGGTGTCCATACGTTTGTTCTCTACATCTGTGTCTCAATTTCTGCCCTGCAAACTGGTTCATCTGTACCATTTCTCTAGGTTCCACATGCATGCATTAATATATGATATTTGTTTTTCTGACTTACTTCACTCTGTATGACAGTCTCTAGATTCATCCCCGTCTCTACGAATGACCCAATTTCATTCCTTTTTATGGCTGAGTAATATTCCATCGTATATATGTACCACGTCTCCTTTATCTGTTCATCTGTAGATGGGCATTTAGGTTGCTTCCGTGACCTGGCTATTGTAAATAGTGCTGCAATGAACATTGGGGTGCATGTGTCTTTTTGAAATATGGTTTTCTCTGGGTATATGCCCAGTAGTGGGATTGCTGGGTCATATGGTAATTCTATTTTTTTTTAAGGAACCTCCATACTGTTCTCCATAGTGGCTGTATCACTTTACATTCCCACCAACAGTGCAAGAGGCTTCCCTTTTCTCCACACCCTCTCCAGCATTTGTTGTTTGTAGATTTTCTGATGATCCCCATTCTAACTGCTGTGAGGTGATACCTCATTGTAGTTTTGATTTGCAATTCTCTAATAATTAGTGATGTTGAGCAGCTTTTCATGTGCTTCTTGGCCATCTGTGTGTCTTCTTTGGAGAAATGTCTATTTAGGTCTTCTGCCCATTTTTGGATTGGGTTGTTTGTTTTTTAAATATTGAGCTACATGTGCTGTTTATATATTTTGGAGATTAATCCTTTGTCCGATGATTCATTTGCAAATATTTTCTCCCATTCTGAGGGTTGTCTTTTCGTCTTGTTTGTAGTTTCCTTTGCTTTGCAAAAGCTTTGAAGTTTCATTAGGCCCCATTTGTTTATTTTTGTTTTTATTTCCATTAGGAGGTGGATCAAAAAAGATCTTGCTGTGATTTATGTCAAAGAGTGTTCTTCCTGTGTTTTCCTCTAAGAGTTTTGTAGTGTCTGGTCTTACATTTAGGTCTCTAATCCATTTTGAGTTTATTTTTGTGTATGGTGTTAGGGAGTGTTCTAATTTCATTCTTTTACATGTAGCTGTCCAGTTTTCCCAGCACCACTTATTGAAGAGACTGTCTTCTCCATTGTATATCCTTGTCTCCTTTGTCATAGATTAGTTGACCATAGGTGTGTGGGTTTATCTCTGGGCTTTCTATCCTGTTCCATTGATCTATATTTCTGATGTTGTGTCAGTACCATGTTGCCTTGGTTACTGTAGCTTTGTAGTAGAGTCTGAACTCAGGGATTCTGATTCCTCCATCTCCCATTTTTTCCCCTCAAGACTGCTTTGGCTATTCAGGGTCTTTTGTGTCTCCAGACAAATTTAAGATGATTTGTTCTAGTTGCGTAAAAAATGTCATTGGTAATTTGATAGGGATTGCATTGAATCTGTAGATTGCTTTGGGTAGTATAGTCATTTTCACAATATTGATTCTTCCAATCCAAGAACATGGTATATCTCTCCATCTGTTTGTATCATCTTTAATTTCTTTCATCAGTGTCTTACAGTTTCCTGCATACAGGTCTTTTGTCTCCCTAGGTAGGTTTATTCCTAGGTATTTTATTCTTTTTGTTGCAATGGTAAATGGGAGTGTTTCCTTAATTTCTCTTTCAGACTTTTCATCATTAGTGTATAGGAATGCAAGAGATTTCTGTGCATTAATTTTGTATCCTGCAACTTTACCAAATTCATTGATTAGCTCGAGTAGTTTTCTGGTGGCATCTTTAGGATTCTCTATGTACAGTGTCATGTCATCTGCAAACAGTGACAGTTTTACTTCTTCTTTTCCAATTTGTATTCCATTTATTTCTTTTTCTTCTCTGATTGCCGTGGCTAGGACTTCCAATACTATGTTGAATAATAGTGGTGAGAGTGGACATCCTTGTCTTTTTCCTGATGTTAGAGGAAATTCTTTCAGTTTTCCACCATTGAGAATGATGTTTGCTGTGGGTTTGTCATATATGGTCTTTATTATGTTGGGGTAGGTTCCCTCTATGCCCACTTTCTGGAGAGTTTTTATCATAAATGGGTGTTGAATTTTGTCAAAAGCTTTTTCTGCATCTATTGAGATGATCATACAGTTTTTCTTCAATTTGTTAATATGGTGTATCACATTGATTGATTTGCGTATATTGAAGAATCCTTGCATCCCTGGCATAAATCCCACTTGATCATGGCGTATGATCCTTTTAATGTGTTGTTGGATTCTGTTTGCTAGTATTTTGTTGAGGATTTTTGCATCTATATTCATGAGTGATATTGGTCTGTAATTTTCTTTTTTTGTAGTATCTTTGTCTGGTTTTGGTATCAGGGTGATGGTGGCCTCATAGAATGAGTTTGGGAGTGTTCCTTCCTCTGCAATTTTTTGGAAGAGTTTGAGAAGGATGGGTGTTAGCTCTTCTCTAAATGTTTGATAGAATTCACCTGTGAAGCCATCTGGTCCTGGACTTTTGTTTGTTGGAAGATTTTTAGTCACAGTTTCATTTTCATTACTTGTGGTTGGTCTGTTCATATTTTCTATTTCTTCCTGGTTCAGTCTTGGAAGGTTATACCTTTCTAAGAATTTGTCCATTTCTTCCAGGTTGTCCATTTAATTGGCATAGAGTTGCTTGTAATAGTCTCTTAGGATGCTTTGTATTTCTGCGGTGTCTGTTGTAACTTCTCCTTTTTCATTTCTAATTTTATTGATTTGAGTCCTCTCCCTCTTTTTCTTGATGAGTCTGGTTAATGGTTTATCAATTTTATCTTCTCAAAGAACCAGCTTTTAGTTTTATTGATCTTTGCTCTTGTTTTCTTTGATTCTATTTCATTTATTTCTGCTCTGATTGTTATGATTTCTTTCCTTCTGCTAACCTTGGGTTTTGTTTGTTCTTCTTTCTCTAGTTCCTTTAGGTGTAACTTTAGATTGTTTATTTGAGATTTTTCTTGTTTCTTGAGGTTGGCTTGTGTGGCTATAAAGTTCCCTCTTAGATCTGCTTTTGCTGCATCCCAGAGGTTTTGGATCATCGTGTTTTCATTGTCATTTGTCTCTAGGTATTTTTTGATTTCCTCTTTGACTTCTTCAGTGATCTCTTGGTTATTTAGTAACGTATTGTTTAGCCTCCATGTGTTTGTGTTTGTTATGTTTTTTCCCCTGTAATTGATTTCTAATCTCATAGCGTTGTGGTCAGAAAAGATGCTGGATATGATTTCAGTTTTCTTAACTTTACTGAGGCTTGATTTGTGACCCAAGATATGATCTATCCTGGAGAATGTTCCATGCACACTTGAGAAGAGAGTGAAATCTGCTGTTTTTGGATGGAATGTCCTATAAATATCAGTTAAATCTATCTGGTCTGTTGTGTCATTTGAAGCTTGTTTTTCCATATTAATTTTCTGTTTGGATGATCTGTCCATTGGTGTAAGTGAGGTGTTAAAGCCCCCCGCTATTATTGTGTTACTGTCGATTTCCTCTTTTATAGCTGTTAGCAGTTGCCTTATGTATTGAGGAGCTCCTATGTTGGGTGCATATATATGTAAGTTGTTATATTTATGCAATTTAAATTGCATATATATTTATATGTTAAATTGTTGATCCCTTGATCATTATGTAGTGTCCTTCCTTGTCTCTTGTAACATTCTTTATTTTAAAGTCTATTTTATCTGATATGAGTATTGTTACTGCAGCTTTCCTTTGATTTCCATTTTCATGGAATATCTTTTTCCATCCCCTCACTTTCAGTCTGTATGTGTCCCTAGGTCTTAAGTGGGTCTCTTGTAGACAGCATATAGAGGGGTCTTGTTTTTGTATCCATTCAGCAAGCCTGTGTCTTTTGGTTGGAGCATTTAATCCATTCACGTTTAAGGTAATTATCGAGACGTATGTTCCTATGACCATTTTCTTAATTGTTTTGGGTTTGTTTTTGTAGGTCCTTTTCTTCTCTTGTGTTTCCCACTTAGAGAAGTTCCTTTAGCATTTGTTGTAGAGGTGGTTTGGTGGTGCTGAATTCTCTTAGCTTTTGCTTGTCTGCAAAGCTTTTGATTTCTCCATTGAATCTGAATGAGATCCTTGCCGGGTAGAGTAATCTTGGTTGTAGGTTCTTCCCTTTCATCACTTGAAGTATATCATGCCACTCCCTTCTGGGTTGTAGAGTTTCTGCTGAGAAATCAGCTGTTAACCTTATGCGAGTTCCCTTGTGTGTTATTTGTTGTTTTTCTCTTGCTGCTTTCAATAATTTTTCTTTGTCTTTAATTTTTGCTAATTTGATTACTGTGTGTCTCGGTGTGTTTCTCCTTGGGTTTATCCTGTATGGGACTCTCTGTGCTTTCTGGACTTGGGTGGCTATTTCCTTTCCCATGTTAGGGAAGTTTTCGACTCTGATCTCTTCAAATATTTTCTCTGGTCCTTTCTCTCTCTCTTCTCCTTCTGGGTCCCCTATAATGTGAATGTTGTTGCGTTTAATGTTGTCCCAGAGGTCTCTTAGGCTGTCTTCATTTCTTTTCATTCTTTTTTCTTTATTGTGTTCCGCAGCAGTGAATTCCACCATTCTGTCTTCCAGGTCACTTATCCGTTCCGTTCTTCTGCCTCAGTTGTTCTGCTATTGATTCCTTCTAGTGTAGTTTTCATTTCAGTTATTGTATTGTTCATCTCTGTTTGTTCTTTAATTCTTCTAGGTCTTTGTTAAACGTTTCTTGCATCTTCTCGATCTTTGCCTCCATTCTTTTTCCGAGGTCCTGGATCATCTTCACTATCATTCTGAATTCTTTTTCTGGAAGGTTGCCTATCTCCACTTCATTTAGTTGTTTTTCTGGGGTTTTATCTTTTTCTTCATCTGGTACATAGCCCTCTGCCTTTTCATCTTGTCTATTTTTCTGTGAATGTGGTTTTTGTTCCACAGGCTGCAGGATTTTAGTTCTTCTTCTGTCTGTCCTCTTGTGGATGAGGCTATCTAAGAGGCTTGTGCAGGTTTCCTGATGGGAGGGACTGGTGGGGGGTAGAGTTGGGTGTTGCTCTGGTGGGCAGAGCTCAGTAAAACTTTAATCTGCTTGGCTGCTAATGGATGGGGCTGGGTTCCCTCCCTGTTGGTTGTTTGGCCTGAGGTGACCCAACACTGGAGCCTACCTGGGCTAATGGTGGACTCTGGGATGGCTCACGCCAAGGAGCACTTCCCAGAACTTCTGCTGCCAGTGTCCTTGTCCTCATGGTGAGACACAGCCACCCCCCGCCTCTGCAGGAGACCCTCCAACACTAGCAGGTAGGTCTGGTTCAGTCTCCCCTGGGGTCACTGCTACTTCCCCTGGGTCCTGATGCGCACACTACTTTGTGTGTGCCCTCCAAGAGTGGAGTCTCCGTTTCCCCCAGTCCTGTCGAAGTCCTGCAATCAAATCCCACTAGCCTTCAAAGTCTGATTCTGTAGGAATTCCTCCTCCCGTTACTGGACCCCCAGGTTGGGAAGCCTGATGTGGGGCTCAGAACCTTCACTCCAGTGGGTGGGCCTCTGTGGTATAAGTGTTCTCCAGTTTGTGAGTCACCCACCCAGCAGTTATGGGATTTGATTTTTTTTTTTTTTTTGGGATTTGATTTTGTTGTGATTGTGCCCCTCCTACCATCTCATTGTGGCTTCCACTTTGTCTTTGGATGTGGGGTATCTTTTTTTTGGTGAGTTCCTGTGTCTTCCTGTCAATGATTTTTAGCAGTTGGTTGTGATTCCGATGCTCTTGCAAGAGGGAATGAGAGCACGTCCTTCTCTGCCATCTTGAACCAGTCTCCTCAATGTCCTATAGTTTCTAGGTACAGGTCTTTAACCTCAGTTAGATTTAGTCTAAGTATTTTATTTCTTTTGACGCAATTATAAATGGGATTGTTTTCTTAATTTCTCTTTTTTATTGGAGCATAATTGCTTTACAATGTTGTGTTAGTTTCTTCTGTACAGTGAAGTGAATCTGCTATATGTATACATATATCCCCTCCCTCTTAGGCCTCCCTCTGTACCCCCATCCCACCCATCTAGATCATCACAGAGCACCAAGATGAGCTCCTTGTGCTGTACAGCAGGTTCCCACTAGCTATCTGTTTTACACATAGTAGTGTATTTATGTCAAACCTAATCTCCCAATTCATCCCACCCTCCCCTGCCCGCCTGTGTCCACACATCCGTTCTCCATGTCTGCCTTTCTGTTCCTGCCCTGCAAATAGGTTCATCTGTATCATTTTTCTAGATTCCACATATATGCATTAATGTGTGATATTTTTTTTAATACAGCAGGTTTTTATGATCTGTTTTATACATATTAGTGTATATATGTCAATCCCAATCTCCGAATTCATCCCACCCCCCTCCCCCCTGCTTTCCCCCCTTGTTGTCTGTACGTTTGTTCTCTACACCTGTGTCACTATTTCTGTCTTGCAAACCGGTTCATCTGTACCATTTTTGTAGATTCCACGTATATGTGTTAACATGTGATATTTTGTTTTTCTCTTTCTGACTTACTTCACTGTATGACAGACTCTACGTCCATCCACATCTCTACAAATGACCCAATTTCATTTGTTTTTATGGCTGAGTAATATTCCATTATATATATATATATATATATGTGCCACATCTTCTTTATCCATTCATCTGTTGATGGACACTTAGGTTGCTTCCATGTCCTGGCTATTGTAAATAGTGCTGCAGTGAACATTGGGGTACATGTGTCTTTTTGAATTATGGTTTTCTCTGGGTATATGCCCAGTAGTGGGATTGCTGGGTCATATGGTAGTTCTATTTTTAGTTTTTTAAGGAACCTCAGTACTGTTCTCCACAATGGCTGTATCAATTTACATTCCCACCAATAGTGCAAGAGGGTTCCCTTTTCTCTGCTCCCTCTCCAGCATTTATTGTTTGTAGATTTTTTTTGTTGATGGCCATTTTGACTGGTGTGAGGTGATACTTCATAGTTTTGAGTTGCATTTCTCTAATTTTTAGTGATGTTGAGCATCTGTAACCTCATTAGTTAGATTTATCCTAAGTATTTTATTCCTTTTGGTGCAATTATAAATGGGATTGTTTTCTTAATTTCTCTTTCTGATTGTTCATTGTTACCATAAAGAAATGCAACAGATTTCTGTTTATTAATTTTGTCTCCAGCAACTTTACCAAATTCATTGATGAGCTCTAGTAGTTTCTGGTGGCGTCTTGAGGATTTTCTTTTCTTTGGTGTGCCATGCGGCTTGTAGGATCTTAGTTCCCCAAGCAGGGATTGAACCCAGGGCCCTGACAGAGCGCCGAGTCCTAACCACTGGACTGGCAGGGAATTCCCAGGATTTTCTATGTGTAGTATCATGTTATCTGTAAACAGTGACAGTTTTACTTCTTTCTTTGCAGTTTGGATTCCCTTTATTTCTTTTTCTTACCTGATTGCTGTGACTAGGACTTCCAATACTATGATGAGTAAAAGTGACAAGAGTGGGCATCATTGTCTTGTTCCTGATCTTAGAGGAGATGCTTTTGCCTTTTCACCATTGAGTATGACATTAGCTGTGGCCTTGTCATATATGGCCTTTATTATTTTGAGATATGTTCCCTCTATACCCACTTTATTGAGAGTTTTTATCATAAATGGATGTTGAATTTTGTCAAATTTTTCTACATCTATTGAGATGATCATATGATTTTTATTCAGCATTTTGTTAATGTGGTGTATCACATTGATTAATTTGTGGATATCAATCCATTCTTGCATCCCTGGTATAAATCCCACTTGATCCTCGTGTATGATCTTTTTAATGAATTGTTGAATTCAGTTTGCTAATATTTTGTTGAGGATTTTTGCATCTGTGTTCGTCAGTGATATTGGCCTGCAACTTTCTTTTTTTGTGATATCTTTGTCTGGGTTTGGTAGCGGGGTGATACTGGTCTCATAGAATGAGTTTGGAAGTGTTCCTTCCTCTGCAGTTTTTTGAATAGTTTGAGAAGAATAGGTGTTAACTCTTCTCTAAGTGGTGGAATTCACCTGTGAAGCCATCTGGTCCTGGACTTCTGTTTTTTGGGAGTTGTTTTATTACTGATTCAATTTTATTACTGGTAATTGGTCTATTTGTATTTTCTATTTCTTCCTGGTTCATTCTGAGGACATTGTACATTTCTAGGAATTTGTCATTTCTTTGAGGTTGTCCATTTTATTGGTGTATAATTATTTGTAGTAATCTTTTATGATCCTTTGTAATTCTGTGGTGTCAGTTGTAACTTCTTTTTCATTTCTGATTTTATTGATTTGGGCTCTCTTTTTTTTCTTGTTCAGTCTGGTTTATCAATTTTGCTTATGTTTTCAGAGAACCAGCTCTTAGTTTCATTAATCTTTTCTGTAGTTTTTTAGTCTATTTCTTTTATTTCTGCTCTAATCTTTATGATTTCTTTCCCTCTACTAACTTTGGGTTTTATTTGTTCTTCCTTTTCTAGTTCCTTTAGGTGTAAGATTAGGTTGTTTATTTCAGGTTTTTCTTCTTTCCTGAGGTAGGCTTGTGTCACTGTAAACTTTTCTTTTAGAACTGCTTTTGCTGCATCCCAAAGACTTTGGATTGTTGTGTTTTTGTTTTCATTTGTTTCCACGTATTTTTCAATTTCTTTTTTGATATCTTCAGTGATCCATTGGTTGTTTAGTAGCATATTGTTTAGCCTCACATTCACATTTAATGTGATTATTGATAGGTATGTACTTATTGCCATTTTGTTCATTGTTTTGGGGTTGTGTTTTTTGCAGGATTTTTTATTATAGTTGATTGTGGTCAGAAAAGATGCGTGATATGATTTCAGTTTTGTTACATTTATGGAGACTTGTTTTGTGGCCTAGTATGTGATCTGTTCTGGAGCATATTCCTTGTGCATTTGAAAAGAATGTGTTCTGTGGCTTTTGGATGAAATGTTCTGTATATATCTATTAAGTTCATGTGGTCTAATATGTCATTTAAGGCCTACCTAGTATTATTGTATTACTGTCAGTTTCTCCCTTTATGTCTGTTAATATTGCTTTATGTGTTTTTTTAAAAATAAATTTATTTACTTATTTATTTATTTATGGCTGCATTGGGTCTTTTGTTGCTGCAGACGGGCTTTCTCTAATTGCGGCTAGTGGAAGCTACTCTTCGTTGTGGTGCGCAGGCTTCTCACTGCAGTGGCTTCTCTGTTGCAGAGCACAGGCTTTAGGCGAGCGGGCTTCAGTAGTTGTGACATGCAGGCTCAGTAGTTGTGGCTCGTGGGCTCTAGAGTGCCGTCTCAGTAGTTGTGGTGCATGGGCTTAGTTGCTCCGCGGCATGTGGGATCTTCCCGGACCAGAGTGCAAACCCGTGTCACTTGCATTGGCAGGCAGATTCTTAACCACTGCACCACCAGAGAAGTCCCTGCTTTATGTGTTTAGGTGCGCCTATGTTAGGTGCATTTATAACAGTTATGTATCTTTTTCTTAGGTTTATCCCTTTATCATTATGTATTGTCCTTAGTCTCTTGTGACTGTCTTTGTTTTCAAATCTATTCTGTCTGATGTAAGTACTGCTACCTCGTTTTTTTTTTTTTTAATTTCCATTTGCATGGAATACTTTTTTCCATCCCCTTACTTTCAGTTTGTATGTTTCTTCAGATCTGAAGCAAGTCTTTTGTAGGCAGCATATATATTGGTATTGTTTTTGTAGCTGTTCAGCCATTCTGTGTGTTTTGATTGGAGCATTTAGTTCATTTACATTTAATGTGATTTTTGATAGGTATGTACTTATTGCCATTTTGTTAATTGCTTTGGGGTTGTTTTTATAGTTGTTTTTGGTCCTTCTTTTGATCTCTTCCCTTGTGATTTGAAGACTGTCTTTAATGTTATGTTTGAACTCTTTTCTTTTTTCTGTGTGTTTATATTATAGGTTTTCGGTTTCCAGTTACCATGAGGTATCTATCTATCTATGTCTATCTATCTATCTACCTATCTATCTACCTACCTATCTATGATTATTTTAAGTTGCTGATCTCTTAAGTTCAAATGCATTTCAACAATCCTGCATTTTTACTAATCATCCCCCCCCATGTTAACTGTTTTTGACATCACATTTTGCATCTTTTTTGTGTGTGTATCCCCTAACTACTTATTGTGGATATACACAGTTTTACTACTTTTGTCTTTTAACCTTCTTACTAGCTTTGTACATGGTTGACTGACTACCTTTACTGTATATTTGTCTTTACCAATGAGATTTTTCCTTTTGTAGTTTCCATTTTTCTAGTTGTGGCTTTTTTTTTTTTCCACTTAGGAAGTCCCTTTAACATTTCTTGTAAAGTTGGTTTGCTGATGCTGAACTCTTTTATCTTTTGCTTGTCTGTAAAACTTTTGATCTCGCCCTCAAGTGAAAGCCTTGCCTGGTAGAGTATTTTTTGTTGTAGGTTTTTCCCTTTCATCACTTTAAGTATATTGTGCCACTCCCTTCTGACCTGCAGAGTTTCTGCTGAAAAGTCAGCTTATAGCCTTATGGGAGTTCCCTTGTACATAAGTAGTTGCTTTTCCTTTGCTGCCTTTAATATTCTCTCTTTATCTTTAATTTTTAAAAATATTTATCATTTATTTATTTATTTTGGCTGCACTGACTCTTAGTTGTGGCATGTGTGATCTTATTTTTTTTTTTTTTAGTTTTTCCATGCAGACTTCTTAGTTGCAGCATGTGGACTTTCAGTTGTAGCATGCAGACTTAGTTATGGCATGCATGTGGGATCTAGTTCCCCGAACAGGGATCAAACCCGGGCCTCCTGCACTGGGAGTGTGCAGTCTTACCTACTGGACCACCAGGGAAGTCCTGCCATTCAATTTTTGTCTTGGTGTGGTCCTCTGAGTTTACCCTGTTTGGGACTCTCTGGGCTTCCTGGACCTGGATGTCTGTTTTCTTTTCCAGGTTAGGGAAGATTTTAGCTATTATGTCCTCATATATATTCTCTGCCCCTTTCTCTCTTCTCCTTCTGAGACTCCTATAATGTGAATGTTGGTACGCTAGATGTCCCTCAGGTCTCTTAAACTCCTCATTTTCTTTTCTTTATTTTTTTATAATTGAAGTATAGTTGATGTACAATATAAATTTCAGGTGTAAAACATAGTGATTCACAATTTTCAAAGATTATACCCCATTTATAGTTACAAAATATTAGCTATATTCCCTGTGCTGCACAATATATCCTTGTAGCTTATTTATTTTATACATAGTAGTTTGTACCTCTTAATCTTCTACACCTATCTTGCCCCTCCCCTCTTCCTTCTCCCCCCTCCCCATTGGTAAACACTAGCTTGTTTCTATTTGTAAGTCTGTTTCTTTTGTTACATTCACAAGTTTGTTTTATTTTTCAGATTATACATATAAGTGATATCATACATTATTTGGCTTTCTCTGACTTATTTCACTAAACATAACACCCTTCAAGTCCATCCATGTTGTTTCAAATGGCAAAATTCCATTCTCTTTTATGGCTGAGTAGTATTCCATTGTATATATACCACATCTTATTTATCCATTTGTCTGTTGATGGACACTTAGGTTGCTTCCATATCTTGGCTACTGTAAATAATGCTGCTATGAACATTGGGATTGTCCTAATTTCTTTTTATTTGTTTGCTTGTTTGTTTGCTTTTTCTGTTCAGCTCCAGTGATTCCCACTACTCTATCTTCTAGCTTGTGGATCCATTCCTTTGCACCATCTAATCTACTGTTGATTCTTTCTAGTGTATTTTTCATTTCAGTTATTGTATTCTTCATCTCTGTTTGGCTCTTCTTTATATTTTCTAACTCTTCGTTAAAACTGTCTAACTTTTTGCTCTGTTCACCCATAGAACTTTATCTAAAGTTCTGAACATCATTATGATCATTATCTGGTGACTAGGGCTATGTTCTCTAAGGGTGCCCCCTATTTGGGCTGCTTGAACCCTTCTGTTGTGGGCTGATTACTATGGGCCATCTGGTGGGTGTGGCTGGCCCCATTCTGGTTGGTTTCCAAGCCCTGCCTTGTGCAGAGGCTGCCATCTGCTGGTGGGTAGGGCTGGATTACAAGGTTGCTGGCTATGGGGCCCTGGGGGATCCTGGGCTCCAGCTAATCCACTAGTGAGTGGAGCCGGGTACTAGAGTGGGTGGTTGCGGGGGATGGAGGTGGGGGAGTGTGTCCTGGATCTAATGTTGGCTTGCTGGTGGGTGGGGCCAGTTCCTGACACAGCTGGCTGCTGGGTCTGAGGTGTCCCAAAGCCGGTGTTGGCCCACTGGTGAATGGGGCTGGATCCTGGGGCAGCTGGCTAATGGGTCCAAAGGGTCTTGGAGCTGGTGTCTGCCTGCTGGTGGGTGGGATTGGGGCCTGGGGGTTCCTGGGGCTGGTGTTGGCCTGCAGGTAGACAGTGCTGGAGCTAGTGCTAGCTCACTGGTGGGCAGAACTGCATTCCCATGTCTCTGGCTGCAGGGCCCTAAGGGTCCTAGAGCTGGTGTCCTGTTGGTAGGTGGGGCTGGATCCGGGACCAGCTGGCTTGAGGGTCCCAAGGTGTCCCAGAGCTGGTTTTGGCCTGCTGTTGGGCAGGGCCAGGGCCCAAAGGGTCTTGTGACTGGTGCAGGCCTACTGGTGGGTGGGCTGGGTCCTGATACTGTAGGCTGCAGGACTGAAGTGGTCCTGGGGCTGGTGTCCACCTGATGGTGGGCAGGGCCAAGGCCCAGCGTGTCCTGGGACTAGTGCTGGCTCACTGGTTGGTAGATCCAGGTCCTGGGGTCTTGAGCTGCAGTGTCCTGTGGGTCCTGGAGTTAGCGTTTTGGCCTGGTGGTGGGTAGGGCTGGTGCCCATGGGATCCTGGGACTGGTGTCTACCCACTGGTGGGTGAGCCTGGTCCTGTGGCTAGTGCCAGCCCATTGGTAGGCAGGGCCAGGGTCTGAGGCCTCTGGTAGAGCCAGGTCCTGGGTTGACTGTGGGCTCAGGGGATCTTAAGGCGGCAGGCCTGCTGGTGGGGGGGGGCTGTCTCTCCACCTGGTTAGTTGCTTGGGCTGAGGCATCCCAGTACTGATAATCACAGGCTGGTGGGAGGGGCTGGATCCCAAGGCTAATAAGCTAGAGCGAGGACTCCAAAATGGCACTTGCCAGCACAGTGTTCATGTGGTAGAACAAGCTCCCAAAGATGGTTGCTGCCAGTGTCTATGTCCCCAGGGTGAGCTGCAGTTGCCTCCTACCTCTCCAGGAGACTCCAAGATCAGATGGTGGGACTGATGCTCCTTTCAAATTACTGCTTCTACTCTGGGTCCTGGAGTATGTGAGAGTTTGTGTGCACCTTTAAGAGTGGTGTCTCTATTTCCCACAGCCCTCTGGCTCTCCCAAAAGTAAGCCCTGCTGGCCTTTAAAGTCAGACCTTCCAGGGGCTCATCCTCTTGGTGCAGGACTCCCCAGGCTGGGGAGCCCAATGTGGGGCAGACCACTTGCTCCTTGGTGGGTGACACACCCGCGGGTATGGATTTTGACTATACTGCGTCACCACCCCTCTTACCCTGCTCATTGTGGTTCCTTCTTTATATCTTTGGTTGAAGATCTTTTCTGCTAGTCTTCCAGTTTTTCTCATCAGTAGTTTCCCTGTTGTAATTTTGGTGTGCCCATGGGAGGAGGTGTGCTCAGGGTCTTCCTTTTCTGCCATCTTGGCCACATTTCTCCCCCATTATAATTAGTTTTGTTAAAATAAAAATTATATTTGAATATCATTTATTTGGGTAATCAAAGGCAGTAGTCTGAATATGCTTCTTTTTTTTTGGAAGGGCCATGCCTGCCCACTTTGGAAGTACACATATATGGGCAGTTGGGAGCCTCCAAGGCATCGAATAAGACCAACATGAGAGAATGATATTACAATTTAGTAGGGCCACGAAATGCTGTTGTTTTCCTATCCTGTTCACTTGTGTTACCATATGGCAGCCTGGCTTAAGTGGTTTCTCAACACGTGATAGTTCTGAACGGTCTGGAAGAGATGTAGCTAGTGCACGGATGGGACTAGGGTTAGCTACCCTGTCACTTGTCAGCATGAAAAGCCCTATCGTAATTGCCTGCAACTTCTCTGTGTCATCTATGAAACTAAATTCCATGAAGCCAAGAACATCTTGATTGTGATACACATATAGGTGCTCAATAAGAGTTTATTGAATGAATCAAAGCACTGGGACTTGAGTCTTGAAGCCGGCTTTAAAAGCAGGAGATTGTGGGTCCCAAAGCTAAACCAGGGTTAGTTGTTGGCATAATTTAGATTTTTAATTTTAATAAATGTTTTAAAGGTACTGATTAGTGTTTAGGTCTGTAGGCTGATGACAATAACTGCAAGTAGTCATTCATTGTATTGTGAAAAGTTGGTAGTTGCATTTTCTGGTTATGTGGATTCTGAATTGGGTTTTGACTTAGTATTTATAAAAAAATTATTTCTTAATAATTATTTCTTTAAAAAGTACCACTTGTTTAAAAGTTTGTGGCCATATTGTCTATCATACAGCCAGCTTTCAATTAGATATGATAGGGAATTTTTGACATTTACAAATACTGCTGTAAAAAGATAATTATCTGAAAGCACCAGCACATTTAGAAGGTGCTCAGAAGTGTTTAATTATAACAACAAATTGTAAAATGAACTGTTAACAGGAACTAGCAAAGAGCAACAGAAAATAGAACAAGGGCATTGTGAAGTGACAAGCAGTTGGGAGACTCCACGTGTGTTTAGTAATTTACTAGTAGGTAATGCATTTGAAATTATATATTAAAATATTGTTAGAATATTATTATTTTGGATAAGAGAACCATAATTGATTGTTTTTAGGAGGGTGGTGATCCTAAAACATACTTGAATCTTACCACTCTTCTAAAACTCTCCTTTAAAAATTCGTATTTTAAAAAATTGATAGACATTGCCTCTCTCTCTCTCTCTCTCTCTTTTTTTTTTTTTTTTGCCACGGCCTGTGGGATCTTAGTTCCCTGACCAGGGATGAAATCCGGGCCCATGGCAGTGAAAGCATTGAGTCCTAACCACTGGACCACCAGGGAATTCCCAGCATTGCCCTCTCATCCTTGTTTCAGTCCCATAGATCTGCCTTCAGAATACAACTATTTATATGTTCACCCAACAACTTGAAGTCAGCTTATCAAAATATCTTTCATATTCAAAGTGTCAACTTTTTCAAAACATTTTTTGTTACTGTCATGTTAGGTGAATTTCATTTATTTCTCAGTTAAGTTTTAGTATTTTTATGTGCTTATTTTTGGTTCACACCTTTCCAGGCAATACCCTGTATTAGGCCTTCTTCCAAGATCACAGTAACATCTGCCTAAATTGACTTCACCACCTTTTTTTTTTCTTTTTTGGTTCATTTATAGATAATTTACAGATATCTTCGTGTTGCTTCCCTGATTTAAATATTTAAAAAAAAACTTCAATAATTTCACTGCTTGTTGGACATTATCTCAGATGTTTGCCTGATCATTTTACTTTTACAGCTGTCTGGAACAGGTCCTTTCTTTTCACCACTCTCTTCTCTCATCTTTCTTGCTGCAACAAAGGTCATAGGCCTTCTGAGTCTCTCATGACTTTTAATTTTCATCCTAGTGGACTAGGACAGGCTAAATTCAAAATAGCAGATCTGGTACTTACTTGCTTAGTGGCCTTAGAATTAGAGACAATAAATGCATAGAGCCTGGGATGGAGTCTGGCTGGTGGGAAGGACCAGAAGTCGTTTAACAATATCCTCCTTGCATCCATTCATGACCATAAACCCACTGAGCTAGACTTGAATTCACCCTGCCCTTTTTTTTCCCACGTTGCCTGGTACTCTGTTCACACTTAAATTCACTGCCTTGCTGCTTTGTATCTTTCAGTGGCAGATTGTAGCATCCTTTTGTGTTGCCTTGTTCCCTCAGGTGCCTCATATAATGCATTGTGTGCACAGTAGGCATTCAGTAAAGGATGTTGCTTGGCAAGGAAATCAGCTGTGCAGTTTTTTCTAATTTACAAGAGGACAAGACAGTTGTAAGAATCATCCTGAAAAAATATTGTCCATGCAATAAATTACTTAAATAGCAAAAGAGAGACATTCTAAGGAAACAGTGGTCTTTAAAAGTTGATATGGTATCAGACTTGTAATAGAATTGGGAAAGCTTTTCTTAAAAACAGAACATCCCTCTGTATTAAAAAAATACTTTTTTTCACCTTTTCTCACAATCGTTCATTTTTCTTTTTTAAGAGGCATGTGAGAAGACCAGGTCTCTGTAGTTAAGCACTTTAACCACCAGGTGGAAGCACCGCATTGGGAGTTCCCGGAAGGCAACCGCCAGCTCCTAACTACTGGTAGGTAGACTCCTAACAGTAAGTACAGAATACTCCTGGAAGACAGATTGCTGGGCTAGAAAGCAAAGAAATAATGGGAGTTGTTACACATTTTGGTCCTGAAATCCTTCACTATTCACCCTTCAGGGCTTCATGAGACAAACACTGTGTAAAAATACTATGTGTTAGTGTTGAAGAACATGTTCTTGATCAATTAGGGAAAAGTTTAATTAACTGAGCTAAGTTAATAAACTGTTATTTTAAGATCTGGAAATTTCAATGAATATTTAAGAAGGTGTAGCAATTGTGTACGCTGGTGCTTCTGAAATTTGAGGTTCCATTTTTTAAATCAGTTGCTTTTCTTTCATTCTAAAAGTAGTTAGTAGAAAATTTCAAAAATGAAGTAGGAAAAAATGAAAACATACTACCAACCCAAAAGTTGACTAATCCTTTTAACAGTTTATCTTCTTTTACTTTTTTTCCCCTCTATGTCTAATAGTTTAAAATTTAGTTCATTTGTGCTTTGCTTTGGATGGTGGCGTAGGGAGTAATAAATGCTATAAGAAGCTGCAAAGTTAAGTATCAACGTCTAGGGACTTCCCTGGCGGTCCAGTGGTTAAGACTCCGCGCTTCCACTGCAGGGGGTGTGAATTCGATCCCTGGCTGGGGAACTAAGATCCCATATGCCGCGTGGTACGGCCAAAAAAATTTTTTAAAAAAGTATCAAAGTCTAGCTAAGATATACCAGGAAACTCCTGCTAAAGGCGGTCCTATATAATGAATTCTCTTTTGAAAATAGAAAAACTGGCCCCAGTTCATTTTCAAAATTGAGACATTTGTCACTTTTTAGAAATTGGTACCTGTAAATTAGTCAGTTCCTACTCAGTCTTGTCTTATTTAAACGATTATTTGTTTAGCATGTTTCAGGGGGCAGACATACACTTGAGCCCAACCTCTCCGTCCTATGACTAGAAATTCGATGTTAAGAGGTTGCATCGATGAAGGGATGAGGGTTAGGGCTGTTAGTTATCCAACTCCTAGAAGAGGCAAATTATTTATTATTCTGTGTTTCAAAAGCACTTTGAAATCAATAAAATATTATTCAAGACAAAAGACCCCTCCCTATACCAGCATTTCCCCAAATTTCTAGATATATAAGTTCAAAGAGATGGTACTAGGCTAAATTATTTAAGAAAATGGTTCCATGGCTGAGCCTGTTTGGGGAATCCATTTCCTTCCTGCTTGATTTCTCAGACCCTTTACAGTGTGCGCTGGGAATTTTCCAAAGATTGTGTGTGTGTGTGTGTGTGTGTGTTTGTGGTATGTGTTTTTTGTGTGATTTTTTGTGTGTTTTTTGGTTTTTGTGCCAGTAGGCACACTTTTCATCCATTATCTCCCCCATGGCACAAAGTAATTCGGATGGGTATATATCATATAAACTGTTGTGGAAGGACTCTCTGGGCTTTGAAGAATTATTACAATATTATTGCCTCATAAAAGGTCATTAGATTTGGTCTTTATTTGATGGCAATCAGTTCTCTCTGGTATGTGGACTTTGTACACTGGTGTAAGTATTTGTTTTCAAAGTAATGTAATGGAAAGAAACAGCATTTGTTGTTTACAGAAATATTAATTCTTTATTGACAATCAGAAATATTTTGATTTTACTGAATTCAGAGGTAGTCTTGGCCCCTGCCCAATAACACTTTTTAGTCTTAGACAATTTGTACATTTTAAGTTTTTAATTATAGTACAAAAGAAAGTCACTGAGAAAACTTATAAAATCAGCTTATGCAACATCTATAAAAGGCTATGGAGTAGTTCATATGCTGAAGTATGATAAAATAGTTTGTGAGCAATACAGTACAATATCTGCTTATCAGTGATACAATGTAAAGTCTGTAATGAAGTTAGACTGTTTCCCCAAATTTCTACTTTAGGTGCTGTGAACTTTTTTTCACTTTAACCATCATAATTTTCTCCCCTTCCCCCAAATCTAAATCTGTCATGACATAGGCATCAACTGTATTGTCACCGTGTAGAATAAGAACCAAATTTCTCAATAAGCAACTTCCCCTGTCACAGTGAGACAGTATGCTATGCTCATTTTTCTAGATTCCCTAGGAAAAGATATTTTTAATCCAGTGCCAGATATTTTTACTTTCTAAAGGTAGAGCTAGCCTCTCATACCATTTTAAGAAATATTACAAAATGCAAATTGCTTCTAGAACAAAAATGTTTGATTTCTTAGACTTTCAGAATATTGAGGCTTTTTAACATTCCTGATACATCCAACAGCTCAAGTCTGTGACAATTAAGCACCAAAATCAACACTGATAGTACCTGCAGAGACTTAACATTTCTCTAAAATGCTCCCCACCATTTAAATTCATCATGTAACATTATTTATAATTTGAGGAGGTACACGGTTAAAGCTGTGTTACTTCATGAACATTTCCTTAAAATTATTAAGTGTCATTCTAGCTAGCCAATATTTCAGGTTTCAGACCAATTCTGTTATTGGTCTCTAATAGTTATTACTGCCTCAAAATATTTATGCCTCTTGAGTGTTAATTATCCTTCCTCCACCTGGGCAGGTACCCAAAACTGGCACCAGCGTGTGGCATCTTACACCGCTGCTACTGATAGTCATAGAATCACAGTCAAGCAGAGACTTCATTTTACAGGTAAGGAAACTGAACTGTGGTGGGTTGAATCACAGGGCTCCTGCCTCCTAATTATCATTTTATTATACATGCTATCTTCTTTTTGCCTATCTTGAAAATCTTTTACTATGTTGGTTTCTCTATAAAAGGAATTACACCTGAACTTAGAACCCGGGGAGCATAATCAACAGCCTAAGAGGGCGGAGAACAGTAGGAAAGGTGTTGGGGATCTGGTCTCACTGTAGTCAGAATTCCATGGTCGTTTTTTCTCTTGAACACGTCACTTGATGAGTGGAGGGTGTAGCTGGGATTCTACCATACTAAATCCTTGCAGCAAACTTCACTTTCAAGCACAGAGCTGTCGCTGCAAAATATACCCCAAACCTGCTCTGAACTAAATTCAGGTTTGGTTTATATTTGGTTTGGAAATTTTCTAAATTGTTTTGCTTGTCTCTAAATGGTTTTAAGTTTGATTCTGATAAAATTTCTGATTTTAAAAGCATTATTTCCTTCAGAAATTTACATTAAGGCTCATGAACCAAATCAGATTTTGGTTCATGTCCCTTCAGAATTGCTATCTTAGAAAATTTAGAACTCAGAATGCCTGACTGAAAATTGTTTAGGACTTGATGGTAAATCAAGTTGAGTTTTGTATACTTTTATGTGTAATATTACCAAAATCATTTTCTGCAATATTATATTAATATATACTTTCAAGTATATAATAAATTACCACTTATTTAAATAAAAATGATCAAGATATTTAGGCTATTACCAGATTTAAAAGAGGTCTACAAATATTGCTGATATTAACATGTATGATTTTGTGCATGTAGAATAAACTTGCATGGGAATAGCTCCTAAATGCCCATGTATCTCCCTTTCATTTGTGGGTCTCAAGCAGGTACCAAGCCCAGTATAGTTTCTGTTTCCAGACCCTACAGGACTTTCAATTTAAAATAAGAGCCAAGGCAACTCACTTTCATGAGCGATACACAGCACTCAGAAACCTGCTCCCCAGAGTTGCTGGTCTGCTGTTTGGTACCCCCACCTCCCCTAATTCTTGCACATAATGTTTTAAGAGCAGCAGTTTGCTGGAGCACTTGGTTCCTTCATTCAGGTGTCACCATGTGATAGGATTTAGAATAAGTTTTTCAAACAAATTAAATAGACCCTGGTCTCAGAGACCTCACACTCTGCCAGAGAAAATCACTCATGGATATAGAAGAGCAGAGTGCAGTGCTATAAATCCCACAACAGAGGTAACCTGTTTAATTTGCAGAGCAAAGAGGGCCCCCAGGTTGGCTGGGAGGGGGTAAAGCTGAGTGGAATGGGACAATGGTCAGCAAAGGTTTCCCAGAGGAGTTGATACCTGAACTGAGGTTTTTCTTGTTTTTTTTTTTTTTTAAGGGAATCATCATTGATCTTTATATTTTACTTGTTTACTCTTTAACAGACTAGTCTTTGTTTCTGTTGGAGTTTCACGTAAGTAAGACATGTAATTTACACAGCATGTATGCCTTGGAGCCTTCACTTTGCAGAGTACATTATTACGAAGCACCTAATGAAGCATTATTTTAATATTTAATAGTCACTATCCTCTTTTTTTTATTGTGGTATAATATACATAACAACATAAAATTTACCATTTTAACCAGTTTTGAGTATACAATTCAGTGGCATTAAATACTTCACAATGTTGTACAACCATCATCACTATCTATTTCCAGAACTTTCTAATCATGACAAACAGAAACTCTGTACCCATTAAACAACCTGAACTGGGTTTTAAAGGAGGAGTGGGAAAGAAAATGTAGTGGGTCAGAATGGCATTGCAGACACAGGGGACACACAGCGTGTTATGTGTGTAGGAACTACAAGCAGTTGATTGCCGATTTTTGTTTTAAATAGACCCCTTTCTCCAGTGCTGTGTGGAGGTTGGATGTGAAGAGGAGAAAGCTGGAAGCAAGAGACCAGTAGAGCTGTTGCCGTGGTACAGGTGAGCTATGATGGCGTAAACCTGGTGGTGTTAGTAGCCATGAAGAGAGGGTAGAATCAATCAACTCATACAAATAACATCAATCTTTAGTGACTGAATAGATGGGATGGAGGAGGAGGAGGAGGTATCAAGGGTGGCTCCCAGGTTTCTAGTTTGGTGCTATCAGTAACTGAGACAGAGAATGCAGGAGGAAGAGCAGCTCTGGGGAGAGAAGTATGTTCGATTTTTCAACATGATGAGTTTGAGGTATCTATGGGTCACATCCAGGTAGATGTGTCCAGTGGGCAGTCATACCTGAGTCTGAAGCGCAGGCATTTGGGGGTCATCAGCATAACCGAAGACTGTGGCATCTGGTTGCAGAAAGGCAGGGACCCTTACCTTAATTGACCTATTATTTTGGGGCTCTGTAGACAAATTTGTCATCCCATCAGGTCCATATTTTCTTGGGCCACTGAGACGTGGTTGCCTATTTTCTCTCATATTTCCTTAGAACGTTGGCAAAACTTAATATTCCCAGTGCTATCATCATTTTTCCCTGCACTGAAAATTATATATGGCACTATCTCTTCACATATAGTACACATGGCAAGGTCTTGTATATAGTAGGTGATCAATAAATGTTCATCTTCATTGCTTATATTCAAATGGCTCTCTGTATACAAAATTACCTCCTTTTTTTTCTTGCAGGAACTTCTTTCATGCTTCTCAAGTTTAACTTCTTACAAATTTCTAAGACTACTTCAAGATTAAGTGTAAGTGAGCAGTACTTGATGGGTAGGTGTCTTCCATCATTAAGACTAAATCATTCCTTTCATTATCACCATACATTGCTTGTTGCAGGATTTGGAAACAAACAAACATTCCTCTTCTTAGGGAAGGACCGTGGAGTTTATCCAGTCAAGGTCCCACAGAGGGAGTTAGAGTTGCAGTAACCTGGCACGAGTAAGCCCTGATTCAAGGTGGTGATGGGGGTTGAGTTTCACATTTTGCTTTATTTGAACAATATGTGAAAAAGAGTCACTAAAAACAAGAACAGACTGGGCTTTGTTACAGCTGAGTGGCCTTGCAAATCTCCGTAAAGAGGAATCATTGGACATAAAGGATCTGATTCTGGGATATGATCCAACTGCGCTCTGAATGGAAGTAAAATATCCTTTTTAAGAGCACTGAAGTTCTGGGATTTTTGGGGAATAGTCACCTTTGTGAGATGTGGATTGTGTCCAGGGACTGTAACCTGAGAGGAAACAAGAAAGTTATCTGAGTGATTTCAGATGTTTTGTGGTGCCAACAGTGAAAAACACTGATATCCACCACTAAAATGCAGCCTTTATGAAACACATGTAACAACCTGCCAGGTCTCCCCGGTCTAGAAACAGCTTCAGTCCTGCTCGGTGAATGAGTTACCAAGTGCCTACTGATATGGACCACAGTTGTTAATGCTGTTGCTGAGAATTACAAAGTGAAATAAAGACAGTTCCTTTATCTGGAGATGTAAGTCAGAAGCAATAGACTGATTTCTGTCCCCATCGTTTTCATGGAGCGCAAAGGTAAAGAGTTGACTGTTTCTCTTTGTCTCAAGTCTGTACTTAATATCCTGATTCTGTGCCAATATTATTTATAAGTGGAATTTTTTTCTCAATTTATTCCATTTTCCTTGCAGCTGATCTAAGTGTATATATAAGTTATTGCTTCTTTAAAAAGCTTTGATTTTACCTGGTTTTGTCCATGAGTCTGAATCTTCAGCTAGATTTATCTTTTTGGTGGAGGAAATGATCAGGAAAATAATGACAAATGCTAAACTAACTATAGACTATTGCTACTGAGAAATGCTTTTATTATATATGGTAGAGAGGGAAAAGAATAGGGAATAACATTTACATAACCACTAATTGGCATGTATTTTAGCCATTCATTTCAGCTTCCAGAGTCTTACCTTCCGCTTTTGTCCTAGAGCTAGTAACTAAAGCCAACTTGTGCTGTGTTAGTCTAACTGGAAATGAACAATTCATAACTTTATTCTATAAATATGTGGCTTATTTTTTAAATTTTTTATTGGAGTATAGTTAATTTACAAATTGTTAGTTTCAGGTGTATAGCAAAGTGAATCTGTTATACATATACATATATCCAAGATGTGGCTTATTTATGGGATTGCATAAAAACAGTTTATTGATAGATTCACTACAAGGAAAACCCTTTTTTTCCACAGAATGAAAATGTCACAGTAAATAACAGGAAAATAAAGGGCCTTTTTAGGCAAAGATTCATAGTGAGTTGAGGTTTTTCCAGCTCTATTCATGTCCTCAGTAGGAGGAAAGATAAGCATGAGCCCCTCACTCAAAGTGCTGGGTACTTTGGCGATAACCTATGGAGCAGGGGTTTTTAATCCTACAGAGTTTTATGAACTGAAAACCATGCCCTTTATTATGTCCTGAAGATGAAACAACTACAAAGCCAGTTTTTACTACAGAATAGATGACTACCTTCTCTCAGGAGTAGCTCTATACAGAATGACTACTATGGCTGGCATTAGACCCACTAAGCAAACTAGATGAATCTTGACATTCTTAGATAAAGTCACATCACAGAGGAAGAGTCATAATCTGGCCAAATAAATCAGATACTTATTCATTTAGTTCATTCACATAAACCCACTCAGCCTCAAACTAGTCCATGCGTCCTTAGAGGAAGAAAAGCCTTAGAAACATGCATCTGAATAAAATTAAAATCTGGAATTTTACTTGCATTGATTGGAAAACTCACCATCGTTTGCTTATGAGCAGGCTGCAAAATATGTATCACTTAATATAGTGGTAAACTTTGTGGATCAAATTTTATTTGTAGTGAATTCTAAGGAACTTGTGTCACAATCAATTTTTTAATAGTAGAAGTTATGGTTCACGGAACAGATGTTAAACTGGTATTCCATGAAGCTTGGAAGAACTGTGGCTACATTTTTTTTTGTTTTTGTTTTTAAATTTTTATTGGAGTATAGTTGCTTTACAATGTTGTGTTAGTTTCTGCTGTACAACAAAATGAATCAGCTCTATGTATATAGCCCCTCCTTTTTGGATTTCCTTCCCATTTAGGACACCACAGAGCATTGAGTAGAGTTCCCTGTGCTATACAGTAGGTTCTCATTAGTTATCTATGTTATACATAGTAGTGTATATATGTTAATCCCAATCTCCCAATTCATCCCACCACCCCACATTGTTTATTTATTCTTCTTATTAATAAGGTTTGTTCCATTTTTTAATCATAAAAGGTACCACCCGAAATGGGATTTGGCTTCTATTTAAAAAATTGCCAGTTGGGGAAAAAACATGATTTTCTGAGTTTGTTCCTATTATTGCCACCCACTCACTCCCCGCTAAATGCAAGTTGGCCTTTTATTCTGTCCTGATGTATCTACTTTTGGACTTTCCAGACTTATTTTAGATTCTTTCTAGGTAAGTAAGTATTGTGAGTTCTATAATATTTTAATAACAATAGTTAGCATTGTATACTTACCTCTATTACATAGAACCCAGGCAAGAGAAGGAGGTAATACTCTCCAAATTTGTTGGTTCTATAGGGGCAGACATGTTTTCTGTCTTGGATTTCTACAGTTACATTGGGTAATGGAGTCCCATTCTGATCAAAAATTTGACCCTTTACACCTGCAAGACAAAAAAGAATTAAATGTTAATACCATATTTTATGGCATATGAAAAAAAATTCTTGTAATTATTTAAGAAAAATATGCCCAATATTTATTAGCTGTTTTGAGTTAATCGAGTATTTGAGAAGGGATGGTAAACTTTAAAAAAAATTGAGATATAATAAAAATATAACATATTAGTTTCAGGTGTACAACATAATGATTTAATATATGTATTGTGAAACAGTCACCACAATATGCCCAGTTAACATACACATTTTTTTTCTTGTGATGAAAACTTTTAAGATTTACTCTTAGCTAATTTCAAATATACAATACAGTATTTAACTATATTTACCATGCTGTACATTACATCCCCAGGACTTATTTATTTTATAACTGGAAGTTCGTACTTTTTGACTTCCTTCACCTATTTTTCCCCACCCCCTGCCTCTGGCAACTACCAATCTATTCTCTGTATCATGAGTTGGTTTTTTTTTTTTTTTTAAAGATTCCACATAATAGTGACATCATATTTGTCTTTCTCTGATTTATTGATGTTTCACTTAGTATAATGCCCTCAGTGTCTGTCCATATTGTCACAAATGGCAAGATTTCTTCTTATGGCAGAATAGTATTCCATTGTATAAATATACCCCATTTTCTTTATTCATCCATCCAATTAAGTTGCTTCTGTGTCTCGGCTATTATAAATAATGCTGCAGTGAACATGGAGGGTGCAGATATCTTTTCAAGTTAGTTTTTTCATTTCTTTTGGATAAATACCCAGAAGTAGAATTACTGGATCATATGGTAGTTCTATTTTTAATTTTTCTTAGAATCTCCATACTGTTTTCCATAGTGCTGCACCAATTTACATTCCCATCAGCAGTGCACAAGGGTTCCCTTTTCTCCACATCCTTGCCAACACTTGTTGCTTCTTGTCTTTTTTGACAATAGCCTTTCTAACAGGGGTAAGGTGATATCTCTACTTGTCTTTAACTCTTGATACTTTAATTACAATGTGTCTTAATGTGGGTCTCTTTTGGTTCATCTTATTTGGAACTCTCCAGGCTTCCTGGATCTGGATGTCTACTTCCTTCCCCAGGTTAGGGAACTTTTCAGCCATTTTTCCTTCAAATAAGTTTTATATCCCTTTTTCTCTCTCTCCTCCTTCTGGGACCCCTACAATGCAAATGTTTGTCTGTTGATGTTGTCCCATAAGTTCTTTAAGCCATCTTCACTCTTTTTCATTCTTTTTCTTTTTGCTGCTCTGATTGATTGGATGAATTCCATTGTCCTGTCTTCAGGTTCACTTATCCTTTCTTCTGCCTCATCTAGTCTGCTGTTGAACTCCTATACTGTATTTTTCAGCTCCATGACTTTTATTTGGTACTCCCTTATATTTTCTTTCTCTTTGTTGAAATTCTTACTTTGTTCATGCATAGTTCTACTGAGCTCAGTGAGCATCTTTATGACCGTTATTTTGAACTCTTTATCAGGTAAATCACCTACCTCTATTTCATTAAGCTCTTTTCTGGGGTTTTATCTTGTTCTTTCATTTGGAACATATTCCTCTGTGCTGACTCTCTGTGTTGGTTTCTATGCATTATATAAAACAACCATCTCTTCCAGTCTTGAAGGAGTGGCTTTGTGTAAGAGGTGAACTTACTGTTCAACCCTGCCCCAGCTCTGGGTTTTCTCTCAAACTTTTATGATTATCCCAGCAGCTTACTTTAGTCTTAATGGCTCCAGTAGTTGAGGGTGTGCCAAGACCTGTCAGTGTCCCAAAGGGGAGTATCTCAGTCAGCACAAAGGTTCAGGCAGATCGGAAGCCAAACCCACAGCTTCGAAAGTATACAAATATACCTCTTTCGGGGGAAGACTGGGAGATGGGTGTTTCTGTCTACTCCCTCTGCACTGAGCCCTGGGGTGACTGACAGCCAATTAAGAGCCATTTTTTTGTTTGCTTTGCTCATCTCTTTGAACTCATGAACACAAGCCCTGTTGGCCAACAGAGCCAGGCTATCAAGGGTTATGTTCTCTGGGCAGTAGCCAAAAAAGCCAAGGGGCCAGATGGGTACACAGGCTCCTTTCTTGGAGACACTGGTGATCTGGGGTAGGGCATAGGTTGAGAGTGAAGATGGTGCCCAGTGGCCTCTGATGAATGATTGTAGTCAGCCGCTAGATGTGTATTTAATTAGAATCCTGCTCCTTAGGCCATAACTATGAAGATAAACTAATAGTCTTCTTTCACAGAAAGACTGGGTTTTCAGTCTGCTGCCTCTCCACTGTGCCCTGAGTGTAGCTGGTTAAGAACTCCTTCTCTGTTTGTTTCAGTTCTGTGGGATTTATGAACACAAGACCTGCTGGCCAACAGAACCAGGAGATCAAGGGGTAGCCCCTGGGTGGCAACTGCAGAAAACAGTGCACCAGACAAGTGCACAAACTCTTCTCCAGGAGATACCAGGATCCTGGAGGGAGGTGAAGGGACAGGGCAAAGATGGCAGCCACAAGCATCCATCTTTGGAGAGTATTTCAGTTGGCTCCTAGATGTATGTTAAATTAGATGACTGCCCCTCAGACTGAAACTTTCAGACAAGCAGATACGCCTCTTTCACAGAAAGACTGGGCACTTTTCAGTCAGCTGCCTTAGCGCTGGGTCCTGGGGGGTAGCCAGGTAAGTCTTTAAGAACTTTCTCAGTTTTCTATAGCCTTGTGGGTCTCATGGATGTGAGCCCCATCATTTTCAAAGCTAGATGTTTTGAGAGCCTCCAGAAGGAACCAGCCCTGCCAACACCTGGACTTTAGCCCAGTGATACTGGTTTTGAACTTCTAACCTCCAGAACTGTACATTTAAATTCACTGTTGAGAGGAGACAAGATGGCAGAGTAGAAGGTGAGCTCACCACTTCTTATGGAAACACCAAAATCACAACTAGCTGCTGTACAACCATTGACCAAAAATGCTGAAACCTACCAAAAAAGATACCCTACATCCAGAGACAAAGAAGAAGCCACAACAAAACAGTAGGAGGGGGTGCAATCGCAATAAAATCAAATCCCATACATGCCACGTGGGTGACCCAAAAACTGGAAACAGAAGTTCTCCCATAGGAGTGAAAGTTCTGAGCCCTGTGTCAGGCTCCCCAGCCTGGGAGTCTGGCAATGGGAGGAGGAGCCCACAGAGAATCTGGCTTTGAAGGCCAGTGGGTTTTGGTCACAGGGATTCCACAGGACTGGGGGAAACAGAAACTCCATCCTTGGAGGGCACACACAGGGTCTTGTATGCACCAGGACCCAGGGGAAAAAAGCAGTGACCTCATAATAGACTGGGCCAGACTTACCTGCTAGTATTGCAGGGTCTCCTGCAGAAGCAGGGGGTGGGGGCAGCTGTGGCTCACTGTAGGGACAAGGACACTGGTGGTGGTGGTGTGGTAGTTCTGGGGAGTACTCATTGGCATGAGCCCTCTTGGAGGCTGCCGTTTTCTCACCGAGTCCTGGCCCCACTCAACAGCCTGTAGGCTCCAGTGCTGGGACGCCTCAGGCCAGATAACCAACAGGGTAGGAACACAGCCCCACCCATCAGCAGACGGGCTGCTTAATGTCTTCCTGAGCACACAGCTGCCTGATAAACACACCCCCTGACACGGCCTTGCCCACCAGAGGGACAAGACCCAGCTCCACCCACCCATGGGCAGGAACCAGTCCCTCCCACCAGGAAGCCTGCACAAGCCTCTTAAACAGTCTCATCCACTGGGGGGTGGGGGGTGACAGCAGAAGCAAGAAGAACTACAATCCTGCAGCCTGCAGAATGGAAACTGCAATCACAGAAAGTTAGACAAATTGAGATGGCAGAGAAATATGTCCCAGATGAAGGAACAAGATAAAACCCCAGAACAACAACTAAGTGAAGGGGAGACAGGCAATCTACCTGAAAAATAATTCAGAGTAATGATAGTAAAGATGATCTGAGATCTCAGAAAAAGAATGGAGGCACAGATCGAGAAGATACAAGAAATGTTTAACAAAGACCTAGAAGAACTAAAGAACAAGCAGAGATGAACAATACAATAAATGTAATGAAAAGTACACTAGAAGGAATCAATAGCAGAGTAACAGGCAGAAGAATGGATGAGTGACCTGGAAGAGAGAATGGTGGAATTCACTGCAGTGGGACAAAGAAAAAAGAAAGAAGAGAAATGAGGCCAGTCTAAGAGACCTCTGGGACAACATTAAATGCATGAACATTCTCATTATAGGGGTCCTAGAAGGAGAAGAGAGAGATAAAGGACCTGAGAAAATATCTGAAAAGATAACAGCTGAAAACTTCCTTAACATGGGAAAGGAAACAGTCGCCCAAGTCCAGGAAGCAGAGAGAGTCCCAAGCAGGATAAACCCAAGGAGGAACACACCAAGACACACAGTAATCAAACTGACAAAAAATTAAAGACAAAGAAAAAATATTAAAAGCAACAAGTGAAAAGCAACAAATAACATACAAGGGAATTCCCATAAGGTTAGCAGCTGATTTCTCAGCAGAAACTCTGCAGGCCAGAAGGGAGTGGCATGATATATTTAATGTGATGAAAGGGAATAACCTACAACCAAGAATACCCAGCAAGGCTCTCATTCAGATTCAACAGAGAAATCAAAAGCTTTACAGACAAACAAAAGCTAAGAGAATTCATCACCAACAGACCAGCTTTGCAACAAATACTAAAGGAACTTCTCTATGGTCAAAAGAAAAGGCCACAACTAGAAACAAAAAAATTACGAATGGAAAAACTCGCTGGTAAAGGCAAACATACAGTAAAGGTAGGAAATCATAGGCACAGAAATATGATATCAAACCCAGCAATTGTGAGAAGAAGAGAGCAAAATGCAGGATACAGGAAATGCATTTGAAATTAAAAGACTGGCAACTTAAAACAATCTTGTTTATATATAGACTGCTATAGCAAAACCTCATGGTAACCACAAACTGAAAATCTACAACAGAGACACACACAAAAAAGGAAAAGTCATTCAAACACAATGCTAAACTTAGTCATCAAATCACAAGAGAACAAAAGAGGAAGGGAAGAAAAAAGACCTACAAAAACAAATCCAAAACAATTAACAAAATGGCAATAAGAACATACATATCAATAATAACCTTAAACATAAACAGATCAAATGCTCCAACCAAAAGACATAGACTGGCTGAATGGATACAAAAACAAGGCCCATATATATGCTGTCTACAAGAGCACTTCAGACCTAGGGACACATTTAGACTGAAAGTGAGGGGATGTAAAAAGGCATTCCATGCAAATGGAAATCAAAAGAAAGCTCGAGTAGCAATACTCATATCAGACAAAATAGACTTTAAAATAAAGACTATTACAAGAGACAAAGAAGGACACTACATAATGATCAAGGGAGCAATCCAAGAAGAAGATATGACAATTGTAAATATATATGCACCCAACATAGGAGCACCTCAATATATAAGGCAAATACTAAAAGCCATAGAAGCAGAAATTGACAGTAACACAGTAATAGTAGGGGACTTTAACACCCCACTTTCATCAATGGACAGATCATCCAGACAGAAAATCAATAAGGAAACACAGGCCTTAAATGACACATTAGACCAGATGGACTTAATTGATGTTTATAGAGCATTCCATCCAAAAGGAGCAGAATACACATTCCTCTCAAGTGCACAAGGAACATTCTCCAGGATTGATCACATGCTGGGCCACAAAGCGAGCCTTGATAAATTTGAGAAAACTGAAATCATATCAAGCATCTTTTCCAACCACAACGTATGAGATTAGAAATCAACTAAAAAAAAAAAAAAAAAAACTGTAAAATACACGTGGGGGATATAGCCTGAACCAAGATAGCAGAGTAGAAGGACTAGCTCTCACTCCCTATTGTGAGAACACGAGAATCACAACTAGTTGCTGGACAATCATCGACAGGAAGACACTGGAACTCACCAAAAAAGATACCCCACATCCAAAGACAAAGGAGAAGCCACAATGAGACAGTAGGAGGGGTGCAATCACAGTAAAATCAAATCCCATAACTGCTGGGTGGGTGACTCACAAACTGGAGAACACTTATACCATAGAAGTCCACCCACTGGAGTGAAAGTTCTGAGCCCCACATCAGGCTTCCCAACCTGGGGGTCCGGCAACAGGAGGAGGAATTCCTAGAGAATCAGACTTTGAAGGCTAGTGGGATTTGATTGCAGGACTTCAACAGGACTGGGGGAAACAGAGACTCCACTCTTGGAGGGCACACACAAAGTAGTGTGTGCATCAGGACCCAGGGGAAGGAGCAGTGACCCCAGGGGAGACTGAACCAGACCTGCTAGTGTTGGAGGGTCTCCTGCAGAGGCAGGGGGTGGCTGTGGCTCACCGTGGGGACAGGACACTGGCAGCAGAAGTTCTGGGAAGTACTCCTTGGCGTGAGCCTTCCCAGAGTCCAGCATTAGCCCCACCAAAGAGCCCAGGTAGTCTCCAGTGTTGGGTTGCTTCAGACCAAACAACCAAGAGGGAGGGAACCCAGCCCCACCCATCAGCAATCAAGAGGATTAAAGTTTTACTGAGCTCTGCCCACCAGAGCAACAGTCAGCTCTACCCACCACCAGTCCCTCCCATCAGGAAGCTTGCACAAGCCTCTTAGATAGCCTCATCCACCAGAGGGCAGACAGCAGAAGCAAGAAGAACTACAATCCTGCAGCCTGTGGAACAAAAAACCACATTCACAGAAAGATAGACAAGATGAAAAGGCAGAGGGCCATGTACCAGATGAAGGAACAAGATAAAACCCCAGAAAAACAACTAAATGAAGTGGAGATAGGCAACCTTCCAGAAAAAGAATCCAGAATAATGAGAGTGAAGATGATCCAGGACCTCAGAAAAAAGAATGGAGGCAAAGATCGAGAGGATGCAAGAAATGTTTAACAAAGACCTAGAAGAATTAAAGAACAAACAAAAAGATGAACAATACAATAACTGAAATGGAAACTACACTAGAAGGAATCAATAGCAGAACAACTGAGGCAGAAGAACGGATAAGTGACCTGGAAGACAGAATGGTAGAATTCACTGCTGTGGAACAGACTAAAGAAAAAAGGATGAAAAGAAATGAAGACAGCCTAAGAGACCTCTGGGACAACATTAAATGCAACAACATTCGCATTATAGGGGTCCCAGAAAGAGGAGAGAGAGAGAAATGACCAGAGAAAATATTTGAAGAGATTAGAGTCGAAAACTTCCCTAACATGGGAAAGGAAATAGCCACCCAAGTCCAGGAAGTGCAGAGAGTCCCATACCCGATAAACCCAAGCAGAAACACACTGAGACACACAGTAATCAAATTGGCAAAAATTAAAGACAAAGAAAAATTATTGAAAGCAGCAAGAGAAAAACGACAAATAACATACAAGGGAACTCCCATAAGGTTAACAGTTGATTTCTCAGCAGAAACTCTACAACCCAGAAGGGAGTGGCATGATATACTTCAAGTGATGAAAGGGAAGAACCTACAACCAAGATTACTCTACCCAGCAAGGATCTCATTTAGATTTGATGGAGAAATCAAAAGCTTTACAGACAAGCAAAAGCTAAGAGAATTCAGCACCACCAAACCACCTCTACAACAAATGCTAAAGGAACTTCTCTAAGTGGGAAACACAAGAGAAGAAAAGGACCTACAAAAACAAACCCAAAACAATTAAGAAAATGGTCATAGGAACATACGTCTCGATAATTACCTTAAACGTGAATGGATTAAATGCTCCAACCAAAAGACACAGGCTTGCTGAATGGATACAAAAACAAGACCCATATATATGCTGTCTACAAGAGACCCACTTCAGACCTAGGGACACATACAGACTGAAAGTGAGGGGATGGAAAAAGATATTCCATGCAAATGGAAATCAAAAGAAAGCTGGAGTAGCAATACTCATATCAGATAAAATAGACTTTAACATAAAGAATGTTACTAGAGACAAGGAAGGACACTACATAATGATCAAGGGATCAATCCAAGAAGAAGATATAACAATTATAAATATATATGCACCCAACATAGGAGCACCTCAATACATAAGGCAACTGCTAACAGCTATAAAAGAGGAAATCGACAGTAACACAATAATAGTGGGGGACCTTAACACTTCACTTACACCAATGGACAGATCATCCAAAATGAAAATAAATAAGGAAACAGAAGCTTTAAATGACACAATAGACCAGATAGATTTAATTGATATTTATAGGACATTCCATCCAAAAACAGCAGATTACACTTTCTTCTCAAGTGCGCATGAAACATTCTCCAGGATAGATCACATCTTGGGTCACAAATCAAGCCTCAGTAAATTTAAGAAAATTGAAATCATATCCAGCATCTTTTCTGACCACAATGCTATGAGTTTAGAAATGAATTACAGGGAAAAAAACGTAAAAAACACAAACACATGGAGGCTAAACAACACGTTACTAAATAACCAAGAGATCACTGAAGAAATCAAAGAGGAAATCAAAATATACCTAGAGACAAATGAAAATGAAAACACGACGATCCAAAACCTATGGGATGCAGCAAAAGCAGTTCTAAGAGGGAAGTTTACAGCCATACAAGCCTACCTCAAGAAACAGGAAAATTCTCAAATAAACAATCTAACCTTACACCTAAAGGAACTAGAGAAAGAAGAACAAACAAAACCCAAAGTTAGCAGAAGGAAAGAAATCATCAAGATCAGAGCAGAAATAAATGAAACAGAAACAAAGAAAACAATAGCAAAGATCAATAAAACTAAAAGCTGGTTCTTTGAGAAGATAAACAAAATTGATAAACCATTAGCCAGACTCATCAAGAAAAAGAGGGAGAGGACTCAAATCAATAAAATTAGAAATGAAAAAGGAGAAGTTACGACAGACACAGCAGAAATACAAAGCATCTCTTGTATGTAGCAAGAGATTGCTACAAGAAACTCTATGCCAATAAAATGGACAACCTGGAAGAAATGGACAAATTTTTAGAAAGGTATAACCTTCCAAGACTGAAGCAGGAAGAAACAGAAAATATGAACAGACCAATCACAAGTAATGAAGTTGAAACTGTGATTAAAAATCTTCCAACAGGGGACTTCCCTGGTGGCACAGTGGTTAAGAATCCACCTGCCAATGCAGGGGACACGTGTTCGAGCCCTGGTCTGGGAAGATCCCACATGCCTCGGAGTAGCTAGGCCCATGTGCCACAACTACTGAGCCTGTGCTCTAGAGCCCACGAGCCACAGCTACTGAAGCCTGCACGCCTAGAGCCTGTGCTCTGCAACAAAAGAAGCCATCGCAATGAGAAGCCTGCACACCACAACGAAGAGTAGTCCCCCTGTTCACCGCAACTAGAGAAAGCCTGCACACAGCAATGAAGACACAAAGCAGCCAAAAATAAATAAATAAGTTAAAAAATCTTCCAACAAACCAAAGTCCAGCACCAGATGGCTTCACAGGTGAATTCTATCAAACATTTAGAGAAGAGCTAACACCCATCCTTCTCAAACTCTTCCAAAAATTGCAGAGGAAGGAACACTCCCAAACTCATTCTATGAGGCCACCATCACCCTGATACCAAAACCAGACAAAGATACTACAAAAAAGCAAATTACAGACCAATATCACTGATGAATATAGATGCAAAAATCCTCAACAAAATACTAGCAAACAGAATCCAACAACACATTAAAAGGATCATACACCATGATCAAGTGGGATTTATCCCAGGGATGCAAGGATTCTTCAATATACACAGATCAATCAATGTGATACAGCATATTAACAAATAGAAGAATAAAAACCATATGATCATCTCAATAGATGCAGAAAAAGCTTTTGACAAAATTCAACACCCATTTATGATAAAAACTCTCCAGAAAGTGGGCGTAGAGGGAACCTACCTCAACATAATAAAGGCCATATGTGACAAACCCACAACAAACATCATTCTCAATGGTGAAAAACTGAAAGCATTTCCTCTAAGATCAGGAACAAGACAAGATGTCCACTCTCACCACTATTATTCAACATAGTTTTGGAAGTCCTAGCCAGGGCAATCAGAGAAGAAAAAGAAATAAAAGGAATACAAATTGGAAAAGAAGAAGTAAAACTGTCACTGTTTGCAGATGACATGATACTATACATAGAGAATCCTAAAGATGCCACCAGAAAACTACTAGAACTAATCAATAAATTTGGTAAAGTTGCAGGATACAAAATTAATGCAAAGAAATTTGCATTCATATACACTAATGATGAAAAATCTGAAAGAGAAATTAAGGAAACACTCCCATTTACCATTGCAACAAAAAGAATAAAATACCTAGGAATAAACCTACCTAGGGAGACAAAAGACCTGTATGCAGAAAACTATAAGACACTGATGAAAGAAATTAAAGATGATACCAACAAATGGAGAGATATACCATGTTCTTGGAATGGAAGAATCAACATTGTGAAAATGACTATACTACCCAAAGCAATCTACAGATTCAATGCAATCCCTATCAAACTACCAATGGCATTTTTTTACAGAACTACAACAAAAAATCTTAAAATTTGTATGGAGACAAAAAAGACCCCGAATAGCCAAAGCAGTCTTGAGGGAAAAAACCAGAGCTGGAGGAATCAGTCTCCCTGACTTCAGACTATACTACAAAGCTACAGTAATCTACACAATATGGTACTGGCACAAAAAGAGAAACATAGATCAATGGAACAAGATAGAAAGCCCAGAGATAAACCCACATATGGTCA
Source organism: Balaenoptera musculus (assembly GCF_009873245.2). Lineage (NCBI taxonomy): Eukaryota > Metazoa > Chordata > Mammalia > Artiodactyla > Balaenopteridae > Balaenoptera > Balaenoptera musculus. Next base: position 55,801,959 of record NC_045794.1, read on the forward strand.
ACTAATCTATGACAAAGGAGGCAAGGATATACAATGGAGAAAAGACAGTCTCCTCAATAAGTGGTGCTGGGAAAACTGGACAGCTACATGTAAAAGAATGAAATTAGAACACTCCCTAACACCATACACAAAAATAAACTCAAAATGGATTGGAGACCTAAATGTAAGACCAGACACTATAAAACTCTCAGAGGAAAACATAGGAAGAACACTCTTTGACATAAATCACAGCAAGATCTGTTTTGATCCACCTCCTAGAGTAATGGAAATAAACACAAAAATAAACAAATGGGACCTAATGAAACTTAAAAGCTTTTGCACAGCAAAGGAAACCATAAACAAGACGAAAAGACAACCCCCAGAATGGGAGAAAATATTTGCAAACGATCATCGGACAAAGGATTAATCTCCAAAATATATAAACAGCTCATGCAGCTCAATATTACAAAAACAAACAACCCAATCCAAAAATGGGCAGAAGAACTAAATAGACATTTCTCCAAAGAAGACATCCAGATGGCCAAGAAGGACATGAAAAGCTGCTCAACATCACTAATTATTAGAGAAATGCAAATCAAAACTACCATGAGGTATCACCTCACACCAGTTAGAATGGGCATCATCAGAAAATCTACAAACCACAAATGCTGGAGAGGGTGTGGAGGAAAGGGAACCCTCTTGCACTGTTGGTGGGAATGTAAATTGATACAGGCACTATGGAGAACAGTATGGAGGTTCCTTAAAAAACTAAAAATAGAATTACCATATGGTCCAGCAATCCCACTACTGGGCATATACCCAGAGAAAACCATAATTCAAAAAGACACATGCACCCCAATGTTCATTGCAGCACTATTTACAATAGCCAGGTCATGGAAGCAACCTAAATGCTCTTCGACAGACGAATGGATAAAGATGTGGTACGTATATACAATGGAATATTACTCAGCCGTAAAAAGGAACAAAATTGGTCATTTGTTGAGACGTGGATGGATCTAGAGACTGTCATACAGAGTGAAGTAAGTCAGAAAAACAAATATCGTATATTAACACATATATGTGGAACCTAGAAAAATGGTACAGATGAACCAGTTTGCAGGGCAGAAATTGAGACACAGATGTAGAGAACAAACGTATGTACACCAAGGGGGGAAAGTGGCGGGGGGGGGGGGGTGGCGGTGTGATGAATTGGGCGATTGGGATTGACATGTATACACTGATGTGTATAAAATTGATGACTAATAAAAAAAACAAACGATATATATGGTTTTTATACAATTTAAATAAAAACTCTGGTTTGTAAAGGAAGATTATACAGCTTTTGAGGACATGGGTTGGAATACTTTTTAAATGTAATTAATCTAAATAAGCCAGGCAGAGGAAGACAAATACTGCATAGAATCACTTATATGTGAAATCTTAAAAAAAAAAAAAGTCAAGGCTAGAAACAGAGCCGAAAAGTGGTTGCCAGGGTGGGGGGTGGGGGAAATAAGGTTGGTAACAGGGTACAGAGTTTCAGTTATAAGATGAATAAGGTCTGAGGATCTAATGAAAAACGGTGACTGTAGTGATAACACTGTATAATTGAAATTTGCTGAAAGAGTAAACTTAAATGTTCTTACCTCCCCCCAAAAGGATAAATACGTGAGGTGATGGATGTTAATGAGATGAGTGTACATTTCACAATATACACATACATCAAATCACCATGATGTACATTTTAAACGTCTTGTAATTTTATGTCAATTATACCTCAATAAAGCTGAAATAATAGGTCTAAACATGTTTTATTCATATTGTTTATACTTTTGGATTTACTTAAATTACTTGAAGCTCTCAAAACAGTCTAAGAGTTGGACCTGAAAGAACAGGTCTCCATCAGAGACCAGAAAAAATAGAACTCCTCTCAGCCATTTAGCATTTATCACCACCAGTACCTATATAGTCTTTGGTTCATTTGTTGTCTAAAGCTATGTTGCCATGGAACTACTCTTGAATATTTCTTTTGGCCTGTCAAACACACGCTATAGTTTCAGTGAAACCACGGATTCCTGCCCACCTTCCCCCTCCACTTTCAAGGAACCAAGTAGTTATTTTGGTATGAAGGTCTAAAAATCATGTTATTATGGTAGTTAAGGGTGACAAATTGGAACAATAATAGAGAAGATTAAACAACCAGAGAGTTAAAGTGAATTCAAGCAAAAATTTTTTGTCTGTGCTATTTGGATTGGGTAAATTAAAAAACCACAGGACAGTTTTTGACGTTATTATGACTGAAAGCTTGAATAGCTTTCCAGTTTTTTTACTTGTAGCTGGAATATGGTTAAGACTGAAACATACTTATTAAAATGACAGAGCAAATGGTATGGTTGTTTTAATATGTGGCTAGATAATCAACATTATGAAAGAGTTCTATTTGGCATATATTCCAAATTTCTTTTAAAAATCAACATTCAGGAGAGCTTGGAGAAAATTCTCACCTATTGTTATAGAATGGTGAGCTGCAGTACTCCTTCCTATGCTGTAAAGAAATTTAGAGCATATGAGATGGAAGAGACCTACTAGGAGCTATTCATTCTGTTAGTTGTTTTGAGGTTTTTAAATTAAATATTGAGTAGCTATAAAAGAAAGCTTATGAAGCTTACAGAAGATATAAAGAACATTACTGTTACCTCTGTTATTTCTTATGTGCCTCTCCTGATCCTTTAACTTCTTTTCCCTTTGAGAGAGCACCATCCTGGATTTTGTCATTTTATCATATGTGTTTAATCATTTTGCATGTTTTAGACTTAATCCTATGGAATTTTATTACATCTTCTTTCATGGCTTTTTTTCAATATTATATTCCAGTGATTCACCCGTGTTATTGCTTGTAGAGTATTTCATTGATTTTCATTGCTGAATATATTCCATTATGTTAATATGCTATAATTTTCTAGTATCTGTTTACTGTTGATTAGGCATTTGGGCTGTTTCATTATTATTATTAGCAGTGCTGCTGTGAACACTTTGTTTGCTGCTCGTTTATAGAAATTTACTTTTGATTTGATTTGCTAAACATCTTAAGGAATGTCTCAATCATGTATTTGACCTGTAATTTTCCCCTATTTTGCAATGACATTTTTAGATTTTGCTATCAAGGTTATTCTTGCTTTGGAAAGGAGTTAGAGAGTGTTCCTACGTTCTTTTCCCTTTTATATAATCTGGAATAGTTTGTTTAAGACTGGAATTACTAGTGTATTTTTCCATTTGGTAGAGCTTGCCCTGTAAGACTTAATTTAGTGTTCTTTTTGAAGGAGGATTTTAAACTGACAGATTTTTAAATTGTTATAGGATTATTCAGTTTTTCTGTTTCTTCGTCTGTTTTAGTAAGTTACAGTTTTCTAGAAATGTATCCGTTTATGATTTTAAAAAATTAGTGGCATAAAGTTATGTATAATATCCTCTTGTTTTTAAAGAATATACTCACAGTGCCCCTGTTACTCTCTGTAGATCTGTACTTGTTCCTTCCTATTCCTCATGTTGTTTATTTGTACCTCCTCTCTTTTTGTCTTGTTCAGTCTCACTAGAAGTTTGTCAATTTTGTCAGCTTTTTCAAAAAACCAAAATTGGACTTTGCAGATTATTGTGTATCTGTTTTCTATTTTGTTAATTTATGATGTTGTCATTTAAAATTGCCTTTTTTTCTGTTTCCTTGGACTTATTTTGCTAGAGTTTTTTTCTCACCTCTACAATGAATAGGTGCTCAGCTCATTGTGATTGTTTTAAAATGCTTTGACACCCTTTCCTTAAAAAAAAAAAAAAAGGGACCTGATTTTCCTCCTCTTGTGAACAAGACTTAGTGACTCACTTCTCACAAATAGAATGTGGCAAAAATGATGGTATGTGGCTTCCAAGAATAGGTCACAAAAAGAATAGCTTCTGCCTGGCTTTTTCTCTTTTGGATCACCCACTTGGGAGAACCTAGCCACCATCTAGTGAGAACACACAAGCAGCGCTCTGTGAAGGGCCACATGGAGAGAAACTGAGGCCTCCCTGCCAACAGCCAGCACCAGCTTGCCAGCTAATAACCTTGGAAGTGGATGCTTCTGTTTCATTCAAGCCTTCAGATGATGTAACTGCAACCTCACGAGACACCTCAAGCCAGAACCACGTAGCCATGCTTTTGAAATCCTGACCCACAAAAACTATGAAAGAGGATAGATATTTATTGTTGTTCTACACCATTAGCTTTTGGTGTAATTCGTCTTGCAACAGTAGAAACTATTATAATATTCATTAATCACCAGCCCTTCTACACTGACATAAGCATTTAAATGCTATAAATTTCCCTCTACACATTGTTTTAACAAAATCCCACAAATTTGGATAGGCAGTATTTTTCATTATCATTAAGATTTAAATATTTTCTGATTTCCATTATTTCTTCTTCTTTGACTTATGAGTTACTTAGAATTATGTTTCATAATTTCCAAATATATATTGTATATTTGTTATTGATTTCTAGTTTAACTGCATTTTGAACAGAAAATACAGTCTATATGATATAATCCTTAAAAAAAAAAAACACGTGGGGGCTAAACAAATGCTACTAAACAACCAATGGGGCACTGAAGAAATCAAAGGAAATAAAAAAATACCTAGAGACAAATGAAAATGAAAACATGACAATCCAAAACCTACGAGACACAGCAAAAGCAGTTCTAAGAGGGAAGTTTATAGCAATACAATCTTAGGAAACAAGAAAAATCTCAAACAACCTAACCTTACACCTGAAGCAAACAGAGAAAGAAGAACAAACAAAACCCAAACTTAGAAGGAAAGAAATCATAAAGATCAGAGCAGAAATAAATGAAATAGAGACAAAGAAAACAAGAGAAAAGATCAATGAAACTAAAAGCTGGTTCTTTGAAAAGATAAACAAGATTGACAAACCTTTAGCCAGACTCATCAAGGAAAAAGAGAGGGCTCAAATCAATAAAATTAGAGATGAAAAAAGTTACAGTGGACACCACAGAAATACAAAGGATCATAAGAGACTACTACAAGCAACCATATGCCAATAAAATGGATAACCTAGAAGAAATGGACAAATTCTTAGAAAGGTGCAATCTCCCAAGACTGAACTAGGAAGAATTAGAAAATATGAACAGACCAATCACAAGTACTGGAATTAAAACTGTGATTAAAAAACTCCCAACAAACAAAAAAGTCCAGGACCAGATGGCTTCACAGGTGAATTCTATCAAACATTTAGAGAAGAGTTAACACCTATCCTTCTGAAACTATTCCAAAAAATTGCAGAGGAAGGAACACTTCCCAACTCATTCTATGAGGCCACCATCACCCTGATACCAAAACCAGATAAAGATGCCACAAAAAAGAAAATTACAGGCCAATATCACGGATGAACAAGGACGCAGAAATCCTCAACAAAATACTAGCAAACTGAATCTGACAATACACGAAAAGGATCATAAACCATGATCAAGTGGGATTTATCACAGGGATGCAAGGATTTTTCAGTATCTACAAATCAATCTGTGATACACCACATCAACAAATTGAAGAATAAAAACCATATGATCATCTCAATAGACGTAGAAAAGCTTCTGACAAAATTCAAACACCCATTTAGGATAAAACTCTCAGAAAGTGTGCATAGAGGGAATCTACCTCAACATAATAAGGGCCATATGTGACAAGCCTACAGCTAACATCATACTCAACGGTGAAAAGCTGAAAGCATTTTCTATAAGATCAGGAACAAGACAAGGATGTCCACTCTTGCCACTTTCATTCAACATAGTTTTGGAAGTCCTAGCCATGGCAGTCAGAGAAGAAAAAGAAGTAAAAGGAATCCAAACTGAGAAAGAAGAAGTAAAACTGTCACTGTTTGCAGATGACATGATACTATACATAGAGAATCCTAAAGATGCTACCAGAAAACTACTAGAGCTCATCAATGAATTCGGTAAAGTTGAAGGATACAAAATAAATACACAGAAGTCTGTTGCATTTCTATACACTAATAATGAAAGATCAAAAAGAGAAATTAAAGAAACAATCCCATTTACCATCACATCAAAAGGAATAAAATACCCAGGAATAAACCTACCTAAGGAGGCAAAAGATCTGTACTCAGAAAACTATAAGATGCTGATGAAAGAAACTGAAGATGACACAAACAGATGGAAAGATATACCATGTTCTTGGATTGGAAGAAATATTGTCAAAATTGTCAAAATGTCAAAATTGTCAAAATATTATCATATTGTCAAAATGACTATACTGCCCAAGGCAATCTACAAATGCAATCCCTATCAAATTACCAACGGCATTTTTCATAGAATTAGAACAAAAAAATCTTAAAATTTGTATGGAGACACAAAAGACCCTGAATAGCCAAAGCAATCTTGAGAAAGAAAAATGGAGCTGGAGGAATCAGGCTCCCTGACTTCAGACTATACTACAAAGCTACAGTCATCAGAACAGTATGGTACTGGCACAAAAACAGAAATATAGATCAATGGAATAGGATAGAAAGCCCAGAAATAGACCCACACACCTATGGTCAATTAATCTACAACAAAGGAGTCAAGACTATACAATGGAGAAAAGACAGTCTCTTCAGTAAATGGTGCTGGGAAAACTGGACAGCTACATGTAAAAAAATGAAATTAGAACATTCTTTAACACCATACATAAAAATAAACTCAAAATGATTATGGACCTAAATGTAAGATCAGATACTAGAACACTCTTAGAGGAAAACAGGCAGAGAACACTCTTTGGTATAAATTGCAAGCAACATCTTTTTGCATCCGTCTCCTAGAGTAATGGAAATAAACACAAAAATAAACAAATGGGACCTAATGAAACTCAGAAGCCTTTGCACAGCAAAGGAATCCATAAACAAAACAAAAAGACAACCCACAGAATGGGAGAAAATATTTGCAAACAATGCGACTGACAAGGAGTTAATCTCCAAATTTTACAAACAGCTCATGGGCTCAATATCAAAAAAACAACCCAGTCAAAAAAAGGGGCAGAAGACCTAAATAGACGTTTCTCCAAAAAGACATACAGATGGACAAGAGGCACATGAAAAGATGCTCAATGTCACTAAAAATTAGAGAAATGCAAATCAAAACTACAATAAGGTATCACCTCACACCAGTCAGAATGGCCATCATCAAGAAGTCTACAAACAATAAATGCTGGAGAGGGTGTGGAGAGAAGGGAACCCTCCTACACTGTTGGTGGGAATGTAAATTGGTACAGCCACTATGGAGAACCATATGGAGGTTCCTTAAGAAACTAAAAATAGAATTACCATATGATCCAACAATCCCACTCCTGGGCATATATCCAGAGAAAAACATGGTTCATAAGGATACATGCACCCCAATGTTCATTGCAGCACTGTTGACAATAGCCAACAGTTGTATGTATGGAAGCAACCTAAATGCCCATCAACAGAGGAATGGATAAAGAAGATGTGGTACATATATACAATGGAATATTACTCAGCCATTAAAAAAGAATGAAATAATGCCATTTGTAGCAACATGGATGGACCTAGAGATTATCACAGTAAGTGAAGTAAGTCAGACAAAGAGAAATATATGATATCGCTTATATGCGGAATCCAAAAAATAATGATACAAGTGAACTTATTTACGAAACAGAAACACACACAAACTTAGAGAACAAACTTATGGTTACTGGGGGGAAGGGTGGAGGGGAGGGATAGATTGGGAGTTTGGGATTGACCTGTACACACTGCTATATTTAAAATAGATAACCAACAAGGACCTACTGTATAGCACAGGGAACTCTGCTCAGTACTCTGTGATAACCAAAATGGGAACAGAATTTGAAAAAGAATAGATACATGTATATGTAGAACTGAATCACTCTGCTGTACACCTGAAACTAACAACATTGTTAATCAACTATACTCTAGTATAAATAAAAAATTTAAAAAGTTAATAAAAGATTTAGCATGAAAAATAATTCAGTGTTATTTTAAAACCTAAAAACCCCAAAGCTAGATGTTTTGTGGGATTATCTCCTGGGTGCACGTCTTAAAAGTTGGGGTACCAGATGTGTAGTTCAAACCATTTACTCCTCAGGGAGAAGCTTAGAGTTGTGAGTTCCTTCCTGATTTTGGGTTGCTGTGCTGGAGATGGGTTTATGGCAAGGTTATGTCTCAGACTCTCCCACCCATTTCCATGTGGGTTTTTTCTTGTGTAGAAGTCGCTCAGGTAGTTTTTAGGTTTCCTTCAGAGAAAACTGTTCCATATGCAATTGTGGATTTGGTGTGTCCATGGGAGGAGGTGAGTTCAGGATCCTCCTATGTCACCATCTTGAATCAGAACTTGGTAAACTTTTTTTAACTTTTTATTTTATATTGGAGTATAGCCAATCAACAATGTTGTGATAGTTTCAGGTGCACAGCAAAGCGACTCAGCCATACATATAAATGTATCCATTCTCCCCTAAACTCCCTTATCATCCAGGTTGCCACAAAACATTAAGCAGAGTTCCCTGTGCTATACAGTAGATCCTTGTTGGTTATCCATTTTAAACATAGCAGTGTGTATATGTCAACCCAAAACTCCCTAACTATCCCTTCCCACCCTTCCCCCCTGGTAACCATAAGTTCATTCTCTAAGTCTGTGAGTCTGTTTGTTTTGTAAATAAGTTCACTTGTATCATTTATTTTTAGAATCCACATATAAGCGATACCATACGATATTTCTCTTTCTCTTTCTGACTTACTTCACTCAGTATAACAATCTCTAGGTCCATCCATGTTGCTGCAAATGATATTATTTCATTCTCTTTAATGGCTGAGTAATATTCCATAGTATATATGTATCACATCTTCTTTATCCATTCCTCTGTCGATGGACATTTAGGTTGCTTCCATGTCTTGGCTATTGTAAACAGTGCTGCAATGAACATTATTTTCGATATAACTTAAAATACAGTCAAACTACCAATCTGATTTATAGGTTAAATTTGTTTGTTTGTTGTTGTTGTTGAATATTCCATTTATAGCATATTATCAAAATAAGAGAACATAGATAACAGTCTAAATCTACTCCTACCATTTCCAAGATGTTCACTCAGTCACCAAACTGTACTGCCTGAGTTCCATAAAATCCTAAATAAAGGTCAAAAATGCCAATTTACAATAAGATACTTATCTGTGTAAGGGACTCAATGGTTTTGTCTCATGGTCAGGCAAACTACTTGGGAAACAGTTATAATCACAGCATTGCTTGGAAGCATGGAATCGATTGAAGGAGTCTTATTATTACTAATAATGGGAGCCAACATTTACAGAGCAGTTAGTATAGTTCAGGCTCTATGCTAAGTGCTTAATGTGCATTTTCTCACTGCATCATCACATCCACTCTATGAGGTAGGCAATGTTATTATCACAATTTTACTGATGAGGAAACTAAGGCTTTGGATTATTAAATAACCTTTTCAAGCTCATATAACCAACAAAGCAGCACAGCCTGGCTGTAAATCCATGCTAGTCTTCAGAGCCCACACTGAACCCGATGCCATACCCCTCACCTTGAAATTTCAAGAATACAGTTAATAAAAGACCATTTATATTTTAAGATTCCTCTCATTTTAAACCCTATTTTCCTATTCCAGTTTGTTCACTTCAGTGACAAGTCATGTTATCGTAATGACATAAATGAGAAAGAAGAGGCCACAATGAAAAAAGTTCCCTGAAATGTCCCCAAACAGTAATACTTAGTAATTATTTACCAGGACAGGAAAAATATGAGGCACACATTAAATAGTTTCCTTCAGAAAAGGTTAAAATGAAATGTAAAAGTTTTGACATTTACCAACAACATTTTTACCTCGAACATTAAGTTCTATCTGACCCAAGTTGCCTTTAACTTTTTCCTGATTCTTGACTCTTCATTATTTTCCTCAAGAGAAGGAATGATTAAATTCCACATTTCCTTCTCACTTTTTCTATTTAGGTCAACTATGTAAACCTCCATTTTAATTTGTTCCTCTTTTGCCTTTTAAAAAAATAGGTTCTATTTATATTTATTCCTACCACACTTGACCTTTGAACAATGCAAGGTTAGGGACGTCGACCCTCCACACAGTTGAAAATCCACATATAGCTTTACGGTTGGCCCTCTCTGCACTGGCAGATTCAATCAACCATGGACTGTGAAGTACTGTAGTACATATTTAGTGAAAAAACAAAACAAAACAAAAACCAATTCCCTTGCTCCCCCCCAACACACACATATAAGTGTATCCACACAGTTCAAACTCATGTTGTTCAAGGGTCATATGTATCCTTTTGATCTTCAGGGAGTACCCAACCATAATCAGTCATAATTTAGTAAACTGATTCTGCATTTATTCATTGAATTTCAATGGCATTCTTTTTTGAAGAGAGATTTCCATTATGGCCTTCTTAGGAAGTCCTGTGATACATTAGAATCCCAGCTCCCAAGTCACTAAACATTCCCAAGCCTCAATTTCATCACCTATAATATGGGGATAATATGTATATCTTCCAGGATTGTCGTGAAGATCAAACACAAGTAACAGAACAGGAGGCTCAACAAATATTAATCCTTTCTTAATCCTTCTCTTTCTTCTTATTTGGATAAGAAAAATGATACAAAGGAAAAGAAAGACTAGCCATATAAGTTTGAAGTTGACACAGAAATACTGGATAAGTTGCTGGGATCTCAGCTCAACTTTGTTCCGCAAGAGCAAGAATATGTGAAGGAGGAAGCTATGCTTATTTCTTCCTTCCTTAGGTCTCTGAACTAGCTTATAGTCTTCCTGCCACTTTGAAAGTCTGTGCATTTGAGCAAGATAGCTTGTAGTACTGGCAGTATGTGTGTTGGCATCTTTTGTATTTTTCATTGTCTTCTTCAAAACCAACCAAACCAAACAAAACGAACCCAAACTCATAATAAATTAAGCTATCTTTGAAATTGACTTTACACCTAAGATTCAGGATGCTAAGGCAGAAGACACCAAGAAAAAAAATGTCACGGTGCCTTAAAAAAAATTTAGCAAACAGTAATCAAAACAGCATGGTACTGGCACAAAAACGGACATATGGATCAATGGAACAGAATAGAGAGCCCAGAAATAAACCCACACACCTATGGTCAATTAATCTTTGACAGAGGAGGCAAGAATATACAAAGGACAAAAGACAGTCTCTTCAGCAAGTGGTATTGGGAAAGCTGGGCTGCTGCACGTAAACCAATGAAGTTAGAATACACTGTTATACCATACACAAAAATAAGCTCAAAATGGCTTAAAGACTTAAATATAAGACACGATACCATAAAACTCCTAGAAGAGAACATAGGCAAAACATTCTCTGACATAAATCGAAGCAATGTTTTCATAGGTCAGTCTCCCAAGGCAACAAATAAAAACAAAAATAAACAAACAGGACCTAATCAAATTTATAAGCTTTTGCACAGCAAAGGAAACCATAAGCAAAATGAAAAGACAACCTACGGACTGAGATAAAATATTTACAAACTATGCGACTGACAAGGGATTAATCTCCAAAATATACAAACAGCTCATACAATTCAATTAAAAGAAAAAAACCCCCAATTGAAAACTGGGCAGACAACCTAAATATACAGTTCTCCAAAGAAAACATACAGGTGGCCAACAGGCACATGAAAAGATACTCAACATCGCTAATTATTAGAGAAATGCAAATCAAAACTACAATGAGGTATTATCTCACACTAGTCAGAATGGCCATCATTAAAAAGTCCACAAATAACAAATGCTGGAGAGGGTGTGGAGAAAATGGAACCCTCCTACACTGTTGGTGGGAATGTAAGTTGGTGCAGCCACTATCGAAAACACTATGGAGGTCCCTCAAAAAACTAAAAATAGAATTACCATATTATCCAGCAATCCCACTCTGGGGCATATATCCAGACAAAACTATAATTCAAAAAGATCCATGCACCCCTATGTTCATAGCAGCACTGTTCACAAAGGCCAAGACATGGAAACAACCTAAAACATCCATTGACAGATGAATGGATAAAGAAGATGTGGTACATACATACAATGGAATACTACTCAGCCATAAAAAAGAATGAAATAATGCCATTTGCAGCAACGTGGATGGACCTTGAGATTATCATATTAAGTGAAGTCAGAAAGAGAAAGACAAATACCATATGATATCACTATATGTAGAATCTAAAATATGCCACAAATGAACTTATCTACGAAACAGAAACAGACTCACAGACATAGAAAACAGACTGTGGTTGCCAAGGGGGAGGGGGTGGGAGAGGGATGGATTGGGGGTTTGGGATTAGCAGATGCAAACTATTATGTATAGAATGGATAAACAACAAGGTCCTGCTGTATAGCGCAGGGAACTATATTCAATATCCTGTGATAAACCATAATGGAAAAGAACATGAAAAAGAATATACATATATATTCAGCTATATATATATATAGCTGTACAGCAGAAATTAAGACAACTTGTAACTCAACTATACTTCAAATTAAAAAAATTTGCGAATTCCTTCTTGGCTGGAATTGGTTGTTACACTTTAACAGAACAGATTTGAATTTTTTTGACAAGTCTATGAGCAGCGTTTTTAGATGGCCTTAGGTACCCACACAACACCCCTATATCACGTGTCAAACTAAACAAAGGTTTCCAGGGACCGGTAGTCTGACTATCCTCAAACATGGGAAAAGGAAGAGTAACTTGGATTCAGGTCGATTGCCAAAAGTCTTCATATTCCAGTTTTCACTCTCATTCAATGTCCTCTAAAGATTAAAAGATTCATTTCTGTATGACCTTTAGCCAAACCTAGAGACAGTTGTTCAAGCTGGGAATATCTGAATATCACTCCGTTATTGAACAAACACAGACCATGCTTAAATACAGAATTTCTATTAGAGGATAACCCTGTAGCACCAGCCAAATATAAGCTGTCTTTGGATCTTATATGTCTTTTCAATATTCTGTCCAGGCACCACCAAACTTTTCACTTAGAAGGAAGTGATTGTTTTACCAGAAGAGATTATTTATTTCTATATGCTGAAATCAAAAATTGAAAAAAGACCAGTAGATCCAAAGAGATGCAGAGACAGCCAGCACTATGACATCAGGAGAACAAAAAGCAAAATTTTGAAAAAAGCTCCGATAATAAGCAAAGGAGAATAAAATCTGAGACTTAAATTTTGTGGCCACATCTGGAAATGAGGGGGAGAAATGTAAAGCTCTCCTTCCCTTGTGGATGTATCAAGCTCCGTGGATGAAAAGCCCCTGCTGGGCAAGGACTGGCTACAGCGCAGAGTCTGAGCCGGTGGTACTCGGGAGACTGTTCACTCCCATGTCCCCACCTAATGATTATAGCTGCCACTGACTTTGGATCTGATAACAGATGCGTATCTGTGTCTCACGGGCTTCTGGAACTCAACACATACCAGATTCTCTCAGGTCCAGGTTGCTTAGGTTTCTGGATGCTGTGGGCCATCCCCCAAACCTCTGGGTTCAGATCTGCTCTGAGGAGTTCAAGGGAGAGAACAGCAGCAGGTAATATCACGTCTTGCTCATCTTTGCTTCTCCCCAGAGAGGGAACAAGCAGGACATTCCAGGTTCCTAGAATTCACACTCACCTTAACGTCTGCCTTACCCTCATCCCAACAGGAGCCTAGTCAACCCTCTAAGCATGACAACACAGCACCAAAGGGCCTGAGTTTAGATTGAGGTTGGCAGTGAGATTTAATTGAAAGAATGACCCCATCGGAGACTTAGACCAAGCTGGGGTGAGACAAGGCATATGCTATTACTCTTAGCTATCAGTTGACTAAAACCAGTTGAGACAAGTGGCTTGCAAAGTTTCACACAGGGGCAGATGACAGAACAGCTTAGGCCTTACCCAGGCTCCTGCCGTCTAGGCCTGGTCCTTCCATTAGAGCAGGAGGCCTTTCCTTCCCAGACAAGGTAGGCCAGAGACTTTGACCCATCTGGAAATCTCAGAGACCATCTTAGCAAGTGGTGACACTGAGCCAGTGAATGTGATGCAGCTTGACAAACATCAGTAATTTTCTTAAACCAGAGCAATAGTGGTAAAAAGATGTTTGCTTCCATTATTCACAATCAAAGATACTCTTTGGCTTCCTATTGGGCACCAATAAGGAGAGAACCTCTCTATCAAGTAACAGTAACCACACTGTATCAGTGTTTTGAAATAGAGTTTCATTATTAAACTAGAAAGCAAAAACAAAAGAAAACAAAAAAAACCCTGTCTTAAACCACAGGGGGCAGGGTTGATGTGTTAATATATACATATGTTTTTTTAAGTAAGCTGTGCACATCTGATTATAGGGACAGGTAGATGTATGAATATTCTTTATAAAACCTAGTTAAATGGACTTGTAAGCACTTTAAATTAATAAATAACAATGGTTAGGCTGTAACTTGTATGTTATTTAACAGTTTACAAAGCTCCTTCACTGGCAATGTTATTTCAGCAGGATACTTCAGAGCCCACCTTAATTCAGGGCTCAGTAAATAACCTTTCCAGCTAGACTGAAATTCCGAAGATAGCAGTGCAGTTCGTGGAGTGTATTTCGTGTTTAGTTGCACTCCCATGCTGATGCTTCTGAAGGAGGAATTTTAGAAAAGGACAGAGTACACACTAAAAGATTGACATAGGTAGAAATACAGTAAAAGTAGAAATGTGCCTCATGAGAAAAGTCAAGTAGAGACATACCAGAATACAAAGTCTAGTGACATAATGAAAAAGGAGAAAGACCCAATAATAAGCTTAATAAAAATTATTAAGATGCTGGTGAAAAAGAAAGATGACATTTCGTAATCTCCCCCATCAACCTACCCCATAAATGTCTCAGCCAGTTAGATGCAGCCCTGCCAATTCAAAAATAATCTTTGTGTACTTGTGTCATGGGGGTGAAGAGGTTGGGGGTCAAGTATGAAAGGGGGAAGGAGTAGCCATGTTAGGGATGTGTGGCCAAGGGAAGCTCCTAATTGTCCTTGCACTCAGCCCTGTACCCCTCTGCTTCTGACTTTTCCCTGCCTCAACCGTCTCCATCTCTTTTCAGCAGGTGGGAAGCTTTGGTGGGAAGCATGCAGAAAATCCAGGAATTATGCAATTATGCAGCAGGCCCATGATGCAAACCTCTTCACAAACACACATCCTCCACTTTGGCTTGATGCGGTAGCATAACTGTCACCCTAATTCCTGATACCTTTCTCCCCGCAAGCCGTTCTGAATGGAGAAAAATAACTAACCCGGGCAATGCAGAAGAGCCTTCCACACCCTGCCCAGGATTCCATCATCATCACAAGCAATGTGTTGCTCTAGTACAATGGTTTCCGAAGAGTAGTCCCTGGGCCGGCAGCGTCAGCATCACCAGGGAAGATGTTAATCATTCCAGACCCACTAAATCAGCAACTCTGGGGGTGGGGCCTGGCAATCGCATTTTAACAAACCCTCCTGGTGAGTCTGCTGCACATGTTTGAGAAGGACCACTCCTGTCACATTAAGTCTGCTCATCTGTGATAAAGGCCAGACAGCCATCAAAAAACAGGCTGCAAAGACTCCCAATGCCAGGTCATTTGGCAGAGTTGAGGGGTGGGAGGGGTTGAAGCTAATGGTGCTAGGTTACCACCCCAGTTCTAGAAAAAATGCAAAATGGCATGTCCAACGTTCTCTGGTCTGTGATATTATATGGCAAGTGACAAGCAAACTTGGCTTCTTTCTAAATGGGTGATGATGTAACAGAGTAACAGCCTGTTTTCCTGATCTTTTGCCAGATTTCCAGGTCATTCAACTTGTAAAATTAGAAGTACCCTGGATTTTACACCCCCATATTAAAGTAACACACCATGCTTTCTCTTATATGAACTGATGGGTGCTGCATTTCTCACAGGCTGCAGATGTTCACGCAGAGAGAATTCTGAACCACTGTTCTGGTACTAAAAATGAGGCTATACCTAGAAAACATAAATAGGGGCTTGCATTTTCTCAACCCAGAGGGTTTGCCAGATGCTATATTTTGTGTTAACAGGAATTAATAAGAAAATCTTACAAACCTATGTGCACCTGTTTTATATAGTCAATCAGCGAGTCTTTGTTATCGTTCCAGAAGCTTGGAAGCTTCTCCTTGCGAGGATATTTACAGCATGACAGCTCCAACGTAATTTCAAAACACTGGGCCCAGATGTAGTTGTAATCTTGCATTCCACCTAAACACAAGCATATTTAATTTTTTTTAAGGTCTGAAATTGGAGTGAAGCCAAGTATCACGTACCTTGGGGACAGGTGAATCAGACGGTTGTAATGAAAGTACACGTAAACAGGAAAAGATGAATTTGACATATTAGCAAGTACAATTAGAGCTTGACATTTTATTATCCAGGCATGACAAAGCAATCCTAAATATTCCCATATGGGTAACTGAATCAGAGCTGACTGATGTTCAGCTGTGCATCAAAATTAAGTGAGGGATAGAGGAAGGGTCCTTTTTTAAAATCACAATTACAAAAAGGATTCTTCAAGGGCTTCCCTGGTGGCGCAGTGGTTAAGAATCCACCTGCCAATGCAGGGGACACAGGTTCAATCCCTGGTCTGGGAAGATCCCACATGCCACGGAGCAACTAAGCCCGTGTGCCACAACTACTGAGCCTGCGCTCTAGGGCCCGCGAGCCACAACTACTGAAGCCCGTGCGCCTAGAGCCCGTGCTCCACAACAAGAGAAGCCACCTCAATGAGAAGCCCGCGCACCACAACGAAGACCCAACGCAGCCAAAAATAAATAAATAAATTTATTTAAAAAAAAAAAAAAAAGGATTCTTCAAGTTACATTTCTTCCTAAATTACATTTTAAACAGATATAAACTAGAGTGAGATTTCTTTTAAAATATTTCTACAAACCATTCATAAACACATTTGTTCTGTGAAGCTAAGTATATGAATTTGGAGGAATAATAATGGCCAGTGTTTACTGAGTGTTCGCTCTTGCTAGGTACTGTTTGAAGAGCTTCACCATCCACTCATTTAATCCTCACAGTAATTATCACTCGTATTTTACAGATGAGGAAGCTTAATCACAAATGGTAGTTCATGTGCCCAGGGATTCTTGCCAGTGAATGGCTGAGACTGGAGCACAAGCCACCTTCCTAGCGCCCCCATGCTCTCAGCCATCACACCACACTGTGTTTGGGAATGAGAGGGAAGGTGCCATGCTGATTCTCAGGGAGCAGGGGAAGACGCAGGCCCCTGGTACTTCTGGGGTTACCACTGCCCATGCTCACTTTCTAGTTCTTACCTCTCAACACCCTATTTTCAAAGGGTTATAACTGTATTTTATACTTTCTAAGATGAAAAACTTTTCATATTTTAAAATCTCTGAATTGGGAAGTATCTTAAATTTGATGGCTGAATAACATCATTGGGTTATTAGTTTGGCTGGAAACTTTTTTCTTTCTTGGTGGGACATGTTTTACAATCAGTGGCATGTTGGATTTGAAGAAATATGGTAACTTTGAAGGCAGTAGTCTCTGCCAGATTTTAATTAGCTATACTTGATATCTGCCCAGTGAAATATATATTCTCAATTTCATCAGGGTATTTGGGAAGTAATGAAGTAAAAAAAAGTTATGCTCAGAAAATGGTCAAAATATTATGTAAACATCGAGTAATATCTATGTACGTACAGATTTTAGCCAGGAAGAATTACTCTATCCTTTCTTTTCCTTTACTTACAAGTTTTGTATTTCTCTCTGACCTCATTTTCACCAAGAAATAGAAGAAGGAAAAAAGGAAGAGAGAAATGAGACAAAACAAAAGCCCTTGGCTGGATGGCTGTGTCTCAGGTAGAAAGAAGTTAAATGGCAAAACAGGTGTGCACAACAGGTGTGCAAAGCGCGCTGGATGGAGAATACCAAGTGTGGAGAGTGTGTGCCGCTCCAGATAATGCCAGTCAGGCCTGGCTACAAAAACCTCCAGACTGAGCCAGAATGCTCTGTTCTAAGCTCCTCAAAGTTTCTGGCTCTGGCCTCTTTTTTTCTCACAGAGATACACAGCTGACACACAGGCACACTTGGGAACAACTCCCAACAGCAAAATTAGGTTTCTAGTTAATCTCCCACACATCTGGATCTGTCTTGAAAGTTACAGACAACGCACATGAAGGACAGCACTGCTACTGGGCAGGAGGGGGCCCTTTCCTCCCTGTGGAGAGTAGTGAGCGGGGACTCAGCCCTGTGGTGGGAGTGGGGAGGCTCTCTCTCGGACAGCGGAGAGAAGTTTGGGATGTTGTGGTATCTGGCTGGTCCTGGTTCCTCTCACTTGTGGTCTATACTTATTTATATTATCTGGGAAGCTGGCAGAGACCCGCCCAGACACAAAAGTCCCAGCTTGTGCAAGACTACTTGATAGCCTGTGCATCCAAAGTGACGACTGAGGAAGTAGCCTGTATGCGGAAATGCAGGCTGGGGGTTGCTGTTGGTAGGATCAGCTGACCAGTCTGGAAGGGGGCACTTTCCACTGAGGCAGTGGAAACCCGGTTCCAGCCCACTGTCTCCCCTCTCACCCTTCTGTCCTAGGTCCCTCCTATTCTCTGTCAATTTCCAGACTAGGACTCTGACACCCCTGGGCTTCTGCTTATATTATTCATTCTGACAAGAACACCCCTCCACCATGTTCCCTACATGGCCAGCTCCTCACTCCCTCCCTCACCTGGCCATCCTGTTCCAAGGGAGAAAAACTAGAGGGCTCTTTTGTTTAGCCTGCAAAGTGGTTTTAAAATCAGGAGACTTCATGGAAATATCCAGCTTGCTTCACAAACTGGAAGATCTGGCAATACTGCCCCCCACTGCTGCATGGCAATAATTGCCTTGTTCTAAGTAGCAGCTGTCCCCACTGGATGAGACATAAGCATTACATTTCTCTAAGGCCTTCACTACTCCCTGATGTATTTTGGCTTTACACCTCTGTGGTACACTGTACCTTTTCTAAATCTATACTTTTTAAAAAATTTTATTTTATTTTTTGGCTGCGTTGGGTCTTCCTTGCTGCACGCAGGCTTTCTTTAGTTGCAGCGAGCGGGGGCTACTCTTCGATGTGGTGGCGGGCTTCTCATTACAGTGGCTCTCCATGTTGCAGAGCACGGGCTCTAGGCACGCGGGCTCAGTAGTTGTGGATTGCGGGCTCTAGAGTGCAGGCTGAGTAGTTGTGGTGCACGGGCTTAGTTGCTCTGTGCAACTAAGATGTGAGATCTTCCCGGACCAGGGCTCAAACCCGTGTCCCCTGCATTGGCAGGCAGATTCTTAACCACTGCGCCACCAAGGGAAGCCCTAAATCTCTACTTTTATTCACATTACATGCCATCACAATTATTTATTTGTATGTTGCTCTTCTCTCTTAAACTTGGGCTTAATATCTGTGTCCTGTTCATCTTTCTTGGCACAGTTCCCAGCTCCAAGGTAAATGCTGAACCAGTGTCTGAACTCAGGAGGCTTTGGCAGTGGGGAGCATGCCTGAGCATCTCTCAAATGATCAGTTCCCCTCACTGCTCTGTGATATTAGCTGACAGAGACACGACTGAAGGGACTGCACTGTGCCTAACTTTTGGCAACTGCTAGGGTGAAGGCCAGCTGGCACCTCTGGGTGAAGGCAGTAAGGAGAATAGCAGAACGAAGAGAAACTCACCTTTGAGTGGATACCAAAAGTATCCATTTACAATTCCACCAGGAAACTCTATTTTAGTTCTACATGGATTTCTTTTCCTCATGTCAGGATTTCTTGAAGCATAGGTACGTGCAAGATATTGAAAAACATCATCATCAGGGGTTAAGCTCCGAGAGTATAATGTCCCAGTGGCTGTACGTGAAAGACAGACCAAGACCTTTTAGTTGAAGTTATAGTCGGAGGAAGCACACACCATATTAGCACATGCATCATCACATCACACACAAAGGCTCTAATTTCCTAGTGAGATCCTCTACCCACTTCCACGAATACTCCCTTTAGTCCTCTTCCTAGTTTTTAATGGACATACAGAAGGCAATATCACACAAAATAACCATGTACATGTCTAAACTCCTTCTCAGTCAGCTTAAAAGTTAAATACCCTCTTAGTCACTCTTGCTGATTTCTGGAGGTCAGTAAACTTTCCTTAGGTACTGTAGGGGTTAAATGAAGCCACTCGAATACTTTAAGTCCTTGGTACGTACCTTATCCCACAGTTTTAAGAGGAATCAGGAGTTATTACTTACATGATTAGTTTTATTTATTTATTTATTTAGCCGTGTTGCCTCTTGTGGGCTAATTTAAATCCCAATTTTACCGTTTCACTGATGAATGTCAAGTAATCCCGTGTTATCAGTTCAGCCACTTTGCCCATCTACCGTTTATAAATTGTAGGAAGGATAGCTGAGGGTCAAGAGAATGGGGCTCTTTCTATCCCTGCCAGAGAAGTTAAGTGAGGAGAGGAAGAGTGTATCCCCATTCAGAGGCAGAGAGTTTGCAGTTTCACTCTGGACTTAGAAAGCAAGAGCTGGGCCCAAGTTTGCTTACCTGGAACACCATTATCAAATGGGTAACTGGCCACCAGGGCACCACCGTGGAGGTTTGCAGAAAGGACAAATGTCTCTGTATTCAGCCACTTCATGACTGCCACAGTTTCAGGCTGCCTTGGTACATTATTAAATTCAAAAGCATCTGGGAAATTTCTATTCAGGTCATAGAAGTTACTATTTTCCCTTTAAAAGAAAGAATTTTTTAGGGTTTACTATTGCTGTCTGAGGGAGCAGATTCGTGCAGTGTGTAGACCTTTGCTTTGGGCTCCAGGTGTTTTTCCAAATATGAATACAGAGGTGGTAGATGGTTGCCTGGGCAGCCTCCAATGAATCACAGCTGGCATTCACACAATATGTTGTCCCCTCCCGTGAGGCCTGTTCTTGCCAGTGGGACAGTAGTGATTCGGATGTAAGGGGAGGTCTGATAAGTGTTTGCATTTCGGGGCTTTTGCTCTTGACACTCCCACTTGGAGCCCTGAGACCCCAATGCTGTCCACATCAAGGGTCCATGTGCAAGAATGAGGAACCCAGGTGACAGCCAGCACTGAGACTCTAGAGATACGGTCCCAGCCAGACCCCAGCTGAGGCCCCTGACATCATGGCATAGAGATTAGCCAACCCTGCTCTGCCCTGCCCAAATGCCTAACTTACACAGTGGAGAGTAAATAAAGAGGTGGTTGTTTTAAGTCCCTCAATTTGGGGGCAGTTTGTTCCATAGCAATTGGTAACAGAAACAACAGGAATGTGCTATTTTATACAAATGTATTTCTGAAAAGTGGACTGGCCATGTTTAAATATGCTAAAAAACTTAAACGTGGAAGGGAATCAAGTGGTGATTTATTAATCTTTGGTAAAAACAAATTTTTAATTGCACAAATATCAATGTTTATCAGACATTTGAGAAGTTCCAAACTTCCTGAGGCTGCTTGAAACACAATAAACTTTAAATCAGAAATACTACAAGACTCACTCTTCTTTGTGATTAGTTCGTGTGCTGGCTTAATAAATCAACCTGTTTATTGAGGGTCCAGGTACTACCCTAGGCCCTGGGATTTAACAGGGATGAACACAACAGGCAGCATTCCTGCCCTCAGGTAGACATTAAACAAGAAATGAGACATTAAAGATTGTGCTATGAGGGTAAAGTGCCAGGTGATGTGAGTATAATTGGGGATCTAATATCTGATAGGTTAGGGAAAGAGGCTTTGAGGAAATGCTGTTGAAGCAGGGTATGGGGGGAGGGGTGGGAAATGCCAGGGGTGCGAAGGCAGCTGGTGGTTGCAGGAGATGAAGGGAGGTCTGAGCGGCTGCAGCAGGGTGAGTGCGGGGGAAGAGGCGATGAAGCCGGAGCAGTGAGGCAGGTGCAGGGGTAAAGCAGCCTTGCTCAGGATTTTACTTCTCAAGGTCAAAGCAGTGGGCAGCCCTGAAAAGTTTCCAGCACAGCAGTGACACGACACAGGTTATGAGATGGTTCACTAACTTCTCTTTACAGGGCGAAGGGGTCTGATCTGATGGGGGCCTTTTTATGGTTTTGTTGTGTTTTAAATAAAGATAGACTAGCCTGTGCTTACCTTCCCTTACTGTAAAAACAGTCAGGCTTTACAACAGCTTCGAATCCGTCTGGGTTCATTGAAGGCATGATGTGTATCCGGGTACTATTAATTAGATTTGTGATTTCAGGGTCTCTTCCATCGCTGGTTACGAGATATTCAATTAAATGGAGCAGCAGTTCCCGCCCTACAGTCTATAGGTGTTAAAGAGAGAAGAGGATATTGTTAGGTGAGAGGAAAACAAGGAAAACAGTCCCCAAAGCACAAATTCCCCAACAAGAAACACTACACATGATATGTGAGACCAAAACCAGGTGTCAGACCACCGTTTCTCAGGTATACTGATACTCTGGCATGTGGCAATCCATCACTGGTGTGCTGCAAAACCTTTGTGAGTAAAAGGTTTTTGTTTTTTGGGTTTAAGTTAATTTAAAAAGAAGTACCTATCCGTAAATAATTTACTAAAAATGAATTAGAGTGGAGTAAAGGTTATTCTTATTATCCTATTTCCAGTTTGTCTGTCTTCCAAATACTTCCTGGAGTGGTGGCGAGAGGGGGAGCTAGAGATCAGGCAGGGAGTTGTGCATCTCCACAGGCATGCCTGGCACACGGGAGAGCCGTGGTGCGTGTCTCGGTGGGTGATACGTGGAGAACCACTGCAGTAGACATGTAGATTTTAATAGAGAAAAATCTGAATTTGTAATATGCATAATTTAAGTAGGTTAATTTAAATAGGTCTGATTTTCATATTCCCCTGTTTCCAAGTTCTTTTATCTCCAAATTCCCCTCTTGCACATTTGTGCAATTTTTGCCGTACCTCTGTATTTCTGATTTCCACATCCTCACGTTTCATTGGCACAACATCCTCACAGTTTTTTGCCATATCTGCATATTATCTATACTATTATTTAGTTTGCATTTTCTTTAAATTGGCTCACTTTTTACTTACATTAAAAATAAGAAACTTTGTATAATTACCATTTTGCTAGATATGTTTCTAATTGTATAGTAAAATAAAAGCATGACTATGAAAACAAACATGGTCACATTCACCTAAAATTACCTTATGTACCAACAATGACGGGGAAACTGAAGGCCTGTGAAAGAGCTTACTTTATAATCCCCAAGGGAGAGATTTCCTTTTTTTTTTTTTTTTAAAGGAATTCACATATTCAACCTTATTCTAGAAAGATTTGATTAGGCTATATTACTTTTCCCCTGTAATCCTGAGTTCAAAGATTCTGCTTCTAAGTAAGGAATATTTACCTCTTACATGCGATCAGATGTTGTAGAGGAGTTAGTATATGGGAAATCAGGGCAGCAGGTGGTTAAATAAGGACAGTGCTTCTGGTGCATTAATGAAGGCCGTGGACAGGAAAAGAATTTTCATTTATGACTGCTCTGTAGCAATTCATTGTTGGGACAAAGGATGAGCAATTCCATATTTTATGCCCCTCGCTGGCAAGCAAAGAGATCACATTTTATGAACTTATTATCCTAATGAACACAGAATAATTAAAATGGAACTAAGAAAATTTTAAATATGTAAATTACATATTTATAGGTAGCCATAAAATTCAGAGTGGAAGTAAATTCCATTCTGACTGCAATTTTTTTCCTACTCATGTCTATCTTCTTCCACCACTGTGATTTTTGTTTTTACAGTCAAAATTGTCACTTGAAAAAGGTCCTTACAAACCTTACAAAAGGTCCTTAATAACCAAAAAAGTCAAGTGAGTCACACACTGGGTTTCCAATTCGGTGTTTTGGAAGATCACGCACATTTGGACACTCCTTACTGGCTTCCCTGAAACCAGTGGAGGAGGGGCTGGCAATTTTAAGCTGTGAAAGGTGGCTTTAAAGGTGGGCAGTGTGGTTGGTTGAAGGGGCTTTTCTGGCCAGGGTTTGGGGAAGAGAAAAGGTCAAGGAAAGAGAGAAGGAAGAGAGATTTCTAAATGCTGGTTGGAGACTGTAGGATGGTTCCATTAGAGGGACGTACCAGGAAAAACCTGAGGCCCCTCTGAGTCCCAGGTCAAGTACCAAGTGAGATATATTGGAATCCCCACATGGTTCTAAATGTGAATTTCCTCTTAACTATCTGAATCCTACATTGTCATGCACACCTAAACTCAACACAGGAGTTGGCAGTTAAATTCATCCACCCACAAGAAAATAAAAACAAAGAGTAAGAAGCTGTGATTAAGCTATAGAACTAAATTAAGCAACTGTGGTGGTGTGGGTATAGGATAGAAGGTAAAAGTTAAGGTTTATAGCTAACGGCAAGGGTGGGTGCCGGGGGAGAGGAAAGGAGAGGACAGAAGACTTTTCAAAGTGCTAATTCCTTCACTTTTCCCAGCAATGGGTCATAGGATATTATCCAAAGTTTAAAAATATATATATTTCAAATCATTATAATTTCAGTTTTTCCTAATTTTTTGACTTTAGAAGAATCTTCCGATAATTTCTTATTTTGAGAAAATACCAAGTTCACCAATTATTTTCATTTCACTTCAGTTCTATTCTGTTAAATTCAAGTAAAGTTAAACCTCATACTTCTTATTTAAAGATAACACGTATAATATGACACACATTTCATTTTATATCCTTTTGATTCCTCTCATTCTATTGCTGTAGAAATACATAGATGTCTAGAATAGCATCTGGCAAATACTAATGATGGTGATTTCTGAGCGACAGTATTCCAAAGTTTTTATTTCCTCTTATTTTTCTAGTATTGCTTTTTAAATTAAAGAAAACCTATGTTATTTTTACAAAAACGATAAAATCATGATTCTTTCAAGGTAATGAATGTGTGACCGAGGTATTTTCTGTTTGTCTCCATATTCCAAAACAAACCACAAGTTCGTAACTGCAGAGGATGAAAGAAAAATCTTGGAAGTATGATAAAGAACCAATTAAGAGTCAGATAATTAAAAAAATGGTGAGGTAAACAGACGAAATTTCAGAGGGAGTTAAACAAAGTCCTCTTGTTTTCTTGGACCACATTTTCCTGTCTCTGTAACAGCAAATTTATGCCAAATATTATTGAAGTTAATTCTTCTCAACCTTAATATAAATGTCTCAAACACTCATTCATGTTTTATGTATAGATCTCCCTTCGTTTAAAATTAAGTCTTTGAATATGAAACCTTAGAGAGACTAAAATTTTAAAAAAGAATGTGGTCAAAACTGTTTCCGTTAGCTTAACCAGCCTTTCATTTAGCTCCTTTTGTGAGAGTGTGGACTTAATGAAAGAATCCCTAATGAAGAGCCTGAAAGTCTGGGTGAGCACATCAGCTTCTAGAGTCTTTCTCTGATAATTCATCTGGTCATTAAGATGGCAGGAACCCAGGATGGACCTAGAGATTGTCATACTGAGTGAAGTAAGTCAGAAAGAGAAATATTGTATAATATTGCTTATATGCAGAATCTAAAAAAAAATGATACAAATGAACTTATTACAAAACAGAAACAGACTCACAGACTTAGAGAAGGAACTTATGGTTACCGGGGGGAGGGTGGGGGGGAAGGAACAGTCAGGGAGTTTGGGATTGACATGTACACATGTCTACATTTAAAATAGGTAACCAACAAGGACCTACTGTACAGCACAGGGAATGCTGCTCAATATTATGTAACAACCTAAATGGGAAAAGAATTTGAAGAAGAATAGATACATGTATATGTATATGAATCATTTTGCTGCATACCTAAAACTAACACAATATTGTTAATCAACTATACTCCAGTATAAAATAAAAAGTAAAAAAAAAAAAAAGATGGGGCTTCCCTGGTGGTGCAGTGGTTAAGAATCTGCCTGCCAATGCAGGGGACACAGGTTCGAGGCCTGGTCCGGGAAGATCCCACATGCCGTGAAGCAACTGAGCCTGCGTGCCACAACTACTGAAGCCCGCGCACCTAGAGCCCGTGCTCCGCAACAAGAGAAGCCACCGCAATGAGAAGCCCGTGCACCGCAGTGAAGAGTAGCCCCTGCTCGCCGCAACTAGAGAAAGACCACGTGCAGCAATGAAGACCCAATGCAGCCAAAAATAAATACATAAAATAATTAAAAAAAAAAAAAAAAAAAGATGGCAAGAACCCAGAAAGCAGAAAATAAATTCTCTATCAGTTTTTCTTCAATTCAGTCAAGTGGGAATTTGTTAGATAGATAAAAACGAGTGTTCTAGCACTTCTAAGAACAATTGGAAAAAAATTTTGAAGCAACAGTCCACAACTGGGTAGTGTATTGTGTGAGAGTGAATTAGAGGGTAGTGCCAACACTTCAGCTCTCCTATGGTGGAGTCCATTCTTGAAATGCTACACTGTAATGCAGCTTCTGGGGGAAAATAAGCCTGTCAGTTCTGGGGCTCCACATGGTGTGGTACAGACTTAATTCATTTGTCTGATTGCCTAGCTAAATCCTTCATCTTCAAGTATTAGCCTAAATATTACATTATCTAGCACACTTTTCCGTGGCCTCCCCAAGTCCAGGTTCCATGACCTGCCTAGGTGGTCCTTTAACTCTCCTCACCTGTGCTCTCCTGATAGGGCTCACACATATTACAATGGCCTGACCGACCCTGACTGACCCCCCTACCCCCCCGCAACTCCACCATCCAAGGTCTGACGGCAGGGATCCTAACCAGCTTCCTGTGTAGCCCTGGTATCTCGCCCAGCTCCTGGTATATCACGTGCTCAATAAATGATTGTTGGTTACTGTTGCCAAATCCATTACAAAGTCATGACTATTCTGAGGAGGAACTTTCTGAAAACATGAGGATTTAAGGTTCTCAGTGAGAGGGGAGATACAAATGATCAAGTTAGTTCATCGAAAGGACATTCAATACTGAACACACTTCACAGGGCTGGGGGCCAGCAATTCTGATCATGCCAAGGACTCGACACCCTGGCCCCCCGGCCCACCCTCACCAAAAGGAGATGGAGAGAAAGAGGATAATTATATGAGGGATTTAATACATGCTTAAAAGGAATTAGACACTTCGCCTGGAATAAGGATTAGTTTGGTCTAAATGCAAAAGGAAATAATTATCCAAAGCCATGCTGTGTAACTGAGGACATTTTGTCATCATCTGGGATAGTGGTGGAAAAAAGGGCTTGAGAAGTGGCAAGCTTTGTTTTGTCTTGTTTTAGTAAGTTTGGAACCTCTATTGCATGTTGACTACACAGCCCAAGATTTTCCAGGATAGGCACAATTTTGGATATTATGTCCTGTTGTTCATGTAGAACATTAAAATACCCTCTAAATATAGACATTTAGACATACAAACTACTGTCTAAATGTCTCTTATACCTAGAAGGTGTGCAAAAAACCATTTAGCCTTTATTTTTAGGTTGAAAACTATGATCACTATTATCCATATTTTTGCAATGTTTTTCCTTTCCACTATGTGTCTGGAATCCAATAAACTATAAATTAATGCCACCAAATGTGAAATTCTAAGTGTGATGTGGGTATTTCAGAACTCTATACCCAAATAAACCATCATAGGAAAAATAATTCATTGATGTTTAAGAAACTGAAGCTTAAAAAAAAAAAAACTCTAGAAAATAAAAAGAATCAGAATTGGCAATTCAGTTATGCTTAACAGACGTAGACTGAATACCTCCCCCCATACTTAAAGACCATGGGCCCTGCAGTCAAGGGAACCTGTGGACCCAACCTCTCACCTGCACTTTGCCTGCTCCTGGATTAGCTTAAAATTCCAGGCACCCAACTTTTTAAACACATAGTCATGCCTCAAATATCCTAATGGATATTTCCATTAGACAGGGATTAGAGATGTCTTAACAATCTAGAGATTGCCCAGGTATAAGATTTTCTTTCCTGCAAAAATTTTAAAACATGGGATGGCAGAGAGGCACAAAACATAGAACAGGGAGGGCTCGAGGAAGGAGCAAGGAGTGATTTTCCAGGCTTCTCTCCTGCACCCACATTTAGGCTGAGGGTACTAGATGTTTCCATTTCCAGTATGATGGTCCCAGCGTTCATTAAAGCTCTGATTTTAGATTATAGGTAATAGTTTACTACAAAGCCAGCCAGTAGCAGAATGAGGTGTCAGGGGAGGGCGAGGGGGACAAAGACCCCACTCCCAAACGATGTGAATGTTTGTGGAGCAGGAGAATGGCAGAGAGCCCCGCCCAGGGACCTCTGGTCTCATCCCTCCCAATGAATAACAAGGATTGGACGTCAGGTGTGTGCACACTGCCGATTAGGAGCCTGTGTGAATGACATCTGGGACTGGGGCTTCTACAATTCCACACGCTGATGTGTGTACAGACAAGAACCTGGATAAACCAGGAAAACACCTGCTAGTCTTACTAAAATGAGAAAAGTTAGAAGCTCAGAAATGTCTCCCTCACTCTGAAAAAGCATGAACAGCAGGTGACAAAGGTTTATCAAGGGCGGCAGGTGCTCTTTCCGTCGGCTCCCCCGTGTGACTCCCCGGCAATCAGGCAGGGGAGGCGGGCAGCAGGCATGAGACAGGGACAGAGAAAAGTGACATGGAGATGCTCACTCCAGTCTTACTCTAAGAGTTTGCTACGCTTTCACATGGTGAATGATCCCAAATCTTCTAATCAAACGGGGCTGGAACAACTGGGAATCCATCCAAACAAAAATTAATTTGAGATAGATCATAGGTCTATATGTAAAAAGGAAAACACTAAAAAAAGAGCGTTCCAAAGGCAGTGGAGGGGGTCAAGGAGGCAGAGCCGTAGCTGGGAAAGGCTCACTGCTCAGGCTCTGATGTAGGCCCAGAGGACCAACAGAAAGAAACCTGCATTCCCTTCCTGGTCAACACACTAACAAACATGCCTTCTGCAGGAGTGAGCAAAAGAAAGGCCGCCTACAAAGCACTTAGCGTAGTCCATGCGCAGTAAATGTTGGCTACTGTTACTCTTTTCTTGTCGACGAGTGCTGTATGGAGGGGAACTTGCCAGCCTGATCGATGCAGCATCGTGAGGACACGAGCTCATGACAAGGTGATTGAGAACAAGAGGAATATCATACAAAACCAGAGGAGGTTTGACTTCACTCTTTTGTAACAATTCTCACCTGAAAATGGGCCGTTTTAAGTAGATTTTGCTCCCCTCAGCGTGCTTCATGCATTCCGGATGTAGCCAGGCTAATTAGCCTGAACTCACGATTCCGAAGATACACAGTAGCCAAAAATGTTTCACCTGAATCCCACAGACCTTTAGATTTAACTTCCAGTTTGAAGTAAATAGGGGGATGAGAGGCACAAAATCGATGATATTATAAGGAAGGAAACAATCCAAAATGTGGGACGTTCTGCAGGACACACAATGGATCAACGTTCACGCTCAAGTCTAGCATCATGAAAAGATTCTTTACGTGCTAGATGAAAAGAGATTCAAGGGATACGTCAACCACATATGATGCATAATCTTGGACAGAATTGTGAATGGACACTTTGGGGGACATTTTGAGGACAACTGGAGAAACTAGAACATGGAATATAAGGTAAAGATAGGATAAACATTTACTGACATGAAAGGGTAGCTTGTATTAACTGAAAAATGTTACAAAGAGCAAATTAGCATTGCTCATTTGGTGAAACTGCACACACAAAAATATCTGGAAGGATAAATGATAAGGAATCGACAGTCCTAATTTGTAGAAGGTCAGTATACAATGTTTTCTTTCTTCTAAGATGTACGTATGTTGATTTTGTAATAATAACAGGTTATTTTTAATTTAATAAAGACCCGATTCTAAAAGAAGGCATCACGAAGTAGGTGAAGATTCTCGGGGGAAAATGGTGTGTGTGCTCAACATGACTGGGTCTTCCTGATGGTGCTGACGCTCACTGTTGCCTGGCCATGGGGTTAAGTGTGGGCAACACACACACACACGCACACACTGAGGTGGGGTCCAGGGAAAAGAGGAAACATTTAAAAAATACCGTGGTCAATTCTGTCCACCACACTACTCGGTACACATATGACCCCTGCTGGGCTTCTCCACGTGAGATCCACAAACTCCTAGAAGATCCATGGACCCTGAGATCAGCATTCAAAGTTTGTGCCAGAATAGCAAGGAATCCAACTAAAGAAGGTTAAGAATTACTGCCCCCAAATATTATCTATGTTGCTTTTTAAGAGTGGGTTCTTGAAAATGCTCTTTCAATTCCAAAAGGTCTAAGAGAAGAAGGATGAGTAAGGTGATTAAACCTTCTAATCCAAGTGACCCTTTTGCTCCTGGGTTACGCCATCACTTTCCCCAGCTCCTAGTGGCTCCAGGAGGACAGAACATACAAGATCTAAATTCAGGATAATAAGTTTCTCAATGGCCCCCAGAGCCGCCAGACACTGCTACCAGCTGGGACACATAGGGGATAGCAGGACTTCAGGTTCCCACACACAAAACACACTGGGACTTTTCCCTCTGAGTCATCTCAGTCCTTAGCATTCCTCAAAGAACAACAGTGAACGAGAGAGCCCTGATTTGATGGGATACATTAACTACCTGGAGGGCAAGATGTCAGAAATTTGGGAAAGTACAAGTGAATTCAGGGGTGAGTGAGAGGAAGGACTCTTGCTTTTCTTTGGAAGTTTCAACTGAGAGGATTAACTTCTGAGCGTCAGGCTGCAACCTCTGAAATGCCAGGAATTCAATAAATAAGCTACTGGAGTCAATGTCTCTTATTAAAAATGGATCCCACGGGACCTCGATCAATTGACTAGATAGCAAAAGAGAAAGGAAGTCTGGGCTGCTGTCTGTCATGAATAGTTGTTTTGTTAAAAACAGCTTTGGTCAGACTCCCAGCAATATCAAGCCTTTTCCAGCAAAGCCCATTATGCTTAAAAAAGTAACTTCCAACCACCCCCAAATCAGGTTCAAAGACCAACCACTCTCTCAAAGGCAAGTGTTTGCATCTGAGCTCCAGTGACAAGAAGTCCCCTGGCTCGGCAGGACCAGGACGGGTTGAGCAGCGTGCCTGGGAAGGGCAGAATGTGTGTGTGTCATGCGGGGTGGCGCCCCGGGGTTGGGGAGGGTTAAGCCAGGACAGGAAGCCCAGCATTCGAGCAGCGTGTGCCACCCACGCTACTGCAGACCTGGAAGTGTCGTAACAAGTCAGCAGGTTATACTTATAGGAATATTCCTGTTCTTTGACATTCCTTAAAGTTAAGTGCGTTTGATATTCCTACGTCAATTTTCTTTACTGTCAAGACTGGGCACTATCTTTCCCTCCCACTGGATTGCCCAGTTGTGTGGGGTTCTGGGGAACAGAAGATCCTGCAGTTGTCATATTCTCAAAATACTCTGAGGAAGGAAGGTGAGAAATGGAGAGGAGCACCTTCAAATACCTGGCAAGAATGGCTGGGCAGGCAGGCGTGGTAAAGGGTATTTTGCAAAATGTAAAATAAATAACATAAAACAAAACAAAGCAAAATAAAAAGAGAGTGGATCCCTGATAAGCTGGAAAAGAGGCGAGACATCATGATGGAATTTAAGGGTTTGCTGAATGATGGGGATGACAGAGCCCTAAGCTTGACGGTCTAAACCAGGGGTCCCCCAACCCTGGGCCGAGGACTGGCACCGGTCCGCAAGCTGTTATGAACCGGGCCGCACAGCAGGAGGTGAGCGGCGGGCACGCGAGCAAAGCTTCATCTGTATTTACA
Source organism: Balaenoptera musculus (assembly GCF_009873245.2). Lineage (NCBI taxonomy): Eukaryota > Metazoa > Chordata > Mammalia > Artiodactyla > Balaenopteridae > Balaenoptera > Balaenoptera musculus. Next base: position 55,833,807 of record NC_045794.1, read on the forward strand.
GCTGCTTCCCATCGCTCGCATTACCGCCTGAGCTCCACCTCCTGTCAGCATTATGGCAAGCTGTGTAATTATTTCATTATATATAACAATGTAATAATAATAGAAATAAAGTGCCTGAGCTCCACCTCCTGTCAGCATTATGGCGAGCTCCACCTCCTGTCAGCATTATGGCGAGCTGTGTAATTATTTCATTATATATAACAATGTAATAATAATAGAAATAAAGTGCACAATAAATGTAATGTGCTTGAATCATCTCGAAACCATTCCCCGCCTCCTCCCGGTCTGTGGAATAATTGTCTTCCATGAAACCGGTCCCTGGTGCCGGAAAGGTTGGGGACCGCTGCTCTAAACTTAAGCGTTGAAAACGCCAAGTGTTAGATTAAGAGAAAGTGACAAAAGCATTCAAAAAGCCAGCTCCTAGGAGTTTGGATAGCTAGTTGGGATCTGATTGTTTTAGTTCAAATAGAATATTGCTCCTCTGCTGGGTCACCTCGATGCTGAGCAGGAGACGGGGAAAACCAACACAGGCAGGAGTTCGGGGACTTGCTGGCAGTCCAGAGCTGGGGCACTGTCATTCTTCCAGACCCCAAACAAAAAACGTTCCAGTTACCTGCACAGGGCACTGGGTAAACAACCAGATGGCTGTGCTGGTTTTTGGAACCTGGTTCCTTCAATCCTCGCAGAAGGCCTCACCGGAAGACCTTTCCAGATTCTTTGCTACAGTGTCTGCTGCTTCCTTTGCATTTAGACAGAGCACAAGAGACCCGAGGGGAAGCTTCTCTGGTGACATGTCAGATATTCAAGCCATACACATACCTCATCTCCATGCATATTTGCCACGTATTTGAATTCTGGAATCCCGATTCTGTGTTCCTTTGGAAAGCGTCCCACAGTAAGAACCCACAGGTTTCTGCCTTTACAGGGAAGAAGAGTATAGAAAAATAAGTTGTCTTTTGAAATGACGAATGAACTCTGGGAGAATGAGAACCGTGAACAAATGATGCTGCTTCTCCCACCTGATGGATGTTTCACAACCACCTCAGTTCATGTGACTAATGCTGCCTTGCTTAAAACACTTTTAGTTTCCAAAACCCTTTCAATTTAGCACAAATATTTAAGTTCTTATTCTAGAATGTGACTTTTTAAAATCGAAGACTTATTAGGCTATGTAGATCTTATTTTTCCAAAATGTTTATATAGTTTGCTCTGAGTTTCTGGTGCTTTATAGAAGCGATCTTGCTAATTCACAGTTACACAAAATTATTACTGATAGTTGATACGGAGGGTGCCATAACTCTCAGTGCAAGGAACATGAAGAAAGCAACAGCAAGAAAATATGTAACTCAGAAGGGAGATTGTTTTTACAGTAAATCCTGAGTCCTGTCATATTCAAATGCTCATGTAACACAGCCTCTCAGCAATGAGTGTCCTTGATGGGCATGAGTCCTGCCATGTAAGCCGGGAAGCACAAGCCATCCTAACAATGCCTCAAGGGAAACTTCTAAGTCCTGACTCTGCCATAAATGGTGTGATTTGGGCAAAGGAGGACAGAGACTCAAGATTGTTGAACATCTGCTCTGGGCAGATGTTACCATTGCATCTCTGGTTCACGTTACCTGAGGCAATCCCTTGTCCTGACCCAGGGAAATGGATTTTTAACCGGACTTTACAAATGAAAACACTGACCTTCAAAAAATATTAAATAAACTGCTTATGATCACACAGCCAGTAAAAGGCTGTGATTTGAGCCGCAGAGCCAAGACCTGAATCCTGGCCTATGTGACTCAACTCTAGGGTTCCTGCCACTAACGAAAACTGCCTGTCTCTCAAGAAGGTTGGTGTCCTAATCTGTAAAATGAAGAGGTTTCTTTCGATTCTAAAATCATCTGGCTCTTTTAATACAAACACTTTAAAATTAGAGATTGGGGAAATATTTGATATCCAGCACCTAGATACAAAGTTCACATATCTGTGACAGCTAAGCCTTCTGTGGAATTCAAGAACCCAGGAAAGGAGTTTAACAGCAGCTCGTGGGCTAACGTTGAGCGGATTTCTGCAGAATTTCGGGTGTAGTTCCTTCAATCTGGGGGTCCAATGGGCTGGGGAATACCCAGTTGCCATAAGGAATCCAGGGAGAAGCAGATACTGGACTTGTCTTTTTCACCATTTATTGTATTTTTAGAAAGGTTTTTTTAAAAAAATAAATTTATTTTATTTATTTTATTTTTGGCTGTGTTGGGTTTTTGCTGCTGTGCGCAGGCTTTTCCCCAGCTGCGGCGTGTGGGCCTCTCACTGCAGTGGCCCCTCCCGCTGCAGAGCACGGGCTCTAGGCACACAGGCCTCAGCAGTTGTGGCACGCGGGCTCAGTAGTTGTGGTGCACGGGCTTAGTTGCTCTGCGGCATGTGGGATCTTCCTGGACCAGGGCTCGAACCTGTGTCCCCTGCATTGGCAGGTGGATTCTCAACCACTGCGTCACCAGGGAAGCCCTCACCATTCATTCTTAATTTATTCTAACAATTATAGGGAAATTCGTCTTGACAGGGTGATGCTTTATATTTAGTAACTGCAGAAATTGTCAGAAAACACCCCCAAAAGGCAGTCTATCTGATTGGTGTCACCTGTTCAGTGCAGCACACCCACATCATTCATTTACACATCCATTTATTTAGTACCACTATATCCAGGCATTTAACCAGGTGATTAGACCCTACAAATAAGTCACACTCTCTATGCCCAGTGAGTTTCTGGTCTAGTGGAGAACAGCAGCGTGCAAACATCATTACACTAGACTGTGACATACACGACCTTAGTGTGTATAAGGTACTGCTGTGGCTGTAGAATAAACGAGGAACTTTTTCCAAGGAGTGGGATCACATAAAGCTTTACAGATGTAGGGGTTTTAGAGCTGACTTCTAAACAGAGTTCTGAAGAATGACTCCGAGTTAGTCATGTGGACAAGTACAATCCATCCAGTGATTTCCCGCCAGAACCGCTTCATCAACCAGATCCTTTCATCCCCCAGATCCTTTCATCCCCCAATAGTACCAATTCTCAGGTCATCTAGGGCTTCAAATCTACCAAGTTAATATTTTCACGTGAAGCAAGGGAGAGGTTTTTCTGAGCTTTTTTTCTATTAATCTTGGCTCTTTAGGTTTCCTTCTGGGGAATTCTTTTCTGTAGCTATTAATGCTTTTAAACCTAGAATAACCACAGATTTATACAGAATCTGGCCTAGTTCCCTCACAGACAAGGGAAAAAATTCAGTATCATCTCAACATAATGTTTACTAGTTGTTATATTTCTAACTCTGCATTTGCAACAGCTGACCTGTAATATAAAGGATAGTGTAAGACAAGAAAAACCTGACTTGACATGGGTATCCAATATTATTTGGTTTAAGGAAGGAGGGAAATCAAACCAATAAAACCTAAGTGAAGAAGTAGCTGGGTGGTAACTCAATCTCAATTTTGGCTCGAATGGCCCCTAAGTGAACCGCAAGATGAGAAACTTACCTTGAATAACCTCCATGGCACAAAGTCTGAGAATGAAAACCTGGAGATATTCACCAGGAATGACAAGCCTCTTAAAGTTTTTTAACCAGCCTCTCCAACGAACACTGGTTATCTCTGGCTTAGACCAGAGTAAATGCACGAAGGACAAACTATTGACTTTTCACAGCTTGATTGCCAAGGTGAGGGTAATTTAAATAAGATTTTTTTTCTGCCAAGGTTGGACAGGCTGCCTTTATTCCTCAAAGGTCCTGCTAATACCAGGTGTGCTCAAGAGTTCTGAAATGCTCGGCCACTTTCTCTTCACTGCAAAGTAAACAAAACCTGGATTCCAGGATTTCAGTATCTATATCCAGGAGCCCACTCAGAGCTTGACACAAAGCCCAGGGATGTGACATGGTGCCCAGCTGAGTTTGCTTGTAGGACCAGGAAAAGTCTTACAATTCAGAAGGCTTCACAAAGATCCACAAGGCAAGGAAACAGAACGCTCTAGGCGTTCAGGAGAAAGCAGAAGGAGAAGCTTGGAAAATGAAGTACAGCTTCAACAGGTAGAAATGGGAGTGTCATTCCCACATCAGAATCACCTGGATCCTTGGAAAAACACCAATCCCTGAGCCCCATCTCCTAAATCAAATTCTAGGGGGAGGGCCCCAAACCTGCACTTAACAGGCTCCCTTGGTGATTCTGAGGCCTATTAAAGTTTGAAAGCTGCTGAGATTGAGGCAGTGAATATCCAGATAGATTTGGGAGGCAGTGGATCTTGAGGTAAAATCATCTCATTTTCCATATAATCATGAACATGTTTCTATATTAACAAATATTCTTTGACTACATCTTTTTAAATGGCTGCTTAGTATTTTATTACACAAATGCAGTACCATTTATTCAACCAATGCTCCATCATTAGGTGTCCAACTCTAAGTAATTTTATGTAAATTACAGCATGTCCACTCAAATTACGTACAGAATTTATAATGTAAAAATATTTTATCATGTGAAAGAAATCAGAATGCAAAATTATTTAACTACAACCATATAAAACAGACTGTTCATTAAAAAAATACCATGGAAGAAAACAGATCCAAAGCATATAAAGCTTTAAATGAAATAATGGGTGAGTCCCTACAAGAATTGAAAACTGCACATTGTCAGTAATAAGGGGCTAAGTGATAGGATGATAAAACCAAGTACTTTTTTTTTTTTTTCACTTTTCCGTCTTTCCAGTTTTTAAAAAATAAAATACCGAATCTTATCATTTATTAAGTTCAGAGACTGTGCCGGGCACTATGCTGTGCACTTTATAATACTTGATCTTTACAACACCTCTGTGTGGTGGGTGATATCCACAATTCATTGACATAAGTGGAAGAACCAAGGTTCAAACCCAGGTCTGTCTGATTCCAATATCTATGTTCTTCTGATGACGCCAGGCTGCCTCAATCTCCCTGAAAGTACTAGGTAGGCCAGGGCCAACCCCACCCTGGGGGGAAAGTTCCCTGGCAGTTCCTTCAGCAAGGCGCTGCCATAATTTGCGCCTGGAGCAAGTTCCAGGCTACTACCTGGCTTTGACGATTGAGCCAGAGCAAGACACCCAAATCAAGGGCTACCCTACAGGGACAGCCCATACTGAGTGTTGGCATAACGACCCCATCAGACCCTCTCTACTCCCAGAGTTTCAGTGGGACATGCCCAGAGAGAAGCGGAGACGCTGCGTGGGTGGCCGGGTCCCAGGAGCAGAGCTGCAGTGTCGATGAGGCTGGTTGTATTCATGGTCCCACCCACCAGGCTCCGATCTCCAGGGTGATGGATCAGTTGTTTCCTAGACTTCCATATTTCTCTTTGTGTCCTGACAATTACCCTTGGACCTAAGTCAAACCTTGGGGGAGCTTTCTCAAGGCATGAGTTTGTGACCTCGTACATAGTGGGAATAACAACTCCATTGGCAAGGCTGATGTAAGGCTGGCGAGTCCCTCCTGCCTTCCCTAAAAAGAAGCCAACGATCTGACACCAAAACTTCGGTCTCACGTAGGTATGTTCCCATTACCACATACACAAAGAGCCGAACACAGCACGCAAAGCCCTATTTCAAATAATGTCCCAGAAGAGCTGAAAAATTGCAATGACTGCAGTCAAGTTAAACACTCAGTCTCCAAAGTCATGTGTCCTTGGGCTTGAAAGTGGAGGAAGAGGTTCCTGCTAAGTGGCTCATGACAAAAACAAAACAGACGCAAACAAAACAGGGACAAAAGTCTCCAGATTGGCTGTGTTTGCACAGTAGTATGACTCACAGCTCAGAGCATTTTACATTTATTCACTTAGCCCTGAAACCACAAGTGGTAGGCACAAAGATTATCCTTTCACACAGGTGGATGCCATCTTAGGGAAGCTCATAAGGCCATGGTTCTCAACATGTGGTCCCAGGACCAGCATCATCAGTGTCACCTGGGAACTTGTTAGAAATGCACATTCTCAGGCTCCACCCCTAGGTGCTGAGTCAGAGACTCTCAGGGGGAGAACCGGCAGTTTGTGTCTTAACAAGCTCTCTGGGGGATCTTCACACATGCTAAAGTTTGAGAATCGAACTAACAAGGGATGGTGCAGGATAGTCTATTCAGAGCCTGCTCTGTTCTTAACCACTATGTAGCACTGCTTCAGTCACCTAAGAGATGGAAAATATCAGAGAAATGTGAACCTGTGCCCCAAGCTTGCCATGTCCCATTTCTGGTGTTGAGATTTTTTCTGTCTCCCCTTGGGAGAATTGGACATGGGAGGAGGAGGTTGAGAGGATCCTATGAGGAAGGTTTGAGAAGTTAAAGCTATCATCTGCTCCCTTTGGTATGCAAATCTCAAATTGGTTTGCCAACTGATGTACCAGTTTGTCCCCAAACTGCTCTCTATTCAAAGACTACAGGCGAGGCAGTCCCTCCCATCAGGAAGCTTACACAAGCCTCTTAGATAGCCTCATCCACCAGAGGGCAGACAGCAGAAGCAAGAAGAACTACAATCCTGCAGCCTGTGGAACAAAAACCACATTCACAGAAAGATAGACAGGATGAAAAGGCAGAGGGCCATGTACCAGATGAAGGAACAAGATAAAACCCCGGAAAAACAACTAAATTAAGTGGAGATAGGCAACCTTCCAGAAAAAGAATTCAGAATAATGATAGTGAAGATGATCCAGGACCTCAGAAAAAAGAATGGAGGCAAAGATCGAGAAGATGCAAGAAATGTTTAACAAAGACCTAGAAGAATTAAAGAACAAACAAAAAGATGAACAATACAATAACTGAAATGAAAACTACACTAGAAGGAATCAATAGCAGAATAACTGAAGCTGAAGAACGGATAAGTGACCTGGAAGACAGAATGGTGGAATTCACTGCTGCGGAACAGAATAAAGAAAAAAGAATGAAAAGAAATGAGGACAGCCTAAGAGACCTCTGGGACAACATTAAACGCAACAACATTCACGTTATAGGGGTCCCAGAAGGAGAAGAGAGAGAGAAAGGACCAGAGAAAATATTTGAAGAGATTATAGTCGAAAACTTCCCTAACATGGGGAAAGGAAATAGCCACCCAAGTCCAGGAAGTGCAGAGAGTCCCATACAGGATAAACCCAAGGAGAAGCATGCCGAGACACATAGCAATCAAACTGGCAAAAATTAAAGACAAAGAAAAATTATTGAAAGCAGCAAGGGAAAGATGACAAATAACATACAAGGGAACTCCCATAAGGTTAACAGCTGATTTCTCAGCAGAAACTCTACAACCCAGAAGGGAGTGGCATGATATACTTAAAGTGATGAAAGGGAAGAACCTACAACCAAGATTACTCTACCCAGCAAGGATCTCATTCAGATTCAATGCAGAAATCAAAAGCTTTACAGACAAGCAAAAGCTAAGAGAATTCAGCACCACCAAACCAGCTCTACAGCAAATGCTAAAGGAACTTCTCTAAGTGGGAAACACAAGAGAAGAAAAGGACCTACAAAAACAAACCCAAAACAATTAAGAAAATGGTCATAGGAACATACGTATTGATAATTACCTTAAACGTGAATGGATTAAATGCTCCAACCAAAAGACACAGGCTTGCTGAATGGATACAAAAACAAGACCCAACTATATGCTGTCTACAAGAGACCCACTTCAGACCTAGGGACACATACAGACTGAAAGGGAGGGGATGGAAAAAGATATTCCATGCAAATGGAAATCAAAGGAAAGCTGCAGTAGCAATACTCATATCAGATAAAATAGACTTTAAAATAAAGAATGTTACAAGAGACAAGGAAGGACACTACATAATGATCAAGGGATCAACAATCTAACATATAAATATATATGCAATTTAAATTGCATAAATATAACAATTTAAATATATATGCACCCAACATATGAGCACCTCAATACATAAGGCAACTGCTAACAGTTATAAAAGAGGAACTCAACAGCAACACAGTAATAGTGGGGGACTTTAACACCTCACTTACACCAATGGACAGATCATCCAAACAGAAAATTAATAAGGAAACACAAGCTTTAAATGACACAATAGACAAGATAGATTTAATTGATATTTACAGGACATTCCATCCAAAAACAGCAGATTATACTTTCTTCTTAAATGTGCACAGAACATTCTCCAGGATAGACCATATCTTGGGTCACAAAACAAGCCTCAGTAAAGTTAAGAAAATTGAAATCATATCCAGCATCTTTTCTGACCACAACGCTATGAGATTAGACATGAATTACAGGGAAAAAACATGTAAAAAACACAAACACATGGAGGCTAAACAATACGTTACTAAATAACCAAGAGATCACTGAAGAAATCAAAGAGGAAATCAAAAAATACCTAGAGACAAATGACAATGAAAACACGACGATCCAAAACCTATGGGATGCAGCAAAAGCAGTTCTAAGAGGGAAGTTTACAGCTATACAAGCCTACCTCAAGAAACAAGAAGAATCTCAAATAAACAATCTAAAGTTACACCTAAAGGAACTAGAGAAAGAAGAACAAACAAAACCCAAAGTTAGCAGAAGGAAAGATCATTAAGATCAGAGCAGAAATAAATGAAATAGAATCAAAGAAAACAATAGCAAAGATCAATAAAACTAAAAGCTGGTTCTTTGAGAAGATAAACAAAATTGATAAACCATTAGCCAGACTCATCAAGAAAAAGAGGGAGAGGACTCAAATCAATAAAATTAGAAATGAAAAAGGAGAAGTTACAACAGACACTGCAGAAATACAAAGCATCCTAAGAGACTACTACAAGCAACTCTATGCCAATTAAATGGACAACCTGGAAGAAATGGACAAATTCTTAGAAAGGTATAACCTTCCAAGACTGAACCAGGAAGAAAGAGAAAACATGAGCAGACCAATCACAAACAATGAAATTGAAACTGTGATTAAAAATCTTCCAACAAACAAAAGTCCAGCACCAGATGGCTTCACAGGTGAATTCTATCAAACATTTAGAGAAGAGCTAACACCCATCCTTCTCAACCTCTTCCAAAAAATTGCAGAGGAAGGAACATTCCCAAACTCATTCTATGAGGCCACCATCACCCTGATACCAAAACCAGACAAAGATACTACAAAAAAAGAAAACTACAAACCAATATCACTGATGAATATAGATGCAAAAATCTTCAACAAAATACTAGCAAACAGAATCCAACAACACATTAAAATGATCATACACCATGATCAAGTGGGGTTTATCCCAGGGATGCAAGGATTCTTCTATATACGCAAATCAATCAATGTGATACAGCATATTAACAAATTGAAGAATAAAAACCATATGATCATCTGAATAGATGCAGAAAAAGCTCTTGACAAAATTCAACACCCATTTATGATAAAAAACTCTCCAGAAAGTGGGCATAGAGGGAACCTACCTCAACATAATAAAGGCCATATACGACAAACCCACAGCCAACATCATTCTCAATGGTGAAAAACTGAAAACATTTCCTCTAAGATCAGGAACAAGACAAGGATGTCCACTCTCACCACTAGTATTCAACATAGTTTTGGAAGTCCTAGCCATGGCAATCAGAGAAGAAAAAGAAATAAAAGGAATCCAAATTGGAAAAGAAGAAGTAAAACTGTCACTGTTTGCAGATGACATGATACTATACATAGAGAATCCTAAAGATGCCACCAGAAAACTACTTGAGCTAATCAATGAATTTGGTAAAGTTGCAGGATACAAAATTAATGCACAGAAATCTCTTGAATTCCTATACACTAATGATGAAAAATCTGAAAGAGAAATTAAGGAAACACTCCCATTTACCACTACAACAAAAAGAATAAAATACCTAGGAATAAACCTACCTAGGGAGACAAAAGACCTGTATGCAGAAAACTATAAGACACTGATGAAATAAATTAAAGATGATACCAGCAGATGGAGAGATATACCATGTTCTTGGATTGGAAGAATCAATATTGTGAAAATGGCTATACTACCCAAAGCAATCTACAGATTCAATGCAATCCCTATCAAATTACCAGTGCCATTTTCTACAGAACTAGAATAAAAAAATCTTAAAATTTGTCTGGAGACACAAAAGACCCCGAATAGCCAAAGCAGTCTTGAGGGAAAAAACCAGAGCTGGAGGAATCAGACTCCCTGACTTCAGACTATACTACAAAGCTACAGTAATCTACACAATATGGTACTGGGACAAAAACAGAAATATAGCTCAATGGAACAGGATAGAAAGCCCAGAGATAAACCCACACACCTATGGTCAACTAATCTATGACAAAGGAGACAAGGATATACAATGGAGAAGACAGTCTCTTCAATAAGTGGTGCTGGGAAAACTGGACAGCTACATGTAAAAGAATGAAATTAGAACACTCCCTAACACCATACACAAAAATAAACTCAAAATGGATTAGAGACCTAAATGTAAGACCAGACACTACAAAACTCTTAGAAGAAAACACAGGAAGAACACTCTTTGACATAAATCACAGCAATATCTTTTTTGATCCACCTCCTAGAGTAATGGAAATAAAAACAAAATAAACAAATGGGACCTAATGAACCTTCAAAGCTTTTGCACAGCAAAGGAAACTACAAACAAGACGAAAAGACAACTCTCAGAATGGGAGAAAATATTTGCAAACGAATCAATGGACAAAGGATTAATCTCCAAAATATATAAACAGCTCATGCAGCTCAATATTACAAAAACAAACAACCCAATCCAAAAATGGGCAGAAGACCTAAATAGACATTTCTCCAAAGAAGACATACAGATGGCCAAGAAGCACTTGAAAAGCTGCTCAACATCACTAATTATTAGAGAAATGCAAATCAAGACTACAGTGAGGTATCACCTCACACTGGTTAGAATGGGCATCATCAGAAAATCTACAAACAACAAATGCTGGAGAGGGTGTGGAGAAAAGGGAACCCTCTTGCACTGTTGGTGGGAATGTAAATTGATACAGCCACTGTGGAGAACAGTATGGAGGTTCCTTAAAAAACTAAAAATAGAATTACCATATGACCCAGCAATTCCACTTCTGGGCATATACCCAGAGAAAACCATAATTCAAAAAGACACATACACCCCAATGTTCATTGCAGCACTATTTACAATAGCCAGGTCATGGAAGTAACCTAAATGCCCATCGACAGACGAATGGATAAAAAAAGATGTGGTACATATATACAATAGAATATTACTCAGCCATAAAAAGTAATGAAATTGGGTCACTTGTAGTGACGTGGATGGACCTAGAGACTGTCATATGGAGTGAAGTAAGTCAGAAAGAGAAAAAAAAATATCATATATTAACGCATATATGTGGAACCTAGAAAATGGTACAGATGAACCAGTTTGCAGAGCAGAAATTGAGACATAGAAGTAGAGAAAAAACATATAGACACCAACCGGGGAAAGGAGCAGGGTGGTGGTGGTGGTGGTGTGATGAATTGGGAAATTGGGATTGACATGTACACGCTGATGTGTATAAAATGGATGACTAATAAGAACCTGCTGTATAAAAAGATAAATTAAATTAAATTTAAAAAATATGGAAAAATAGGTCAATTAAAAACAAAAAAAACACAAAGACTACAGGCAAGCCTTAGTGGCTTTGCCCCAAAGTTGTGGAATCTGGAGATGGCTGTAGTTCAGAGATCTGTCTGCTAAGTTGACTAGGCTGAAAAAGTAGTGTGGGTGGAACAGCAACAGAGAGACATGGACGAAACCCATCTGCTCTCCACAGACCCTGTCTCTGGGGCCCAAGATTCACACACATGCCCTGCCGTCACGGCAAATTGTCCAGCATTCACTGTGGCTTCTGCACTGAGTTGAGCGGTCTGGCCAGCCCACATGAAGGTCTAGTCTGTCTGATTCTGTACTTGCAAAGCTGCGAACCCACTTGGACAGATGCAATGATTCCACCCCCGCCAGAAGTCAGCCACATGACCCCAAGAAGCTTCGCTGCCATTTCCTGTGTAGTGGGCTAGGAATTCCTGAGCTTGTTCATGAATGGAGGAACTTGTCAAGAAGGGGTTCAGGGGTGCAGAAAGGAATTGGGCATCCCGGGGGTCCTGCAGCTACGGTGACGAGAGCAAGTGCTCTGCTCTGCCTGGAAGCAGCCGTGGGACGGGGCTGACTCTTCCAAATTCCAGCTGAGGCCCTGAGTTTCGGGGCCCAGTTGGATATGGAGAGGAGTGGGGCACAGGAGCCATCCCAGGACCGATAGGCAGGTGTTTAATGCCGAAGTCTGCCGCACTAGAACTTCCCACTGCAGAGATCTTGGTGTGGGGTCCAAAGTGCGGCCACCTGCTGTGTGAGAGTGAGCCGGGCCCTGCAGGAGGCTGTGAGACTCAGCGGTCCCCAGGGCCTGTGCACAGGTGTCAAGCCTGCGTGCCTTAGACCCGGGAAACATGTCCATCTGCACTTTTCCAATGGGCCCACCAGCAGTAGATCCCAATGGCCAGCTCCTTTAGACCCAGCATTCCTGACTTCTTACACTGATGGGCCAGGCCTGGACAAGGAAGCTTCGATCAGCGGAGGGTGCGAATCCTGCTATCGTTGGGGGGAAGGGCTGGCTGTTACCGAGGACCACCTCGCTTGCACCAGCCTCCACCAGTGACTTGTCATCCTCCCCACTCCACCCCCTGGCTGCACCACCACCGTCACCAGACATACCCTGGTCATGCCCTAATACTGTGGAACTTTTCTTCATGCATTTTTCACTCTTTGAGATTGTAAGCTTAATCATTTACTTGTGTAATGGCCACCTCAACTAGAACGTAACACATGAGCACTGCCGGTGTGTTTGCCATTTTGTTGGGTTTGCCTGTTTTATTCACTGCTATATTCTTGGCACCTAAAGGTGCCTCGTGTGTAGTAGGTGTTCAATAAAGATCTACTGTAGCGTTTCCAAAGATACGGGTGCATCACAGGACTACTTCTTCTTGGTAAATACTGGCACATCTGACCCAAATCCCTCCCCCTGGGGTTCAGGGTCCTCCACCCCCGACCTCCACCCGTATGGCCCACCTTCTGCTAACACAAGTGCTCCCACCAGCATCAGGCTCAGCCTCATCTTTACTTGTGTCATCCTTAGCCTAAAATGCATCACTGAATTTTCTGCCTTTTCAAATCCAATGCATTCAGTTCCAGGAAGTTTCCCCAGGCTACTCTGGCTCACCCTGATTTCTCCTTTTGTAGGATATTTCTATAAAATGGCATCACAAGCTTTGCCACTGAAAACACTATGGTCGACTATTTCTCAATAAAATAACCAAACAAACAACAGTCTGCCTTTCAGTTAGTTTTCTAAGGGTTTCATGTGGAAGAGTCTTGTTTGTAAATCCTTGTAGGAGCTAAAATCAGGTACACCTTCATTATATTAGCTACCATCCTGTACAAAGGCTTAACCCTTCACTTTCTCATTTATTCATTCAACAAATATGCCCTGAATGCCAATCCTGAGCCTCGCATTAAGTCAGCTGAAACAAATGTAAATCACTAACTGATTAGATTGCCCTGAAAAACACGAACTTTTTGCTTTCTGACATCACTTTCAGCATTTGAAAAAACAAAGTCCAAAAGAAAAACAACGTTTGGTAAACTCTCCATTATTTGGTGGGTCCGGGTGGTCATGGTAATCAAATGTCAATCAGATTGCATGGCTTCACTGCTTATCCTGTATGGACCGGTCCTTTTTTCTCCCATGACATCAAGGTAGAACCCAAGCCCCTCAGCATGGCACCCCAGCCTCTCATGGACTATCCCCTTGCTGCCTCTAGCCTTCCACCAAAATCCCATACACCTAGGCATGCTTAATCATGTGTGATTCCAAAAGGCCTCGACCCTTATAAATACACGCTCTTTCTCCTGCATGGATAGTCCTCTGTCTACCTTACCTGATCTAAGTAGCCAACTTCCACTTGCCTTTCCGAGGCTCAACCAAACGCCCCCTCCCATCCATCACCTTTCTTACCCTTCTCCTTCCTTGATCCTATATTTTACCAGCCTGAGTTGCTGTTTCTTTTCAACTTCTCCCACAGTGCTTCTGCAATCCCTCTCCTAACATTGAAACCACAGGTTTTCCTGTAGGCAAGGTATTGTGCACCTCTGTGCTTGCAGCATCTAGTGTAGTGCCCGGCACATACACAGTAGATGGTCAATAAATGCTTGCAAAAGGAATATATGGCTGGATAAACGACCAAATAAGGGAGTCCAGTTGGAGCCAGGGTCACCCCTGGTCCAGTACTGAAGGAAAAGTCTGCAGCTAGTCTATCAAGAGCTATCTGGGGTGGGCTCTGAAAAAGATCCAGATTTCTAGATCAATTCCAGGGTATGCAGACCTTCTTGGGGATATTTCCATACAAGAGAGTGCTAAGATCCAAAGAAAATATCTGGCTTCAGGTTAGACTCTTCTGTCATCACGGGGAGATGGGATTTCATTTGCTTACACACGTGTCCCCGTGGCACTAATGTTGTGAAATGATACCTGAGAAATGGAGATGTCAGTTCCATTTTATTGCTTCCTGAACAGCTCAGTGGGAGGTTTGGGGGTTTCAATTTCTAAATCAGGGATTCTTCTGATTGCTTGGGGACATGACCTTTTTCAATTGAAAAGAGAAAAGGAAAAATCTGAAGATGAACTGAGTTGGAGGACATTTTCCTTTCTTCTTCTTTTTGATTTCAAGACTAGTCGTGACTCCTAGAGAAGCAGAGCGCTTGTCTCATTAATCACCAACCGTCAACCCAAACAAGAACACGGCAGGCAATTCCTCTGCCTCCGTCCTCCTTCCAACACCACCTCCTCTGTTCCTCCCACTCTACGCCCAGGTCAGAAGCCGATACATCTGCTCCACTTCCTCTAAAAAATTTTAATTTTTAACCTATAAAATTAAAAGAAGATTTTAGAAAATTGAGTTTTAAAAACTAGCCATAATTCACATGTTCCAACCACCCTAATTTCTTTATGTTCCCTTCTAGTCTTTCATACAGAGACAGGAAACTCATTTTTAAATCCCCAAAGTGAAAATCTCTAGAGGCCTCATACTATAAAAAGCTGAGAACTTCCGTTTTTTCTTTTTTTTTAATAAATTTATTTGTTTATTTATGGCTGCATTGGGTCTTTGTTGCTGCGCACAGGCTTTCTCTAGTTGCGGCGAGCAGGGGCTACTCTTGTTGCGGAGCACAGGCTCTAGGTGTGCAGGCTTCAGTAGTTGTGGCACGCAGGCCCAGTACTTGTGGCTCGCGGGCTCTAGACCGCAGGCTCAGTAGTTGTGGCGCACGGGCTTAGTTGCTCAGCGGCATGTGGGGTCTTCCCAGACCAGGGCTCGAACCCATGTCCCCTGCATTGGCAGGAGGATTCTTTTATTTTTTTAGTCTCCTTTTTAAAATTTAATTTATTTACTTTTTATACAGCAGGTTCTTATTAGCTATCTATTTTATACATATTAGTGTATACATGTCAATCCCAATACCCCAATTCATCCCAGCACCCACCCCCCACTGCTCCACCACTTTCCCCCCTTGGTGTCCATACATTTGTTCTCTACATCTGTGTCTCTATTTAGCAGGGGGATTCTTAACCACGGCACCACCAGGGAAGTCCTGAGAACTTCTGTTTTTGGTCCCTTAGGGGAGAGGTCAAACAAAGTCAGATCCTCTTTTTGAAAAGTGGTTCAGTAATAACAGCCAAGCTGAATGTCATCTTAAAGTACAAACAAGTACTTGAGACTTTTAAAAAATGCTTGATTTTGAAAGATCAATAATTACAGTTGGCACTATATGTGTACTGTCCGTTGGTGAGTTCTCTCTTATGGTTTGCAGGGGCATTCTGGTTCAGTGTTGGTGTTTTGGTTCTTTCTCCCCAGCTGGTGTTTTTATTTCTTATAAGTTCCTGTAGGTGTCACATAGCTGTGTTTCACAATGAGGTCAATTCAGATTCATTTGAAGCCCCCCAACCCAACCCCCGCTGCCCAAAAAACCTCAGTTTGTTGAAGGCCTGCTTATCCTCATTGCCTATTTATTGCTACCATAAGAACTCATCTTTTAGTGGCAGGGAATAATGGCAATTAATTTACTAGTTTCCTCATAAGCTACTTAGGAGAATAAAGACCTTTTCTCTCAGCCATCCTACTTGCTGAGTTTGTACCTAAAAGGCTTTCATTTGAAAGTGAAGGAAGCCAGGGTCCAGACAGAAGGATGCTGAACTCCTGACAATGGGAGAAGCCCCGAAGTTGCCAAGATGAGGTTCCTTCAAGGTCTAAACTTGACCTAAAAGTAGCACATTTGAGGGGGCTTCCCTGGTGGCGCAGTGGTTGAGAATCTGCCTGCCAATGCAGGGGACACATGTTCGAGCCCTGGTCTGGGAAGATCCCGCATGCCGTGGAGCAACTAGGCCCGTGAGCCACAACTACTGAGCCTGCGCGTCTGGAGCCTGTGCTCCCAACAAGAGAGGCCGCGATAGTGAGAGGCCCGCGCACCGCGATTTAGGGTGGCCCCTGCTCGCCGCAACTGGAGAAAGCCCTTGCACAGAAACGAAGACCCAACACAGCCAAAAATAAAATAATAAATTAATTTTTTAAAAAAAGCGCACATTTGATGCATTTGTGCGATTAACAAAGGTGGACTTCTCATTGGTTTTACCATTCTGAGATTTGTCTCACAAACGGGTCAACAGTTTGGTAAGCACATCTAAACCAGAATTTCAGCACAACAGAGGCCTCCAAACAGCATATGAGAGTTCCTGAAGGTTACACAGTGTCCCTTTAGTGGCACCTTATGTAACAATGCCGTGTGCAGGTTTTTGAATCAAATTGCCAGTGTTTAAACCCCAGCTCTGCCCCTTACTACCCATATGGTGTTGGGTAAATTGCTTAATCTCATTGAGTGAATCAGTTTTCTCATCTGTTGTAGGACTGATGGTACCCACACCTCATGGGGTTTCTATTTCATTTAATCCTCACGAGTTTTATAAACAGTGCCAGAAACATGGTAAGCACATGTTTGTTTGAGGGCCTTGAGTGCACAGAACCGGCTGATGATGTTATTGGCCCTATAGGCCCTAGGAGATGATGCAGCATCAGAGCAATTAAAGACAAATTTCAAATGTAAACAGTGTCCCTAACATATTGACAGAAACCTCAAGCCAAAAAAATGTGTCTTTCAGAAGATCTGCAGATCAGTTCAGGTAGACCAAAATCAACTAAAATTTTTAAAAAATTGAACTGTGGATTCACAGAGCAGAATGGGCTGTCTTGAGAGAACATGTCCTTCAAAATCGATGATGACAGCGTAAAAATTGTCACGAACCTTCACACCACCAGAGGACTGAACCTCATTCAGAACTCCCAGAGCAAAATGCCTGAGGCTGGTGCTGAGTCTGGAAGCAGTGAGCACACGTTGCCACGAGGGCAGGGAGGAAGCAGGTCGCCTCAGCCTATTGTGCTGGATCATAAACACGTCTTCCTCAACATGTTCTTACGTGGTCTATTGCCAAAGTGATTGAAGCCATCACTCAGATTTTAACCATCTCCAGGTGAATGAGGCTGGAAATCATGTTAAGATTTCCAGTCTGGTCCTGCTGTGGAGAGATTCCAACTCATCACTGTAGGTGGGCAACCCCAGAGTTTGTTGAAAAGGAACTGGTTCGTTAGGAATCAGTTAGTGACATAAAACTCGTCCAACAGGAGGTGGTCAATGTCAACAAAAGGCAGGGGGACTGTGCCAGATTATGAGACTAAAGAGATAGAACACTATAGACAATGTGTTTCCAATTTTTGATTGGATTCTAAGAGGAAAAAAAGGAGTTATAAGAGGCATTCTTGGAACCATTGGAGAACTTTGAAAATGGAGCATATTGTTCATTGAGTATTTATTATTTTCTTAATTTAATAATGGTGTGCTGTGGTTAGGAAGAAGTTATCTTTAGATGGTACATGCTTAAGTGTTTGTACGTAAGCTTGCTATTTACCATTTCTAATAATTCAGCAAAACCTACAGATAGAGCTCATGAGAGAAAGCAAATGTGGCAAAATATTAACAGCTGTGGATATATAAATGAAGACTGAGTATTTAATATTTTTGCAATTTTTCTATAGATTTGAAAAATTTCAAAATAAAAAGCTGGGGAGCAAAGATTTTTTAAAGGTAAAGGTAAAAAAAGATCATGGCCTGATTCACTGGTTTCTGTAGTCTGTAAGGTGAGATGCAGGGTCAAGATGTTCACCTGAAAGGTGAAGCCATGGCAGGTGGGGAATGGAGGCCCCAAGGTGAGAAATTCACAGGCTGCCTCTTCCTGATGAAAACACAGAACTATACTAGAAAAGGGGTTAAGAAGTTACTATGGGGGACTTCCCTGGTGGTACAGCGGTTAAGAATCCACCTGCCAATGCAGGGGACATGGGTTCGAGCCCTGGGGTCCGGGAAGATCCCACATGTTGTGGAGCAACTAAGCCCGTGCGCCACAACTACTGAGCCTGCGCTCTAGAGCCTGCGAGCCACAACTACTGAAGCCCATGTGCCACAACTACTGAAGCCCACATGCCTAGAGCCCATGCTCTGCAACAAGAGAAGCCATCGCAATGAGAAGCCTGCGCACCGCAATGAAGAGCAGCCCCTGCTTGCCGCGACTAGAGAAAGCCCGTGCGCAGCAACGAAGACCCAATGCAGCCAAAAAAAAAGAAGTTACTATGGGACTTCCCTGGTGGCGCAGTGGTTAAGAATCTGCCTGCCAGTGCAGGGGACACGGGTTCAACCCCTGGTTCAGGAAGATCCCACGCGCTGTGGAGCAACCAAGCCCGTGTGCCACAACTACTGAGCCTGTGCACCACAACTACTGAAGCCCACGCGCCTAGAGCCCGTGCTCTGCAACAAGAGAAGCCACTGCAATGAGAAGCCCATGCACCACAATGAAGAGTAGCCCCCGCTCACCGCAACTAGAGAAAGCCCTCGCATAGCAATGAAAACCCAATGCAGCCAAAAAAAAAAAAGTTACTATGCAAAACCAGGGCACAATAGCTTATTAAATCTCCACATATATTAAGAAAGAAAAGTCATTTCGATGCAAATGTGAATGTTAACTACAGGATATTTAAAACTTCTATTACAACCAGAAAAATATTACAGAAATATTTTTAAATCACATGATTTACGTGATCATTGAGTTTTCTGGTCACAACATTAACTAAGTCATTAACTTAGCAAAGGCAAAGTGATTAACATAGGATAAGAATAAGGGATCAGTAAAGCTTGGATGGTGGGCAGTTTTAATTGTGACTTTCGTGTCTTCCTCCAGATTGGGCTTTGGATCAGGGAAAAAAGGATGTAAATGGTTGGAACTGTTCCCTCTGCCTGCATTTGGTCACCACTCCCCTCTGGGCTTTGGGTAGAACAGAGCGGTAAGACCCCTACGGGGAGGAATGGGAGGGGAGGCAGGGGCAGGCCGTGGCTGCTGAGAAGGAGAGGATGAAAAAGTGCCTGTGAACGTGGACTCAGAGTTTGTGGCTTTCAAGGGTCCTTTCAATTTACCCCTTAACAAAATCACAGCATATGTTTGTTGTCAACAACCTTAACAAGCTACATGATAATCACTTAACCTCTTTCAAAGGAGTGGTGAGTATGAGATTTATTTACATTTCTGCTTCTGTTTATTTTTAATATGGCCAAGAAGAATATGAGCATATTTAACACTATGGTTCTAGATCATTTAAGCCACAAGCTGGTGTCAACTTCTGTAACAAGGTAACATGTTAAGTTCATTGCAAAGTCAATACAAATATAAATATTTACTTCAAAAACAAAAACAAAACCACAAGAATCAGTGCTTTGGCAGTCACATCATTGCAAAACCCAACCTTCAGAAATTATCAACGGATTTCTCAAGCTTACAAGAGAGTCAGCAATGATGCTCTCAGCAGACCCATCAACAACTGTCACTCACTGAGGGGCATTATAGGGTGAGCTGCTTTAGTAGGAATTTCTATTGATTTGGGGCTTTTCCAGTGTTGCACTGAGAATTGGATTACTAGGATTACAGAGGGGGTAGCATATTTAAATGATGTCATAGTCATGGAATCTGAGGAAGAACTCAAAGATTTCAGGAAACCATATCTACTTAAAATCCTGATATTTTACATAATTTCCAAAGTGTTTCACACACTTTCACTCTTCATCTTACCATTTAATCCTCAACAGAAACCCCACGAGATAGGTAAGGCAATTAGTATTATCCTCATTTTACAGTTGAGGGAATGGGCTCTGACAGCCTGGGGTCAAACTGGCTTTTTGTTTTACTCTAAGATTGTTTGTTTGTTCCACATTGCTCCTTCAATGTAAAGTGGAACTTCCTGTTACCGTCTTAGATGCAATAAATGTTTATCTTTCTCAGGACAAAGAACTTGAGGCAGCTAACTCCTAAATCCATGAAGCATCTGACGCCTAAAACAAAGCCAGAGCTTCCTCTCCCATGTCCCTCTCCCCGCCCAATAAAAGCAACCCTTAATAAGTCACTTCTCCATCGGTGGCATTAGACTCATCAATAAGAAGCTTTTGGAAAGTCATTTGTTCTCCTTTTGTGTCTAGAAGAGCTTTTTTTTTTTTTTTTTTAAAGAGGTGGGGGGAGCTCTTTGGTGTCTCTTCTTTTTTTTAAAAAAAAATTTTATTTATTTATTTTTGGCTGTGTTGGGTCTTCGTTTCTGTGTGAGGGCTTTCTCTAGTTGCGGCGAGCGGGGGCCACTCTTCATCGCCGTGCACTGGCCTCTCACTGTCGTGGCCTCTCCCGTTGCGGAGTACAGGCTCAGTAGGTGTGGCTCACGGGCCCAGTTGCTCCGCGGCATGTGGGATCTTCCCAGTCCAGGGCTCGAACCCGTGTCCCCTGCATTGGCAGGCAGATTCTCAACCACTGCGCCACCAGGGAAGCCCCCCTCAAGAAGAGCTTTGAGACACTAACTCCTTACCACTCAAAGTCAATGTTATCTGCAAAGTAGACCTATGTCCACATGGACAAAGAAATCATTTATTTTGGAAGTTGCTAAGTTTCCCAACTGTTTCTCTGGCTGTGTATGTCCAACTGACTGATCCTAAGTCTTCCTAAACTGAAGATCATAGCTTTAATAGTGCCATCTTGTACCTATAACTGCAGCTTTGGCTTAGTGTGTCCAAGGGAGCAGCACTGAATGTTCAGGCTCTGAGCTGTCTGCCAGAGCAGACCCGATATTTCACATGGGCCACTGCGACTGAACGTTTCAAGGTCAGAAAATCTTCCAGATCCAATTTTTCCACTTCAAACCATATAATTAGCTTGCATCTCAGATCAGCTCCTACCTTAAAATGTGGGTTGAGAAATGCCCGTTTCTAAAGAAGCGTGAGGAAATGCAGCTGCTAACCAGCCACCAGAGTTTACTCACCCACTAAAGCACATCTTATCTCGATCTTTGCTTATATATATTTAATTAACGATTTATGCCCTTCCAATTTCACAAGGATACGAGGCAGCCTGTTCACAAAGCACATGGCCCACTGGCAAACTATTCTGAAGGCAGAGTGGGCCAGATGCCATGTCCAAAGGCCTACGATCAATTTTATGCACATCAACATACGATGCAAGTCAGGCCTCTTGAAAGGCACCTTCTTTTCCAGGGGTTGTGACACAGGCACCTTTAGTGAAAAGTCCAAATAGTTATAAGGAGCCATTCCAGAGACCCTTTTTGACTATATTAGACACTTTCCTACAATGAGTCAATGTAGCCCTGGATCATTTCACATCTGCTGCAACAGAGGCAGGTCTGCACTTCTCATTTGCCACACATGGTGGCCCGCCTTTATCCTCTCGGACAGTGTGCCTCTGTTTACCTCAACTGAGTTTCAGACATGCGTATACAGGCACCTTATTCAAGCTGTCACATATTTCACCTCACCACACTCAATCAAATGGTTGGGATATACAGATGAGGCAGATTCTAAAGAAAGGCTGGGCAACGAGATTTGCTAGGGTTTCTCATTGTTCAACAAGCTAGCAACGCTGGGCCACAGAATTACTATTAGGGCAAGACCCTGAGATGTGCCCAACCATTCCTCAGAATCAGGTGCCAGTGATAATGTGCTGTTCAAACCGCCCTCCCCACTTAACATATGTGTAAGTGGGCATGAAATGGTATGACAGAGGCCCAACCGGGGAAGCTGGGGGGAGCAGTTGTAACCATGGCACTTGCATTTGGGTGGAAGGGGAAGAAGAGACAGTGGAGGACGTGAACGACGATAGTCATGTACAGATGACTTCTATCTAATGGAGATAAACTTGAGTAGAATAGAGCCAGGCCTGGAGTTTATGCTCTTTTCATTAAAATGCGGGAAGATTTTTAAATATCTCTCATGCAGGCATGAGAAGGATTCAGAAAAATCTTGTTGCACGCATTTTATACAGTGTTTCCGCATTTTTGTGGATCTTTAAAATCATATAAGATATATCTCTCGAATAATCATTCTCAAATAATTCTTTTCCTCAGCTTACGTAGTCCTGTTGCTGGCCAGGGTTAAGCAGGTCAACAGCAGACTGTGTTTCTTACAAGCAGGTCTCTGGGCTACCTGCAGCAGAATTATCTGGGGTGTTTGTTAAAACTGCAAACTCGTGGTCCCCTAGATGTGAGTTCAGGCGTTTGCATTTTTCCCAATACCTCAGCTGACTACGATATATACCATTAAAAACAACAACAAAAACCTCTTTAGTGAAATACAATATTCACACAGAAAACTACACCTTGCACAGCTCACTGTGGATTGTATAAACTGAACACACAGTTGCCCATCCAGTAACTAGAGGCACCCTTGGGCCTGCTCCCCGGTGCTATCAATCCCCTACTGGGGATTCACTCATATTGCCGTGTGTAAATGGAACTCCTTCTCAGGAGCGTGTAGTATTCCATCCTGGGATGCAAACCAAATGGAGAACCACTGTCTTCCAGAATGTAGCAGACTAGCCCTGCATGGATGTGCCACATGTTATATCTACAGGCACTCTTCTCAGTTTTTACCACAAGGCTAAACTTTGCCAGGAACTACGGAACTCACGTTGGAACTGAAGTCAGAGGGCTGGTCTGGAGGGCAGATGGGCCAGTTGTCTTTCTGCTTTTTTTTTTTCCAATAAATTTATTTATTTATCTTTGGCTGTGTTGGGTCTTCGTTGCTGCACGCGGGCTTTCTCTAGTTGCGGCGAGCAGGGGCTACTCCTCGTTGCGGTGAGTGGGCTTCTCATTGCGGTGGCTTCTCTTGTTGCGGAGCATGGGCTCTAGGCGTATGGGTTTCAGTAGTTGTGGCTCGCGGGCTCTAGAGCGCAGGCTCAGTAGTTGTGGTACACGGGCTTAGTTGCTCCACAGCATGTGGGAGCTTCCCGGACCAGGGCTCGAACCCGTGTCCCCTGCATTGGCAGACGGATTCTTAACCACTGCGCCACCAGGGAAGTCCTGTCTTTCTACTTTAAAGAAGCTCCTTCCTGGGTGATCTGATAACCATAGAGGCATTACAACTATCTTTTCCTGATACTTGTTTTTCAGTTCTGCCTCATGAGGGCTCAGAGTATAGTAATTCTTTCCTGACCGCTGCATTTGCTGAAATCGCCAATGTGGAGGCAGCATTTGCATAGTGGTTATGTTTACCTGGAGCCACACCACCTCGGTCCAGGCTGTGATTCTGCTACTTCTTGTGTGATGCTGGGCCCCTGTTTAACTCTGGAGCCTCAGTTTCCTCATGTAAAATAAGGCTTATATCTGTGCCTCATGGGGTTGTTATGAGGAGTAAGTGAGCTAACATTTGAAAAGCACTTAAACAGAGCCTGGCACGAAGCAAGCAAACACGTGTTTGATAAGTGGATTGGTATTTTTAAACTCATCAGCGTAACACTCAGCTTAACACATCAGCGTAACACTCAGACACTAAAGGATCATACGGATCTAATGCCAAAGGAAGAAGGGTACCGAGGTGGTTTTGAGTGGCTTAGCCCAGACTAGATCCCACTCCACCCCCCTTTAAAGAATTATCTACCAGAGTTTCATTCATTTGTTACCCTTATTTCTGCCACACAACATTTGTTTTCTTATATCTAAAAAAGTGTTCATCAATATGCCACTTATTATTAACCGCTGGTAGCCAGAACTAATGGGAATAAAGTCCATCATTAATGCAGGGCTGGATTATTTTTAAATAGGGAATTATCCCAAACTCATTTTTGTCCCAGATGATGAATTAACAAATTCTATTACATTACTACTAGAAATACCAGAGAATCTAATCTCTGATGCATTCTGGCTTGTTTTCTCATTCTTGTATTCTGAAGTTGACATTTTGTTTATTTGAGATGTTTCATGTATTCCCTGAGTTGCTGTAGCTCCCAGGACACGAGGTTAGCCAGGGCCTCTCTTTCTGTCTCTGTCCCCATCTGGATCCATTATGACCCAAATCCACTCCACAGGCCAGAGGCTTCTTTTCCCACCACTTTACCTTTTCTCCTCTGGACATCCACTCCCTAAGTATCTTTTCAAAATCGTCATCACTCTTGCTGCTTACGAAAATCATACATACTTTTTAAAAATTTGAGCATTTAAAAATATATACTGTAGGATGTGAAATCCATCCACAGACCACTCCATTCACTAAAATAGATTCCAGATGGATTCAGGTGCTAGATGTAAAAACTATAACTATAAAAATATTGAAAAAAGTATAGGATACATTTATGACCTTGGGGGTAAAGAAGGCCTTTTAAAATGAGACATAAAACATAAAAGCATAAAGAAAAAGATTGATGAATATGATCTCATAGAAATTTAAAACTTCTGTAAGGCAAAAGATGTTGAAAACAACGTTTAAAGACAAGCCACAGAACGGGTGAAAATATTTGCCACGTATATAACAAAGACTATCCTGAATATCTAAGAAGGCCTACACGCAAGTAGAAAAATAGGCAAAAGGCATGAGGAAATAAAAATGGCCAGTGAACTTTGAATGTAAATTCCACGGGGCAGGAATTTGTGTTGGTTCACTGCTGTCTCCAGCATCTAGAGCAGTACCTTGATGTTTTTTTAATGTGAAGTAAAATGTGAAAACATGCTCATTCTAAGTTTCAATCATGAAAATGCAATTTTAAATGGAGACATATTTTACACATTGGATTGGAAAAAAATTTCAGCGTTGGTTAAGATGTGGGGAAATGTACACACTCGTGTGGTGTTGGGAGTGTAAATATACATCCTACTGAAGGGCAATTTGTGAGTATCTACCAAGTACAAGAATGCACGTGCCTTTTGACTTAGCAATGCCTACACCTCGGGAAATTAGTGAGGGTATCAATCACAGCATTGTTTGAGGGTATCAATCACAGCATTGTTTGAGAAAATTGCAAGTTGTAAATGACCTAAATACTCATCAACATGGAAATGACTGAATAAGCTATGGTAAACTCAAACCATGACTAGTATGGGGCAGTTTAAAACAATGAGGTATGCCTACAGGTACCAACCCCCAACACACATAAGTGAAAAAGACAAGCTGCATAACAATACTAGCTAAGCAATACCCATAAAACTGTAGACATGTGCATATGTTTTCTATGTAAATGCACAGAAAAAAGTTTGGATATGAAATTTTTTCCTTCACATATATTCTGGAATCTTCCCGTGTCAAAAGAAAAATCTAACTGTTCTTTTATAAAGGTTGTGGAGTGTTTCATTGACTGGGTATAGCATAACCTAGTCAATTCCCTATTGATGAATGTATGGTTATTCCTGGACAGTTTTATTGAGATGTAATTCACATACTACACAATTCACAATTCACCCACTTAAAGTGTACAAGTCAATAGTTTTGGTATATTACATTATTAATTTTTAAAAACTGTGATAAAATATAACATAAAATGTGTCATTTTAACCATTTTAAGTGTACAGTTCAATGGCATCAATTAGATGACTGTATCATTATCGTTTTTACTATTATAAATAAATGCTGTAAATCTACATCCTCATACATACTTTGTGCAAATGTGCTTCTCTATAGGACAGAAAGCTCTCATCTACTGAGGGCCAGAGATAAAGAGTGATAAAGAGAAATATGGGTGGGTTTTTTCCTAAGATTACTACATTACTGTTAATGTGAATTTAAACCTCTCAAAGAGATAGGGGATTTTCCAAAGCAAATGCAAAAGTGGAAAAACAAAAACTCCTCATTTACCTATGTTCATTTAAGTTGTCAAGTACATAAAAACCAGTTAAAGCAAAGGATGATCTGTCACGCAGTATCCGAGCATGCATATGCTAGATCCCAATGGAATCCGTTACCTGGTATCTGACAACTTATCCTGAGTCTTTTTTGTCAAACATACCACAAGCAATTGGACCCTACATAGAGAGACACAGGCTTAATATTAGATCTGGTTTCCTAATCTGAACTTCTCAGTCTAACTAGAGGGTGACCGATGGCAATTCACTTAATCCAATGGACTAATACCCCTGCTTTGTAAAATGGAGGGTCTAGCCCGGATGCTAGAACTTGTGTGGGCCAGGTCACAAGGTGTGCTGGCGGGAATGAGGTCAGCCTAAAACCGAAGATATGCCGGAGGCAAGCTCTATAGTCTGGGAGCTCTGGTCTGAATGTGCCAGCGACTTGTTTTGCGGCCCCAGGCAAGTTACTAAACCGCTGACAAGTCAGTCTCTAAAGCTGTCAATTGGTATTTACCTTATAGGGTGTTGTGATGGTTCAATGAGACAAAGCACGCATACTGCCTCTCTTGTGCCTGACACCAAAGATGCCCTCAATAAAGGGTAGCTTCAAGTGTTTTAAACACCAAAGCATGTGTCAGTGCCATTCATCTAAGTTGCCAAATATCCCAACTTATATAACAGCAATAGTAGCTTATACTTCTGTAGCATTTGTTATGTGCCAATCACATCCTGAGTGCTTAACATCTATGAACTTATTTAACCCTCTGGTCATCCTATGAGATGGATACTATTACTTCCATGTTACAAAAGAAGAAATAGGCACAGAGGGTAAGAAACTCATTCAAGATCACAATTACTGAATAGCATAACCAGGCTTTGAACCCAGGCAATCTGTACTCTACAGAGTCTGTGTTCTTAGGCACTATTAAATGCAAATATCTGTGTATTTACAGGTGTGGACATAAATGTTGTATTTCCCCCTATTCTGATAGCTCTCCAGTTTCAATACCTGGTATCAACATCCCTTCCTTACCAAGATGTAAAATATTAAGATTGCTTCAATAAAACACTCAAATTTCACCCTACCACCTAATTTTAAAACCTATTTTTTAAATGACAGCCAAATGAGAACTTGTTTTAAAGGCAGCTATAAAAAGAATGAATATAAGCGAGGACATTATTAAACTTCTCATTGGTCACTCTAAGATTACACTGTGATTCCTATGAGCCTAAGGTGTTTTGAAACTCAAATGCTTGAAGAGTTACCTTCTCATATTGAACAGTATTCTGTCTCATTAGCTTACTCTATTTCCCAAGAGTTTCCACCTGAAAACTGAACAGTTTCTCACTAGATCACATGTGCTTTTAACATCAGCTCATAATATGTCCTTCAGAGGAAACAGGCTTTGGACTGCTCATGGAGCAAACCTCAGTGTTTAGCAGCTGGGATTCTGTTAATTTACCCCATGTAAAAGGTTACTTTTGTTTTCCTCCCTTAATTCACTTCTATCTCCATCTCTAGCATACAGGGGAAAGCTTTCCCCCTCTAGCAAGTAGGACCCCAGTGGTGAGGAATGACACAGTTACTTGTCTGACCCAACCTTCTGGTTCCCGGGCACAGGAGGAGTTTAGGCAGGTCAGGGCAGCTCAAGCATCCCTATGCTACACCAGCAACTTCTCCTCCCAGACATCAAGGATGCTGAGTACACTCTGTCCTACCCATCGGGTGGCAGGGGTCCTGCAGCCTTAGCATCTAAGGTATCTTACTCTGTGCTCATTGGAAAATCCAGAGTTCTTGATGGCCAGATTCTGCTCTCTACCACCTCGTCCATCAGTGGAGTCTGTATAAGTCTAAATCTCAGTTGTCAGGACAGAGCTCCTGGGCCCAGACAAATCAGTAGAGGTGGTCAGAGTGTTTCTGAGCATTCTGCGATATTTAGATAGACTATGTCTGCCCGGAGTACAGCAAGGACGTAGGCATGGGAAGGCTCAAGAGTGAGATCTTTTGTCTAATCCAACACATAGGTGATCAGCCAAGATACTCTTATTTATACAAGCTTCTAGCATTTGGCTTGATAGAGTATATTCAATGTTTTCTAACAGATACAATCTTGTTTTGATCAGTTTCAGAGGGCTCTGAACCTTTGTAAAGCATCACATATATATGTCCCACTAAAAAAGAACATTCCAAAGGGCAGAAATTAATACCCTTCAGCACCCGCCAGAGAGTCTGGCATATTGCCTTGTTTATGGCACTTCCTCAGTCTATTCTTGCAAAGATTCCATAGTCAGTGCAGTAGTTTTCATGTTACCTGCCCCTGGGTCATGGAACCTTTATTCCAATAGATTCTTGTGTGAAGATCCAATGTAAGAAGTTAAAGCTAAGCTGCTCTGGTTTAAAGAAGGGGGACCCAAGCTGCTGACTGTCTCCTTACTCACTAAAGTATCTCAAGTCATCTTGACGGAAGCCTCCAGGTTCTAGAGACCATTTGAAAACTGGAAGAACTGGTACTTTGAATCCTGGGTTTGAGTTCCCAGCTCTGCCCCTTACCAGCTAAGTTGCCTTGGGCAAGTCACCTTTTCCCCAAGCCTCAGTTTCCCATCTGTGAAACAGGGATAACACTACTTAATTCCCAGATTGATGGCAGGATTTAAAATAAGGCATGGAAGTAGTTAGTACATAACAAGCATTTAATAAAGTGTACAACTTTATTACTAATGGTCAAATACCCCCTTTTATTACTCTTTAAACATATTTTCCCAAGGACAGAGAACAGAATGTCCTATGGAACCATAGT
The DNA here is from genome assembly GCF_009873245.2 of Balaenoptera musculus. Lineage (NCBI taxonomy): Eukaryota > Metazoa > Chordata > Mammalia > Artiodactyla > Balaenopteridae > Balaenoptera > Balaenoptera musculus. Next base: position 55,862,854 of record NC_045794.1, read on the forward strand.
CCCCTGGGGGCTACAAAGAATGCAGTTTTAGTGAAGAGTTTACGTGAGTCAAAATATTTCCCTATTTATCACTGTCCTTTGAACAATCTGCTTACAAAAAACCAAACCCAAACCAAACCCATAATGACAAAATCCTTCTAAAACTTTGTATTTTCCAGTGAGCACAAACTAAGATACCCTAGATGCTAAGACACATTAGAAATCACCGTCAGCTCTTTATCCTTGACCGCGTACAGGGGCAGCATTCAGTGCCCCAGCTGCTGCTGGAAGCAAAATCTCACCCTGCCTCTTAGCTCCAGTCTGTTTTCCCATTCACTTTACCGGGAATTCCTACCCCCTCACCTATCTGCCTGGGAACAGTCAAAGCTTTGTTCAATTATCAGCTTCCCTGATAAGCCTTTCTCGACTTTCCCAAGCACCCTGGAGGCCAGGCCTTTGAACTTTCATGGCCCTGTTACAGTGCTTTTCCCCTTAAGGTGATTGGGTGTAAGGCCCCATCCCTAGTTCCTAAAGAGAAAGGTCCAGGTTCTTTGTATCCACCTGCCCAGGTTCTGGTAGACAACAGCAGGGCAATACATCGTTGTTGAACGAATATGTAAATGAATTACTGAAAGACACATTTGGATTACTAACCCAAATTTATCAGTTACCAAGACATAATTTTGGATCATCAATTTCTTCATCTATGAAGTTTCTTTGTTCTCAGCTCTAAAACGTGAACGTAAATAACTTAAAGTTTTCATATAGCTTAAGTGAGGAAAGATTGTAAAGGGCCTAGCACGGTGCCTGGCACATGACAGGTACTCAGTAAAGAGCAGCTGCATTTCTTTCATTTTCCCATCCTTGCTGCTCCTATTCAATAGCTTACCTAGAAAATGAGCCCAAGATTATGTCCCCTCTCAGTGCTGCTACGTATCACCTGAAAAGTTCAAGTGGCTGTACAGTTGACCCTTAAACAGTGAGAGGGGTCAGGAGTGCCAAGCCTCTGAGCAGTCAAAGTCTGTGTATAACTTAGCTGGTCCTTGGTATCTGTAGATCCTCAGTGGAGGATTCAACTAACCACGGATCATGTAGCTTGGTTGTATTTACTATTGAAAAAAAATCTGCATGTAAGTGGACCGGCGCAGTTCAAGCTCATGTTGTTCAAGGGTCAACTGTACTTCATAATAAAAATATTCCAATATTGCTTTAGAATAGAAGGTAATCTGTTTCTATTTTGTGCACTGTTGGCAGGAATGTAAATTGGTACAGCTACTATAAAAAAATTAAAACCGTAACTACCATGTGATCCAGCAATCCCACTTCTGGGTATTTATCTGAAGGAAATGAAATCAGTATGTCCAAGAGGTATCTGCATCCCCACGTTCAATGCAGTATTATTCACAATAGCCAAAACATAGAAACAACCTAAATGTCTGCAGATGGATGAACGGTTAAAGAAAATGTGATATGTACATACAGTGGAATATTATTCAGCCGTGAAAAAGAAGGAAATCCTGCCATTTGCGACAGCATGGAGGAAATGAGGGCATTATGCTAGGTGAACTAAGACAGAGCTATGATCTCACTTATATGTGGAATCTAAAAATGCTGAACTCATAGAAACAGAGTGGATTGGTGATTGCCAGGCACTGGGGAGCAAGGGAAATAGGGAGATGTTGATCAAGGGGTACAAACTGCCAGCTCTAAGTTCTGAGGATTTAATATACAGCACAGTGACTACAGATAACAATACGGTATTATATAAAGTTGCTGAACGATTAGACTTAAATGTTTGCACCACCACCACAACAAAATAGTAATTGTGTGAGGAGAAGGATGTGTTAACTAATCTTTTTATGGTAATCCTTTTACAATACATGGGTTATCAAATCATCACGTCACACACTTTAAACTTACACAATGTCGTACGCCAATATTATATCTCAATACTGTTGGGAAAAAATTTTAAGTGTCTGTTCCTAGGTACTCTGACATTTCTCTTTGAATTCTAGATTTAAGTAATATTTATCACTTTCTGTATAAGTCTGGCATAACCAGAATTTGTCTCCAAAATGGCTGATAAAAAAATCATTTCTTTTTGTCTGATCTGGGCTCTGTGAGGGCAAAAAGACACTACGTGCAATGCATCATTGAAATGTTTCTGGTAAGCTGTATGATAAAGATAAGTGATCTTTAAGGTTTAAGTGAATAATCCGATCCAATTATGCTATTTAAATCAGAACTCTTCACACTGACAGCTCTTAGGAACTGTTATTATTTTTCACAGATTTCTTATTACGTTTTGTTGGTGCTCTCGTTTATTCACCCTGGCATGTTTGTATTTTCTCACTGATTTCTTATTCCAGACATGGCTGTTTCACCTTATTTCTTAAAGGGAATCTTTATTGTAATGCTAAATGAATTGTAAAATGATCAGGAATTTTCCAATCAAGAAAACAAAGCTGTCACTTTCCTATCAGGCAGGAATCCCTAGGATGATGTGATTCCCTCTGGAAGAAGCAAGAAGTCTTTCACAAGGTGGGCAAGGCCTTCCGCCATCTGCCCGTCTTGCCTCCTCTCGTCCCCTCATGCTCTCCTCTCCAGCCACACTCAACTTCTTTTGCTCCACAAGGCCCACATGCTCCTTAACCCACCAGGCCTTTGAACAGGCTATTTATGGCCTTGACTTCCCCCTTTCACCTGGCTGACTTCTGTCCTTCCCGTCCCCTGCCATCTACTCCCCTAGGGTGAATCTCATCTGCATTTACTAGGATGTCTCTTCCTTCCCACTCACCCCTCAGATCATCAGCTCCATCAGGACAGGGACCATGTGTGACTTCTTTACCTCTATATTTTTATATATAGTTTGTGGCCAGCACACGCCACAAACTATACTAGGCATTCGATACATGTTTGCTGCATAAATTGAATGAATCTGTCTAGAGATAAATAGATTTAACTAAGGCTACTTTGGGATCTGTCAGTTAACTTTACGGCTCTCAGTCTTCACTTATAACTGCATCCAACATGGTTGACCACGACCTCAGTGAGGAAAGAGTTAACACAGCTGGTCTGCTTTATTCACTTCTTGCTTATCTCTGGAACACCTGCACTCGTTGTAATGACTCTTAACCAAACTCTGAGCACTAAACTCCTTCAGTGTTCACTAATTAATGATGCAAGGCAGAGGGTCAGCGTGTACCAGGCCGAAAGCGTTGTTTAAAGTAAACATGAAGATTCATGATGGGCACCTGGGACCTAGTGTGGATCTGCGCCCTGTGGGTCACAATAGTCATGTGACCAGCTCCTGTGAAGAACTCTAGGCCTCCAAGACTCGAGTGGGCTTCCCTGAGTGCACAGCTGGAGAGAGGCATGCATCTGTGGGATCCTCACTGAGGGAGAACAGGCAAGCCCATGCTGACTTCTCTAGTCTTTGCCTACATGTATCATTATTCTGCTGTGCCTGCACTGTGTCCTTTGCTTCATACATCTTGGCTGCGAGCATGACTTTGTTGAGTCACGAGTCCTTCAAGCAATTCACTAGTGGGTGGTCATGGGACCCGGAGACAGCCTCCTTTTTGAACTGCTGCCCTTCCTTCATGTCTGTGATATCACTCTTCATCTTTCTCCCACTTCCTTGTTGAATTTTTTTTTTCCATCTCCTTTTTTGGCTTCTATCTCTACCAGACTCAAAATATAACAGTATCCTCTGGCTCTATTCTGGCCCTCTTTTATCTCTACTATCTTGTTAGATTATTTTATAATCCCATAGGTTTCAATGCCATCTACATGTTGATGACTCTCAAACTTATTTCTACAGCCAAAACTTTCCTCCAAACCCCACCTACACACCTGCCTACTGGACATTCCAAGCGGATGTCTATTAAGGATTTCAAATTTTTAAAAATGGTCTAAATCAGAGGTCTTGATTTCAACCCAAACTTGTCCTCTTCTAGTATTTCCTATCTTGGTAAATAATACCTCAGGTGCTCAGCTGTCCAAGCTGAAAACCTACAGGTCATCCTGGATCTTTCATTTTTCCCTGATCTCTGCCCACCCCCTTCCAATCCATTAAGGAAGTATTGTTGGTTTTATTTCCAAAGTAAATCTCTAATCCCTCCACTTCTCTCCATTTCTAATACAGCATCTTCATCCAAATCACCATCATCAACAGTTGCCTGGATTATTACAACTGGATTAGTCTCCCTGCTTCTATACTTGCCCCTTTCTAATTAATTCTCTATTCAGGGCTTCCCTGGTGGTACAGTGGTTGAGAATCTGTCTGCCAATGCAGGGGACACGGGTTCGAGCCCTGGTCTGGGAAGGTCCCACATGCCGCTCTTGCGGAGCAACTAAGCCCGTGAGCCACAACTACTGAGCCTGCGCGTCTGGAGCCTGTGCTCCGCAACAAGAGAGGCCGCGATAGTGAGAGGCCCGCGCACCGCGATGAAGAGTGGCCCCCCGCTCACCGCAACTGGAGAAAGCCCTCGCATAGAAACGAAGACCCAACACAGCCAAAAATAAATAAATAAATAAATAAATAAATTTATTAAAAAAAAAAAATTTCTCTATTCAGCAGCCAATGTTATAATTTTTCCAAACCTATATCAGATGACATCGTTCTGATTAAAACCCTTCAATGGTTTCCCATTATTCTTAGAACAGAATTCAAACTCTCCCAGTTTGAATTAGCATACCAGGCACTCTGTGAACTGTCCCCTGCGCGCCTCTCCAGCTTTACCCAGTCCCACTCTCTGCATGCTCACTGTGCCCCAGCACCACCGGCCTCATTTCTGTTCTTGGAATACAGCACAATCCTTTCCACCTCAAAGCCTCTGGACTCTCTGCCCACCCCTACACTGCAAGCTAGAGTGCCGCTGAGACTGAAGACACATTTTGTGCATTTTGAAGTATACGTCATTAAAACTCACACGATCCCCAGGCGCAGCTACATGTTTAGTAAGGCTAGAATGTGGTACTTCCCAATTTGTCTTTCTGTTTTTTCATAAATAGAAAGGAACTTACCGGTAACAAATGATAATCCCACTAGGCTTATCTCTAGGTTATCTCTAGTAGAGAGAGATTATTCATCTCAGTCTCTAAGAGCAATAGAAAAAAAATAAAATGTGTTCCTTAATTGAGGAAACTGCATCTCAAATTTAACCCCACCTGCATTTGGTATGATTACTAAGGTGTAATAAATCTAATTTTAAAATAATGGGAAAACTCCTGTGGAATTGCCCCATGTTAAAATGATCTGTTCTCCCCATGTGTCCACACTTACACAAGAGTGAACAGCCCTCTTTAAAAGAATTTTAATGGATGGGCTTGACTGAGTTACCAACAATGGGCAAGGGAATGGATACTTAACAGGGACTAAAAATTAAAGTTAAGATACTTTCAACCTTCAGTCTGTCTACCTGTGTATTTCCAAAACCTGAACATCTTAAACCTGTAAAGCATTCCTGAGTATGGAGGGGAAAAAAGACCCTTAAAAATCGAGGGATTCCAAGTATCTGCTTAACTTTTCTGGTGGGGGGGGGAGGGGGGAGGCTTCATCACATGGTCCTTTTCGCTTTTTCACATTCTCTAGATAGACACTTGAACTATTTTTGCACTGTTCAAATAAAACCAGGGATATTTACTTAACCCCTTCTTAATGGAGGGGGTCTGTGTGTGTGTGTGTGTGTGTCTCCTCTATTTACTCTCTCTTCTCTTAATACATGTTTGGTTAGTGTTTGGGGGCTGAGGGAGCCAGAACCCCTCTAGGTGTGTCAGTGAATGATTCAGTTATGCCCTTGACTGCCTGAAGGCCACTAACCTCCCTGTTGCCCTCCTACGCACCAGCGTGAGCTATGTCACAATGAGGTCCTCCTATACTACTTCTCCAAGGTATCATGCTACTTCCCATAACATTGTTTTCTTGCAGTATAACCTGTTTTTGCTAAAACTATTTCATTTTCCTGAGAAACTGAAGTATTTACTACATACAACATATGTATAACTATATAACGTTGCATATATAAAGTTACATATAGTATGTGTAACTGTATAAATGTATATAAAAGTATATATATAAAAATATACATCCTATATACTTATACATAATAGCATACTATATACTATACTGTATAAAAGTGTATAAAAGCATATTTACATTAATGTTTCCTTTACTATGCATGGAAAAACTCTTCAGCTGTGACCCTCACTGTGCCTGTCACATATAATCAGCACATAACTGGGCCTAAGATATGAAGACGAATGAAGCCTGGTCCCTGCCCTCCAGGTACAACATAGACAGAGCTCCTGGAAGATGCTCTGGAAGAGGGGCGCAAGGAGGTTCTAACTCTGCCCACGTGACTAGAAAAAGGCTTCCAGGAGGAGGTGACATTTTGAACCAAGCCTCAATCAACTGAATAAATGATCAAGCGGTCTCTAACATCCATTCCTGCTCTAAAAATGTGACGTTGTGCTCCATTTCACCTGACTGTATTCACAGTATACCCGTGCACTTTGTCAGAAAGGAGGCTGAGTTATGTATTTGGATAACTGTCAGTTCAGGTGACTTTGGCTGTGCTCCTTAAGTGTGGTTCTAGTTTCCTCAGAGAGATTCCTATCAGAGAAATTTTAAAAACTGAGTAAACAACTAACTGAAAGTTCTTTGTTTATACAAACGGAGGGTTTGCTTTCTTCTTCTAGACTCTGCGACAGTGCTTGCATATTTGAAGGGTTTACCCTGTCATGAATGCCTTTATACCCCACCATGAAGGCTGCTATCTTCAGCTCTGAGGAAGTTCGGGATATGTCTGTGAAGCCAGTTTGAAGGCAACTTGTTTGAAGTTGGCGGCATTTTGTGATGCCAAGGAGAGTAAACCTCCAGCTGAGCTTTTGACAAAACTATGTACATGAAGGGTCACAGACCAGAAAATGTACACTTTTTAAACATCTGACATGTAGCAGTCCTTGTAAAACAGGGTTGAGAAAACATTTTTAACGTGCAACTTATGTCTGTTTTATTTATTTTATGTCTGTTTATTTGCACACAAACTCAAATTAGGATTTCCTAACCTCTCAGCAAACCACTACCCTATATTACAGTGAATGGCTACGGAGCTAGGAAGAATACCAATTCTTTTCAATCACTAGATAGGAAGTTCCGATTTAATCTTCTTCCCCTAACCCAAATGCATGTTGGTATTTGATATAATCTTCAAAATTTTACCTTTTTTTGGGTAATAAACTCTAAGGGAAAAGAATCTGCAAAAGAAATCTATATATAACTGAATCACTCTGCTGTACACCTGAAACTAACAACATTGTAAATCAATTATATTTCAATAAAAAACATTTTTTTTTTACTTTAAGATTCTTCTTATCTTACTTTCTGACTTTGCACTCTTCGAGAAAGGGGCATTCTAAATTCACAAACCAAAGGAAGGAAACAGGGCGAATGGCAGTTATCTCTCAACTCTAGATACTATTCGTCACCGTCACCGCAGTGTTACCTCTAGGCACTCGTGTTTTGATTAAGAACGGAAACCAAACACCTTCTGGATGTTGGCTACATAAATCTGAAGTGGGTTTTATCAGCTCTCTGCATCTGTGGTTTTAGACCAACAGTCCCTAACCCTATCAGTTGATGCCTCTTTTTTCACATCCAAGATTTTGCAGCTCCTCCTTCACCATGCTGGCATGAAATCCACAGAAAATAATATTTGCATACATAATTTCAGAAAGATTGATAAAATGTTCAAACTTCACATAAAAAGAAAGCAACTTATAATAAGAAAAAGCTGCTTATATCAATTCTTGAGATTCACGGTGAAGGCATTTATTACAAACGCAGACTGATGCAGCTGTGTGGTCACTGATGCCAGGATTTTAAGAACGTGAAATATCTCGGAATCAAGTTCAGAGAAAAATATAATTGAATTTTCCCTCAATTTACCTACAGGTACATTCCTGGAAAGTTTGGTACATATTAAAATTGTGGGGAAAAAGTATTTTGTGTTTGTACATAAATCGGAATTGGTTTTAGGCTCAGATAATTGTAAGCTGGTCTTGCACCTATGGAAGACATTAGAAAATGTGGAGGATGATTTTTCACTAGGCACGACTATTCTGTGTGTTGCTAACAAGATCAGGAGGATGCATCAGCGAGGTCCCCCCTCCGAAGACTTAAAAGTTATGGCCTAAACCTCCCCTCAACTTCCAAAATATATGTAAAGTGCCAGGCAAAGAGTAAAATTCACTTAATGTTGGCTGCAATTATTATTTTTTTAACTTTCAAATGCCCCTAGAGTATTGGTGGTTGGATATATTTGAGATCTGGAACAAAAATGGTTCCTAGATATAAGAAGCAGAGTAACATCTGTGTTACTTTTTGGATATTCTGTCTCTTCCTCTTAAAATCTCATACCACAAATAGAGTGGAACTCTAAATCATTTCCTTGTAAGAAAAAAAGGCAGTGTCTTTAAGAAACTTAATGGTTATAAAACAAGGCTGATGTTCCTAAGGTGTTTCAGAAAAGGACTTTACATTTCAAGTTAAAGAAGGGGAAAGGCTTGCTACCCCAATGTAACTTTAAATCACAAGTATGTATATTACAGCTGAAATTCTCAGACTTTAGTGGCTGTCTTGATATTTAGTCCTCAATATGTCAATATTTACATCACAGAAAGCATTTTATACAGGATCTCAAGCAAACCGGCTTGCCGATCACACTTGAGAAATGAACAGGGTGACAGAAAATCGAATGCTGTGGCAAAATCTTGTATCAGGCGTCCTTTTCAGAGGGTAAATCGCCAGCCAGAATCTACCCAGGCAAGGGGAGTAGGCAATGAGAGGTCTGTGTTCATGAGCACAGTACATGTCTCTTTGGGGCAGGAGTCTAAGCCAATTCTAGCGAGATTTTTGAGTATCTGTGATGTTATGACGACTCCTGGCAGAGGAATTCAATAAATATTTGTTGAATGCATATGTGAAGGTGAGAATTCTTGGGGGAAAACGCAGGAGAAATAAATTCTCCTTTATACTTTAAACACAACAATGAAAACTTTATGCTACAGTAATCTTTCATCATCATCATCACTGTAACACTTAGCATAACATCTACCGTCATAGCAAATTTTAAAGTAAACAATATTGTTAATTATAAGCACTGTGCTGTGCAGTAGATCTCTAGGACGTATTCATCCTGGATGACCAAAACTTCGTACCCTTTGACAAATACTACAGTAATCTTTCAAACCAGGAATGCCTGATTTACGACTGGTATAAGAGTTAGAAGAGGTAAGCATACATTTCTTGAGATTATCAATCAATACTCCTTTTGGAAATCAATTTGGTTACATGTATCAAATACATAGAACTGCTTTAAGACCTGGTAATTTCCTTTTTGGAAATGTATCCCCAATAGCAGGTAATGTATCCTTAACAGCAACTCTTATGTAGTACTTATTATGTGCCAGGAATTACTCTAACCACCGAGTGTCACACTGCTACAACATAGAGGATCTAGAATTTGAACTTGGGCCTTGTAGTTCCAAAGCCTGTGCGCGCTCTGACAACTTTTGCTGTCTTAGCTACAAAGATGTCCACTATGGCACTTTTTTTTTTTTTTTTTATAACAGGAAAATTTAGAAACAAACTAAATGTTTGTCAGTGGGGTGTAAGTTAAAAAAACAATAGTATATCCATTGATAGAACACAAAGCAGGCATTAAAACTCAGGTTTTAGAAATAACGTGTTTGCAGGGGCAAGCAAGATATTTGGCTCAGTGGGAGGGGAGAAAGGCACAAAACAGGGCATATAGTCTTTCAGGTCTACTAAGTGTTTCCTTTGGGTGGTGAGATTTTAATTTTCTCCTTGGTGCTTTGTTGTATCTTCCCAATTTTCTGAATGAACTTGAGTTCCCTTTGTACTCAGAAAAAGAAAATTGCTAATAACAAATTTCTGTCTAGATCAGCACAGCCCAATCAAAATACAATGCAAGTCATATATGTAATTTAAAATGTTTTAGAAACCACAACCATATTAACAAAAGTAAAAAGAAACAGGTGAAGTTTTTAAAAACATATTTCTTATTTAGCCTTTATATCTAAAATATTACTTCAACATGGAATCAATATAAAAATATTAATGGACTATTTTACTTTTGTGTATGAAATCTTCAAAGTCACTTTTAGCACACCTTAATTTGGTCTAGTCACATTTCAGCTGCTCACTAAACAAGTGGCTACTGGCTACTGTGTTGGATCCTTGGTAGAAGCTTTACTTTCAGATCCAATGTGCCCAAAACATGACTCTGAAACCCTCCAGTAACTACCTCAATCTTCGTGTGACCAGCCACACCTGTGTCAAACCGCTTCCTTAATGAGAAAGAGATGTGCTTCAGAGAAGGTGGATCTGAGTTTGAAGCCTCCCTCTAACACTGATCAGCTGTGTGATCTTCAGCAAGTTAATTAACTTCTCTGTGCCTCATTGGATCCTTTCTGTAAATGAGTATAAGGCCTACTTTGAGTTGTTGAGATTGAAATAATGTATTACAACACCGAATACATGGAAAGCACTTTATAACAGATTTTATTATCTAACCCTTGCCCTTTGCAACCTTCCTTATTCAGATCAAGGTTAGACTTAGCAGGAGGAAAGACAAGATTCTTAGAAAAGAGATGTAGGAAATCTCATTTAAAGTGGTCCTAGAACTAATTTGGGGGGATGTGGAGAGAATAGCTGGGGAATCTGTAATAAATACATTTGTATTTTAAAGGGGGCTACCTGATAGCAGGGCACAAATGGCACAACTTTTTGCTTGCTTCACATGGCTTTCCCTCAGCAAATAGTCAAGCCACTAAACAAACAGAAAAAAATCACTGAATACGTGCCAGGAACATGCTAGACAAAGGGGCTTAGGAGTAATTACAAAAAAAAAAAAAAAAAGGATAGGAGAGGTGCTCCCTTAACTGAATGAAGGAATGAATCAATGAACATTGTACATTTTCTGATTTTTCTCAACTCAGCTGTCTGTTCTTTTTGTTTTTTAGTTGCCTCTGTTGTTTTACCTAAGATTTTCTTTACTCTGATATTAGGTAGTGGGATTTCCTCTAGAATGCTCAACTGAAATATGATCTGTCTACAGTGGCTGAATCTAGGTGAAGTGTATATATGTACTCAGCTTTTGTGTAGGTTTCAAACATTTCAAAATTAAAAACTGGAAAAAAATCAATTATAATAGAAGGCCATTAATCATGATGTGTATCAATGGTTTTTTAAGCATCACTGTTTATAACAGAGGCCGCAAAGAGGTGAATGACTAAGAAATTCACATAATCAAGGATAAAATACTATATAGCAATCAATTCACACCTGCAGACCTTTCAATTCATGGAAATACGTAATGAAATAATGTGAACTGGGGGAAAAAAAGCAGAAGAGAACCCCTGATTACAGTAATGAAAATACACGTGATATGCATTTACAAAAACTAAAAATGTATTTGGCGAGGTAGGAATATTACTTTCCCTTCTAGATATGTTGCCCACATTCACAATAACAAAGAAAAATAAATAACACATATGGTAAATCTTGTTTGCTAAGCAAACTTATCTTACATCAGAGGGCAGGATGGCCAGGGAAAACTGTGCATCTAGTGAAAAGAGTACCAACAAATATCCTTGGCAACCGACTTCCAGGTACTAGCGTGCAGTTTAACCTACTACTCAGAACCTAATAGCAGATTTGGGATTTTTCTTAATCGGAGTAATTATTCAGAACATACTCAGTACAAATATTTGACCTAAACTAGTGTCAGATTTTATTTTTTACATGGTAATTCCTCAGTCCTTTAACCACAATAGTGCACACAAGGTAAAAACAATTAAGCCTGCTGCCTTTCATTATTAGCGTGGTCTGATAGCACGCAGGGTAGATCAAAATAGCTGGTTGACATTGAGAGTCCCCAGTCACAAGCACTTTGTGCTTGAAGAAAATAAAAACCAAATCATTTAGTACTTAAAATTAACAACATTGGCATCACCTTGTGGGTTAAATGACTGAACAATAACTCAAGTTAGCTGTGTTCTATATTTCCTTTATTAATATAATTAGTATTCTTAGATCTTTTAAAATTGCTCTTCTCTAGCCCTAGGGGAAAATGATTTCAAAAGGCTGAATACATATGCTGATTCAAGATACGCTTTCTCATACATCCAACCTCTATAAGTTTGGATGATAGAGCAATATAGAGTAATTCTGGCACCAACTCCTTAGCAATGTTGTTTAAAAACAAAAATGCCATTACACACATAAGCCAAGGATTTTTATGTTGCATTGCACATAAGCAAATTTATGTAATACTTTTAAAATATAAAAACCATGGCCTTAATTTTTTGGAAAACGATTACTTAAGAATATGGTAATTAAGAGACTCACAAATTGGTTGAAAAACTCAGAGCTAAAATTCACATGGGGTTGAAATACACCTTATAAAGAGCTGACATCCAAATTACATACACTTGACAAAACTTATAATTTAAACATTAAGTTATTTGCTAATCTCTTTGGGGAGGTAACAATATAATAAAAGATTGAGAAATAATAATATCTGGTAAAATTATTTGCCTTGTCCCAAAATGGCTAAGCCTTAAAGTAGAATGATCTGAGGGCCAATCCTGGTTATAAAACTCACTCAAGATCTGAGTGTTCTTGGGCAAAATACTTAATTTCACTATGATTCAATTTTCCTATCTACTAAAATTAGAATTGCTTAATATATAGTTGTATATTTATACTTAATATATGGTTTCTAAATTAAAACAATAAAGTAATTAAATAATGAACGCGAAAATACTAAGAGCAATACCAATCACTGCTATGGTACACTTATTATCCAGCAATTGTCTCATTCAAATGGATACCTTTTAAAATAGCCTTTTAAGCAGTACCAGAGCCACTTTTTTGCATAACTTTAAGCCATAGGGCTAATTATACGTGACACTGAAATCTCACCAACAGAACTGCCCTATTTTAGTTTAAAAGAGACTTGAAGACACGATCCTAACAGTCCGAGTCATGTTTAAAGAAGCCATCAAAAAGGGAAACAAACCTGAGATGGGTAAACAGACCTCCTCGGCAGAAGTTCATGTAGAAAACTAAAACCTAAAGTACTCATCCCAGGAAATCAATGTCTGCAAGATCCCAAAACAGAACGCCATTAACGCAAAGCACTCGACACCAAGTGACAGCGGAGACGTTTAGTAAAATTCAGGTCTTAACTACTCCCCTGACAAAAAGCAACACAACACACAAAAGCAGAAACAACCAACACGCAAGTCAGGGACGGATCCGCTCGAGCCCCTCTGAGTCGCTTCATGGAGAGGGAACAGGAGGCTTAAGGCATATTTAATGAATGAAACCGAGGACTAGGGGTTTGCGAAAGTACACGAGACGGACCCTACCTTCCACAGATTTCCCAATACTGTGTAAGTGAGTGATAGAACTGTAGTTTTGGGTAATACTCTTCAGGAACCGTTCCATCTCTGGCTGGTGGTGGTAGCTGAAGTCCAGCGCAGCTACCACAGGCAGCAACAGCCCTAGCCAGAGGCGGGCGCAGTCCATGTTCTAGAGATGAATAAAAACAATAATAAAGCTGAGCAGGTGAGGAAGGGGGTGGTGGGGAGTGTGCACGTTACTCGCTTCGGCTCCGCTGTCTAGTCTCAGACCTCCCGGCACTAACACTCCCAGCTTCCGAAGGAGGTAAAAGTTGGAAGCAACATCTTCGGGAGTTTGCGCACCCGGAGCACGGGCAGCCCCTGGTGCCCTCCATCCAGCCTCCCACCCTCTCCTCCCCCCCACGTCTCCGCCGCTCTCCGCCGCCCAACAGCTGCAGCAGCTGCGCCCGACCCCGCGCGAACCCCTCCTCACCCCAGCCCAGGCGCTCACCGCAGCCCGGCGGCTGCCACCGGCCGGGACCCGGTATTAATAGCCCGGCCAGGGTCCCACCCCCGACGCCTGACTGACGTCTCTCCGGCCCACTCAGGCGCCGCGCGGAGCACTCCGGGGCGGGGCCGAGCCGGGCGGTCCGGGCTCCTCTGCCTCTTTCTAGCTCCCCGGTCGTGGCGGCCTGTGCTGGGGCGCGGCTGACAGCTTCCCGAAACCGAGTTACCTCGCGCGGCCCCAGTTTTTGCCGGCGCCCCAGGTCGGCAGTGCGCTCACCTCGGCCACGACTCCGTCCGCTGAAGGGGTCCGGGGCGCTCCACCAAAGGCGCACGAGGTGTCTCCAGCTGCAGCGAGTTTGGAGACGCTAAAGGCTCGGACGGCTTCTCGAGTTGGGCGGTGAGGGCCGCCGCGCCCCGGGCTCACCTGGAGCCCCACGAGGCGCCGCGAGTTCCGGGCGCCCGCAGCCCCGCGCGGGCTCCTTTGCTCTTCGGCGCCGACCCGAGTCGCCAGGGCCGCGCTCCCAGCTGCGCCAGGCGGCCCAACCCTGCTCTGCAGTCGCGTGGCATTTCAGAACGTGCGTGTAGAAGTTTTAAATGCCGTCGTGTGGAGTCCAGGCAATTTTCCGACAAATATTTATAGTGTATGAGATTTGACTAAATCAGAGTTACATTGAAGACTGGCAATCTGGAAACCACATGGAGGAAGGAAGCAGAGGCATCATTGTAAAGTCAACGCTGCCGCCACTAACACTGCCTAGGCCAGTTTCAGTTATCTCTACCTAAAATGCTTCTTTCTGGAAGGATAGGGTGATCTGTGTTTGCACTAGAGATAACAAGGACTTCGCCGAAACCCAGAGGGTGTGCGGGACGGGCAAAGACCGCGCACACCTGTCACACATTACCTATCAGAGTAACGGGAGATTTGTGCCACGGGTCCAGTGAATGTAAAACGTTTGAAAAGCACTGATTTGGGATAACATTCCCCTTTAATAGATTAAAAACAGTAGTGCCAGGGCCCCACCCCAGACGGGCTGAACAAAATTTCCGAGGCCCGGGAGTGTGAGTGGAATGTGCCCTCAAGAGCTGAGAGCCTCTAGTGACTGCCTGTCTCTTTTTTTGTTGTTGTTGTTAAATAATTTATTGTGTTTTTTTTACACAACTTTTAAAGGTTACTTTTCATCCTGCCTCTTCTCTGTTTGTGATACAGATACTACTGTAGAATTGAGCGGTTCGGAACCTGAGGCCCCCTGTGATTCCCGGGTAGCAGAGTAAAGAAGTTTGAGCTATGATTATAGGATCACATGATATGGGTCCCTGTCTTTGCTCTGACACTCAATGGTTGTGTCAACTCTCTGTGCCTTAGTTTCCTAGTCGGTAAGATGGAAATGATAATTGTACTTAACCTAAATAAGGTTGGCAGGCATATTGTGAGAACTCTGGGAAATATCTATTAAGTAAATAACCTAGTTTATTTCATAAATCTTTAAGCAGAATTTCCTAAGAGTTGGAAAATCTTAATACGATGTTGTTGGGTTTTTGAGTGGATTAAAAGAAAAAGTATGCAGCAGTTACTATGCTAACTGTGATTTTTACCAGGTGGTTTGAAGAAGTTCTTTCATTGTCGTTTATTGACTGGAGGCCTGAAAGGAGGTGGAATAGGGTCGAGGAGATTAAATTTAGGCAGAGTTACTCTAAGGAATGGGAAAGGGAACTGTCAAGGAACAAAGTGACGGATTTCTGATGTGACTTTAGAAATCAAACATTTGTTACAGAAGCAAGTGGCAGTTTTGAGATTTCCTTTAGTGACGCTGTGGCTGGAGCCTGGAGAAGATGGTGGCTTGGTCAATACTGGGATGGAAGTCGCCAGGGTTCTTATTCCAGATAAACAAAGGGGTGAGGTATAGTTGAAATTACTGCCCTTGGGGTTCACACTAGGTAAGGAATGGAAGCAAATTCAGGAGAGAGCCAATCAGAGAATGGAGGTAGGGAGTACAGGGGTTTGAGGGCTGAAGGTCCAGAACCTAGCCACTCAAAGTGTGGTCCAGGAACAGCATTGACATCACCTGGGAGCTTGCTGGAAATGCAGAGTCCCTTGTCTCACTCCAAACCTACTGAATCAGAACACGCATTTTAATAAGATTTCCAGTCCTATGTACGTTCAAATTTTCTAGAGGTCAAAAAAAAGTTTAGTGTTAGAGTGTGAAAGACATGGAGGAATAAAATGTTGGCCCAATAGACTAAAACACTAAAGTTTAAGACTTCAGAGGTGATCTTTCTAAGCACGACACCACTAAAGGTAAAAACATAATAAAAAGGCAGATAATTTAACATCATAAAAATGTATACCTTCTATAAGGAAAACTCAGCATAAAGGTTACCCAAAAAATTGCAAACTGGAAGAATTAATAGCTCTTACAAAATCAAGAATGGGCAAGGCCATTAATAGGTGGTTCATAAAAGCAGTAATACAAATGGTCAATAAACAGTAAAAGTTACTGACCTGGTTAGCAATCAAAGAATTACACATTAAAAGGACAAAATAATATTTTGTTTTGCTTACCACCAAGAAAGATTAAAAAGATTGATAATACCTAGAAATGGACAAGATCTGGGGAAATGACATTTCTGTTATTTTAATGGTATTATAAATTGATACACCTTTCTGTAGGAAATCTGGGGAATAGACATCAAAATTTAAAATACGCTCTTTCTTGCTAAAAACTTAAGCTATAGACGTAATTTGGAGAAGTGCTGAATTTATATGTTAGGATCTTGATAAGCACCACTGTTTTTAATTGTGACAAAGCAGATAAACAAACAATAGCAGGTTGATTATATCAGTGGTTCTCAACTGGGCATTAACATTGCCCAGAGAAGACATTTGGCAATAGGTGGGAATATTTTTGATTGTCATGACTGGTGTGTAGGGGTGGGGGGCAGGTAGGACAGTGCTACTGGCATCTAGTGGGTAGAGGGCAGGGAGGACAGTGCTACTGGCATCTAGTGGGTAGAGGGCAGGGAGGACAGTGCTACTGGCATCTAGTGGGTAGAGGGCAGGGATGCTGCTAAACATCCTCCAATGACAACACAGCCTCCCACAGCAAAGAATTATCCAGCCCCAAATTTTGGTGCTGAGGTTGAGACACCTTGGGTCAGATAAAGAATATTATAGCCATACAATAAAATATTTTCAGCCATATTAATGATAATATAGGTCTGTATTTATTGGCTTGAAAAAATAAGTCATTGAGTGGCAAAAAGCAGATTGTAAAAGTAAAATGAATAGTAAATTCCCATTTCGAAAAGCCAACAAACAAACAAACTATTCCTAGCAAAAAGTTTTAAGGGTTACAGAATGCTGAGTGGTCAGCTCTAAGTTGCCAGGTTTTGATTTTTCTTTTTTAAATCTTTCTGTATTTTCTGAAAAAATTTGCAGTTAAACATGTGTTACTTTTAATCGGAAGAACAATGAAGGCATTTTCATCTAAAAGCAAAACAGAGTGAAAAGCACAGAAGTGTCAGAGGTAAACAGTCCTAAATGAAGACGGGATCTACAATTTCTTTGGAGTGAATTACAGAAGTGAAGAAGGTCATTGGAAATGAGATATTAAGGAATTTGAAAAGCTAGGGTGGGCAAATGATTCTGTCCAAGGACAGAACTCTGAAGTTCCCTGAGATAGTGGTAGGAATTGGAGCAGAGGGGGAGACTACGGTCAGGGGCTAAATACCTCAATAGATGTCAACAAAAATGGGAAGACCAATGAAACTAGACTTTGTGACCTTCCAGCTTGCTTTTTCCTTCTTCTAAAAGTGTCACAAGAAAATATGAACAAGGTAAAAGAAATTTTTAAAATCTACAAATTCTATTTACCCAGAAACAACCATTCTTAAAACAAATTTAGGTATTAATTAGTCCCCTAATGTTGTACATTTGTTTCTGGTATTTCACTGTTATACACAGTAAATAGTCTTAGAGCTAAATTTTTGAGTACATACTTATTTCCTTAGGATCAATTCTTAGACATGCAATTTAAAGTATTTGGCCAAGCTGTATTCCTATAAAATGTCAAAAGTATAATTTCAAAATGTTTGAAAAAGTTCTCAAACAAATACAGAGTAAATGTAAGTCAAGTTTTTATTTTAACTTATTATTAAGGAAGCCAGCAGGAAACAAAACTGGTTCCAAGAAAGATATGGGAAATAATGTTTTATATATATCAGTGTAAGAAAAAAAGAATACTGAAATCATTCTAAATTATTGATAAATTAGATATAAATCTGATTAATGTCCTGCAGAGCAGTAAACTATAACCTTTGGTGTTATCTTCTCTACAGAGCAGAAATCATTTTCATCTGTAAAGGACAAAAGTTATTTGTATCTCTATTAGACAAAAATATTAGCATCTTACCAATTTTCTACAAGTTAACATTTAAATTTCTTTTTTTTAAAGACAAAATTTGACCTATATCTATTAAAGAAATTGATCAATAACTAATAACCTTCTAAAAACAGAAAATGCCAGGCCCAGATGGGTCACTGGTGAATTCTACCAAACATTTAAGGAAGAAATTTTACTAATTCTCTACAGTGTCTTTTAGAGTATAAAAGCAGAGGGAATACTTCCTAACTCATCTGTGATGCCAGCATTATTCTTATACTAAAATCAGAAAAATATATTACAAGAAAAGAAAACTACAGATCAGTATCTCTCACGAACATAGATGCAAAAATCATCAACCAAATATTAGCAGATTGAATCCAAAAAAGTATAAAAAGAATTATACATAATGACCCAATTAGATTTATGCCAGGTATATAAGGCTGGTTAAACATTTGAAAATCAAATAATATAACCTATCATTTCAACAGACTAAAAAAAGAAATACCACGTGATCATATCAATAGATGCAGAAAAAAGCATTTGACAGAATCCAACACTCATTCTCGATAAAAACTCTCAGTAAACTAGGAGTAGAGGAGAACTTTCTCAAATTGATAAAGACTACAAAGCTGATTCACTTCATTGTACAGCAGAAACTTACACAACATTGCAAAGCAATTGTATTCCAATAAAAAATAAATGCTATTTACATTAGCACCCCCTGAAAAGAAATACTTAGGTATAAATCTAACAAAATATGTACAAGATCTATATGACGAAAACTATAAAACTCAAAGAACTAAATAAATGGAGAGAGATTCTGTGTTCATGTATAGGAAGATTCAATATTGTCAAGATGTCAGTTCTTCCCAACTAGATCTGTAGATTCAATGCTATACCAGTTAAAGTCCCAGCAAGTTATTTTGTCAATATCAACACACTGAGTCTACAGTTTATTTGAAGAGGCAAAAGACCCAGAATAGCCAACACAATTAATTAAAGGAGAAGAACAAAGTTGGACTGACATGATCCAACTTCGAGACTTACTATAAAGCTACAATAATCAAGACAGTGAGGTACTGGTGAAAGAGTAAACAAATAGATCAATGTCAGTAATCTCCTGTAACTGACTCTGCACCGTCAACATTCTCTTTTGTCTTATCTGAGGATGGTATTTAAGGTGAGGCTTCAGCCATTTTGGCAAGTTGCTCAGTTTTCCTTGTCTCTCCCTTGTATACACATTATTAAACTTTGGTTTGATTTTCTCCTGTTAATCTGTCTCATGTCAATTTAATTCTTAGACCAACCAGAACAATCTAGAAGGGTAGAGGAAAATTTCTTCCTCCCTGACACAAATGAACATGAATCATGAAAAGAATAATTGATAAGCTGAACTTCATTAAAATTTAAAACTTCTGCAGAATGACAATATCAAGAGAATTAGGAGACAAGCCACAGACTGGGAAAAATTATTTGCAAAAGACACATCTGATAAAGGATTGTTATACGAAATATACAAAGAACTCTTAAAACTCAACAATAAGAAAACAAACAACCTGATTTAAAAATGGGCCAAAGATCTTAACAGACTCTTCACAAAAGAAGAGATATAGACGGCATATAAGCATATTAAAAGATGCTCCACATCATAAGTCAACACGGAAATGTAAATTAAGACAACAATGAGATTTAATTACACACCTATCAGAGTGGGCAAAATTGGGATCACTGATAACACCAAATGCCGATGAGGATGTGGAACTCTCATACATTGCTGGTGGGAGTGCAAAATAGTACAGCCACTTTAGAAGACAGTTTGGTGTTTTCTTACAAAACAAAACATATTCTTACCATACAATTCAGCAATCTCGTTCCTTGGTATTTACCCAAATGAGTTGAAAACTTATGGCTACACAAAAAAACTGCACAAAGATGTTTATAGCTGCTTTATTTATAACTGTCAAAACTTGGAAGCAAACAAGATGTCCTTCAGTAAGTGAATGGATAGACTGTCATGCATTCAGACAGTGGAATGTTATTCAGTGCAGAAAAGAAATGAGCTACACAGACGTAGAGAACAAACGTATGGATACCAAGGGGGAAGGAGGTGGTGGGATGAATTGGGAGATTGGGATTGATATATATATACTACTGATACTATGTATAAAATAGATAACTAATGAGAACCTACTGTATAGCATAGGGAGCTCTACTCAATGCTCTGTGGTGACCTAAGTGGGAAGGAAATCCAAAAAAGAGGGGATATGTGTATATATATATATGGCTGATTCACTTTGCTGTAGAGTAGAAACTAACACAACATTGTAAAGCAAGTATACTCCAATAAAAATTAAAAAAAAAAAGAAATGAGCTATCTAGCTATAAAAAGACATGGATGAACTTTAAATGCATATCACTAAGAGAAAGAAGCCAATCTGAAAAGGCTACATAGTATATGATTCCAACTACAGTAAGTCCCCTATATATGAACGAGTTCCCTTTCGAGAGTGTGTTCGTAAGTCCAGTTTGTTTGTAAGTCCAACAAAGTTAGCCTAGGTACCCAGCTAACACAATTGGCTATATAGTACTGTACTATAATAGGTTTATAATACTTTTCACACAAATAATACATAAAAAACACAAAAAATAAAGAAAACACTTTTAATCTTACAGTACACTACCTTGAAAAGTACAACAGCTCTCCCATCTTTTCACCTCACTCCACTCTCTCAATTATTTTCACTTTTGTTTCCATCGTTATCGTTTGGCGCCTCTTAGCAGTGCCAGCTACATCACCACTGCTTTTACGCTTGTTTCCGTACATGCTGGGCTTGAAATAAAGATACTGTCCTACTGTACTCTATACAGTACCGTATAGTAAAGTACACAAAAGCACAACCACTTGTAGAGGATGCATGCATGTGACAATGTACGCCAGACACGTGAACTAACTTACGTGATTGGACACGCGAACGCACGTTCGCATCTTTGAAGGTTCGCAACTTGAACGTTCTTATGTAGGGGACTTACTATGTAGGACATTCTAGAAAAGTCAAAACTATGGAGACAATGAAAAGATCACTGGTTGCCAGGGTAGGGTTGAAAGGGTGGGGGATGACTAGACAGAGCACATAGAATTTTAGGGCAGTGAAAATACTCTGTATATTATAATGATGGATAAATGTCATTACACATTTGTTCAAACCCATAGGATTTACAACACCAAGGGTGAACCCTTAGGTAAACTACAGATGATTGGGCGTTTATGATGTGTCAATGTAAGCTCATCCTTGGTGGAAAATTTACTATTCTTGTGAATGATGTTGATAATGGGGAGGCTATGCACATATAGGGGCAGAGAGTATATGGGAAATCTCTCTACCTCCTTCTCAATTTTGTTGTAAACCTAAAACTGCTCTTAAAAACGTCGCCTTTAAAAAAGACAAGTTTTCTTGAAATTTCACCTGTAGAATATGATGCCTCATACTAATGCCACTCAATGACTCCACTGCCTGCTGCTTCCCATATAGCTGAGAGGGGTATTTACTGTAAGCCTGACTCTCCCCCCTCAGCCCTACACCTACCTCCTGCAAACTAGCTCCCCCAAATCAGATCTCTACCTCCACCAAAACGGAATCTGTTAGTTCTTGATAAAAATAAGAGAAGAAAGTGACTTTACAGTGTTGGAGGATGGAAAGATTACTATTTTTAGTCAGGGGTATGAAAGCTGTTAGTGAAAAGCGAGATGGTTTCCAGTAAGGTCCAAGATTCTGTCCTTCTCCTAGACGACCACAGAGTGATATCTAAACAGTGGGACCCAGAAATTTAAAGAACACAGTTCAACTCAAGCACTCTGTTTGAAACAAGAACTCTGTAGTCTGTCCTGTATCTTTTTTTCTTTTTGGTTGGGCTCCTTTATTTTTTAGAACTGTACATCTCTTTAATAAGCATTTCTCTAGGGATGGTGATTGTGTTTTTTATTTGTTATGCAAGCTTCTATTGAAATCCAAGCAGAATCGTTCTTTTATCTTGGCTGTGCAGCTGGAAATATGTTAGCATTCCTTTGGGAGATTTATAAAGGATTGTGTACACATCTGTGTTCATGATAAACTTCTGAATTCTAGAATTTTTGATAGCATACAGAAAGAAAGAGCTGAAAAATGCTAAGTCATCAAAAAGCACAACGTAGGTCCTGGAAGGGTATAACAATAGAGAGCAGTGACTACAAAAGCATCCACCATTATCACTCTCCCCATGGTCCCTCTTCAGTGCTGCATGCATCACTGTGGGAGTAACACTATTTGTTGCTCTGGCCCACCCTTTCTTCCCTCCTTCCTTTCTTCCTTCCTCCCTCTCTCTCATTCATTCATTCTTTTCGTTATCAATTATTTATTGCTTACCTGTGCCAGGCACTGTGCTATCTCCTAGGGAGTACAACTGTGAACAAGACAGGCCAAATCCCTGCCCTTATGTAGCTTACATTCTAGAATCAAAATTCTCCGCTAAAGAAGCTCACATGTTCGAAGAAACCTGTGATCTTTCTTGGGAGCTGGCTTGACATTACTTTCTGCCTCTTATGTATTATCTTCAGGGGTTTGGACCACATTCTACATTGCAAAGCATGACCTTCTTGGCTCAACATTTTATCTATCTACTGACAGTGGAGCAAAATGAAAGTTTAATCAGATCAAAGCTTAGATCTGACCCTCCAGGGTGTCCTAACACACACCGGTTGAGAACCACTGTCAGGGAAAATCTAAACAAGTGTGGTATGTATTTAATTTAGGTCAGGAAGGTACCCCAACTAGAGTGAGTTGGGTTCCACAGCATCTAGGTCAGTGCTTAGTATATGCTTGCTGATTTATAAATGTTACTCTAGGAAGAAGAGAGCCTCAATATATTTTTACATATTAAGCAATATAGTAAATTGCTCAAAACTAAGTCCGTGGAGCCCGATCACCCAAGTTTAAACCCTGGCTCTGCCACTTACTGTTTGGCTTTGAGCATGTTACTTAACCTCTCTGTGTTTTCATGGCTTTATCTGTAAAATGGGGTTAATCATGGTATCAATCTTATAAGTTTGTAGGGATCTTATAGGGTTGCACATATTAAATGAGTTATTATATGCAAAGACCTTATAACAAACAGCAACTGGCATATTGTAAATTCTTCATAAGCCCCAGACTGGAGCTATTGTTGTTATCATTATTATTACCACCTAGGGAAAATGAGCAAGACAGAAAGGAACAAAAGATATAGTAGATTGCTTCTGTTTCTCTTTTATTTCTACATCCCAGCTTCTTCCAATATATTCCCAATAGTGGAATAGATCTTAATCAATCATGATAATCTACTGTTAGGGAGCAATTGTTAGAAGTGACTTTTTCTCTTAAAAGCTTGGTCTTTGAGTGCAAAAATAATTCTCACTTTTTCTGCTATACTTTATATGATAGATTTGAGAGAAAGCTTCCTGGGCCAAATAAGGCAAATTTCCAAAGCCAAGATGATAACATTTAGCAGCATTTAATTGGGTCACTGGATTATGTAGCTATCAAACCATCTGCCATAAGAGCAGATGATAAATGTACTCATGCCTGTTTAGGAAACAGTATAATCACTGAATTCCATTTTCTTCTCTAGCTTTGTTTTAAATGTTGAGAAATTAATATCTTTTGGCTCATTAAAAAAAAAAAAAACCTGTGTATTTGAGAAATGGTTCTCCAACTTTGTTAATATCCCATACCTGCCACGAAAAGAAAAGGGGTGAGGGCAGGGAGAAAGAAAGAAAAAGATGTATATGTACCAGAATGACAGACTATTTGCATATAGTTGATACTTGTAAGTTCATCTAATTATTTACTTTTCAATGATCCTTTTGAAAATAGCCCAAATCATGTCCATTCAACAATGACCTCCACAAAATCAAATTATAAATATACTTAGACAACATGCAAAACAAATTCTCGTCTCCTCATGATTGCTTGATTGATTCATTCATTCAGCCTGTCAATAATTATTTATTGACCATCTAATAATATACTAAGCACTGTGAATACCATGGTGGAAAGGAGAAACATAGCCTTCATGCTAATAGAGTTCATATTCGATTGGGGAAGTCACAGAGATCAAGAAACACTCAGTGGCCATTTTGATGTGTATCACAAATAAGGAAATTACAGGATATTATGAGACAGACTAACAGAAGGAACTAATCAGGTTGGGGTGGGCATGAGTGGAGGTCAGAGAAGGCTTCTTCAAGATGTGTCTCTTTAAGCTGAAACCTAAAGGATGGAGAAAGGGAGGGTCCAGACAGAGAGAATAGTGTGTTTTATTTTATATGCTCATGTAGTTTTCATTACATTTTTCACACCCATTAGAAACAATATTGAGAAGAGCCATTCCATTTTTTATACATTTATACTGTCATATTTTCTATCCATTTCCAACATCCCGACTTTCCAAACAACTCTAATAGATGTTTCTCATCTAAAAGCATCTGAACACCTGATTTCAATGTGGGGACATGGGGTTCCCCCCCCACCAAAAAGCAGTTCTCTGGACACAAACTGGGTGTCTTACAATTCAACTCAATTCTGACACTACTGAAAACTAATAAACAGAAAACATTTAAAATGAAATGGGAAGGCCAGAAGAAGGAGCTCTCAGGCCCTACCACTCAACTTCATTTGCATTACTAACAGCAAGAGACATATCTTGCATCTCCAACAGGAAGAAAGCTACTACTTTACTACCCAGCAGGAGGAAGGAAGGCTTTCTCCTTGCCCGGCAACTGCCCTGCCAATGAGACTGTCACAACTCAGCCAATAAAAAGCCAGTACACTTCAAACTCCTGTTTCCACCAATGGACTCTTTGTTTATAACAGCTCTTCCAAACTCCCCCTTCTCCTTTATAAAAGAACGGTCCTCTCCTTTGTTCTCTGGACTTGCCTGTGGTTCTCCATAAATTGCAATTGTACTGAATTGCAATTCTTTGCTGTTTCTTGAATAAACTCATTTTGATGGTAAAACAACTGGCTGTTTTATTGTTTTAAGTCAACACTATCTACACAGAGATAGTATCAGATTCCACAGGTTACGCGTTCAGTCCTACAAGACTGGTCCCTCGTCCTCCTATCCGCCCACCCACCTTCAGGTGAGAATCACAAATCCAGGTTATCACCTGAGCTTCTGAGCAACCGGCTATAGGTTGGAGGTTTCCACAACCCCCATCCCCTTGGGGTCAATTAATTTGCTGGAATGGCTCACAAGACTCAGAAAAACATTTTACTTACTAGAGCACCAGTTTCCTATAAAAGGATATAGCTCAGGAACAGCCAGATGGAAGAGATGCACAGAGCAGGGCATGTGGGAAGGACTCTGAGCTTCCATGCTCTCCAGGTGAGCACCAAATCTCCACCAACCCAGAAGCTCTTTGAGCCCCCTCCTTTGGGGCTTTATGGATGCTTCATTACAAAAGCACGATTGATTAAATCATTGGCCATTGGCAATTGATTCTCTCTCCCTCCCTGACCCAGGGGGTAGGACTGAAAGTTCCAACTCTCTAATCATAGTTGGTTCTCCTGGCAACCAGTTCCTATCCTTAGGTGCAAAAGTCATCTCATTTTTATATAGCAAGAAACACCTTTAAGCTCTCATCACTTAGGACATTCTAGGGGTTTTAGGAGCTCTGTGCCAGAAACTTGATGAAGACAAAATATATATTTCTTATTATAAGTCACAATATCACAGTATCTGAAAGCAAATTCTCAAGGCCCCAAATAGAATCTAACAAACAAACAAATAGGACCCAAACATTTAAGGGTTCTGTGCTTTTGCTGGGTTAGGCCTTTATTTAACTCCTATTGGGAGTTATCTTCAGACTATGGAGGAGTCATTTCAGTTTCACCTTTCCAGAATCAACAGAACTATTTTTTTTATAATTTAATTAATTAATTAATTAATTAATTAATTTATGGCTGTGTTGGGTCTTTGTTTCCGTGCGAGGGCTTTCTCTAGTTGTGGTGAGTGGGGGCCCCTCTTCATCGCGGTGCGTGGGCCTCTCACTATCGCGGCCTCTCTTGTTGCGGAACACAGGCTCCAGACGCGCAGGCTCAGTAATTGTGGCTCACGGGCCTAGTTGCTCCGCGGCATGTGGGATCTTCCCAGACCAGGGCTCGAACCCGTGTCCCCTGCACTGGCAGGCAGATTCCCAACCACTGCGCCACCAGGGAAGCCCCTCAACAGAACTATTGAAACTTAAGTTTTATAATTGTCCCCTTGATCTGTTCCCCCAAATAGCCCAGGTTTCATTATTTACCTATAATAGCTGGGATATGGGTATCAGAAAAATACTGCTAACAATTTATTTTCTGGAGTTTTCAGTGGAAGTGTGAAACTACCTGTTTTATGATCTTAAATGGTCGTTCTCTGAGGAAGATGGAAGAGGGGTGGTGAGTGGCCTTGTGCATCTGCTCACTTCTGAAGTGAAGGTGGAGACAGCTGCTCCTAAACCAGATGGACCTAGAGAGTAGAAGAAAGTCTGGCTCCTCAGAGGGAAACTGAGGCACATACACTAGAAGAAAGTGAATAGTGCACGGAAAGACAAGTGCCTGTTACAACCCTCTAGATTTTCACAATTCCAAATTCCTGATTGCAATGCTGTGAGGAGAGGTTCCTCTTTGATTAAATCAAGCGTGAACACATTCCATTCTGGAAAACATATAGAACTACCTTGGGAGAGCCACTCAGCCAGGATAGCCACTCCAAGTACAGTTTAGGGGGGGGTGTCCCAGAAAAACTAGACATGAGATTAGATAGCTGATGTAGGCAAGCCCACTCCCCACTTCAGAATTATGGGAAGCAATTGGCACGAAAATAATTATTGAGGTCATTAACATACTGCATAATATTGTATAGTATATTAATGTTATAAATATTGGATTTCAGGAAAATGGAAATCTTTTTTAACTTGTAACAGAAAAGCAACTAAGAGAGGGAGTGAAGTAGATTTACATTGTGGCAAGTAAACTAAGCTGGAACTGTGTTTCCCAGAATTCCTTTCCCTGCATAGTTCTGGGTTGCTATGGTCACAAGAGATGTTTTGCCAAGATTTGGAAGGTGGGAGTGAAGCATCTATTCTTATTATGCCCAGAAGATCAGGGCAGAGGCTCAGAGCTGTTGCAGCTCAGGCTTCTCTGTTGGCTCACCTGGTGATGGAGAGCAGCTGGGCCCACAGCTCTTCCAGATCCTCCCAGATCTCCTCCTTCAGCTTCCATGATCCCTGGGCCAGGTGTGTGTTTACCTCTGACAAAGGTGCTTACTGTTCATGGAAGTCTTTCTCGCATGGAAGTTGGAGGCTTGAGGCGGGAGGGGTGGAGGGGTACCAGTGTGGGTTCCAGTCTGTCCTGGAGGATTCTAGCTGGTCCCCGCAGGCTCCTGTTTGTCCTTGTTCTCTCCCACTTCATGTCCATCTTTCCTTCCTGACTACTTGCCCTGCAGACTGCAGGCCCCAGCACCAGACGCAGAAGCAGCAGCCTTAGGTGGACCATTTAACAAGCTCCAACAATTGTCCATTTAAGACCAATCCTTAAAACAAATCCCTCACTCTGTATCATTCTTAGTGGTGCTACTTCTCTGATTGAACTCCGACCGACACAGGGCGTTCACAATACAGACTAAAGTCTGACAGTATGATGGCACCACTTCCAACTGTGTGATCTTGGGCAACTTAATCTCTCTGATTAAGAGAGAGATCTTAATTACTTTCCCCATCTGTTAAGTGGGAACACTAATCCTTTCCTTCTAATATTGTCACGAGATAATAAATGAAAATCACTTAACAGTGTCTGGCCGTCAACAATGTTCAACAATGTGTGTGTGTGTGTGTGTGTGTGTGTGTGTGTGTGGTCGAGGGGAGAAGGCTGCCAAGTCTGGGGAACACGATGGAGAACAGGCAAGCTCGTCCCTTTTCTGATCTTGCTTGGTGTTCAGCGGGGATGCAGACAAGCTTGCAAGAATTATTAAGTGCAGTGGGATACATATTGCTATTAAGGGAGGAAAGAGGAGGATGGGAGGACCTGCTTAGTCCTGGTGGTGAGCAGGGGTGGGGTATGTCCCGGAAGGATTCCCAGAGCAGGGGCCATCTAACCTGAGACGTGAAGGCAGTTAGAAGCCCTTGAGCCTTCTAAAAAGAGGGCACTGCATGAGCAGCTCCGAGAGGTAAGAGAGGGCCTGATAATTGTCATCGCTGTCAGAGTTTGTATCGTATGTGCTGAATGTTGGCCCTGCCAGCTCCCACCACCAGTGGATCTTGTGTCCAGAGCAGAGGAGAGGGATGGCCACCTGGAGGTGGGTAGAGCCCAGGAGAGCCGAGCCCCACCAGGAACCAGGAGGCCCACTCAGAAGCCAGCTGGTCTGGCTGTGAGCGTGCCTCTAGACTGGCAAAATACAAAGCAATTTTAGGGCTGTGTTCTAGCAGGTGTATATGACTTTCTTTTTTTTTAATTAAAAAAATTTTAAATTGAAATACAGTTGATGTAAGATATTATATTAGTTTCAGATGTACTACATAGGGATTTGACGTTTGCATACATTACGAAATGATCACCACAAGTCTAGTAAGCATCTGCCCCTCTACAAAGTTATTACAATATTGTTGACCATGTTCCTTATGTTGTATATTAACTCCCTGTGACTTATTTATCATATAACTGGAAGTTTGTATCTCTTAACCCCCTTCACCTACTTTCCCCACTTCCCCAACCCACTCCTTTCTAGCAATCACCATTTGTTCTCTGTATCTATGAGTCTGTTTTAATTTTGTTTTGTCTGCTTCTTTGGTTTTTAAATTTCCATCTATAGGTGAGATCATGCGGTATTTGTCTCTCTCTGTCTGACTTACTTCACCTGGCATAATACCCTCTAGATCCATCCATGCTGTTGCAAATGTGACTTTCTTTATAACAAGAAGAAAAGGAAGAATGGCAGAAAAAAGGAGGCAGACACAATGAGTTCCATAATGTGAAGGCCACGGGGGAGCCACGTGCGGAGAGGGAGGAAGCTGGAGTCCGTGAGTGGGTGCTGACTGAACTGGACCTTTGCTTCTCCTCCCCTAGACACGTGCATCCCCTATTGCCACAGCACTGGAGGTGACTTGGGGGGCCAGAGGCCTTCATATCCAGATCATCAAGAGGGTGTATCTCCTTGAAGTGTCAGTCTTACTTAAAGATTATTTCTGGGGGGAAAGACTGTCTTTTTTTTTTTAATTATTTATTTATTTATTTATTTTTGGCTGCGTTGGGCCTTCGTTGCTGCGCACGGGCTTTTCTCTAGTTGCGGCGAGCGGGGGCTACTCTTCGTTGCAGTGTGCGGGCTTCTCATCGCGGTGGCTTCTCTTGTTGCAGAGCACGGGCTCTAGGCGTGCGGGCTTCAGTAGTTGTGGCTCACGGGCTCAGTAGTTGTGGCTTGTGGGCTCTAGAGCGCAGGCTCAGTAGTTGTGGCGCATGGGCTTAGTTGCTCTGTGGCATGTGGGATCTTCCCAGACCAGGGCTTGAACCTGTGTCCCCTGCATTGGCAGGCAGATTCTTAACCACTGCATCACCAGAGAAGTTCCAAGCCTGTCTTATTTAAAAAATGTATCCAACAGATAGATATGCAACAGAATGCAAATATCACTTTTTTTTTTTTAGGATGAAAATGAGCCTTCAAAGAAATGTCACAGTTGAAGAGAGCTTTTTTCTGCTCTTCCCTCAGACCCAGATCCGTGAGTCCAAGGCCCCTCTGTTCTGACATTGGGAGGACTTGGCAGGAGAAAGAACTTGATCAGAAACTGGTCAAGAAGCACCAGTTTAAGGCCCAGGTGAGAGTCAGGCCTGAGCTTGCTTTTCCCTGAAGGCTGCTTTTTGCCAGCTCCCACCTCCAGGATGGGCTACACAGTCTGTGGGGCTCAGGGCAACATAAAGACGTGAGGTCCCGTGTTCAAAAATTATTAAGAATTTTGAGACAGTGAGAACACGGCGTTAAAACCAAGGGCCCTGAGACACGGTGCAGGTCTCACAGCTGTGCAGCTGGCTCTGCCCCCTTCTCTCCCCTCTTCCAAACACATACCTGGGACATTCTGAGGCAGAGCACCAGCTGAAGAGAGACTTTTCCCCAGTTTGTCCTATTTATAATCTTTTCACAATCCCAGTGTCTTTGCCTTCTCCAAATTGTTGGGAGGAGGACAGACCAGGCAAGATTCCACAGGAGTTGCATCTTGGCAGTACGCCCTGCAGGTGTCCTGATACCTGCCTGTTTCCCCACGAAAGCAAGTAGGGAGGAAACCCACTTGTGGTTGACCCTATACACCTCTGCTGTGCTTACAGGTGGGTCAGAAGAACGTAGGGCTTGAGCTCTGCTATCTGTGTTACATCCTGGCTGAGCTTGGATGGTTGATTATCTTCATCCAAAATTTACAGGTGATCTAACCCAAACTGCTGTTTCTCAAGAAGATATGGTCAGGCTGGGAAGGTAGGTACCAGTTCCTAGAAAACAGCTTTCTCTACCAGTTATCATTGTGGGACCCAGCCCAGGACATTGATGCAAATTGCCTCTCAGAATATTTGGCTCGATATTAGATAATGAGCTCAAAGCAGTACGCTTCTCGTGATTGGGTAATGAAGAGCCTTTGCCACCATGTATATACTTTCTCTTTTCTTTTCTCTTTAAAGGATCTCCATTTGTGGTTAAAAAATCTTACAGAAACAGTTCTTTCTTGTTTCCATGCCTGGAATATCCCTCCTTCTAACTCTACCTGTTAGGATTCTATCTAGCCTTCAAGACCTATTTCAGAAGCCACAATCTTTCCAAGAATTTTTTCTGACAGTTCTAGCCCTATATTCCTTTGTTCTTTTTTCCTACTTATTTTGTAATGTATACTAAGATATCTGTCCAATAAATATTTATTGAACACCTACTATGTATCAGATATACTTTTCTTTCTCTACTCTGAATTCATTTATTTATTCACAAATACTGGCCTGTATTGGCTTGGGCACTGCTCTGGTCTGAATGTTTGTGTCCCTCCAAAATTCATATGTTGAAAACCTAACGTCCAAGGTGATGGTATTAAGCGGTGGAGTTTTTGGGAGGTACTTATGTCATGAGTGTGGAGCCCTCATGAATGGGATTAGGGCTCTTCTGAAAGAGACCCCACAGAGCTCCCCAGCCCCTTCAGCCGCGTGAGGACACAGCAAGGAGATGGCTGTCTATTTACCAGGAAGCCCTTGTCAAACACCAAATCTGCCAGAGCCATAATCCTCAACTTCTCGGTCTCCAGAACTGGGAGAAATAAATTTCTGTTGTTTACAAGCCACCGAGTCCATGGCACTTTGTTACAGCAGCCCAAACAGAGGAAGACAAGTGCCTTTTGCATCTGTGTGTTGGGTTACAGCGGTAATCCAGAGAGACTTAGTCCCTGCCCCTGTGGTGCTGGCGGCCAGGTGGGAGGGAGAGTTCTTGTTAGATTTTGAAGGCAGGGACCACTTGTGACTCATCTTTGTGTCTCCTTCCCCAGCAATACAGTCCCTTCCCTTTACTAGCTGCTCAATAAAAATATTTGCCAAGGGCTTCCCTGGTGGCACAGTGGTTGAGAATCTGCCTGCCAATGCAGGGGACACGGGTTCAAGCCCTGGTCTGGGAAGATCCCACATGCCGCGGAGCAGCTGGGCCCGTGAGCCACAATTACTGAGCCTGCGCGTCTGGAGCCTGTGCTCCGCAACAAGAGAGGCCGCGATAATGAGAGGCCCTCGCACCACGATGAAGAGTGGCCCCCACTTGCCGCAACTAGAGAAAGCCCTCACACAGAAACGAAGACCCAACGCAGCCATAAATAAATAATAAATAAATAAATAAAAATTAAAAAAAAAATTTGCCAAATTAAATGGAGTATGATATGACACTTGACACTTTGTGACAAGTGTAATAAAAGTCTGTCAAAATTCCAGACCAATGTTTTGCTAGTTGTGGGAATTGCTATAATACGAATGCCTTAACCATGGAAGTCAATACTCTAGGTTTATGGTAGCTTCATTGTTAGCATTATAACATAGAAATTCATCAGGCATGAGTGATTCCCAGTCACGTTTTCTATTTTTGTTAGACTTTTTACAAGTGCTTTTATTAGTTATCCCTTCATGATGTCTTAGAGAGCTACCCCATAAAATTATTAATGCTGGTTGCTTAGGAGTTCCTTCATGGATTTCAAGATTTATGGGCTATGTAGGTGGCAATGAAAACGTCACAGCACTTTTTTTTTTTTTGGCTGTGTGTTTTCTGTGTGCCACACAGTTTAGAAAAATAAAAAAACCTTTGAGGAAACATCACGTGCTCCTAGACCAGCACAGCTTTGGTGGTATTGCCCAACCTGAAAGAATATAACATATACTTCTTTGGTTTCCCTCACTCTGTTTCCATCGCTCTGAAACTGCCTTGTCAAGGTTGCCAAAGACCTCCAATGACCACACATCTGTCTGCCTCTTATGCAGCCTCTTATCAGCATCCAGCACATTTCACACTCCCTCTCCATGAAACACACCCTCTCTTGGCTTCTGAGACACACATAGTCCAGATTTTTATCCTTCCCAGTGGCTCCTTGGCTAACTTCTCTGCTTATCCTCTAAGTGGTGGCATTCTCTATGTGTGTGTGTGTTTAATAAGTATAGTTGCTGTACAATATTATATGTTACAGGCATACAATATAGTGATTCGCAATTTTTAAAGGTTATACTCCATTTATAGTTATAAAATATTGGCTATATTCCCTGTATTGTACAATATATACTTGTAGCTTATTTTATACCTAATAGTTTGTACTTCTTACTCTCCTACACCTATCTTTCCCCTATCCTCTTCCCTCTCCCCATGGGTAAACACTAGTTCTCTAGATTTGTGAATCTGCTTCTTTTTGGTTATATTCACTAGTTTGTTGTGTTTTTTTAGGCAGTGGCATTCTTGACTCTTCATCTTCTTCATTTACCCTCCCTCCTTAGATAATCTCATCCTACCCCATGGCTTTGCGTTACATTTATATGCCAATGACTCTCAAATTTAAAATTTTATCCCTGACCTCTCCTCTGTGCTCCAGACTTAACACATCCAAATGCTCACCTGACAATTCTACTTAGATGTTTAATAGACATTGCAAACTCAATATTTTCTAAAAACATAACTCTTGATTTCCCTCTCAGAACCTGTTCCACCAAACTCCCCCCTCCACCCAGGTTTTCCATCTCAGAAAATGACACCACCATACATTCAGTTATTTAATGATGTGCAATACATCATTAAGTTCTCTTGACTCTGTCTCCAAGTTATATACTGACTCTGCTGCTGACACCTCCACTGGTGCCATCCTCCCCAAGCCACCATCAGCTCTGACCTAATTGCCCTCCCTGCTTCCTCTCTGACACCTATAGTCTAGTCACAATGCAAATGCCAGAGGGGTTGTTCGAAAACATAAGCAGAACATATCATCCCCCTGCTTAAAATGCTCCAGTGGCTTCTAATCACACTCAGAATCAAACCCAAAGCCTCTTCCTGGCCTCTAAGACCCCACATGAACTGGCCCCTGCAAAGCTCTCCCCCCGACCCACACTTCCCTTTGTCATCCTACATTCTAGCCACAACAATCTTGAACACACAGAGCTGCCTCTCATCTTAGGGCTTCTGCACTAGCTCCACCCATGTGCCAGATACGTTCTTTTTCTAGACTATCCCATGTGTGGTCCCTTCTTATCATTAGGGTCTCAACATTAATGTCATCTCCCCAGAGAGTCCTTCTTTGACCATTCAGCTATAGCCCTTATCTCATGTCTTTTAGTAGTCTCTTCTTTTCACATCACCAGGTTTTATTTTCATCATAGCACTTATTATTACCAAATATGTTATTATTTGTCCATAGGTTCCCTCCCCACATGCCTAGAATGTAAGCTCCATGAGAGTAGGGACCTGGTCACCATGTTCCATGATGTATGTCCTGGCACAGTCTACGTAAGTCCTCAGTGCATGTTTGATGATCAAATAAAGAAACGAATAAATATCTTTTAGAAAGAGTCAGTCTTGTCTAAAGGCTGCCACCTAATAAATTATGACTCAGAGGTGTTTCAAAATCCCAATTGCCAAGCCAGAATTTCAACCTTTAGAATCATTCCATGAGCCACTGTCTTGAAATATCATTGTTATTATAAAAAATACTACCTAGGGCTTCCCTGGTGGCGCAGTGGTTAAGAATCTGCCTGCCAGTGCGGGGGACATGGGTTCGAGCCCTGGTCCCAGAAGATCCCACATGCCGCGGAGCAACTAAGCCTGTGCGCCACAACTACTGAGCCTGCGCTCTAGAGACAGCGAACCACAACTACTGAAGCCCACACGCCTAGATCCCGTGCTCCGCAACAAGAGAAGCCACCACAATGAGAAGCCTGCGCACTGTAACGAAGAGTAGCACCCGCTCGCCGCAGCTAGAGAAAGCCCACGCGCAGCAACGAAGACACAACACAGCCAAAGATAAAATCAAATAAATTAATTTAAAAAAATACTACCTAAAGGAGAAGTTTCATGCTACCTTGTTAAAACACGAATTCATTGAAACATGAGCCTGAGTTAGTAATCAGATTATGTTCGTTTTGGGAATCAGAGGGAATGGGACCAAAGACAAGTAAATTATACAGGAAGCATGAAAGACAGAATGTGATGTGCTGGCTACCTGGGGACGCTACCCAATCAGGACAGATATGGGTGAAAAATTAGCAGGAGGGAGGAAGTTGATCCCCTAGAGGCCAAAATTGGAAAGAAGGTAAAGAGAAGTTTCGCTCAGTACTTTCCATGTGTGAGCATTGTGTTAAGTGTCTGATGGATAACAAAGAAGTGAAACACAAACTTTGGATCTCATTGCCTTCTGGGAAAGCTGACTCTATGGTGCTTTCTGGTGAGAAAGGATGATCAGGTTTAATGTACTGTAATGCACAAACATTTCATTCTGCAATATCCCTGGTCTTCTCTCCCAACATCAGTTAATATCTCTATAAGCTAAAGTCAGTTAGCCTCAGGATCTATAAAATTCACTAAAACATGCAAATGTAAACATAAATGTTGCTCTGCTGATTTGGAATGGATTCCGGCAATAGGTCTCAGATACAGATACATACATTCTTTGTTCATTTCCATGAACAGCCCTTTTATGGCTTTGGAGACCTAGTCCAAATCAGTAAATGTAAGAATTTGTGTTTCTGATAGGTGTTGGCCTTGTAACACTAGAAAAAAGAAGTCACATTTTCTCTAACATATGAATGCACAAGTGATTCATTCTTGGCTCAGGATGGAAACATTCATTTTTGGCATTCTTGGATACTTCTTTCTGCATTAGCTTCACAGATTTTTCTCAATAAGATGTAGACACCGGATGGATTTCATTCACAAGGAAACAGCAAGATAAATGGAGTGACTAACGTTCATCAGTTTGAAACTTATAACTATTTATGAGAAAATTATATCCGTCTTTGTGAGGATTTCTGTTGGAATCTCGATGTAACTATTATGTGCTCTAGCCTCTCTTTAAATTGTGGATTCTAGCATTAGTATTGCAATGCTACATGGCAAAACTAGTATGAAAATTTTGTATAAAATGGCTACATTGAATCTTGAATAAAAGGGGCATTCTTCTTCTATACTCATATGACCCTTCCCCCAGCTGAGCATCACATTTTGGAATCAGTGACCTAAGTCTTGGACCAGCTAGATAATCTGTGGGACCCAGTGCAAAATAAAAATGCGGGGCCCCTTGCAAAAAAATTATTAAGCGTTTCAAGATGGCAAGAGAAGAGCATTAAACCCAGCATGAGACCTTTCTAAGCATGAGGCCCTATGTGGCTGCAGAGGTCTTGAGCCCAGAAAGCTGGCCCTGCATAAGTTTTTATTTTAGATCCTCTAAGCATGACTTGTTCAAGTGAACTTGCCATTTTGAACCTACATTTCCCTAATTGCACGATAGGTAAGAGGAAGAACACAGTTTCAATTAAGCATGCTGATTGCCTATAATATCTGAGGGAGGAAATCAAGTTGTTTTTGTAATTGTGATCTTTAAGTAAGAAAAAATAAAAATTTAAAACAAATCTTGCAGTATAAGGGTTTCTCCTGGCAAGGGTCTTCTAATTTAAACTTGGAACTCTTTTGTAAGAGCTTCAAAATCCTTGAGAATATTAGTCCCCAATATTTACTAGCCCAGGCAAATATTTTAATGCTTTCCCTACCATCTAGTGGTTACCAGGCCTGGCTGATCATCATAAATATTTGGAGACCATTTAAAAAGTACAGATTCCCACTGCAAACCTATGCAGAATCTCTTGGGCCTAAGTTCCCTGTGAGAAAGCAGATAGAAAAAAATAGTAAATAGAACATCCTTTTGGGCCTATTTATCTTGACTTTTTACTATACTCAGTCAGGCAGATGAAAGGCCATTTGAGGGACTCCACAACTGAGTGTTGGGAACTGCCATCCTCGGTAATAATTAGGAAAGTTTGTTAATTTTAACATACTGGGTTGATACAGTAGAATTAATGGAAAGTTCAGCCAAGAAGGACTTGACTTTGAAGAACATTTTTCTTGCCAATATGACTTCACGGAGAAATGAAGTTCATCAAGTTCGTGTAAACTCAGCTGGAACCTTTATATACATGTGGTAGAGTTAAGGAACTCCACGAACTTTCCATAACATCCAAATATGCTGTTATGGTGCTTGCAGCCTTCCAATCAGCTCCCTTGCTTCCCTTTCCCTCCATCTCCTCCTCTTTGATTAGAGATACATGCAGCTTCCATCTTGTATGAGGCTTATGCTTGCCTTGTATAAAGGAAATAAGTAAGACCTCTTCTGTATGGAACAGGTCCTGCCCTAAATAAGAAGAGCAGGTGGTGGCCAAGAAGCACATGAAAAGCTGCTCAACATCACTAATTATTAGAGAAATGCAAATCAAAACTACAATGGGGTATCACCTCACACTAGTTAGAATGGGCATCATCAGAAAATCTACAAACCACAAATGCTGGAGAGGGTGTGGAGGAAAGGGAACCCTCTTGCACTGTTGGTGGGAATGTAAATTGATACAGCCACTATGGAGAACAGTATGGAGGTTCCTTAAAAAACTAAAAATAGAATTACCATATGACCCAGCAATTCCACTTCTGGGCATATACCCAGAGAAAACCATAATTCCAAAAGACACATACACCCCAATGTTCATTGCAGCACTATTTACAATAGCCAGGTCATGGAAGCAACCTAAATGCCCATCGACAGACGAATGGATAAAAAAAGATGTGGTACATATATACAATAGAATATTACTCAGCCATAAAAAGTCATGAAATTGGGTCATTTGTAGTGGCGTGGATGGACATAGAGACTGTCATACCTAGTGAAGTAAGTCAGAAAGAGAAAAACAAATATTGTATATTAACGCATATATGTGGAATCTAGAAAAATGGTACAGATGAACTGGTTTGCAAGGCAGAAATAGAGACACGGATGTAGAGAACAAATGTGTGGACGCCACGGGGGGCGGGGGTGGTGGTGGTGGGATGAATTGGGCGATTGGGATTGACATGTATACACTAATATGTATAAAATGGATGATTAATATGAACCTGCTGTATTTAAAAAAAAACAAAAAAGAAGAGCAGGTGGGGTTCATTGAGGGTAGAAGGACAAGGAAGAATGAGTGAGGAAGCCTCAGAAGAAAGATCCACACAAAGCATGTCAAAGATTTAAGGTAAGTGAACAGATGTATCTTCATGTTTAAGTTGATAAATTGGACCAAAGAGAGATTACCAAAGGAACTGGCAGAAGTTGAAGGCATAGAATGGGAAGACATGGGACACATAATCAGCTTTCTGCTTCTATTTCTTGAACTTAGCTAACTGGGACATGGATTTGCTCCCATGAGTCTACAGGGCAATGTGGAAAAGTTGATTTAAAATACACTGAATAGAGAAACTCCCTTTCTCTACTCAGCTCCCCGGATCTGATAATTTGCCAGACCTTATCCTCCAGGTAGGAGATAGGAACACTCTCCTCTGGAAAATTTCTGACCAGCTCAAGGGGAAATACTTGAAAATACTAATATGGAGGGTAGAGGGTGAGGAGGAGGAGAGTCAGCAAGTAATCCACCCATATCACCCTGGACCTAGAGTGAAGATCAAAGCCTTCTTTTTGAACTTCCAATTAGTCTTCTCTTGTTAACTGAGGGGGTTAATAAGCAAAATAGACAGAAGTACTGTTCTCTATGAGTTGACATACTAATTGGGGAGGGGAGCAGAAAACAAGTGGGTAAAATATATAGCATTTTAGTGGCAATAAATGCTTTGTATAAAAATTGGGTGGTAGTGGTTATGAAATGGCATTTCCAGAGGGTATTGCAATAGTAGATTCAGTTCGGGTTGAGGAGGAAAATCACAGACTTCTATTCAATCTGCCATCTTCATCTGGAAGCTTCGCTTCTGAACGACTTGAGTTCCTGAATCTTGCCTGTGTTAATGCCCAGGCTTTGCTGTATTCTGTTCCTTCAATCTGGAACGCTGGACTCCTCCGTTCCACTTTGTGTGCTGACTTCGGAGGAAGAATGAGATTTGGGGTTGTGCTTAAAAGTAATTGGTTTAACTTTACCCATTTATTTTTATTTGCATAATCTGCACAGGAGGAAAAAGCTTCAGATGTCTTCCGCCAAGAAAAACCAGTCTTTTATCCTGGTTGAGTTCCTTATAACAGCATCATTGAGATCTTACTAGTAATTATCACAAGGCTGGTGAGCTAGTTTAACCTCCCATGACACTTTACAACCTCAAGTGAAGAAACATGGTTCTCTGCAACAACATCCTAACATGTAGAATGTAGTTCTGCAGTACAAATATCCATAGTCTCCATGTTATGAAGCAACAGTCCCTACAACTAAAGAACATGTCTTAATATTACAGGAACACTCTTTGCCCTTCTCAGTAAACAGAGAGAAGGAAACCTAACTTTACCATTACAAGGTAAAGAATCATTACAGATTGAACTTAAATTTAATGGAAACAGGTGTGTAAACGTTCTCTAACCTCCTTTTGTATTTTTTAAGAGAGGGTAATGACCAATCCAGTGTTATGTGAAGTTAGAAGCACTTCTCAGCACTTCTCACAACTCAAAGTTTCTCATTAAGCACTATTGAAATGCCTATGATCACAAGTACAACTTTAAATGAGGATGAGTCAAAAAAATTTGAACTTGCAATAATTTTATTTCACCCTTGGTAACTCAGTATGGCCATCATTCCTTCCGGAAGCCTTCCCTGATCCTCCAAGAAGGGAATTGCAATCTGTACCCCCCTCCCCTTATATACTTATCACATTCTGATTGCCTTTGCCTATTCCCTTTGCCTGAACACCCCAGTAGACTGGACATTTTTGAGAGCAAGAATGAAGTTTGTCTTTTTCTCAGTTTATACGTATTTCTAACTATATAAATGAAAAGTTAAACATCATAATAGGGCATTAAATAGTTTCTATATTTTTAATCTCAGCAGTTGTCTATTATTTATTAAGATGTTCATTTAGATTTAAAATAACATTTAAAATGCCAGATTAAGAAATTAAATATTGAACTCTGTTCAGATGTTGCCTTCTCAGCGATGCCTTCCCTAACCATCCTATCTAACATTGCACCTGAGTCACTTGCATTCCCTTTAAGCTCCTTCTTGTCACGCTGCTTATAGAACCACTGATGCTATACATCTGTCTTCCGTTCTATGGGAGCTCTATGAGAGTATGGATCTCAGTATTACCACTGTATCCTCAATGCCTAGAACAATACCTAGCATTTGGTAGCAGCAAATGAATAACCTCCTTCAAAACAAATTTAAGTTATTAAGCAGAAATAGAGTTACAGATGTAGAAAATAAATGTATGGTTACCAGGGGGTAAGCGGGGGGAGGGATAAATTGGAAGATTGCGATTAACATATACACACTACTATATATAAAATGGATAACTAATAAGGACCTACAGTATAGCACAGGGAACTCTACTCAGCTCTCTGTAATGGCCTATATGGGAGAAGAATCTAAAAAAGGGTGGATATATGTGTATATATATATATATATATATATATATATATATATATATATATATACACACACACACACATATATATGTATAACAGATTCACTTTGCTGTACAGCTGAAACTAACACAACACTGTAAATCAACTATACTCCAATAAAAATTAAAACACTTAAAAAAATTTAAAAAATTAAGTTATTAAGGGCTATGTTAATGAGCAGTAATTGTTGGGGTAAGGATATAGTTAATTAAGGATTCTTTCTTAATGAGAAGAACACTGGCTATTACCTACAGTCTTGTGCTTTTATACCTATGTGACCACAGCGCATAGTAGGGATACATTTGACATAGTGACCTGGCACATCATATGAAGTTAACACTAACCTTTATTACATGTGTAGTCTTTTCTTGTTTTTTCCTTTCTTTTCCCTGCCATTCCATTTCATTAAAAAAAAAAAAAAAAAAAAGCCAGTCTGACCCACTTAACTGATTTCATTACCTACTCACAGTTTGAAAAACTCTGATCTAAAGTGCTTTTACTTGACAAAATACCCAACTCATGAAAATAAAATAATGAGTGTCTTCACTATGGCTCTACAAGTATGTCCTGAAAGTTCCACCATAGCTCTTTTGATTGCTGAAAACAGACCAAGAATTAGTTCCAGCTCAGTAAGATTATTTAACTTTTTAGGTCTGTTGGACACAATTTTTTTCTAAACAACTTTATTTATTCAGTGTTGTTCATAGGGGAATTTTGTGCTGTGTAAATAAATTTGTTAAAGTAATGGCCCAACATATTAGTTAAAATTACTTTGGGGGGGCACACTTAGAGGGGGAAAAAGGGGAAATTTAAACGCCATTATGTTAGAAGTATCAAGCATAGATGAAAAATAGCTTTGGCAATGGATGATTATAATAAATTTATAGAGCATATAGGTCCCTAGATGTTGTAAAACTTTTCATTTTATGATGAGGTAGAACTTTATTTTTTCTAATTAATTTTTACTGGAGTATAGTTGCTTTATAATGTTGTGTTAGTTTCTACTGTACAGCAAAATGAATCAGCCCTACATATATAAATATCCCCTCCCTTTTGGACTTCCTTCCCATTCAGGTCACCACAGTGCATGAGGTAGGACTTTAGATGGGAGAAGGTTTTAGACCCTGAGTTTTGATATGGAGTTATGTAATAATATATTCTCTAGAAAATGAAGACTTGGGTCACAGTAAACAAGGACATACTGTAAAGCACAGGGAACTCTACTCACTATTCTGTGATAACTTATAAGAGAAAAGAATCCAAAAAAGAATGAATACATGTAT
The DNA here is from genome assembly GCF_009873245.2 of Balaenoptera musculus. NCBI lineage: Eukaryota > Metazoa > Chordata > Mammalia > Artiodactyla > Balaenopteridae > Balaenoptera > Balaenoptera musculus. Next base: position 55,904,598 of record NC_045794.1, read on the forward strand.
ATGTACAACTGAATCACTTTGCTGTACACCTGACACTAACACAACATTGTAAATCAACTATACTCCAATAAAATTAAAATTAAAAAAAAAGAGTTGGGTCAAAGTAATCATCGTGGTGTGAATGTTCATTCTTACTCGAAAGGAAATGGTCCAGGCAGAAAGCATTTGCAACACACAAAAGAGGAACTACAAATGACTAACGTGTGGAAAGTGATTAACCTCAATGGAAATAAAAGAAATACAAATTAAAACAACAGTGAAAAAATTTTAGCCTATCAAAATAGCAAATATATTTAAAATATATTTTAAATTTTGTATCTATTAATTTTTTAAATGAGATGCCTAATATGAGTAAGAGTACAAGGACATGGTCATTCATACATTGCTGGTAGGAATGAAAATTGATGCAACCCTTTCAGAAAATAATTTTATGACATGACCTTAAAAATGTGTATTGTGGTAATTCTATTTCTAGGAACCTATCCTAAGAGCATCATTTGAAATTCGGAAAATTTGTTTTTCATAAAGTTAGTAATCATAATATTATTTATAACAGCAAAAAAAAAATGGAAAAACGGTTTAAGCTAAAGACAAATGGGCTATAACCTTTGTTAACATATTGACACTTATCTGTCCATATGTTTTTTTCTCTCCATATATATTCATATATGGTTATTTTGTTCTTTCAAAATGGGATAATTCTGGACTTTCCTGGTGGCGCAGTGGTTAAGAATCTGCCTGCCAATGCAGGGGACACAGGTTCAATCCCTGGTCCAGGAAGATCCCACATGCCAAGGAGCAACTAAGCTCGTGTGCCACAACTACTGAGCCTGCGTTCTAGAGCCCGAGAGAAGTCCATGTGCCCTAGAGCCCACGTGCCACAACTACCGAACCGACGTGCTGCAACCACTGAAGCCCACATGCTCTAGGACCTGCGTGCTGCAACTACTGAAGCCCCCGCACCTAGAGCCCATGCTCCGCAACAAGAGTAGCCACCACAATGAGAAACCCGGGCACCACAACGAAGAGTAGCCCCTGCTCGCCACAACTGGAGAAAGCCCGCATGCAGCAACAAAGACCCAACACAGCCAAAAAAAATAGGGATAATTCTAGTAGGGTTTTTAGTTACCAATATATTGTCAATATCTTCCCATGCCAATAACTATAGTTCTACCACATTATTTTTAATAGCTGCATGTATTCTGCATTATGACTATACTGTATTTAACCAAATTGGTCATTTTTGATATCTGTAAACCAGTGTTTTTCACACTGCAGCTCATGACCCTTAGTAGGCCATGAAATAGATGTTGGAGGTCATGACTAGCAGTCTTATTTATTGCACTTTAAGTATTATACCTTTATAATATGTTTTGTTAAATAATTGATAAGACAAATCCTTCCTTTATAATATTCTCCTGTTTTTCTAAATTATATTGGTTATTCTTATAAGTTTAGTCTAACAAATTGATGTTTAAAATTATCTTGAATAGGTCCAAAGAAAAATACAGTGGAAAGTTTCACATTAAATTTATAAATGAATTTGGGAATTGGTGCCTTTATAATAATGAATCTTCTCATCCATAAATAAAGTGTGTCTCTTCATGTAATGTCTTTTTTTATGCCTCTGAGTAAACTTGTAGAGGATTCTTCATGTAGGCCTTCATGTTTCTGAAGTTTATTCATTGGTGTTTATTATTTAGTTTTGCTATTGCAAAAATATTTCCACTAGTTTTTTCTCAACTGAACACAGCCATCTGTAGGAAAGATTCCAATGTTTATACACTTATTCTGTAACTGAGCATACTGAATTCTAAAAATATTTTCCCACCCACGTGGAAGTGAAATGAGAATGAGGGCTTCGAAATGTAACTGAAAAGTTTTCCTCCCATCCCTCTTCCTCCCTCAATCACATTTTATTTGAGTCACTTTCATTTCATTAAATATTAGTGCCATGAAACCAAGAATAAGAGCATAAGGACATCCGTACGATCAAATCTGTTTCTGGAAAGAGCCGAGTGAATTTCCAAGTAAACACGGTTAAACAGTGCATAAGAGGACCCACCTGCAGTGGTTTATTCACACCCCCCTCCGCCTTTGTCAGCAGCTGCACATCCTGAAACCATGCTCTCTCTGAACAGGAAGAACATAAAGGGCCCCTCGGACGGGTAAACCCTGTTCCTGCATGTTGATGAAGGTTGTTACCTGTGTATATGTCATGTTGTACTACCATTATCCTCATTTTACAACTGAAAAAACTAGGTCCAGAGAAGCTAAACACTTCATTCACTCATTCAATGAATAAGTACTGGCCTGTGAAGAGATTGTATCATTTTGAGGAAGTGATGACTAAACTTTCTCTGAAGATACTGAATGAAGACTTAGCCTAAGAACCTAAATAGGAGCTTGGAATATGTTTCCCACTTTTGGATACTGGTTGTTTTTTTTTTAATTTATCTTTTTTTCTTGTTGAATTTCTTTTTTATTTTATTTTATTTTATTGGCCACGCCGTGCAGCATGTGGGATCTTAGTTCCATGAGCCCCTTGCAGTGGAAGTGTGGAGTCTTAACCACTGGACCACCAGGGAAGTCTCTGGATACTGGTTTTTAATGAAAGCTATGGACTCTTTTGAGTTGGGAATGGCTTACATGGCATTATGGCTCCTCCACCTGGTATGAGACCACCCATGGGCCCACGCATTGGGCTTCCCCCTGCTTGAGGGACACCCATAGGCAGGTCCCCTCCAGGAATGAGACCCCCTCCACCAGGAGTTAGAGGTCCACCTCCCCCAGGAATGCATCCACTGAGACCCTAGGATACTATTGGTCCTTCTTAGTCACTTTTTTCCCTGCCATGCATCTTGTGAAACTGTATAAAGTGTTTGTGAGCTTTTGTCCCCTCTTTGCTGTGTTAATATTAACTAATAGAGGCCTAGAGCAATTAAGCTGTGAAAAAGTAAGTATTGAGCACCTACTATGCGTTAGGTCCTCTTCTATGGCTGTGAGCTAGAGAAAGTTCTCGCCCTCATGAACGTTACTTTTTAAAGGGGCAGACATGCTTAAATGAAAGTGTACCTTGTCTGAGGTCATACAGCTGAATTGTAAGTCTGGCTGCAGAGACTGTGGGCTTGACCTCTACCCTATGCCACACGGAGAGAACATGGGCCTCGGAGGTTATCTGCCATCTCCTGAAAAGCCTCTGAGCATGACATGACTTGGGTGAGTTGACCATAGTCCAGGGTGTGATCTCATTCTACAGGTTGCACCCAAAGAGACGATATCTGCTCCCAGAGACTGTTGTTTTTGTTTTGTTTTTACCATTTTATGTGTTTACCTTTCCTGACCCCTGAAGCCCACTTACCTACCCAGAGTTCTTGCCTTCACATGTTTGCAAGCTCAAATGCCAACTCAGACAACGTATTAATGATCTGTAAGAGCTAACTTATTTTAGCAGAGCCCCATCATGAGGCTGGTACCAGATTTTCACATACATAGTAGACCAGTGTACAGAGAAATTGTTGAGTGGAGTTAGGCAAAAACTTTCAGTATCTTTCATAATTACCCTTAGAAATAGGGCAGTTGGGTTAGAGGGTTATCACCGGAAGCTACATGGATTAACTTATTAATTTTTTTAACATAAGTTAACTTTTATTTAATAAAATTCCATTTACCAGCCCCTGTTGTTCCTTTGTTAATGAAACTAATGCTCTTCTTGCTTTACACACTGAGATATTGGATACATATAGATCTTTTCTAAATATCCAGAGTTAATCTTCATGTACTACAATAGTTTCAGGATTCACTAGATTTTAATTTTTTATAAAAATAGTTATATTTTTTAACTCCTTTGAAATATTTGGAGTTAAGAAGGCTTTTATTTTAATCCAGGGTTTATTTGAGAACCCTAGAAAGTTTATGTAGGATTTAAGTATCTTCTATTAATCACGGTTGGTAGTTTAAGTACAGAAAAAAAATTTTTCTCCTGCTATTAGTTTGGCTTGATGTCAGATATTGTTATTCCCTTGGAAATAAGCTTCAAATTTTCAGATTTAATTTAAAAATAGGGCTTCCCTGGTGGTGCAGTTGTTAAGAATCCGCCTGCCAATGCAGGAGACCTGAGTTCGAGCCCTGGTCCGGGAAGATCTCACATGCTGCAGAGCAACTAAGCCCATGTGCCACAACTGCTGAGCCTGTGCTCTAGAGCCCGCGAGCCACAACTACTGAGCCCACGTGCCACAACTACTGAAGCCCACGTGCCTAGAGCCCGTGCTCTGCCACAAGAGAAGCCACTGCAATGAGAAGCCCGTGCACCACAATGAAGAGTAACCTCCGCTCGCCACAACTAGAGAAAAGCCCGTGCGCAGCAACAAAGACCCAACACAGCCAAAAATAAATAAATAAATAATAATAATTTGCGGGGTTTTTGTTGTTGTTACTGCTTTTGTTGTTTTGGGATCTGTGAAAGCTAGAGAGGAAAGGGGAAACCAAAGGAAAAACAACCTAACATCCTGCACCCTTTCTGTTAACACTGCCCAGAAGTGCAGTTTATCCCTCTGAATTCTCTGCAATTAAGTGGTTCATGAAAACTTGGTAAGCATACTTGCTATGAAAACTTTACACTCTTTTTTTTTTTTAGGACATCATGTGAAATCCTTGCAAACACAAGAACCTTTTATTCATTGACAAAGAGAACAGTGATTCTAGACAAGCAGCTCCCTTGTCTTTCTCAAAAATAAGAAAGAGAATCTGTTCCATATTTCGGGGCAGAGTCACCAGAATGAAAACTGCATATTGTGTGTTATTTCTCCTTTATTTTGTGACTGCTTTCTAGCCAACAGTGAAAATTATTTATGTAAATGAGAAGTCACTCAGGGTCAAGAGTTACAGTACTGAACAAATTGAACGAAGTATTAACTTACCTGTCTTTGGGAATTTGAGATAAAAGACACTGGTGAAATGATCTTCCTTCTTTCATACATTCCTGGGTGGGCAATAATGTATTCAGCTCGCAACATGGATCAAGTGCCTCTGGGGTGTGTGCTGGGCACATAAAAGAAGACAGGGTCCCTGCCCTGGCACAGCTTACTTTTGGAAGAGAGGAAGGCAGGTAAACAAATAATCCCAAGGCTGGGAGACACAGGCCCTAATCAGGAACACCTGGCAGGAGCAAGGGACCCTCCCCCTACCCGTCACCCTTCCCAGAGACCCAGAGCCAGCAAAGGAAGAGAAGATGCAAATCACAGTGAAATAAAGCAACGATTTAAAATCTTTACTGATTCCAACCAACACTGCACAGACAGCTAGACAGCTACCATTCATTGCCTGTATGCTGGGTGGCTGAAAACCGTAAATGGGGTACTGTTAGGGAGAGTCTGACGTGGGCCACTTCTATTTTAAAACAGGCTTTCCTGGGGAAGTGTTATGTTCCTGTCCTTTTGTCATTTGATCTGAGTCTCGGGATACAGCCAAGGGTCCCTGCCTTCAGAGACCACAGTGGATTCACCCCGAGTCTCCAGTTAATAATAATTTATTGGGTGTCAACTAAGTGTTTTCATCTTTTATGGCACCTCTTCCCAGAGGCCCTCACTGACAGGCAGATTTAAGGTGACTTGTTGGGCCCTTTCTAAGTCCTGGGAGAGACTCTAGTGATCTATTCACCTGCTTATATGTTTTTATAAATGTTGCAAGAGTAAAATATTTTAAGCACAATCAGCAGAAATGAAAAGCTACTCTCTCTTTTTACTCCAAATATCCCACCCTCTTGCTACCTCTGGTCAGGTAGCATTGGAGTGGCTATGGGCATTTTGGGGACCTGACTAAAGGGAAGTTGATTTAAAGATTCATTTCATCTGAGTTTAGGGGAGATATTTAAGTGATTTGTGGTCATTTCCGTGTGTAAGTACATTATTGCTAGATGTCCCCCTGCACAGTAAAGATTTCCTGGAATATTATTATCACTTGCTGCTGACTGCTTATCCTTGTCATATGCAGGCATCTCACTATGAATATGCCCCATGAAACCCAGCAACCAAAGAATGAGGAGTACGGGAGGAGGGTGAGCTTGAAATGTGTGGAGTCAGAAGCCAGTCTGCAGTATACCTTCCCAAAGCTCGTAGCTCACTTACGAAAGGAACTTACTAGAGGCTTTCTCAAACTTGAAAATAATCCTCAAAAGTCACATGATTTTACCAAAGTTCTGAAGCTGAAAGAAACTTTAACAAAATATCACTAATAAAATTTTTTTTTCGTCTACCATTTTATCTTTTAGGGGAAAGATAAAAAATGTTTTTATTCTCTTAACAGAGAGTTTATTATCAAATATCAAATGGAGAGGTAGTCAAAAAATATACCATCAAAATATGGAGGAAAAGGTATTATAGAGGTGTGTCAGGGAGTTAATTAATATAAATATCATGGTTTTTTTTCTGGATTTTGTGATGTTTGAGATATTTATTGGCTTTTATTATTTGTAATTTGTTGTGATTTCTCATTCTGAACAAATCTTCATGTTTGTATTAGTTTTGTATTTATGATTTTATATCCTTTTACTTTAGAAGACACCCCTCCCCAAACTTTAAGCCTCAGGTTCTACAAAATCTGAATCTACCCCTTGTTTCATGGCCACCCAATCTAAAGTAATCACACAGTCTCATGTCACTGAATGTCCATTCTCTCCTGGCACTTATCACTCTCTGACATTTTCCCTTTCGAATATATGTAGAGGGCATTGATGCTTCACCCAGAGCCCCTTTACCAGCGGGTGAGCCTGTAGCCCCCCTCCTGTGAATGGCACAGCTGACAGCCTACACCTGTGACCTTCTCTGCGGACTCGTCCTTGACTGAGGAGCCACTTCAGCTGGGGTGGCCAAGGACTGACAGAGACAGGGCTGCAAAGCTTCATCCCCTTGCTTTAAAGTACAACTGGAAGATACGGTTTGCACACCAGAGCCCCCAGTGATCAGGCCAAAGTGGGCTTTGACCTGAGCTCACTCTTGCTCAGCTTCTTCCCCATCTCCAGCTTGGTCCCCTCACCTTTTACAGGTTTCTTCTGAGTACATCACATGCACCCAAATGGTAGTAGTTCTTTTGAATTCATCAGGCCCAATTCTGTGTTATAGAATTGGGGCTTCAGAGAATCCAGATTAATGATGAACAGCTATATCTGTATAAAGGCTGGGAATATAGGTGACCAGGGTGGATATCAAGGGAAGCAACTGAAAGTTGCTTTGGGAAGCTCTTGCCAGCTAAATCTGGGTGCTGGAAGGGTTCGCTGTACGTGACGGGTGCAAATACACGGCTTGACAGTCTCCGGCTGACAGTGGTTTATCTGCTGATGGTCTGTCTCCTCTCCTCTCTAGAGTGTAAAGTCAAGAGAGTGGGAACTTGATCTGTCTTGCTTGCTGCATACTCCTGTTGCCTGGTGGCATGGAGTAATTACAATAACACAGGGTGAGATGAGTAAACATTGAATGAATATGGAAAGTCCAGTCACTCCACACGTATTTTTTCTAATCCTCGTGACAACCCTGAGAGGTAGATATCGTTTCTTTTCCTCTTACAAATGGGGAAGTGAGACAGCACTTTGGTTAAGTGCCTTCCTCAAAGGAACACCCCTAGGGAGTGCCCCAGCTGAGCCCATTTGTTCCCTGCTGGCACCATCCTCTGACCTTGGGAGGGGACCCAGCATTTCCTTGTATCACTCTGACCAAAACGTGGGCGTGGACCTTCCCTGATCCATTGCAGAATAGGCTGTGTGGATGACGAAAGGACACGTGGCACAGAGAATGATTCAGAGACGCTGCAGAGTCAGGACCTAACCTAAGGCCCTTTTCTCTGCCCACTTCGGCCTCCCTCCCAGGTTACCACTCAGTGACGAGGAGCAGACACCCCCTAACAATAGAAGTGATTCAGGTGGGACTTCCCTGGTGGCGCAGTGGTTAAGAATCTGCCTGCCAATGCAGGGGACACGGGTTCGATCCCTGGTCCGGGAAGATCCCACATGCCGCGGAGCAACTAAGCCCGTGCGCCACAACTACTGAGCCTGCGCTCTAGAGCCCGCGAGCCACAACTACTGAAGCCTGCGTGCCTAGAGCCCGTGCTCCACAACAAGAGAAGCCACCGCAATGAGAAGCCCGCGCACCGCAAAGAAGAGTAGCCCCTGTTCGACACAACTAGAGAAAGCCCGTGCGCAGCAACGAGGACCCAACGCAGACAAAAAAAAAAAAAAAAAAAGAATGGGGAAGCAGACAGGGGTCAGATCAAGTCAGGCCTTTAAAAAAGGAAAAAAGTGCTTCAGGCAATTTCACAACCTGAGACTGGGCCTCGTGTTGCCTTCCTACACCTACCATGCCTGCGCCTCCTCCAAAGTCTGCTCCCCACTCCCAAACCGGCCTCTTTCCAGGGTAGCTGAGGAGCGGTCATTCCCTTCAGGACACCCTCTCCTCCCTGGGAGCAACAAGGTAAGTTTATAATATCTGGCAGTATATTTCCAAAATCTATTTTACTTACTCTTAATTATTCTTAAATTTTTAACTTGAGATATAACTGACATATAATACTGTAAGTTTAAGGTGTACTTGTTGGTTTGATACATGTATATATTGCAATATGATTACCACGGTAGCCTTAGCTCACACCTCTATCACATTATATAATTACTATCTCTTTTTTTTTGTGGTGAGAACAAGTAAGATCTAGTCTCTTAGCAACTTTGAACTTTATAATACAGTACTGTTGACTCTAATCTCTATGCTGTGCATTAGATCTACAGAACTTATTGATCTCTTAGTTGCAAATTTGTACTCTTAAATAACATCTCCCCATTCCCCCCATTCCTAGGCCCTGGTAGCCACCATTGTACTCTCTGTTTTTGTGAGTTTGGCTCTTTTAAGTTCCACATGTAAGTGAGATCATATTGTATTTGCCTTTCTGTGTCTGACTTATTTCACCTAGCATAATGCCTTCAAGGTCCATCCATGTTGTTGCAAATGGCAGGAATTCCTTCTTTCTCATGGCTGAATACTATTTCACTGTGTATGTATACACCACATCTTCTTTATCCATTCATCCATTGACAAACACTTAGGTTGTTTCCATATCTTGACTACTGTGAATAAAACTACAATGAACATGGGTGTGCAGATATCTGTTCAAGATACTAATTTCAATTCCTTTGTATCTCCTTTCAATTCTAGATACTGACCTCAATTCAATTGCTGGATATCCAGCAATACCTAGGAGTGGGATTGCTGAATCATGTGATAGTTCAATTTTTAGTATTTTGAGGCATCGCTATGCTTTCCATAATGGCTGTACCATTTTACATACCCACCAACAATGTAAACGTGTTCCCTTTCCTCCATATCCTTGCCAACATTTGTAATCTCCTGTCTTTTTTGATAATGGTCATTTTAACAGGCATGAGGTAATATCTCATTATGATTTTGATATGCATTTTCCCGGATGATTAGTGATGTTGAGCATCTTTTCATATACCTACTGGCCATTTGTATGTCTTCTTTGAAAAAACATCTATTCAAGTCTTTGCTTATTTTTAATTGGATTATTTGCTTTTTTTTTTTTTTGCTATTGAGTTGTATGAGTTCTTTATATACTTTGATATTAACCCCTTATCAGATACATAATTTGTGAATATTTTCTCCCATTCTGTAGGTTGCCTTTTCAATTTATTGACTGTTTCCTTACCTGTGCAGAAGTTCTTTAGTTTAATGTAGTCCCACTTTATTTTTTATTGCCTGTGCTTTTGTTGTCTTATCCAATAAATTATTGACAAGACCAAGGTCAAGGATGTTTTCCCCTATATTTTCTTCTAGGAGTTTTATGGTTTTAGGTCTTACATTTAAGTCTTTGATCCATTTTGAGTTAACTTTCGTGAGTCGCGTAAGATAGGCGTCCAGGTTTTATTCTTTTGCATGTAGATGTCCAGTTTTCCCAGCACCATTTATTGAAGAGACTGTCTTTCCCCCTGTGTATCCTTGGAATACTTGTCAAAAATTACTGTAGCATATATGCATGGGTTTATGTCTGGACTCTCTATGCTGTGCATTTACTCTTAAAAATCTCTCTCTCTACCCAGCTGTAATGTTTTCAGTTCTCCTTAGAAAGCTTTCATGAAATTTAATGTGTTCTCATCATTGACTACCTTCTTACAGAAGGTAAGCCAAAGTACATGCACTGAGTGTTTTATAGTCTGGTGTTGGGGATGAGGTGAACCCACACGAGACAATTATTGGGTAGTACAAAATTAAATTATAAGTAACACAGAGAATTAAGTTTACACAGAAGGCAAAAATACTTCTGTCTGAGCCTCTCAAAGGAGAGGGCAAGATCATTTGTTGTGGCTGCATTTGTTGGTAAGTTCACACATCACGAAGGTGATAAGGGTGAGCTTAGTGGGGGTCTCCACCAGCCACTGTTGTAGATGGGACTGGAGGAACCCCCCTCCCAGCTTCCTACTCCTGCTTTCTTATCCCTCCTTCAACTTCTGATTCTCTTTCCTATCTTCCCCTTTCTATTGTTCTTCCTTTTCTCCTATTATTCAATGTTGCTCTTCTCCCCTCTTCCTTTAAGATATGAGATTTCATCATATATTCTACTATTTATTTATTCATTCATTCATTCATTCATTTTGGCTGCTCTGAGTCCTGGTTTCCGCACGTGGGATCTTCGTTGTGGCATGAGGACTTCTTAGTTGCGGCATGCATGCGAGATCTAGTTCCCCGACCAGAGATCAGACCCGGGTCCCCTGCATTGGGAGTGCAGATTCTTACCCACTGGACCACCGGGGAAGTCCCATATATTCTACTTTTGAGGATGCAATTTATAGAAGAGAAAGGGGTCCCGAGCCTCACAGACCTGCATGCAAACTCAAATCTGTGCCTTTTGGGCAAGTTATATAACCTCCTGTATGGTTGTTAGCATAACCGACACAATCTTGGGCCCTTACAGTTTCTCCTGTCCTCCTGCTGACCCTACCCAGGAATGTACTGTGCAGTAAATCACTTCTCTATCATCCAGGGCTTTGTAGTTAATAGATATTGTTTAATAATCATTAGGGCCAGGTAGCCTCTATGCTTTGTTAGTCCCCAAACAATGATGAAAACTTTTGCTGATGTATTGCTGGCGCCCACAAGACTAGTTACCCATTCATAAATCTTGACTTAGGAATGCATACCCTGTTTCCAAGAACCTACCTCCATTCCACAGATTAACTATAAATTGTCCCAATGGCCCCTTGGTGGTGCTGAGTGCAACTGCAAATGCTTCTGTATCGTTGTCACCCCATCCCACCCTGTGAGTAAGTGACCCTATAATAAACTCATCCATTGATTATATTGAGCTGCCTGCCTCATTTTTCAGTCTCAAGATACCTTCTTAGTACAGTGGGCACTTTTCATTCTCTCTGTCCTCCAACACCTCTCAAAGATCCATCTCCTTGTCCATAGAACTGGGGACACTAATCTCTCTCATTACATTATTTGGAAGAATAAATAAGATAATATATGTAAAGTGCCTGACACATAGATGGCTCTATGTAGCTGGTTATTTATCCCCTACTTCCTTTTTCCTTATTTTCTTTTTGCAGTACTATGCATGCAGTAGTCATTGAATAGATGCTTATTGAATGAGTATTTACAGTTTAATTTGGTAGACCCTTATATGCTTGGAGTGACTGAGATTAGGAGTGATTTGATAATTATTATTATAAACCATTTATTATTTTATGACAGGCACTGAGGTTGGGGAAGTACTTTTTATATAATATCTGACATGACTCTCCCCAAACATGTAAGATAGGCATTATTTTTATTATTAATGATACAGCCTGTATTGCTCAGGATCCACACTTCATTTTACATATTAGGAAGGTGAAGCTTAGAGGAGTTGAGTAATTTACATGAGGTAAATTATATGAGTAACTTACATGAGCAGAATCTTGACTCTAGAACCCAAACCCTGAACCACTAAGTTAGACTGTAGGTTGCTTGTTATTTAATCCCCAGCAGCCCCATAAGGAGGATAGAACCCCACCACTGGAGGATCATTTGTTTCCTGAGCGCAAAGTGAAATCATCCTTCTTAAAGACAGTATTAAGTAATGTGCAGTTATACAAAATGGAAAGATTTGAGACAGGGCCACATTGTTCCATTGGAAAGGATGAATATTCAGGGGTGGGGGAGATGGAAAATTAGTGGTCTGGGAGGAAAACGTGTTGAGAGAGACTTTGTAGGGCAGCCCAGGGATGGTGGATAACAGAAAGTTCTAATGGGAAGTTTTACTAGATTGTTTGCAGCTTAAGATGCAATATATGCCTTCTCTTTGTCTGCCACAGCACCTCTAGTAAGACTGATGTTGTTCCCTGAAGCTTTGTGTAAACCGAGCCCTATTTTCAAAACTGGAGAAGAGTCGGTTCACAAGGAACCATGACACCTAGGCTACAGATCAATGAAATTCAGACCTTATTTTCCTGTTTTCTTTTCCCACCATTTTCCTTCTCTTCTACATCTACAGCCTTGTCTTCCAGGTTTGTGTCCTTATTAACTCAGCTTCTGTCACAAAAACTATAAAAGGCCTTAGAGACCATCTAGATGTGAATATAACAAGGTTCCCTAGGAATTCACTGGGGTCTCATATATCCTTTGGATGAAGCAGAGTCAGAGTCAGATATGTGTGTGTTCTACTACATAAGTATATATATATAAGGATATTGACATTTTGGTCACTGCAACACCACCAAATTGGTGTTGGACTGTCACTGAATGTGTCCAAATATGCTCCTAACCAAACTGTTTTCTAACAAGCAGGTCACAAATGCAAAAATAAGTTGGCAAAATCCTAATAATGTGCTCTCTCATCTTATTGGGTGGGCCAAAATGTTCGTTCCGTTTTTTCCGTAAGATGGGTCTAGTAGCACTTAGTTGTCTTTAACTTCATTTGAAACAATGCTGTTAGATTGTATGTGACAGCTGACATATCAGCATGCATTTAAGAAAAGACTTATCAAAACTGGTGAATTTTTGTGTAGACATTTTAATATTGAAGATGGAAGAAAAAAGCAACATTTTCAGCATATTATGCTTTATTATTTCAAGAAAGGTAAAAACACAACTGAAATGCACAAAAAGATTTGTGCAGTGTATGGAGAAGGTGCTGTGACTGATCAAACGTGTCAAAAGTGGTTTGGGAAGCTTTGCGCTGGAGATTTCTCGCTGGACAATGCTCCACAGTCGGGTAGACCAGTTGAAGTTGATAGCGACCAAATGGAAACAATAAATTGAGAACAATCGTTATACCACGTGGGAGACAGCCGACATACTCAAAATATCCAAATCAAGCGTTTGAAAATCATTTGCACCAGCTTGGTTATGTGAATCGCTTTGATGTTTGGGTTCCACATAAGCGAAAAAAACCTTCTTGACCATATTTCCACATGCGATTCTCTACTGAAACGTAATGAAAATGTTCCGTTTTTAAAACAAATTGTGACGGGCGATGAAAAGTGGATACTGTACAATAATGTGGAAAGGACGAGATCGTGGGGCAAGTGAAATGAACCACCACCAACACCACCAATGGCCAGTCTTCATCCAAAGAAGGTGATGTTGTGTATATGGTGGGATTGGGAGGGAGTCCTCTATTATGACCTCCTTCCGGAAAAGCAAATGATTAATTCCAACAAGTACTGCTCCCAATTAGACCAACTGAAAGTGGCACTCGACAAAAAAGCATCCGGAATTAGTCAACAGAAAACGCATAATCTTCCATCAGGATAATGCAAGACTGCATGTTTCTTTGATGACCAGGCAAAAACTGTTACAGCTTGGCTGGGAAATTCTGATTCAACCGCCATATTCACCAGACATTGCACCTTCGTATTTCTATTTATTTCAGTCTTTACAAAATTTTCTTAATGGAAAAAATTTCAATTCCCTGGAAGACTGTAAAAGGCACCTGGAACAGTTCTTTGCTCAAAAAGATAAAAAGTTTTGGGAAGATGGAATTATGAAGTTGCCTGAAAAATGGCAGAAGGTAGTGGAACAAAAGGGTGAATACGTTGTTCAATAAAGTTCTTGGTGAAAATGAAAAATGTGTCTTTTATTTTTACTTAAAAAACTGAAGCCACTTTTTGACCCACCCAATACATAGAAACTGATAATAGGTCAGATTGCATATTGTTGGTAGCAAAGTGAAATAGCAGTCAGAGCAATGATTCTGAATCATGTTTAAAATGCCAGGGCTGGGGGGAGGGGATATGGGTGAAGGTGATCAAATGGTACAGACGTCATTATAAGTTATGAATAAATTCTGAAGATCTAATGTACAGCATGGTGACTATAGTTAACAATACTGTAGTGTATATTTGAACGTGGCTAAGAGAGTAGATTTTAAAAGTTCTCGCCACATACAAACACACAATATGTAATTATGTGAGGTGATGGATGTGTAAACTAACCTTATTCTGGTAATTGTTTTGCAATATATACATATATCAAATCATTATGTTTTGTACCTTATACAGTGTTATGTCAATCATATCTCAATAAAGCTGGAAAATAAATAATTTTTTAAAATAGCATCACAACAAATAATAATAAAATGACAGTAATTCCTGCAAAATAGAGACCGACTGATAAGAGGCAGGATATCTTGAACTGTTTGGGGAGGTCTGAGGTACATTGCTCTGGAAAGTTTAGTACAGGCCTCTTGAACTTTAATGTGTAAGTGAATGACCTGGAGAGCTTGCTAAAATGCAGATTCTGATTCAGCAGGTCCGAGTTGCAGCCCAAGAGTTTGCATTTCTAACAAGCTCTCAGGTGATGGCAGTGCTGCTGGTCTGCAGATCACACTAAGAGTAGCAAGCATTTGATGGGCGGTAACTGTTTCCTCTCTTGCATATTCTGCTTGATACCAGAAAAACGAGTTACTGAAGAGGGACACGAGCTGAGCCTGTAGGTAAGAGCTCCCGAATTGACACTTTCTACATTTAGTAAGAGTTCGGGGTAGTTGCACTGCCTTTACTTTACAGATATTTGTTTTTCTGATCCCAAGATTGCTCTATGTACCTGTATAGTCCACGCTTTTAGCAACCCTAGGGTTCACACACGATTTTAAAATAAAGTTTGTTTGTTTAGGTGAACCATGATCTTAGCATATCAAACTCAAAGGGGTTAAAGGACATTAGGGTCGCCTCGCTAGCCATGATGGTGTTGTCATCCTGTTCATCAGTTGGATAAGCCAGACATCTATTCCGGGGAGCTGTCAGTTCAAGTGCAAGTTTGAGAAAGATATTTTCTACCTGAGATTTGAAGAAAGCAGAAATAAGGTGCTGGGGACAAAGGCTGTGTCAGAAGTTATACTGGAATAATTCTTCTTTCAAGAAGTTAGATGGAAATAACATCTTATAGTTGTTTAATGTTTACAATTACAGAACAACTTCATCGGAGCTACGTCATTTAATTGTCAAGAAAACCCAAGGAGGCAGCTTTGCCTTTTCTTTTTTAAACAGATGAAGAAACAAGAGCTGAGAGGTAAAGTGATTTGCTCAAAGTCACCTGCTTGAGTGGAGCTGGGACTAGACCAGAGATCTTCCGTTCTGGTCCTCTTCTCATTACAACATTGACAACTACATCATATGTTTGTTCCCACTAACTTTTCCTGGGCAGACACCAACAGTCTGTCCCAGAATTCTTTTCCACTGAGCTCTTAGCTTCACAACCTTCCCAACTCCATGTCCCAGGAAGCTAGAAAGCCACTACCAAGGAATTGGACCTAGTGTGGGATAAGAAACCTATTTCCCCCGTAGAAGTGCTAACTTTTATTATCCACAGGACTGATTATAAAGAGACTCACTTTCCTTGGAGATCTATAAAAGGATAAGCCCTCATTTTTTCAGGTCTAATTAAAGACTCTGGAGGTCCTTTCTAACCCTGGAATTCCATGAAGTTAACTTCCAAGTTATTATTTTTCCATGGATTTGCTCTGAAGTTACAGTGAGGGGATATCTATGCCAAGATAGGAAGAATTCTAAGATGGGTCCCCTGATTCCCTCCCTAATGTTCACGCCCTATATAATCCCCCTCCTTGAGTTTGGGTGGGACTGGTGGCCTGCTTCTAGCCAACCGAATATGGCAAAGGGGAAGGGATTTTGCAGATCTAATTGAGGTCCCAAATCAGTTGATTTTGAGTTAATTGAAAGGGAGATTTTCCTGGATGGACCTGATTTAATCAGTTAAATGTCCTTAACAGAGGACAAGGCTCTCCCTTCGGTCAGAGATTCTCTCTCCATTGCTGGCTTTGAAGTACAGTACCAAGTTGTGAGAGAGCCTATGGAGAGGCAAATGGCAGGGAGCTGCAGGTGCCTTTAGAGCTGAGAGCAGCCCCTGGCCATAACCGGCTAGTGAACAGGCACCTCAGTTGTACAACCACAAGGAGATGAGTTCTGCCAACAACCTGAAGGAGCCTGGAAGCAGATCCTTCCTCAATTGGGCCTCCAGATGAAAATACAGCCCGGCTAACACCTTGGTTGTAGCATTATGAGACCCTAAGCAGAAGACCCAGCTAAGCCATGTTCAGACTCTTGACCAACAGAACTTGTGGGATAATAAAAGTGTGTTGTGTTAAGTTGCTAAGTTTATGATAATTTGTTATGCAGAAATAGAAAACTAACATGCATGCTTTATATTGCACTTGCCTTAATAAATCTTAATCCTGTTCTGTTTCTCCACTGCACGTCTATTCACCTCTTCAAAGTGCCAGTTAAAGCTCACTTAGGCTCAATTTTGTCCTGAGAACAAGGTAGAGCACAATAGGACACTTAAGGTGGCAGAACTCCTCCCTGGAATAGAAGGAAGACCTCACTCCACACCGCTATATTTATGAATGATATTGCAGTCCAGTCCAGTTGACAATTGGCTGTGAAATCAGCACAAACCTTGGAACAATCCTTACACTTTACTCTGATTTTCCAACTTTTGCCAAGAACCACCACAGCAAAAAGCCACTTAATGATATGCATTCTGGGCAGTCCTGCTTGAAAGTCCTGCTTGAAAGTTCTGTTGGAGAAAGCAGTTAAACTTGACTTAGTTTTCATAATAAGAATATATTCTGAGTTTTCTTTAGTGAGATTTTCCAACACAATGTAGGCTTAGAGATACATCCATTCATTTAATCATTTAGCATTGACTCTGGGCCATGCTTAGTCCTGGGCAGTGAGGATATAAGGGTGATAAAGATAGGGCACTTGCCCTCGAGTTGCTAGAGAAGAAGATAGGCAAGAAAACCAATAATTACAATGCAACATGAATGAAAAAGGCAGTGGGTGAGAATCAGGAGTCCAAAAGAAAAAACTACCCCCCCAAATTACTACATTGAAGTTTATTGTTTGTCTCTCCTAAGAGACTGTGAAGGCTATTCTTTCTATTACTATTCTTTAGATTCTAAATACTTAGCAGTGTCTGCAAATAGTAGTTATTCAATTCTTTATATCACTGAAAGAAAGACAGCACAATTAAGATCATATCATTATTTTATGTCCCATCAAAAAGAAAAAAAATGCTGCTAATTAAACTACAACATGCCAGAGATCATAAACAGATTCTGATTTCAGCCATGTTAAAATATGGGGGAAAATTCTCAACTTAGAATTGATTTATAGCAAGTAATCACTGAACTGTTGTGTTGAATATCTAGAGAGATTATGGGAGTAATAGAGATTTCAGAGTGGATTTCAAAGATATAAGGTATGTTCATAGCATGTCATCCAGCAGTGTACACTGTCAACTCAAGCCAAGTTGTCAGAAGAATGACCTCTTGAGTTCTTGACCCCAAGACAGACAGAGCTGCGTGATGATGTATCTTTAAATAGCTCTAAGAGTTGTAAGGTGCCAAAGCTATGAAAGAATGAAAGATCCCATAAAGTTTAAAATTTTTTAAATAGATAGAAAATACATTTTCTTATCTTAGAATCCCATCTAATTTAAAGGTCTTTAGAGTTAGACCAGAAAAAAAAAAAAAAAGCATCTACTATTTTGGGTTGAACTGTGTCTCCCTACAAATTCTCGTGTTGAAGTCCTAACCCCAGTACCTAAGACTGTGACCTTGGAAATAGGGTCATTGCAGATATAATGTTAAGATGAGGTCAAACTAGAGTAGGGGGTCCCTACTTTAATTTGCCTGGTGTCCTTATAAAAATGAAAAATTTGGACACAGGCACATGGGGAGAATACCATTTGAAGATGAAGGAAGAGATAGGGACGATGCATCCACAAGCCAAGGAATGTGAAAGATTGCCAGCAAACCATCAGAAGCTGGGAGAGAGGCCTGGAACAGATTCTCCCTCACAGCTCTCAGAAGGAACCAACCCTACCAACACCTTGATTTCAGACTTATAGCTTCCAGATCTCTGAGATAATAAATTTCTATTGTTTAAGCAATCCAGTTTGTGGTATTTTGTTATGGCGCCTTAGCAAACAAATACATCTCCATATCCTAAGAGCTAAAGAAACACCACATCTGGTCACATGACCAGTCTGGGTAAAAGTTGCAGACCTCTGTGAGTAGGCAGAATTAAACAGTGTGAGTCAGAAGACCAAAACTCTTTCCACATTTTGAAATCTATGACACAACGTCTGTAAAAAGATGGTCTGACAGTGAGAAGAATTGCTTCAGATATCTGCAGCTCCAGGTCCCACCTCTGACCAAAATCTCTGATCATTAGAATCCTCTAATAATTAGGGTGGTTAATTGTCATCCTTAGTAGCTGGGCAACCATAGTCTGGATGGTAGCACTCTTCCCAGTCTTTCCATCCCAGGAAGATTAAGAATCGGGTACAGAAAAATTTAAAAGAGTCAAAACGAAGATATTAGTATGTTTTATATTAGGAAAGGATCTGTGTACATGTGACATGTTTCAGGTGTCCTTCATCCTCTCATAGAACATTCTACCATCTAGGCTGGAGAGGCACAGAGCTTGTGTTGACCCATGAGAGTGGATCATTACATTTTCAGGAACTTTGCAAGCTATTAATAAGCAATGTTCCAAACCTTGCAACTGCACAAAAATCTAAAACCATGGCTAACACTGTTGCAACCAATAGTGCCCAAGCAGAAATTGGTGCCAATTTAGTGAATATAATTTGTATGAGGGTGAGAAATAGTTTAATAGCAGATGACATATCAAATTTAACGACAATACTTCTATTGGGAATGGGATGCAACTCTGTTAAATCATGGTCGAACTGCAACCACAGTTTGGCTACATATGCAAGAGTTTGACAAAAATCTTCAATGACATTCTGAGGGAATCAGTTGACCATATGGCATTTACAATCAACAGTATTGCAGATTTTATTATTATTTGGAAATTGTGTGCTACATGTATTTACTATCATCCCCCCTCCCCCACAGCCAGTTGTTAAACATTTACCACCACTGGGGAGACAGACCATTAACAGATACTCAGATAATACATAAATAAGATGAATCCAGGTGGTGGGAAGAGCTATGAAGGCATTAAAGCAGAGTGATATGGTGGAGAGTGACCAGTGGTTGGGGAAAGCTCACAGAGGGATGAATGACTAAAAGTAGCTGGCTGTGTGAATATAGGGGGCATGTCCTTCTGGAAGGGCAAGTTCAAAGGCCATGAGGAAGGAAAGAATTTGTGTGTTGCTATTATTGTGTTGTTAGCAGTATCTGCACCTGAGATCCCAAATCCGAAGTCTCCACTTATTCCTTTCTTCCCTGATCTATATCTGGGAACCACCCAGGGTCATTGTCCCTTTGGCCCCATGGAAACACCTGTGGTTGCTGGCTTCTTCCATGAGCCCTCAGAGGTCTGTTCAGTTTAGATAATAATTGTACTATACATTCCTTTCTTGGTTCTCTTCTTTGGTGGAATTCAAAGCCCTGGAACCTATATTTTTCCACTTCCCCTGCTCTTAAGTTAACTTTCTTACAAAGTTTAAACTAGACTGCATCTGAAGCCTCAAGACTACCTCCCCACATTCTCTAACGGTGCAGCTGTGATCCTTCCAAGAACCTTGTTGCAGGGCTTGTTTAATGCCGCCCTTGGTTAAGGGCAAGCTATTCCTCGTCTATGCCTTTTAAAAAATGTTTATTCTTCAATTCGGTTTTGGAAATTGACAGCTCCTAAAGTAAAAGGAGACAGTTTAGGGCAGATGTTTTGATTTCCATACCTTCCATAATCCCACTGATTCAGTCATTCACGGTTCCCGAAATCTGGAGGCCTGCCTGGGCTGTGGGCTCAAAGGATGCTTATTTTTAGTGTCACAGCACTACATTCAACTCTTAAATGCCACGGCCCTAATTCATTTCTTAATGATGGTGCAAATGAGTTGAATATTTCACATTGTCGACTTTTAACTTCCCAAATATCATTAAACAAAACCATTACAGTGATATATTCGCTCCAAAAGATAAGTACTTTGGTTGCAGCATGAAATAGCTAATTAGTAATTTAAAATATGGTGCCTTGTCTTTTTTCCCTTTTAGTTTATAACAAGGGAAACTTTTCTCCTCCCGAGGCTGAGGGGCTGGTTCTTCTCACAGACTGTCTGCAGAGTGCTTCCTTTATTGCCAGCGCTTATAAAGCAGCCTGGAGTGTTTAAGTTAGCTTGTGCAATTACTAACATCAAGTCAGTTGCTGACATTACAGCCAGCTGCTTGAAGTGTCAGCACAGCTGCTTTGTGGGATGAGAACGAAACCTTACCACTGCTCCTTGTTCTAAGGCTAGGCTATAAGAAAATGCTGATTATGAACCAAGGGGCTCATAACATATTCATTTGTGCTCTTTTTACCACCAGCTCAGATTTCTAAGATAGCGAAACCTAAGTTCAGGAATCTGGAAGCAAAAGCAAAAATGTGCCCCTGATTCTGAAACAGTGCTCTATTACTCATGGATTGCAGGATCTGTTTTTTTTTCCATTTTTTGATGGTATGACTCACGGAGTTTTTAAGGAACCACCCATGAGGGCCCCATTCTCTTGGGTAATTAAAGTTCCTCCTGGGTAAGAACAATAGTCCCTACTTCCGGAATGACTGAAGACTTAATAGCTCTGACCATCTAAGCAACTCTGAACACAGGCAAAGCCTTCCTGCCGTGAGGCTTTGCTTCAGCATGTTCTGGTCCAGATGGACCCAGTGACTGGTTTACAAAGAAGCCTAAAATGGAACAAAAGAAAGAATTGAATAGACCTGGACAAGGCCGCCTCACCAAGGCTGGGGCAGAATGGGGCAGAGGGAAGCACTGTGCAAGCCCAAAGATTCTTTCATCCTTTTTATCCCAAGCTCTGACCAGGTTTAGTTTCTTTAACATCCTGTATTAATGCATTCGATGCAAACGTGATTGCCTCTAGGCAAGGGAATATAGATGATTATAAAATGAGTGATTAAAAAAAAATTATGTGAGGGGAGCGACAATTTCCTCTACCCTTCCTCTCCTTGTCCTTCTCTCTCTTCCTTGTGCTAAAAACAAAGGTCAACCCAGTAAATTTGAAGATCTCATTTGCTTTATGAGGGGATTTGTGAAAGGACAGCATCCCATCTAGGAGCTAGAAGGGGGCTCAGAGGAGCGGTACAAAATGGAAGACTTTCATAGAAAGGGGTGGGCGGGGGGAAGGAAGTCATTAGCAAAAAAAAAGAAAAGGTTATTCTGGGCCAGGACATCATCTTTTCTGGGGTGGGGAAAGGCAGGGTTCTTCATCATACAGGTCACTTCAGGTGTTGATCAGGAACCTTCAGATAGACTGTTTTAAAGCTCACATTTCTGGGAGGGGTTGAAACAACAATTAAGTCCTGGTTGGCTGTAGTCAGCGGCATATGACTCCATTTGGGGCTTGTTATTTTTTAACACTTGGTTTTTAAAGATTAAGAAAAAACAAAACAACACTACATTTTGCTGTGGAAGTGTAGTTTCACCAACTCCCTTCCATTCCAGTCTATCCCAGCTGTCAATCAAAGCCAAGCAACCAAAGTTGGCCCTAATTCAAGAGAAGAAAATGTCTTTTATGACACACTTTGACATGTGTTGGATGATTTAGTAAGATCATGGTTTCTCATCTCATTTTCCAAGACTTCCTGAGTTCATCTTTTCCCCATTTGTCATCATTTTCACTGACATTTTCTTCTAATGGTCAAAATATTATCTTTTTCTGCTCTTCACACTTCATTAGTTGCGTGACTCTGGCCAATAAGTCTTCAAATAAGAAAACAGAAAAAAAAATTTAAAGAGAAAGCAGAGCTGTCAACTGAAGAAAACCGCACAACCTCAAAGTTGTGAGTTAAATTTTATTCAGGGACCTTACTGAGGACTCCTGCCTGGGAGATAGCCTCTCAGGTAGATCTGAGGAACTGCTCTGAAGAGGTAAGGGAGAAGCCAGGATATATAGTGGGGATTTTTGCTGGGAAAAAAAACATGTAGTCGAACATCAAAAGATTACTGCAAACAACAAAAGATTACTGCTAATCACAAAAAATAGTCACCTAAAGTTAATGATTTTAGTGCTTTTCTATGTATGGGAAGATGAAAAAAATCTGGGTTCACTGAAATTATTCCTTAGATATGCATCTTAACTGTCTAAGCCAGTACCCAAAACACAGAATGCTTCCTGTTTTTCTCCATCCTGAATTCCCCTCAGGGTGCACCATCAGTGGGGAGCTACAGTGGCTAGTGGCTTGATCCTTGTAGAACTGGGATGGCAGGCAACATTCTTTGTTTACTGGAATGGCAGTTCCTCGTCCACAGAGATATTAGTATGAAAAGTGATGAAGTGCCTACCAAGGCCATGGTTCTCAAGCTGTGCTCCAAGGTGCCCTGGGGTGCTACAGCAAACTCACAGGGATGCCACGGGATATTTGAAAACTTGAAGAGAAGCACAGGATCTATTCAGATGCTACACCAACTGTAAGCTCAAGGTAGTTCACAGGACCAGCATTAAACTGTGCAGCATCCCTTACCATGGCCTATAGTTGTGAAATATTGTGCAAAGTAGTGTAGAACAGGGAATGAGGACGATGATGTCCAGTTATTGAAATAAATTTCTAAGCGCAGAGTGGAGCCACTCCTGAAACCGAGCAGGACCCTGTGAGTCTCCTGGGCAAGGAAGTCTTTCCATGTCCCCCATTTCTTGTCTGTTGGAAATAGACTCCAGCATCCATGACCTACCCTGAGTCCCAAAGGGCAGATTTGAACAGCTGCTAATGAGGGAAGGGAGGGGATGCAGAGTCAAGGGAGGAGCAGTCAAGAAACAGTAGTGCAGCCTTGAGGCAGAGTCCTGGTTCCACCACAAGGGATACACATAACAATATCTTTGAGCTCTTTATAGAACTAAAACCCCCAACAAATGGAAAATGTTAGCATTCTTCGTTCTAGAGAAGACTACCTGAGACCAGATTAAAGGAGTGCAGGCCCTGCACACACCCTAATCTTATCAGCAAACCTGCCCTTGAACCATTGCTATAAAACTCCTCACCAGGGAATTCACTGGCAGTCCAGTGGTTAGGACTCCACGCTTCCACTGCAGGGGCCATGGGTTTGATCCCTGGTCAGGGAACTTAGATATTGCAAGCCATGGCCGAAAAAGAAAAGAAAACAAACAAACAAAATCTCCTCACCAAATCCTCCCAGGTTGGGACACACACAGGTTTTCGAGGCACGAGCTTGCTGTGTCCCCCTTTGCCTGGCAAAGCAATAAAGCTACTCTTTTCTACTTCACCCAAAACTCTGTCTCCAAAATTTAATTCATCACTGGTGCCTGGAGGCCGAGTTTTCGGTCTCACTCCTGCCCTGGGTACCACATCAACTAACCAAAACTTAGGTAATTTTCACGTCCCTGTAAATGCTCTGCTTGACCAGAATCACAGGATATCCATTCAGCCAATCCCCAAACACCAAGCCAGCTCTGGGATGTAGTCTTATTTCCTTGTTCCTTATTCCTTTTTAATTTTTCTTTTCCTGTTCCTTATTCTTTATCCTATAAAAGCTTCCTGCCATCTACCTTATTTTGCACTGAATTGTTCAATAAAGTTTGTTTGTATCACCTAAATTGTCTCTTTTAATCGTTTTTAATAAGTCTGATCACAAGGTTTGAGAAGCTCTCCAGTGCCTAACAGACTACATATCCATTAATAAGTAATTTTGGTTATTTAAGAATGAAAAAAAACTATTATTTTTCTTTCAATTTACATGTACAATTTTTTTTTCAAACAGCTACTAAGTTGTTCAGACATAAATATTTATTAAGTTCTTTAGACCTAATTAATAAATGGAACTATTAGGTATTTCTTTTGTCCTAGGGATACTGAAAAAATTACCAAGACACTAAGAATGCCACAAATGGAGAAAGTTTGAGAACCTTTGTATCAAAGTATCAAAGAAATAAATATGAATGAGAGCGTGAGAAAAACTGGAGGATATAATATAAAACTTATACTGGAGATGAATATACAAGGTATTGGAATTCGAGGGGCATGAGGCAGTAGAATGTAGACATTCCAGCTGATCTTTGAGGTGGTCTCTCCATGGTAGCATTACAATAGTGATATAGGACTCTCAGGCCACCCCATACTTCTGTCCACAAATACTGGCAGGTGCCACCGACCTACGTGGACATACTTCCCTGTTGAGTTTAAACACATCTTCAGAATCCTTCTCAACTCAGTGCTCAGACAGCCAATCATCTGTTGGAGCTGACACCTGAGATGAAACCTACCTGCTCTCCCTGTTATAAATCTAATTCACAGCTGCACAGTCTCAAAAACTCAGAATTTCTCATTTTGTCAGAACTTTTTCAACACCTGTGATTAAAACTGGCCTGTGCACACAGACTCACACTTAAATAAGGAGGGGAACCATTGTAGGAGCTTAAATCTGTCTCTAGAATTTGCCCAGAGCCCCTCATCCACCCCCTGCCTACCTTGATGGGTACTTTTTGCTCTTTTTTTCTCCCATGGCTGCTTGAAACCTCCTTCACTAGGAGTTAGTGTTTCAGCTTCTCCTCTCAGCCCAGTGCATCTGATCATCTCCGGACTCACTTGCTGGTTTTGATCTCAGCAGCCCTCCACAACATGGTTCTTGGCATCTGTGCCCCAGTTTCTCTGGGGTCTTGAGTAGGACCCCACCCCCATCAAGCCACCTTAGGTCCTACCCCTCCTGTGATGGTTAATTTTATGTGTCAACTTGATTGGGCTAAGGGATGCCCTGATAGCTGGTGTGTCTGCAAAGGTGTTTCTGAAATATATTAGCATTTGAAGAAGTAACATAGTAAAACAGATTGCCCTCCCCAATGTGGGTGGTCAGCATCCAATCCATTGACAGTGCCAAATAGAACAAAAAAGGTAGAGAACAGATAAATTAGCTCTCTCTGCTTGAGCTGAGACATCCATTTTCTGCCCTTGGACATTGGTGCTCCTGCTTCTTAGGCTTTTGAACTCAGATCAGGACTCACACCACTAACTCCCTAATTCTTAGGTCTTTGGACTCAGACTGAATTACACCACCAGCATTCCTGTTTCTCCAGCTTGCAGATAGCAGATCGTGGGACTTCTCAGCCTTCATCACCTCATGAACCAGTCCTTATAATAAATCTCCTTTTATGTCTATCTTTCTATCTATACTGTTGGTCTGTTTCTCTGGGGAGTCTGGATTAGACTCTGAGATTCTCAGATGTGGGTGTTGGGAAGGAAGACATCTTTCTCTACCCTTTTAGGTTCTTCTGCCTGGCCTAAGAATTAAATGGCATGAGACAGATTAACAGGAGAAAATCAAACAAAGTTTAATAACATGTATACATGGGAGAGACCCAGAAAAAATGAGTAACTCATCAAAATGGCCGACTTTTACATACCATCTTCAGCTAAGGACAAAAGAGGATATTGAGGGTGGGGAGAGTCAGTTTGGGAGGTTACCAGGAAAAGCACAGTAAACAAGGGTGAGATTTAAGTCTTTGCCTTCTCCATTGATAAGTTTCTTGAGTACTGGTCACCCTACTCTTCCTGGTACAGTGAAGAGGACATCCTTACAAATGGAGATTTCCCTTTATATATGTAAATATTTCTTACAAAAGGGTAACTCCTATTCAGTTTTCAGAGTGTTTCCCATGTCTGCTATTTCTCAAAAAATAACCAGCTTAAAATAATTCATATGCCAAAGAGACATATTTTGGGGTGACAAATTCTGCTTCCCTACATGGGAGAATTTACTAACACTAATTGATCCCACTGTGATGGGTTTATGTGCTGTGCTAAAGTGGATGGATTTTATTGGGTAGATAATTGGAAGTTGATATTGTTACTGAATTGAACTTGGATCTGCTCACCCACCACACAGCAAAGCCAATTTACTGACACCAGGTTGTGGTGAAGGAAAGTACAGTGTTTACTGCAGGGTGCCAAACAAGGAGAATGGGCAGTTCATGCTCAAAAGACCCAAACTTCCAGATGGCTTTCAGGGAAGGGTTTCTAAAGGCAATATTTAGGGTGAGGGTTGTAGCTCACAGACTTTCTTCTGATTGGTTGGTTGTGAGGTAACATGGTGATATTTCAGGAATCTTAATCATCAACCTTCTTGTTCCAACCAGTCTGGGGTCAGCATGTAGTCACCATTCTTTACCTGGGTGGGGGGGTCTTAGTTTCTGTATAACAACCCAACGATATGCATCGGATTGTTATGTATATCCCTTGAGGAGGAACTAAAACTGACTGCTGAACTTGCTTCGTGACTGCTTTTCCTTTGTTTCTACATTCCCTCATTTCCCTAATTAGTAACTGCTTGAGTCTGCTCTTTGGAACTCAAGGAAGGCTTAGGGGACCAAAGCCTTTTTCTACAAAGAAGAAACGGGACACAGAGGGGCTTTTGTACCCAGAAGGGTTCCACAGGTTTCTGCTTGTTATATATATATAAATACACACACACACACACACATTTTCCTGGCTATAGATTTATTTAACAAAAAACAATCTCCTCCAACTTTATTGAGGTAGCTGACCATATCCACAACCGAATTCACCTCTAAACTGGAATCTGGTTGCTGACCCCGCCCCAGCCTTGATTTTCTTGTCCACACCAGGGGGCACAGAGCTTCTCTGTAGGTGTCTCTGTAGGCGTCCCCTCAGGTGAGTCTTGCAGGTCACTCTCTCTCCAGACCCTTGGGCCTTGACCTGTCAGTCTCAAGACGGCTGTGGCTCAGGGGGCAGGTGGAAGTTATCACAGAGATACTGGACACCCTCCTTGGTAAGGTACCAATAGAAACGTCTTCAGGCAAACTGTTCTTTCACATAGCCTTGTCATTTGAGAGAGTGAATGGCCTTCATAATGTGAAGATTGGGCACATTCTTATCTGCCAGCTCCAGGCTATAGGGGAGTAGAATTTGCCACCCTAAAATATGTCTCTTTGGCATGTTAATTGTTTTGAGGTGGTTATTTTCTGAGAAACAGCAGACATGGGAAGGGCTCTGAAAACCTAGTAGGAGTTGCCCTTTTGTAAGGGACATCTCCATTTGTAAGGGTGTCTCCCTCCTTGCTGGAAGAGGAGGATGACCATGATCTCTGCAAACACTTATCAATGGAGAAGGCAATGACTTAAATCTGCATCACACTCACCCTTGTTTACTTGCTTTTCCTGATAACCTCCCATCACTGACTCTCCCCACCCTCAACATCTTCTTTCGTCTTTAGCTGACAGTGGTGTTCAAGATGAGGGCTCTGGCCATTTCGGTGAGTTACTCAGTTTTCCTGGGTTTCTCCCATGTATACATGTTACTAAACTTTGATTTTCTCCTGTTAATTTGTTTCATGTCAATTTAATCCCTAGACCAGGCAAGAGAGCCTAGAAGGGTAGAGGAAAATTTCTTCCTCCCCAACAGGGTGTTTAGGCATGGGATATCCTTCTTGGCCACCATCAGTCCCTCCTTAAAAAGGAGTCAATAAGTGGCAATCTGGTTCTTATTGGGCATCAAGATCTTGCTGCTGTAGCATCCAGGGCTGGAGCTGGAAAACACTCAGGTCTATATTTGAGCAATATTATTTGGGTAGTGAAACCTAGCAGGACCCTGGGGCTCCTGGGCACAGAAGTTTTTCCGTGTCCCCTGTCTCTTGTTTGTAGGGAATAGACTCTATCCTCCATGACCTTCCCTGAGTTCCAAAGGGCAGATTTGAAGTTCCTAATCAGGGAAGGGAGAGGATGCAGAGACAAGGGAGGAGCAGCCAAGAAACAATAGTGCAGCCTTGGGGCAAGGTCCTGGTTCCCCTTGAAGGGATACACATAACAATATCTTTGAGCTCTTTACAGAACTAAAACCCCCAACAAATGGAAGATGTTAGCATTCTTCATTCCAGAGAAGATCACAGTCTGATAACCTAGAGAAGTTTATCAGGAGACCACCTGAGGCCAGATTAATGGAACCAGAAAAGCTCATCAGGAGACCACCTGAGACCAGATTAAAGGAGTGCAGGCCCTGCACACACCCTGATTTTTTATCAGCAACTCCTCTGCCCTTGAACCATTGCTATAAAACTCACCAAATCCTCCCAGGTTGGGACAAACAGTTTTTCAGGGCACGAGCCCACTGTGTCCCCCTTTGCCTGCCAAAGCAATAAAGCTATTCTTTTCTACCTCACCCAAAACTCTCTGAGATTTGATTCAGTACTGATGCACAGAGCCCAAGTTTTCAGCATTAGTAGTACGGTGATGGAAAGATTGAAAAGAGAGAATTCTTGTGAGTAAACACCTGATGTTTTAGTTGCCTGCAATCTTAATTATGAGCCAACCATATAATGGGGTTCTGTGGTTACCCAGCAATCTCACATCAACCTTAGACATTAGAGAAATTTAGCATTCATATCAAGAAAGGACAGAACCCTTCTAGACCATGCACTGATCAGATCATGTCTGTGTTACATTATTCAGTTTCAGCACTCACATTTTTTTTTATGTTATTTTATTTTATTTATTTTTGGCCACTGTGCAGCTTGTGGGATCTTAGTTCCCTGACCAGGGATCAAACCCAGACCCTAACCACAGGACCACCAGGGAATTCCTGCAGCACCCACATTTTAAAACAGGCAATATTGTAACAAAGATTCTCTCCTTAACCAAACTTAGGCTCCTCTAAGACATATTTTCAACTAGGCCTTGAACTTGGCCCATGTTTTATCTTCAGCCTACCTAGCCCAGTTGTAGCAAGAATCCTGCTAAGTCAGTTTACTTAGAATCCTTCTACCCTTGATGTTGCCTCCTAGTAATTTTCCATCCACTGACTCCTCACTCAGCTCAAGGCTATAAATCCCCAACTGTCTTGGCTGTATTTGGAGATGAGCTGAATCTTTCTCCCCTATTACAATACTTCGATTGCAATAGTCTTTTTAAAAAAAATTTTTGTCTGCATTGGGTCTTCGTTGCTGTGCGTGGGCTTTCTCTAGTTGCAGCGAGCAGGGGCTACTCTTCGATGTGGTTTGGGGGCTTCTCGTTACGGTGGCTTCTCTTGTTGCGGAGCACGGGCTCTAGGCACGCGGGCTTCAGTAGTTGTGGCGCAGGGGCTTATTTGCTCTGCTGCATGTGGGATCTTCCCAGACTGGGGATCAAACCCGTGTTCCCTGCATTGGCAGGCGGATTCTTAACCACTGCGCCACCAGGGAAGCCCTGCAATAGTCTTGAATAATGTCTTCCTTAACATTTTAACAAATGTCAGAATAATTTTTTTAACAACTGACACATTATAAAGTGTCCTGAGAGGATGACCCAAGAACTGAAGGGTCTTGAAATCACATTACTTGGGGTACAGTTAAAGGGCCTAGGGCTTAGTTACAGAGATGTGATTTTAAAAATAGCATAGTTTTTGCTCTGCCTGTATTTCAGTTACTGTGCAGCAGGGGTTCCATCTTGAGAGTCTAAGGACTCAGGAGTGGGGTGTGTCTAGAGGTTTGGTAGGAACTTCTGTCCGGGAAAGGATCAAAGGAAGAACCAAGGAGGCCTCTGGGGGAAGTGAAGTCAGGCAGAGAGAGCCATGTTATCAGCCCAGAGGAAAGCAGTGTCTGGGAGGAAGAAATATTTCTCTACCCTTCTAGGTTCTTCTGGTTTAAGAACTAAAATTGACATAAAACAGGTTAACAGGAGAAAATGAAACAAAGTTTAATAACATGTATACATGGCAGAAACACAGAAAAACTGAGTAACTTGCCAAAATGAGCCAAGCTTTTACCTTAAATACCATCCTCAGCTAAAGACAAAAGAGGGGTTGATGGTAGGGAGAGTCAGTTATGGGAGATTACCAGGAAAAGCACAGTAACACAAGGGTGATTGTGATGCAGATTTAAGTCTTTGCCTTCTCCACTGATAACTGTTTCTAGATATTTTGTCATCCTCTTCCTCCAGGCACAGAGAGGGAGACACCCTTACAAATGAAGATTTTCTTTACAAATGTAAAAGTTTCCTACAAAAGAGCAACTCCTACTTGGTTTCCAGAGCTCTTCCCAAGTTTGCTCTTTCTCAGAAAATAACAGCTTAAAACAATTAATATGCCAAAGAGACATATTTCACGGTGGTAATTTCTGTTCCCCTACAGTGGGGACTGTGTTGCTCACCATGGTCTCCTCATCAGGACTGTTGAAAGAGTCCTGAGGAGAGGAGAGATGAAAACAAAAACAGTTCTGTTAGCATCTCTATAAGCTGTTGGAGGAGAATGGCTGCTGTACTGTGGTTCCTCCTCACAGATGAAGCCTCACTATATTCACTCCAGTGAGGCATTCATGTGGGGATTCTCATGCTCTTGTCTGGACCTAATCCCAGTAGAAAGATAGATGGTACAGGGAAAGGGTCTAGAAAGCAACTAGACCCAGGAAGAAGGATTGGAGGCCTCACCTGGTGTCAGTGAAACAGGAGGCAAGGGAGCACAGCACAACCTTTAAAAGAATGACATAGCCATAGGACATGACAAAAACTGGTTAGAACCAACTAGGTCCAAAATGACAGAAGATTTGACTTCCAGTAGACCTTGAGCCTCATTATATTCTCATTGTAATACGTTAGCATAGGATAAATGACACACCCACCAGTGCCATGACAGTTCTGAGGCCAACCATAAAAGGTCAAAGAGTGGACGGTGACCCAATTCCTGGAAATCTCTGTCCCTTCCCCCCATATAGTTGGAATAATCCACCCACTCACTAGCCTATGAAATTACCCAGCCCATAAAAACTAACCATGACATATTTCAGGCCTCTCACCTTCTGAGATGGCCCACACTCTGTCTGTGGAGTGTGTGTCTCTCTAAATAAATCCACTTCTTACCTATCACTTTGTCTCTCACTGAATTCTTTCTGCAACAAGACATCAAGAACCTGAGCTTCATTAAGTCCTGAGACCAGGTGTGTGATTTCAATTAAAAGACCGAGGGTTCAAGTCCCAATCTGAGTTGCATGGTTTTGGTTTCATCAGCTCTACTTTTGCCAGCAAGAGCGGTACTACATGCCAGGATGAGAGGACTCATTGGCCAGCAAAGGTGACACACTGACTTTAATGGAATTTGAGAAGAGTTGGGGTCCCTATGATTGGATAGGTTGGGCAGAACCTAAGAAATACAGCTCTAGGACTGTACTTTTGACAATTTTTATCCCCAGGCTGGTGTTGCCAAGGAAAACATGATTACCTTTGTAAAGATATGGATAATGATTTCTAAGAGCATAGTACCCACCTTTATAATCCTAAAAGTTCCTACCTAGGGCAGTGTCTGGCATATACATATAGGGGCTCAGACATTTGTTGATTTCCGAAAACATTATAGGACAGTCATTTATCTTTAAATCCAATTCAACACAATAATAATAATAACAACAACAGCAGCTAATGTTTGCCAAGCATCTAGGTGCTTTCTGAGCACTGTCTCATTTAATGCTCCAGGCAACCCTGCCTGGTAATTACCAGCTTCATTTGACAAAAGAGAAAACAGTACCCCTGAGAACTGCATAACTAGCTGGTAAGCTCCTCTGTAATCCTAGTGTGTTTGTGTGCATAGATATATGCAGATGCTCCATAGATAGCAGACCTCAGTTGAAAGGGGGAAGCTGAGGTTTGGGGCCAAGTCTAACTGACCATGAAGTGTACACAGTTTCCAACACTCTTTTCAAGAATGAAAACATTTTGTGCTTCCTCGGGCATGCCAAGTCCTGCCTGGTAGAGAAAAGAGGGAGAGAGGTTTCCTTCTCTAGAGGCCCACAGAATCGGACCAAAAAGAGAGGAGAATCCATGCACAGTGTCATAGAGGATAACTTCTGCATAATAGAGGCCACGCAGAGTTCTTGTTCATTTACTCAGCACCATCTGTGTGTCAGGTGCTACTTAATGTACTGGGAACACAGCTGCATGGCCTGGCTTTGGGTCCAGATCCTTAGTTCTTTATTTTTGCAGCTCTGATAAGTGTTTTTAGGATTATTTGATGTGCTTCTGGTCCCCAGACAAGTCAATCTGACTTGCATGCTTCTCACTCATGATTTCCTTACAATTTGGTGGATCGTTGAGGAACCATGAAAAAATAAAAAATATGAGAATGTTATGTATGATGTACCTTTTTTAAGAATTATTTTTGTACTAAATTGGAAAATGATGAAAGTGAACCATTAAAATTAGCTGTAATCCTATCACTGGCAATGTCTACCGTAAAAGCCAGTGTCTTCTTATACACACACACACACACACACACACACACACATTTTTTTCTTTTTTTTTTTAAATAAAACTGGGATCGCTGTCTCATAACTTTTTCTTTCTTGTTTTTAAATAAAAATAGCTTCCCCCCACCTATAAACAAAATCCATGCATATTGTATGGAGACCAGAAACCATAGCAATGTATAATAAGGAAGTATTCCTGTTTTGTCTGTCAGTCTAAAAGGACAGTTCTAAAGGACTGCCCTATTTTGTAGGGTTGACGGAGGGAAGAAGGAATGAAAGAGAAAACTTCATTTCTCTTTCTACTCACAACACTTATGACACCAAACCAGTGGGTTTTCCACACCAAGCTATTCTCCAATTCTCTGCAGACACCAACTGGGTGTCTCATAATTCAATTCAATTCTGACACTATCTGCCTGGAGGTAACATCAGAACCCACAGGGTAAGGGCTCAGTCCCAGAAGATGTCCCCACTTCAGATGCCAATCCCAAGCAGTAGATCCATAGGTTACCCACAGCTCATGTCCTACTTGGCAACAAACTGGAGGTGTCCATGACTCTTTCCTCGTGTTCAATAATTTGCTAAAACAGCTTACAGAACTCGGGGAAACATGTTTATTACTTTATTCTAAAAGATACAACTCACATAAAGAACAAAATCTTACGGTATAGCACAGGGAATTCCCCGGTGGTCCAGTGGTTAAGACTCAGCGCTTTCACTGCCGAGGGCAGGGGTTCAATCCCTGGTCGGGGAACTAAGATCCCACAAGCTGCGTGGTGTGCCCCACCCGCCAAAAATGGGGCTGTTGTGAACTGGATGTTCTAAGCAGGACTAAGGAGGACAATTTAGTTGTGTCCCCTGCATTAAGCAGCACACAGTAGGTGCTCAGTAAACAGTGAAGAAAAATGTAGAGGTGGGACATAAAAGTCAAGGTGGTTGGCAAAGTTGCCCTTAACTTTACAAGTCAATATCTTGTAATAAACTATAATGGAAAAGAATCTGTGAAAGAACTGAATCACTTTGCTGTACACCTGAAACTAAAAAAAGCACTGTAAATCAACTATTAAAAAAATAAAAAAGATACAACCCAGGAACAGCCAAATGGAGGAGCTGCACAAGGCAAGGTGTGTAGGAAGGGGCAGAGAGCTTCCAAGCCTTCTCCAGGCATGCCACCCTCCCAGAATGCGGATGTGTTCACCAACCTGGATGCTCTCCAAACCCCTTTGGAGGCACGATTAGGTAGGCACGATTGACTAAGTCATTGGCCTCTAGTGATTAACTCAATCTCCAGCCCCTCTCCCCTCCCTCGAGCTGGGGAGGTGGAGCTGAAAGTTCCAACCCTCTAATCACATGGTTGGTTTCCCTGGCAAAAAGCCCCCATCCTTAGGGACTTTTCAAAAATCACTTCATTCACATAAACTTATTTCTGGTTGGAAGGGGCTTGTTATGAATAACAAAATATACTCCTTCCACCTTTATTGTTCTAGAGCTATTTCAGAAACTGGGGACAAAAACTAAATACTATAACAAAAGGTGTTCCTTTCACCTCTTATCACTTAGGAAATTACAAGGATTTTAGGAGCTCTGTACCAGAAACTGGGGAGGAAGACCAAATATATATTTCTTATTATATCACAATATCACAAGGACACAGTTGGAGGAAGACATCTTTTGGGATGTGCACAGCTGGAGCGCTGGTTCAGGAAAGACTTCCTTCCTCTCAGGTGTGTGCAGCATCCTGGTAATCCTTAGACCAGAAAGAGGAACTTGGTGGGCAGTCCAGTCAGGACGCTACTTATAAACAGAAAAAGTGGAAAAGCCAGCCAGGAGGAGAGGTGAGACTGACAGGCTTCAGATGGCAGTGTGGAAATTAATGAACAGAAACTTCATTTAAAATGGAGTTGGAAGACCAGAAAGGGGAGCTCTCACGCTTTAGCACTTGACCCCAATTGCAGACCCAACAGGAAAAGATATTCCTTGCAACTCCAACAGGAAGAAGGGTACTATTTTACTCCCCAGCAGGAGGAAGGAAGAATTTCTCCTTGCCTGGCAACAGCTCAGTCAATGAGAGATTATCACAACTCAGCAAATGAAAAGCTACTGCATGTCGAACTCTCAGTTTCCTCGGATGGATTCTTTGTTATAACAGTTCCTCCCAAATCTCCTTTCTCCTCACAATTATATCCTGGTGAAAGGAGGACATATTGGTAAAGAATCTGTATTAGTTCCCTCTTGCTGCTGTAACAAACTACCACAAACTTAGTGGCATAAAATAACACATATTTACTATCTTCTGAAAGTCTTAGGTCTGAAAAGGGGTAAAATAAAGGGGCTGCATTCATTCTGGAAGCTCTAGGAGAGAACACACTTATTTGCCTTTTCCAGCTTCTAGAGGCCACCTGTGTTCCTTGGCTTGCAGCCCTTTACCATGTCTCCAAAGCCAGCAGTGTAGCCTCTTCAAATTTCTTTCTCTCTCACCTTTGATTTAGCTCAAAATAGTCAAACAGACATATAAACAAACATAAAAAAATGAACACATGTCTACAGACCTTTATAATCCAATAATCCCTTCACAGAAATTACTAAATAGTCAGACCATAAATCAAATTCCCAGTCATTGCTCTCACCAGTGGGAAAACACTAATTGGCCATAAACAAATCAGAACACAAAAATAGTAGAGATACAATTAAAATTAGAAAAACAGAGAGTAAGCAAAGTTCAACCAGCTCTGTCAGGTGAATCCACTGGGCATCTCATGAAGACCTTCAAAACTGTTAAGAGGGGACTTCCCTGGTGGCGCAGTGGTTAGGAATCCGCCTGCTAATGCAGGGGACACGGGTTCAAGCCCTGGTCCGGGAAGATCCCACATGCTGCAGAGCAACTAAGGTCATGTGCCACAACTACTGAGCCTGCGAGCCACAACTACTGAGCCCACAGGCCACAACTGCTGAAGCCTGTGCGCTTGGAGCCCATGCTCCGCAACAAGAGAAGCCACCGCAATGAGAAGCCCGCGCACTGCAACGAAGAACAGCCCCCGCTCACCGCAACTAGAGAAAGCCTGTGCACAGCAGCGAAGACCCAACGCAGCCAAAAATAAATTTAAAAAAAAAAAAAAAAAACTGTTGAGGATAATTTTCAAAATGGTAAAATCCTGACTTTCACTCAGATATCAAATGAATACATGGTAAAGATTTTATTTAACTCATTATTTACTGATGGAACCGGGTAGATGTTACAACCAGTTCAAAAGGAGAATCCAAAGAATAGACATATGTATAGATCAGGAATACTGAAATGAATTTACAAGTGTATACAAAACTGACTTTTTCACAGTGGGGTAGTGTTGCTCTTCCACCAGACAGAATTTATTTGCATGTCTATAGTCAAGAATTATTTGCATTGCTATTGCTTTGCTACAACATACAGAGTTGTAAAATAGCCCAGTCACATTCTTGGAGACTCCTGCATTCCGCTGAAAAACTATCCAGTAGTCATTTTTGCTTATCTCAAAGTCTTCAATGTTTCCTTATAGTCTTTTTTTTTTTTTAATTAATTAATTTATTCATTTATTTTTGGCTGTGTTGGGTTTTCGTTTCTGTGCGAGGGCTTTCTCTAGTTGCGGCGAGCGGGGGCCACTCTTCATCGCGGTGCGCGGGCCTCTCACTGTCGCGGCCTCTCTTGTTGCGGAGCACAGGCTCCAGACGCGCAGGCTCAGTAGTCGTGGCTCACGGGCCTAGCTGTTCTGTGGCATGTGGGATCTTCCCAGACCAGGGCTCGAACCCGTGTCCCCTGCATTGGCAGGCGGATTCTCAACCACTGCGCCACCAGGGAAGCCCTTCCTTATAGTCTTATTGACTCAATTCTTCAACACTAGTACATTTTTACAAAATGAGAGACATGTTAAATGTGCAGACTACAGAGTCACACCACCTGGATCTAATGCTGGGGTCCACCATTTTAGCTGTGTGGCCTTGGGAAAGTGATGAAGCCAGGCATCAGCAAACAATGGCTTAATGGTCAAATCCAACCAACTGTCTGTTTTTTTTTTTTTATAAATTTATTTATTTATTTTTGGCTGTGTTGGGTCTTCGTTTCTGTGCGCAGGCTTTCTCTAGTTGCGGCAAGCGGGGGCTACTCTTCATCGCGGTGCGCGGGCTTCTCATTGTCGTGGCTTCTCTCCTTGCGGAGCACAGGCTCTAGATGCGCAGGCTCAGAAGTTGTGGCTCACGGGCTTAGTTGCTCCACGGCATGTGGGATCTTCCCAGACCAGGGCTCGAACCCGCGTCCCCTGCATTGGCAGGCAGACTCCCAACCAGTGCGCCACCAGGGAAGCCCCAACTGCCTGTTTTTGTACAGCCCTTGAGCTCAGAATGGCTTTTATATTTTTAAATGATTAAAAAATCCAAAGAAGAATAATATTTCATGACACATGAAAATTATACAAAATTTAAATTTTGGTGCCCATAAAAGAAGTTTTATTAAAATACCACTATATTCATTTGTTTACATATTGTCTACTGCTGCTTTCACATTTTAAAAAGAAAACCACAGGCCCAGAATGCAGTCACTTATGCTAGGCCACACATTAACCCACACTTTAATACCTAATCTAAGTGAAGCTGCGACATCCCCCAGAAATGTAGTCTTAACCAGTCTGTAAGGAATTTTCTGGTCAGCACCAATAAGGTAACCTTTCTCATGGTATCCCTCTCTATCCCCAAAAGGAAGATGAGCTAACTAAACTAATAAGACTCTTTTTTTCCCAAAGGGAAGATAACCTAACCTGAAATAATTCTTTTTTCTGTTTATGACTTCCTTGTCCTGCCTTTAAAAATCCTTCCTTTTCCATAGCCCTTTGGAGGTCCCCTTTACTTGCTAGGTGGAATGCTGCCTGATTCATGAATATTCAACAAAGCCAATTAGATCTTTAAAGTTTACTTGGTTTAGTTTTTAAAACAGATTTGGTGGCAGCAATGGGATTTGAAGTGAACTTCTGATGACATTTGGGGACAAAAAAAACCCACAGGCATGGTACCCATGAACCCCTTTTTGAGTTCACTATCCTTCTCACCATTTCCAAAGGCTGTGGGTAAGTTTCTCTTGATTCTGAACTCTGCTCTCTTTGTGTCGAGCTCCCAATCTAATTGGCTTTCCAGCCCATTCCCTATTTGTCTAGAATCACTAGTTTCACGATGGGAGCTGTTGGTAGTTTGAGCCACAGTTCCCCATTTGATTGGAAACCCCCAGCCCTCGGTTCTGTTCCCAGATTCCACTTTGGGAACTACTGGCAGTTTGGTCTGCTGTTCCCCATTTGTTTAGAATCCTTCCCCAGATTCCACATTGGGAACCGCTGGTGGCAGCTGCGATTCCCCATTTATCTGAAATCAGTCTGCAGCTTCCATTTGAGGTCTGCTTGTTCAATCCTTTCTTCCAGTCCCAAGTTCCACATTGGGAATTGTTGGTGGTGCACAGAGAGCCTTTTTCTTGGCCAAGCTGCAGTAATTTGTTACTGCTGGAGTGTTAAAGTGCGCATATTTGTTTGTCTTGTTTTGTGTAGATAAAGGCCAGCTAAAAGAGATCGGATCTTTAGTTTCTAAAGAACCAAGCGTGACACCTTCCAGCACACCTGCTTATTTTATGTCCAAGAACTATAATCCTGGAAACTGTAAATATCTATAAAAATGGAAAAATATTACTAAAACAACCTAGAATTACAATGGCCGTTATGGGGAATGTTCCAATTAGACAAAATAATTCATTTAGGAAGTGCATTTGAAAGTAAGGCTTCCTGAATTAAACAGAATGGGATACCTATTTCAATTGGGTTGCAGAAACTTCCAAAAGCCTTCAAATTCCAAAATACCTTCATTAAAAGACTCGTTATAACAGGCTAATAAAAAATTAAAAATACAAGAAGCACCTAAAGCAAAAGACAGTAGGACTGACGTGACACTGCTCCCCTCTATCCTTCTTTACCTCATGTTTTACTGATTCTCTGTGTGAAGTGTCTTTCCACTCTGAAAAGACTATTAAACTGTTACTTTTTAACATAAGAATACCTGAGGTTGCAGACAACCTCCTCAGGTATCTTTCACCCCTTTGTCAAAGACTGACATAGTTAAGAAATTTCCTAAACTATGGAGGATCCCCCCTAATTTTTTTGAAGAGTCATTATTGAGGTCTATGATCCCGGGATGCCAGAACCTTATTAACTTGTGCACGTGTTCATAGGACCTGGTGAAGACCAAAAACGGATGCAGGAAGCAAAATAGCAAAGCCCTGTGAATAATATTCGAGATCTGTGACCAGAAAAACCTCGCAAAATAGCAACTGACCTTTTATAAGCCATTCCTAGAGTCTCCCCTGTCTGCACTGATTGGCCAATTATTCAATCATGCAAACAAAAGAAAGTTGAATCTTCGGCAGACTTTAAGGCCCACCTAGAAGCCCTCTTCCTGTGGCATTCTAGGTTCCACATAAGTAGGGTCACCCAACATGCTCTAGCTACCCTATTTGTAAATGGTTATCTCCTGAGATTAGTGGATTGATAAAAAGGCAGAAAATAGGATGGGGGGCGGGGTGAGGCAACAACCTGACTGAGTTCATGACCACAGCTGAGCGTTTTGAAAGGATCTTAGAGTAAGACCACAAACAAAAATCTGCCAACCTGTTGGCCTTACAGCTATAACAGCTCCAAGACCAGAGACCTAAAATAATACCTCTCAGCCTCTCGTATTACACCCTCCTAGGGGTCCACCACCAAAATGCTGGCCTAAGGACCTTTGTCTTATTTGAAATCAACTGAGACACTGGAAAAAAAGATTGTCCTCCAAGGTCTTATGCAAATGCTTCAACTCGAGTGCCCCATGTCTACTCCCAAGGGAGGGCCCATATGGCTTGTTCCCAGAGTTGACAGGACTCCAAGGGATTCTCCAGTAAACTATTATCAGTAATTTCCTTAAATGACCAAGGGGAAACTGAAATTAAAATTAATGAGAAACCTTGTCAAATTCTAGTTGATATCGGAGCTACTCTCTCTACCTTAAACCATTCTACTTTAAACCATTTTCATAGGCCAACAAATCCCTCAGAGGTTTCCATAGTGGGGGTAGCTAATAAAGTTCAGAGAGAATTTCTATCTCAGCCAGTAGAAATGACTCCAGAATCTTTTACTGAAAAGCATTCTTTTTTGCTATTTGACACAACTCCAGTCAATCTATTAGGCAGAGATCTTATTTCTAGATTAAAAGGGCTAATACGTTTTGCTTCCAATGGAGACCTCACTTTAGAATTTCCTGACCAACCTGAACCTTATCTTCTATGTTCATGCAATCTGTTCTTGATACAGAAGAGGAAGAATTCCAACAAAAGTCCCCTAAATTAATCGAGATGTCCAAAAATCTGTGGGCAATTTCTAGTGCTGACATTGGGAGAATAACAAGTGCAGAGCCTATAAAGATACAGGTAGATATTACTAAACCTCTTCCTAAATTACCTCAATACCCACTGAATCCTGAGGCCATACAGGGCCTCACACTCACATCAGAAGATGTAATCACCCAAAGGTTAGTCATTCCCTCTACCAGCCCCTGCTACACACAGATCCTGCCAGTTTAAAAACCAAATGGATTGGGATGGTGATTTGTTTAGGATTTAAGAGCTATTAACAAGATCATTTTCCCAGTTTCTCAGTTGTCTCAAACCCAAATACCCTTTTGTCACAAGTCCCACCAGACTCAAAATGGTTCACTATTGTAGACCTTTGTTCAGCATTTTGCAACATTCTTAGACCCCCAATAACCAACAACTATTTTCCTTTACTTGGAACAATTGTTACCGAACGGAACTCAGGTCCACTTGCTCGTGAGCAGCAAAGCCAAGCTACTAACACCAGGTTGTGGTGAAGGAAACACAGCGCTTACTGCAGGCAACAAGCAAAGAGAACAGGTGGCTCTTTCTCAAAAGACTCAACTCCCCGGTAGCTTTCAGGGGAGGGTTTTTTAAAGGCAACATTTGGAGTAAGGGTTGCAGCTCATGGACTTTCTTCTGATTGGTTAGTGGTGAGGTAACAGGATGATGTTTTGGGAATCTTAATCATCAACCTTCTGTTTCCAACCAGTCTGGGGTCTATGTGCTTGTGGTCAGCATGAGTCACCATCCTCCATCTGGGCGGGGGTCTTAGTTTCTACAGAACAACTCAGAGGTATGCATCTGATTAGTATATAATTGGATATAGTAATCCGATTAGTATATGGATTGAGGAACTAAGACTCTGTTTTATCACTTAACTCTTGCCTAGCCTATCATTATTTTTCTTGTTCAACTGCTTTTCCTTTGTTTCTGCATTTCCTCACTTCCTTAATTAGTAACTGCTTGAGTCTGCTCTTTGGAACTCAGGGAAGGCCTAGGAGACTAAAGCCTTTTTCTACAAATAAGAACCAGGGGACATGAAGGGGCTTTTGTACCTGGAAGTGCCCGACTCATTTTCAATCCCCCATTTTCTCTGATACTCCTCAATCCTGAGGGAAATAGGGGCAGGACAAGAAAGGCAATAAAGTACCATAAAAAAGAATGAAATAATGCCATTTGCAGCAACATGGATGGACCTAGAGATTATCATATTAAGTGAAGTAAGTCACAGAGAAAGACAAACATCATATGATATCACTTATATGTGGAGTCTAAAAAAATGATACAAATGAACTTATGTACAAATCAGAATAGACCCATAAAAATAGAAAACAAACTTATGGTTACCAAAGGGGAAAGGGGAGGAGGAGGGATAAATTAGGAGTTTGGGATTAACATATACACACTTCTCTATATGAAATAGATAATCAACAAGGACCTACTGTATAGCATAGGGAACTATACTCAATATTTTGTAATAACCTAAAGGGAAAAGAATCTGAAAAAGAATAGATATGGATATGGAGGGATATTATGTATCCCTCCATATCCATATCTATTCTTTTTATATATCCA
This sequence comes from Balaenoptera musculus, assembly GCF_009873245.2. Classification (NCBI taxonomy): domain Eukaryota; kingdom Metazoa; phylum Chordata; class Mammalia; order Artiodactyla; family Balaenopteridae; genus Balaenoptera; species Balaenoptera musculus. Next base: position 55,946,283 of record NC_045794.1, read on the forward strand.
TATATATATAACTGAATCACTTTGCTGTATACTTGAAACTAACACAACATTGTAAATTTACTGTACTTCAATTTAAAAAAAAAAAGAAAGGGAACAAAGTAACTCAGCAGGGTAACTCGAAGTCGGGGAACTCTGTTTCACAATCAGTAATATACCTGGACAGTCATGTCTCAAGGGTTCACTGAGGCCCCTTCTTATTTCTCCCAAGTACTCTCCCAAGTTCTCCCCCAAGATGTAAGCTCCCTTCAGTCCCTGGAAATCAATCCTTTTATGATATGTAGATGACCTTTTACTGTGCTCAGTTACCAAAGAGGTATCCATAAAAGATTAGCTGAAAAGGGACATAAAGTCACTAAGGAAAAATTACAATTATTTCTAGATACCACTCATTACCTAGGTCATAACCTAAGCACTGAAGAAATCCAGCTATCTCGAAAAAGGATTAAGCTAATTTAAGAATTTCCTAGATCCGCAACTACGCGAGTTTCATGGATTAATAAGCTTGGTTGGTTATTGCAGGCTATGGGTTTCTAATTTTTCTCTATTAGTTTCCCCACTCTAGGAACTTGCTAAACTTTCAGTCCTTGAACGCCTTCTTTGGGAAGATAAACATGAGCAGGCTTTTATAAGACAAACAAACTCTGCAAGAACCACTGCCCTAGGGCTGCCTAATGATTCAAAACATTTCACCTCGTTTTGTGCATGAGAGAGAACCAGGCTCTGGAAATGCTCATGCAAGGACACGGTAATAAACACAGACCTGTTGCCTATTATAGCAGGCAACTTGATTCAGTTGCTCCTGCCCGTTAGTGGAAGTTTGTGGAAGCCTCAGCAGACCTAACCCTAGGAAATAATGTTTATTTACAACCTCCTCATGTAGTCCAGAGTTGTCTTAACTCTGAACTGACACATTTCTCTGCAAGCAGGCTAACCTCCTATGAGATTCTTCTGCTTCCACCTCCTAATCTCCATCTTAAATGTTGCAACATTCTTAATCATGCTACTTTACTTCTACCTGATGAAGGTGAGCCCCATGACTATGAGATAAGAATATCTCATTTTGTGACACTGCATCCTGATTTACAAGGTACCCCCTTTTAACCAATCCTGAGTTAATCCTGTTTGTTGATGGGTTATACTGTAGAAATGACAATGGAAATTTCCAAGCTGTTTATGCTATTACAACCCAACATGAATGACTTGAAAGAGAAAACCTCCCACAAACTAAATCAGCTCAATAAGCAGATGCCCTTATCCGATCACGGCAGTTATCTGGGGACAAACTGTTAACATTTACACTTACTGGTGGTATGTCTTGAAGTCATCCATGATTTGGGGATATTATGGAAACAGAAGAATTTTCCTACAGCCTCTGGGACCCCAATCCACAGTGGGCAACAAGTAATATAGATGATCTTCTTAATGCTATTTCCTTCCCTTCTGAAATTGCTGTCTTCAAAACTGAGGCTCACACTAAAAGGACTGAACCTGAGTGAGTATCAGGGGAATGCCCTAGCTGACTTTCATGTGAGAGCAGTAGCAACAAAGTCTATAAAAATTATGGCTCTTGTGAATGAAGTCCATTCTGCCTCTCAGAATGACCCCTTGTTGCCAGACTTTTGTCATCCTGATGTCCTTGTAACATGGCAACAGTCTGCCCCTGAATCAGAGAAATTAAGATAGTCAAACAATGGTTGTAGATTAAATGAACAGTCAGGGCTATGGGAAACCCAAGACAGCCACTTGGTTCTTCCCGACTCCCTGGCAAACCCCATTTTTCAGCTTTTGCATTCCTTCACCCATCATAGTGCATTTAAGATGACTCAATCTATGAACAGACATTGGTGGGGAGACTTTGATAAAATGGCAAAAATAGTAATGTCTGACGTGCCAGGTCCATAATCCTGAAAAAACTATTTAGGCCTCAGACCTCCTCCCTCTGGACCATTTGAGCACCTGTAGCTGCACCTGCAGCTCGACTGCCACTTAACATGTGTGATCAATATGTTGTTATTATATAGATGTTTTCCAGATGGGTTGAAGCCTTCCTCTGCCACAAGGCTGATGCCCTCATGGTGGCAAAGAAACTATTAGAAAATGTGTTTCCCACCTGGGGTAGACCTTCCCCTATCTCCAGTGATTGAGGCACCCAGTTCACAGGACAAATCATACAAGCCTTAATGAAAACCTCGTAAACTTCTTGGAGTTACACTGTCTCTATCACATTTAATCATCGGGCAAGGTCAAGAGAAAACTACTGGATTCCCTTGGCCTAAGGTAATGCCTCTGGCTTTGCTGACTCTATGCAGTACCCCCTGTGGAAAACAAAAGTCATATCTCCACCTGAGACAGTCACCGGTAGACCAGTGTCCATTAGTACACAACTTTCTGCTGATCCCTTGAGCTGATCACATGAGACATACAAGCATGTCTCATGCTTGTATGACCAGCTACTGTAAGTCTTATGCTAAAGTTTATCATCAACAGGTTGAAGAAGTTTTCCCAGATCTCAATTCAAAGGATCCTGTTGGTCACAGTCTGGAGCCTGGTGACTGGGTATTCTGGAAACATCATCAGAGCAAGACAGCCCTCAAGCCCCATTAGAAGGGACCTTACCAAGTGCTCTGACCACTGACACTGCTACAGAACTAGAAGGCATGGAGTCTTGGGTACACATTTCTCTCATGGCTAAAAAAGGCTCCACCTGACACCTGGTCCTGAGACCAGACACTGGAGACCTCCAAATTGAATTGACGAGAAAGAGAAGTAGCTCATTTCGAAGTAGACTGCTTCTACCTAAGATGCTGGATTGAGACTTCATACTTTAACTAAACATGAAACCCTTCCTCCTTCTTTTTCTTCTCTTTACTCTGGGGTTGGCCTGGAAAGGTAACCCCCTCATCCGTATCTCCCAGGTTTCATAGTTAAGGGGGGTAAACTTCCAGATTGCTGGATTTGTCATCAAAGATTTTGATCTATCCATGATGCCAGAGATTTCCTGATCCTCCCTGTGACCAATTTCTCTTCTATTCCCAATGTCACTGCAAACTACAGTCAACCCTCCCAGCCCACCCCAAAGTCTCCTACAGAGTTCAACTTTTATGGCCAGGACTTGGGCCTTGTTTTTTCCTGTCTCTGATCATACCTGTATGTACTCAATTAGACACAATTACCTACGTAAATCTTAGTACATTTGCACCTCTATGTTCCCATGATTATCTGGATCAGATTTGGCCCCATCCACTAAGAGATCTCAATCCCTGAGAATGAATCCATTAAAAGTACCTCCTTAATGAAAATGATTGTGCCCCAACAGGGTTTGTCTTTGTCTGTGCTGGTTATCATTCTTCTTGCGCCAAGAATGCCTAGATGGCTGGCACAGAGCCGGGCAATGCCTCAGGTTATCCAACAGTGCCTCTACATTTTCACAAGCAAACTGAGACCTCATTGGTTGATTCCCCTGGATTTACATTATTGAGTTAGAAAGGACCTAGCGGGGTTTACAATAGCCAGGTCATGGAAGCAACCTAAATGCCCATCAACAGACGAATGGATAAAGAAGATGTGGTACATTTATACAATGGAATATTACCCAGCCATAAAAAGGAACGAAATTGGGTCATTTGTAGAGACATGGATGCATCTAGAGACTGTCATACAGAGTGAAGTAAGTCAGAAAGAGAAAAACAAATATCGTATATTAACGCATATATGTGGAACCTAGAGAAATGGTACAGATGAACTGGTTTGCAGGGCAGAAATAGAGACACAGATGTAGAGAACACACATATGAATACCAAGCGGGGAAAGGGGGGCAGGGGTGGTGGTGGGATGAATTAGGAGATTGGGATTGACATATATACACTAATATGTATAAAATGGATAACTAATAAGAACCTGTTGTATAAAATAAATAAATGAATAAAATTCAAAAATTCCAAAAAATAAAAAAAGAAAGATAAAAGAAAGGACCTAGCAGGAAGCACTTATGACTCAGGATCTTCCTCCTTCGGCAGGGCCATACTTACCTAGCTAGGAGTAAATACAAATGAGGACATGATCAGAAGTTTCTCCTTAACTCTTGAAAATATCGCAGATTCCATCAAGACAATAGCTGCCCAACAAAGATCCTTAGACTCTCTGGCCAAAGTTGCTCTTGGCAATAGGATAACCCTTGATTATCTTTTGGCTAAGCGAGGAGTCTATGCTGTGGTCAATGCCACCCGTGCACTTTTGGGAAAGTTGAAACTCAATTACACAAGATCACTGAGCAAGCCACTTGGCTTAAAAAGGTGACTCCTTCAATGGCCTTTTTCTTTGACTTACTTGATTTTGATTGGTTTGTGTGTCCAGACGTTGGGAATTATCGTGCTTATTAGAATCATTATAATCTCCCTGGTGTGTTGTATTTTCTCAAAAGCTTTAAATACAAGTCCGTAGCCACTAACCACCAAGCAAATGATCTCCATAAGATTGGACCATCAGAAAAGAAATGAAGAGGATGACTGACTGAGGATTGTGAGCCTGAAGCTGTGACCTGTGCATGTCACAGGGATTAAGCAAAAATGTTATAATTTATGGATACCACACAAAGGAACAACGAAAACTGAAAATTTCAGAGCAGTAGATGAGCGTAGTGCTAATGTCTTAAATTTTGATCACCTCTTTCAGTTAAGCTGAGGCAGAATTGTTTAAAAAAAAAAAAAAAAGAAAAGTCACAGACCCAATATGGAGTCACTTATGCTAGGCCATGCCACCAAATCAGGGCTTAATACCTAACCTATGAAGCTTCAACCTCCCCTAGAAAGGTAGTCTTAACTGGTCAGCCAGGAATTTTCTGGTCAGCATCAATGAGGTAATCTGTCACATGGGTCCTCTGCATCCTCCAAAGGAAGATGAGGTAACCCACCTAATAAGGCAATTTTTTCCCAAAAGGGAAATGACCTAATCTGAAATAATTCTTTTTTCTATTTATGACTTCCTTGTCTTGTCTTTCAGTAGCCCTTTGGAGCACTTGCTAGATGGGATACTGCCCAAATTGTGAATTGTTCAGTGAAGCCAATTAGACCTGTAGAATGTACTCAGTTGAATTTTGTTTTTTTAACACACACTACAATACAGAGTTGAGTAGTTGGGTTGCCAACCTCTGTGTCCTTCTGTACTAAACTTTTCTAAGCCTTGGTTTGCTTGTCTGTAAAATGAGGATAAAAATGGCAACTACATCATAGCTGTGGTGAAAATTCATTGAGATAATGTATGGAAACACTTACTATGGTGCCTGTCATAGAGTAAACTCTCAATAGGTCTTAGCTAATCAGAATCCTTCCTCGAAATTGTGTATGCTGAGAAGTTGTTATAGACGCTGGGATATAAATGTTCCCTCTTTCATTTGGGGTCACTAAGTTAGGATGTTATAAGCCTAGAATTGTCTACAGTCATACCTCTCTCCCTGCTTTCTCCATTAAAAACAAAAACAAAAACAAACTGATATAGCTTACATTTATTGAGCACATTTTATGTGTCAGACACCGTGGTGAGTTCCTTACATATACTATCTCATTTAATCTTTACAACAACCTGATAAGGTAAGTATTATTATTGTCCCCATTTTACAGATATAGAAACTGAGGCTCAAAATAGTTAAGTAACTTATTTTAGGTTAAGCGGTGGAGTCACATTCAAGCCTTGGCAGTCTTACTGAGAACCATCAGCCTATCCTGCCCTCCTGCAGGAAGGACACCCAACCACGGTAGAGGGAATGAGGCCACTTTACCGAAGAGGGCTGACTCATGAGATAGAGGAAAGGAAGAGAGCCCTGCTGAGAGCCTACCTCTGTTGGCCAGACATTCTGTCCTGTTTTGTTTGACTTAAACTAATTTGAGTTCATTTTCTGCTGTCAGAGATGGAAATAGACTGAGGAAAATAAAAGATGAAAAAGACATGAGCATTTTCTTCCAATAGCCCAGAAGGTGTAGGAAGAGATAGACAAACAAACAAACAAAAACACAAAGCACTGGGGGCTAAGTAAAGACATGTTTTGTATACTATGAGGGCACAAAGGGAGGGGATTTTTAACAGCATCAATTCAGGAAATCCTCGCTGTGTGCCTTCCACATGTCAGGCACTGAGCTGGATGCTCTTTGGTCGATTTCTTTACAGTTCAAGCATGTTGCAAATCATTGGATTCAGCTTTTGGGTCTTTTGTTTGTACCTTTTCTGTGTTGGCTATAGAATACCTATGTGTTCTGGATAACATCCATGACTGGTCCATCTGTGATGTGGCATTTCTTTACAGTTTTATGATGATTGTACTGTGCCAATGATGCTTCAGTGAGGCCCACAAACAGACTAGGGAAAGCACTTGTTAAAATATAAAAGTGTAATTAAAAAAAAAAAGTCACAGGTGTCTTTCCACTAATCAAATTATACGCTTGCTCAGATTTAAAACACAAACTTATTAAAAGAGGGCCCCAATTATATCTCCCTTTCACAATGCAGGTAGCTCTTTAGTCACAATTATCTGTTGTTACAAAATTGCCCACACAAATAATTGCGCTCACAGTTGTCTAATTGTAGGCTGAAAATGCAGGGCAAGCAGTTAATTATTTCTCAGATGTCTGATGCTGCTTTTCACTAGCTGGTTGTGGCACAAGTAATTGCATAGGTTGCTCTTTGCCTAAGTGACACCGTCCACTGGGCGTGAACTTCAAGAGCAAAACCCTCATCTTACCTCTGCCAGAGAACGCTTTTCTCTGAAGAGACCTTTTATTTTCCCTATCGACCTTTCACGTGGCACTAGCTTACTGACTTTCTGTGCCTTGCTTCTTCATCTGTTCTGATTTCTTCAAGAATCATCTTGTCAACTTTTAGGATGTGTGTGTGCTTTTTACTTTAATTCCATTTTAAATTACTTTCTTCATTTCGCTCTCTCAACTTTTCTCATGTGGAGTAGGACTGGAAAATTTTCCTTTTTATGGGAGAGGTGAACATGGAGAGAAGTATTACTGTCTCAATAGGACCAGTGTGTTCAAATTAGGGAGAAAAAGTGGAAATCTCTAATAATAGAGAGACATATCCTGTAGGAAAAAAAGCAGGGGTCTGAAAATCATGCATATTCCTGAAGCAGAGTCTGAGTAAGGAGTTCTGTTTCTGTGGTGATGTCACTATTACTCACCCACATGACTGTGTGGGAAAATGGAGAGCGGGCATAAATAACAATAAAACCAGCATCCTAATTTGAGCACTTTGTTTTTTCAAGAGTGTAATCATCAACGGGAAGAAAAGGCAGCAGCTCTGAATGAGGTGATGTACTCAGCATCTACGTGGAAAAACTGAGATTAAAATTCTGAATTATTACCTCTAGGTCTAGAGCATTCCCTCTTTCCCTATATGCTCACCTCCATCACCTCCAAGATGTAATTTCCATGATAAACAATCACTTCCATGATAAACAATCTTATTCTTCTGAGTTACTCTCAGGATTTCTGCTCTACAAAGTTACAGTCCTGAAACTTAATTTTCTTTCTTCTCAGAAACATCTCTTTTTCTTTCAGTTGCAATGAAATCAAAGTGTCTGGGAGTGAAGTTCCTACAATTAAATGTGCTATTGTAATTATGGTTTCTCACTCAGAGTCTTTATTTTTTGCATCTAAATTTTGCATCTACTCCTTTGATAATCTCTATTCTATCCCCTTATGATTTATAAATTCCATTAAATCAGTTTTAGAGATATTGGAAGGTTATGGGCAATAACAGCTGGTAGAAAAGACATGATTAGAATTAAGATTTTCTCAGAAAACACTACTCTACCTTTTGAGGAAATATTACTGAGTATAATATAATTGTCTTTACTGAATATATCAGTCAGAGTTCTAGGTTGCAGACAACAGACGTTACTCTAACTGTTGAAGTAGGAAGAGATTTATTAAAGGAACATCAGGCAACTCACAGATCCTCCAAAGTGAACAGAGAACTAGGATTTGATGCTACACAGTCAGCAACAAAGAGGCCAGAAAAAGCACAGTTGGAAAAATGCCTCGACATACCACAGAACCTTTCCAGTGGGACAGCACTTGCAGCCACCTTCAGCCATTCAGCACTGATGATATAAACAATCAGATACCAGAACCCTCCAACAACCTGAGTGGAAGAACGGGATGCCCCACTACTTTACTTACCAGAGAATTTGATCTCCCCACATGTGGCTGCCTCTTGTGAGTCATTTCCACATGCAAATCTGTGTGCATAAATCTGATTTGTGGAAACTGGGTCACTTGCCTACCACCTAGCTGTGAGAGAGTCTGAGAAATACATCTTACAGCTCTTTATCCTCTATCTATAGCAGATGTTGGCAAACATTTTCTTTAAAAGACCAGATAGTAAATATTTGCAGGATTTGCAGGAATATGGACTCTGTCACAACTATTCAGCGTTGCTGCTATAATGCAAAAGCAGCCATAGACAATACAGAAACAAATGAGCCAGGATATATTGCAATAAAACATTCTTTATGGACACTGAAATTTGAATCTCATAAAATCTTCACATGTCACAAAATGTTATTTTTCTTTTGATTTTTTTCCAGACATTTAAAAATATGAATCACCCAGAAAGGAACACTTACATATATGATCGACTTTTTCAATAAGGGTACCAAGACCATTTGATGGGGAAAGGATAGTCTTTTCAACAAATTGTGCTGGAAGAAAGATATCCATATGCAAAGGAATGAAGCTGGACCCTTAACTTACATCACATACAAAAATTAACTCAAAATGGATAAAAACTTTAAACATAAGAACTAAAACTATAAAGCTCTTAGAAGAAAACATAAGGGAAAGTCTTCAAGCATTGGGTTTGGCAATGATTTTCTTGGCTATGACACCAAAAGCACAAGCAACAAAAGTAAAAATAGATGAATTGAACTTCATCAAAATTAAGAATTTTTGTGCAAAAGGACATTGTGAATAGAGTAAAAGGGCAACCCACAGAATAGTAGAAAACTTCACAAGTCACATATCTCATAAGAGATTAATATCCAGAATATATAAAGAATTCCTAAAACTCAAGAACAAACAACCCAATTCAAAAATGGACAAAGGTTGTGAAAAGACATTTCTCCAAAGAAAATATATAAATAGCCAATAAGTACATCACTAGCCATTGGGGAAATGCAAATCAAAACCACAATGAACAATCACCTCATACCTATTAGGATGGCTAGTATAAAAAACAAAAACAAAAAACAGAAAATAATAAGTGTTGGTGAGAATGTAGAGAGGTTAGAACACTTGTGCATTGCTGAGAAAGGAAAACAGTACAGCTGCTATGGAAAATGGTATGGCAGTTCCTCAAAAAGTTAAAAATAGAACTAATTTATGACCCAGCAATCCTACTTTTGGGTATATACTCAAAAGAATTAAAAGCAGGGACTAGAACAGATATTTGTACATCCATATCTACAGCAGTATTATTCACAACAGCCAAAAGGTGGAAGCAACCCAAGTGCCCATTGACAGATGAATGGATAAGCAAAATGTGGTATACACAGACAATGAAATATTATTCAACCTTAAAAAGGAAGGAAATTCTGAGAAATGCAACAACATGGATGAACCTCAAGGACTTTATGCTAAGTCAGTCACAAAGAATAAAAACTGTATAATTCCACTTATATGAGATATTGTACTATTGTGATTTATAATAAAAATATATATATATTTGGCCTTCATCTTCATTTCTGGCACAGAGCTCCTAAAACCCTTGGAATTTCCTAAGTGATGAGAATTATCAAGGTATTTTTTGTTATGTTAATGAGGTTACTTTTGGAACACACCTAAGGAGGGGGTAATTGTTGCCAGGAGAACCTATCGTGTAATTAGAGGGTTGGAACTTTCAGTCCTAACTCCCGACCTCTGGGAAAGGGAGAAGGGCTGGAGGTTGAATCAATTACCAGTGGCCAATGATTTAATCAATTGTGTCTATGCAGTGAAGCCTCCATAAAAACCCAAAAGAACTGGATTCAGAGAGCTTCCAGGTTGGTGAACACATGGAGATTCAGGCAGACTGGTGCACTTGGAGAGGGCGTAGAAACTCCTGCCCTTTCCCCAGATCTTGCCCTATGCACCTCTTCCATCAGGCTGTTCCTGAGTTATATATTCTTTTATAATAAACCAGTAATCTACTAAGTCAAGTGTTTCTCTGAGTTCTGAGCCACTCTAGCAAATTAATCGAAACCAAAGAGGAGTCTTTGGAACTTCCCATCTATAGCTGGTCGGTCAGAAGCACAACAGATGATGGCCTGAGCTTGCAATTGGTGTCTGAAGGAGGTTGTCAGACTTGTAGAACTGAACACTTACCCTGTGGGATCTGACGCTATCTCCATGCAGATGGTGTCAGAATTGCGTTGAACTGTAGGACACCCAACTGATGTCTGAGAATTGCTTGGATGTGTGTGGAACAACCACACACACAGTGGAATTGGGGATCAGACCACTTTAGGAACATAGAGTAGTCAAATTCAAAGAGACGGAACATAGAGTGGTGGTTGCCAGGTGTTGGGGGAAGATGAGAATGGGGAGTTATTGTTGAATAGGTACAGCGTTTCCATTTTTTAAGATGAAAAGAGCCCTGAAGATGAAGGACGGTGATGGTTGCACAACATGTGAATGTACTTAATGTCACTGAAATGTATACTTAAAAATGGTTAAAATGGTAAATTTTATGTTATGTAGATTTTACCACAATTTATAAATGTGAAAACCATTCCTAGCTCACAGGCTATAGAAAAACAGGCAGAAGTGAAACTGAGCAGAACCCTACAGGGCCCTCTTGTGTACAAGCCCCTTCATGTCCCCTGCTTCTTGTTTGTAGAAAAAGCTTTAGTGTCCTAGGCCTTCCCTGAGTTCCAAAGAGCAGCACTTGATTAGAGTAGAGAGATAATGCAGAAACAAAGGAAAGCAGCCAAGCAAGAAAAGTAACAGTAGGTTGAACAATAGTTCAGCAATAAAATAGAGTCACAGGACTCCTAGTTCCTCCTCAAGAGCTATAGATAACAATCTGACAAGCATCCTTGAGTCATTTTTCAGAAACCAGGACCCCCACTGAATGGAAACTGCTGACCACTAGCACGCAGACCCCAGACTGGTTGGAACCAGAAGACTGTTGATTTGAGATTCCCCAAACATCACCCTGTGACCTCACCACCAACCAATCAGAACCACAAGCTGAGATGCACCCTGCAACCCTCACCCCTAATGTTGCCTTTAAAAACCCTTGCCCAAAAGCCATCAGGGAGCTTGAGTCTTTTGAGCATGCACTGCCAGTTCTCCTTACTTGGTGCCTAGGAAATAAACGCTGTACTTTCTTTCACCACAATCCAATGTCAGTAGATTGGCTTTGCTGTGCGATGGGTGAATGAATCCGAGTTCAGTTTGGGGACAGTAAGCTAAATTTGACCTGTAGACTGTATGTGGCTTGCCAACTACTCTTCTGTAGTATAGGAAGATCAGCTAGCCAAGCACTCAAATGAGTGTGCAGACTCATCGTATCTACCGCAATGGGTAAAGGAATATGCTTCCTACTAGTCTGTTATATTTATTTGCTCTTCTGGAAATTAAAGTTTCCCTGCACTTTAAACTTTAAGAACTTCAACTTCCCAGCCCTCAACTTTTCTCTATATTCTTATCTATGATCCTGTTTCCTTTCACCCCAGGCAGAATATCCTTTTGTAAGACTCACCCTAGGTCTTTTTCTCTTGATTCCATCTCCTCGCATCCTTCTCTTAGATTCTTGCTTCATTAATCATCTCTTCCTCTCCAATGCCTTCTTTCTCTTAGCAACAAATCTGCCCTACTTCCTTGAACAGAAAAGAACTTTCATTCAACCTTGCACGCCCCTCAAGCTACTATTTATCGCTTTCATTCTCTAACACTAATTTCTAAAAGCATAGCTTCCACTAGAGTTACTAAGCTAAACTAAAAAGAGAAATACCTTCCCTTCATTCTTTAATTTACTGCGGTCTGATTTCCTGTGAACTGAAACATCTTTCTAAGGTATTTCCTGACTATGAATCCAACAGGCTCTCCTTAGTACTCCCCCATTCGACTTTTCTGCTGCATCCAGTGTGTTACATGCTCCTTCTCAGATCCCTTTCAAATCCATCCACATTTACTGGGCACGTACCACCTGTCAGGCTTGGTAGTGGGTGCTGGGACACACTCTCCACCCTCTCTGTATCTCCGTATTTCCAAGGTTCCCCTGAGGCCCGTCTGTTCTTGCTCTCTATTCCTTCCCCAGGTAATTTATGACTCCCTTGGTGTTGAGAGCTTACTCTACACCAAGCCTAGTTCTAAGTGTTTTACATAGATGAGCTCATTTGATCCTCAAAACCATCCCATGAAATAGGGGCTATTAACACCCCCATTTTACAGATGAGAAAATCGAGGTACAGAAAGATAGTGCACAGTTCTACAGCTAGAAGTTTGCTGATAAGGGATTCAAATCAGGAAGTCTGAATGTAGGACTTGCCCTCTTTACCCTTGACTGCCTCTCCCTCAGCTTCAAATATCCCCTCCATGCTGACTGCCAAACCCATAGTTCCAGCTTTGACATGTCTCCTGGCTAGGTCATCCCCTAACATTGGTGGGGCCCTGACAAAAGAACAAAATTGAGGCCCACGTTCCAAACGCCTGAAACTTTTAAAGTTATAAACGAAGCTATCGACTGTTGAATAAATGCATTCTATCAACCTGCTTTGACAAATACACCTTCTTCACAATCTGTCAAATTTTGAATTCTTGGGATCTATGGAGTTCAGGCTAGAACATGGTGGCACTGAGTGAGCTGGCTCTTAACCCCTGGCCTACCCACTTCGTTTCCTTATCATACGGTGCACACACAGCCTACACATGCTAGTTCTGCCCATAACCCCCCAAACACTCAGGGTCTAGGGCTTCACTCACTGGTAGCACCGTTCACCCTCAGCTGTGTTCCCAGGGAAGAAGCTTGTTTGGTTCCTGGACACAGGCTCAGGGCCTGTGGGGCTGGGATTCTTTGGGTCCTAGGACTGTGCGGTCTGGGTAAGCAGGTTCCCTCTGAGCCATGGATCCCTTATGCCAGACTGTCTCTCTAAAGCAGCCTTCCTCAATCTGTTGAGAAGGATCTAACCCCCTTTTTTCCACTTCCAATCTGTTACAGATCAATACTTCTTTTAGTACAATAAAAATAAGTTACTAGAGAATAAAACAAAAAGGAAGCAGACTCACAGATACAGAGAACAAGTTAGTTACCAGTGGGAAAAGGGAAGGGGGAGGAGCAATACCGGGGTAGGAGGAGAAAAAGGGTTATTATGGAATTACATGAAATCATGTGTGTGAAACTGCTGAAAATTGTAAAGCACTAGAATTTAAAGAATCTTTCATTCAATTAAAAAAATGAATTACTAGAAAAGTGAGATTAAAAATACACACTATATTCGAGTGTACATTTTTTGTTAGATTCATTTATTTATAGATTCTTAGACATAAAATTATATTTCAATAAATATAATCAGAACAAATGTAGAAGATGGGAAAAATTACAAAAATTGAGCATATTGTTCTTGAAAGTGTGTGTATAAATGATTGACCTAGGCAATCACTACTACCTTTATAACTCTTGGTTATTCCATGGTCATAAACAAAAATTTATGAATGAAATAAGATTCCCCCTGTTAGATGCTATATGCCCACTTTAAATAGCACCACTAATATAAACAGTTAAGGGTTTTAATAAAACAAGTGAGCTTGCTTACTAACTCTTCAGTCTTTTTGGGTTGATGATCACACACCACTTGTAGGGAACAAGGTACATCTAAAGGGTTTCCATGCTTTGTTTTAATAGTACTCAGAGTAGGGAAACTAGTCTCACAAGGTTATTTTGACAAAACAGAAGAAGATATTCCAGAGTAATTTGAGCAAACTTAGGTTTCTCATTTAAAGTTTTTATACAAAATAGAGCAAAATTCATCCTTAGTCCTCCATCAATAGCCAGTTCTAATGACTTATCCTCTGAAATCATAATGAAATTTAAATTATCTTCCTATGAAAGAGTTTAGATCCACAAATTTTCTACTTAGTTCAGCTGACTTTTGTAGTGAAACTTTTGAAGGAAGCAGTATGTTGATTTACATTCTGGCACCAGTTCCTTTAATTGGGTAAATAACTCAGAATGCTTTCCAGTCATTGCAGCTGTGCCATCAGAATATAATCCTACACAAAAGCCTAACCCAGACACATTTATGGACAATGTAATCCTTTATAGTTTTATATAGTTCACAGTTATGTTTATTAGTCATGAAGTGAGAAAATAGAAGGACTATTTCTTCCTATCATGGTCATGTTTAAATCATACTTACACTAAAGGATGGCCATTTTAATAGTACTTGTGCATTCATCTAGCTTCAATGAAAGATACTTCACTAGTTTCACTTTTTTTTTTTCTGTGAATTAGCCGTCCATATCATTAATCAGTTCCCAAATATGTTGAACTATAGTTTCACTGGAAGATGGCATTTGAGCTGCCTCCTTTGCCCCCATATCACCCAACATTTCTAAGGCAACATCTTTGTTAGACTTGCATTCATGTCTTGGCAGCTGTATGTATGCCTGGTCTTAGCAACCCCAAACACTGCTTTATAAGAAGACTGCAAAGCTGCTTATATGTGAAATAGTTAACATCTTCCTCTATTTTTTAATTTAATACTCTTTCTTTCAAATAATTCTCTTTTCACTTATTGCTTACATTTGATATGCAAAAGCCACTTACGTTTTGATGGTTTCATTGCTTCATTAGTCAGTACATTTCTACAGATAATATACAGTAGTTTTAGCACTTCATCATCAATTATGGCTACAAACTGAACTCAGTAACAAGAGCTCATACTTCTGAATAAAACTGGTATGAATTCTTTTGGTATTCGTTCTTTCAGAATCACTTCTATTGTTATCATTCGGTTTACTACTACTAACATTTTGAAATGTGTCTTTTCTTGAAAAAGAAGTCTGTAAAACTTGTTTCTTACTGACTTCCTTGGTGGTCCAGTGGTTAAGAATCTGCCTTCCAATGCAGGGGATGCAGGTTCAATCCCTGGTTGGGGAACTAAGATCCCACATGTTGCGGGGCAACTGAGCCCTTGTGCCACAACTAGAGAGAAGCCTGCATGGGATGTAGAGCCCACGCACCACAACAAAGACCTGACGCAGCCAAAAATAAATGAATGTAAAAAAAAAAAACCAAAAAAACTTGTTCCCTAATCAGTAAATTAGGGTTAAAAAATAAATGATATAAAGTTTACTTCCTTAGAATTAATATGTTAAAATGGCCATACTACCCCAAGCAATCTACAGATTTAATGTGATTCTTATCAAGTTACCCATGACATTTTCCCCAGAATTAGAACAAATAATCCTAAAATTTATATGGAACATAAAAGACCCAGAAGTGTCAAAGCTATTCTGAAGAAAAACAACAAAGCAGGAGTCATAACCCTCCCAAACTTCAGACAATACTACAAAGCTACAGTAATCAAAACAGCATGGTACTGGCACAAAAACAGACATATGGATCAATGAAGCAGAATAGAGAACCCAGAAATAAACCCACACACCTATGGTCAATTAATCTTTAACAAGGGAGGCAAGAATATACAATGGGAGAAAGACAGTCTCTTCAGCAAGTGGTGTTGGGAAAGTTGGACAGCTGCATGTAAATCAATGAAGTTAGAACATACTCTCTAACCATAAACAAAAATAAACTCAAAATGGCTTAAAGGCTTAAACATAAGACATGACACCATAAAATTCCTAGAAGAGATAATAGTCAAAACATTCTCTAACATAAATCATAGCAATGTTTTCTTAGGTCAGTTTCCAAAGGCAATAGAAATAAAAGCAAAAATAAACAAGTGGGACCTAATCAAACTTACAAGCTTTTGCACAGCAAAGGAAACCAAAACAAACAAACAAACAAACAAACCCAAAATGAAAAGACAACTTACAGATTAGAAGAAAATATTTGCAAACAATGTGACCTACAGGGCTTAATTTCCAAAATATACAAACAGCTCACACAACTCAACAACAAAAAAACAAACAACCCAATCAAAAAATGAGCAGAAGACCTAAATAGACATTTCTCCAAAGAAGACATACAGATGGCCAATAGGCACATGAAAAGATGCTCAGCATTGCTAATTATTAGAGAAATGCAAATCAAAACTGCAGTGAAGTACCACCTCACACCAGTCAGAATGGCCACATTAAAAACTCTACAGATAACAAATGCTGGAGAGGATGTGGAGAAAAGGGAACCGTACTACCCTGTTGGTGGGAATGTAAGTTGGTACAGCCACTGTGGAAAACAGTATGCAGGCTCCTCAGAAAACTAAAAGTAGAATTACCATATGATCCAGCAATCCCATTCGTGGGCATACATCCAAACAAAACTCTAATCCAAAAAGATATATGCACCCCAATGTTCATAGCAGCACTACTTACAATAGCCAAGACATGGAAACAAACTAAATGTCCATCAACAGATGAATGGATAAAGAAGATGTGGTACATATATACAATGGAATACTACTCAGCCATAAAAAGAACAAAATAATGCCAATTGTAGCAACATGGATGCAACTAGAGATTATCATACTAAGTGAAGTAAGTCAGAAAGAGAAAGACAAATACCATATGATATCACTTATATGTGGAATCTAAAATATGACACAAATGAACCTATCTATGAAACAGAAACAGACTCACAGACATAGAGAACAGGCTTGTGGTTGCCAAGGGGCAGGGGGTTAGGAAAGGGATGGAGTGGGAGGTTGGGGTCAGCAGATGTAAGCTATCATATATGGAATGGATAAACAACAAGGTCCTACTCTATAGCACAGAGAACTATTCAGTATCCTATGATAAATCATAATGGAAAAGAATATTAAGAAAAGAATGTATATATATGTATAACTGAATCACTATGCTGTACAGCAGAAATTAACACAACATTGTAAATCAACTATAATTAAATTTAAAAACAGTTCATATCCTTACTTTAGCTATTGGGTTAAAAATATACTTTTTAATTTTAAAATATTTAAATATATTATATGCATATTTATTATATATTATGTATTTATATAGATAAAACTGATTTGATTAAAATGAAAATGATAATAAAAATAACATAAAAATAAAGAAATGCTTTCATTTACTTATATTTTACTCACTTTTGGGTTATAGGTGACTAATCTTAAAATATCATATGTTGAAACTAGTGAATATAACAAAAAAGAAGTAGACTCAACTGATATAGAGAGCAAACTAGTGGTTACCAGTGGGGAGAGGGAAGAGGGGAGGGGCAATAAAGGGGTAGGGAAGTAAGAGGAACAAAGTATTAGGTATAGAAGTGAGAGAGTGGCATGGACATATATACACTACCAAATGTAAAAT